>NC_138760.1:20778081-21378081 GCF_965113315.1 Podarcis vaucheri | reverse complement strand
TCGACTCCCTGAAATAGATAAACATGACTAAATTAGGTTCATTTATTTCAAAGGGACGCTGGTCTAAACCACAGACTCTAGGGCTTGCCAATCAGAAGGTCAGCGGTTCAAATCCCTGCGACAGGGTAAGCTCCCGTTGCTTGGTCCCTGCTCCTGCCAACCTAGCAGTTCGAAAGCACGTCAAAGTGCAAGTAGATATATAGGTACCACTCTGGCGGGAAGGTAAATGGTGTTTCCATGTGCTGCTCTGGTTCGCTAGAAGTGGCTTAGTCATGCTGGCCTCATGACCCAGAAGCTGTCTGCGGACAAACACCCACTCCCTCAGCCAGTAAAGCAACCCCAGAGTCATCCGCAACTATACTTAACAGTCAGGGGTCCCTTTCCCTTTTTAATTTCGAAGCGCCAGATTCAACTAGCCCGGTGCACTAGTGGAAGCCAGCGCAAGGATTCTGCTAGTGCAACAGGGCTTCCCACTCCTCCCTTCCCCCACCATCTCCACAAATCTGCTTGGGAGGGAGGGGAGAATCCCCAGGACAGTGTTCAGGGGGAAGAGAGGGAAGATTGTTCTATCTGGCAAGCAGGAATGTCTGCATTGATGGAACTATGTTACCAGCCCAACACTGGATTCCACCCAATGAGTCTGCTCTGCATAAAACCTCATTTATTACTGACCAACAGCTGTACTCTGTGTAGGGCTAGCACTGGCTACAGCCCATGGAATAGGAATATGTGTCTTGCCAATGAATGGCTGAAGCTAATTCACAGTGGACCACCTAAGGGATCCTTGATGAATCCATGGAAAAAAGACAAGAGTTCAACGTGGGACTTTCTGCTTCATCACTCAGTTTTTTAGCCACTGTATCACAACAGCTTTCACAGATAAGAAGAGTCTTAAGAACACTGCAGGGCAGTAATAAAAATACATTAATTATCCTATTGTCTTGAGCTAACATATTCCAAATTAGTTCAACAGTAATCAAGTACCTTGTCACTCTCTCTTTGACATTTAGGAGAAAATCAATGCTACATACCATTGATTTTTCCTTCTCTCTCTCTTCCTCTCCCTCTCCCTCTCTCACACACATTAATAGTCTCATTTTCTGTCACCGTTGCCCTCAACATGTTCAACAACGTGACAGAAATCAGACAAAGATATCCTCTCTGACCATAATTAAAGGTGACCACATGTTGCTTAAATAAGTGTTTAACGCCATATCCATTTATCAAAGACAATTTTCTCCGAATAATAAAGTGTGATGAACTACCTCAAGAAACGTTGAGCCATCTGGCTGCTTCCTTCATCATTAACATTCACCTTCAATCTATGCCTGTCTTGTTTTGTAACTACTTGAGTGACGGGAGAATTAGTTCATTCCCATGGCTTTCCCCCATAGACAGGATCTTTCCCCCCCATCATGTATTCATGCGCTTGGTTAACAGAAGGTGAGAGAGAGAGGGAGCGAGGGGAAAAAATAGAAGTCAAAACTAATTTGAGACACTTCAACTTAGCTACTCTTTGCAGATGCCATGGTGTTTGAACCATACATATTCATAGGAATAATAATACCACTCTCCCCCTCCCCAGCCCAGGGGGAATAAATACACACTCTAAAGGCTGCATATGAATCATAGTAACAGTTGTACAATTCACAGAATATTAGGGGGGAACTCCAGTCCCTTAACTTTGCTTGCAATAAATGGAGTAAATGCATTAAAACTCTTCATAAGGAGCCCTCCAGCACTGCATCTATTTCCAGCTACCTATTGTTGGGGAGCATTAACATTACTTTGCATCTAAATGCTAACTCAATAATGTAGAGTAGAAGAGAAAGAATTGTGGGTTTTTTTAAAGAGCAAAGCTGAAACAGATTTTTTCTTGATTAAAAAAAAATCACCTACTCGTGACTAGCAAATCAGCACCTGGTGAGATTGGACAGCTCTCTCGTGAGACGAAGGGATTGCTGTAGGGTCCATCAATCCAGATCCCCATAATCTTCAATCTACTCTTCCTGATACTGAGGAGAACAGTGCAGAAGGTGGCTTAAGAATCACAGGTTCTGGGGAAACCCAATGAATGCAGCATTTCGTATGGTTGAGGACTACCTTGTCTCTACTTACACTATTTAAAAAATAATAATAGATGAGATTTGATTCCACAATAAACATTTGAGTATGGGGTTTGCCTTCAAAACTGGGTTTGATTTCAGCTTCAATACTGAAACAAGAAAATCACAGCCCATAAAATATTTGTTGCTGCCATCTCCCACATCCTCATTTTAGAAAGTTTGCAGAGCATACATTACATCCAGATTATGGCTGTAACTCTGTTCCTATCAGAGAGATAAAGAAGAGACCAGCAGAACTCTGGATCTGGTAGTTATTTCAGGGCGGATTCTCTCTTCCCTACTGCTATAGGATTGTGCTATAGGATAGATATAAGTGGGGCTTGCAACAGAATGTTGCGGGGAGCTACACACACACACACACACACACACACACACACACACACACTGACCTGTGAATCGGTCCTATATTTCCATTAAATATTTCTGGAACCTGTAGCACTAGATGGGGCCATCACGAAAAGAAAACCATGTTCAAATACACGTGGAGAGCATGCAAATTTTGTAGTTCTTCCAGCTCTGTACAGTTTATCTTCACTTTAAAAAGAAAATGGAAAAAAGGCAACAGTTTTGGCAGCATTAGCTCAATCACCTAATACAATGCCCTGCTACCCTGCAGGTCTCATTAAAATGTACACATGCATACAACAGAGGGATTAATCTTTACTTAGCTTTACTCCAGTTAATTCACTGAGGCTCTGAAAGGAGCCCAGCTTTGCATAACTTCTCTTCTAGCGCATTTGAACTGTCATCTTTTCTCTTCGGCAATGAGGTGGCTAAAGAGCAACACATAATTAGTTGTAAGAGTTACAGTTCAGCTAATTCAATGACACTGCTGGTTGCAGCTTCTCCTTGAATGTGCACAGCATGTCGGGATCCACCATTTTTTATTAGGAAATGGAGGGTGAAATCTTTAAAAGCTGACATGCACTGTTGCAACCAGCAGAAAATTGATGTTTTGGTGGCCCTAATAAACAGCTGATCCTACAGTTAAAGAATTCTGGTGTGTCTTGTAATTAGAGCTGGGAAAGAAATTTGTTCACTTTTTAATGTAAATCTCGTTAATTTGCATTTTCTGGAACAATAAGTGTAAAAAGCAAACAAACACCCCTCTCTGAATTGAACAATACAGTTCCCTACAGAAATACAGTCCGCATCTATATTGGAATTGTTTTCAGGTGCTTTTAGATAATATTTTGATATTTCAGTTCTCTTATTGCTTGAGTGTTTGCTGCCCAAAAGTTATTTGGGAGGAAAGAGCATGATATAAATTTAAGAAGGAAGGAAGGAAGGAAGGAAGGAAGGAAGGAAGGAAGGAAGGAAGGAAGGAAGGAAGGAAGGAACTGCCAGAAGGCCCTCAGAGCTGGACCTCAGTGTCTGGGCTAAAGGATGAGGGTGGAGACACTCCTTCAGGTATACTGGGCCAAGGCCGTTTAGGGCTTTAAAGGTCAGCACCAACACTTTGAATTTTGTTTGGAAACGTACTGGGAGCCAATGTAGGTCTTTCAGGACTGGTGTTATATGGTCTTGGTGGCCACTTCCAGTCACCAATCTGGCTGCTGCATTCTGGATTAGTTGTAGTTTCTGGGTCACCTTCAAAGGTAGCCCCACATAGAGCACATTGCAGTATTCCAAGTGGGAGATAACCAGAGCATGCACAACTCTGGCAAGACAGTCTGCGGGCAGGTAGGGTCTCATATGTTCTTATTAATCTGCTTTTTCTCTTAGGGCCAGTATGTTAACCATAAATATACTATTTGCACATCTCAGAACTGGTTACTACGTACAACACACTTCCTGCAATTTTGTAATGAACAGGTTTGACATTTACAACATGTTTTATTAATCCTCTAACCGTAATCCTCCCCAGGATACAGCACTTATTCTTAGCCTTAGATATAGTCTGTCTGACTGATACACTCAGCATTGCTATGCATGTGCATGATGCCTTGCATAAATAAGTTTTCAGGAAAACTCAATACCCTTGATGCTGATATACTTGATCTTCAACAAATCCCTATAGGATGTACAGTCTATAGGAAGTATTTAAAAAAATAGTTGATTAAGGTCAGCGCCGGTAGATGTCAGCTTCATTGAACCATTTCATCCTTCCTGCAACAAACATGCAAAAATAACAAAACAATATTTTTAAAAAACAACAACAACCCGAAGGTATGCAGAACATTTTCCCCAAAGAAAACTAGAGATTTTGTGGCATCTTAATAACCATTTCAGAACTGAGCCTGTTCAGGCGTATAATCACGCAGCAGCATTATGTCAGGATGAAGAACATAAAGTAAATGTGGCATTTCCTATAAACATTATTTGGGGGGTATAGTTTTTTAATAAAAAAGGTTCTATTTTTTAATTGTATCATTTTATAATATATTTGCTTCCACTTAGCAGTAGTAAAAAAATTTAAAAATTGCTAATACTAGGGGGATGTGTTGGATTCACATGAATCCAGAGGCAAATTGGGATGTATACAAGTTGCATACATCTACACAGACCTCCTGAGAACCAGTATGGTGTAGTGGTTAAGAGCGGTAGTCTCGTAATTTGGTGAACCGGGTTCGCGTCTCCGCTCCTCCACATGCACTGCTGGGTGACCTTGGGCCAGTCACACTTCTTTGACATCTCTCAGCCTCACTCACCTCTCAGAGTGTTTGTTGTGGGGGAGGAAGGGAAAGGAGAATGTTAGCTGCTTTGAGATGCCTACTTCTTCTTCTGCTGCTGCTGCTGCTTCTTCTTCTTCTTCTTCTTCTTCTTCTTCTTCTTCTTCTTCTTCTTCTCCTTCTTCTTCTTCTTCTTCTTCTTCTTCTTCTTCTTCTTCTTCTTCTTCCATAGTGCTCCAGTGATGCAGTGGGAGCTGAAGACAGAGCAGCTTTGCAAATTCAACACATATCTTAACTTAAGGAAAATACCAGGACCAGGAAGGGGGAGTTTCTTCAGGACTGACATCTCACCTGTAAGCAGAGAGAATGGCAAAAGCCCTTCAATTCTTCCCATCCCGAATCAACTGTCTAACACAGAAGTCCCTGGACCTATATGTCTACACTTTGGTAGGTTTCTTACTTTGGGGAATGGTCCCCAGATCTACAAGTGTCACACCGATTGCTCACAAAACCCTTGGGAAAAGTAAGTCATTTCCAGCACCTTCAAACTGCAATGGCTACTATTGCAGCTAAATTCCTTAAATTTGGCAGGATTCATACCTTCAGAAGAAGCTATGTTGCCTGCAAATTTCATCCAATTCTGCCCCATGAATTTTGGAGGCTTCTAGCACAAATGCCCCTGGACATATTTGTATGTAATTAGAAATGCTTGAGCCATATTGGAGGGCTACTCTGCCCTATATGTCATCCATTTCTATCTATTTCACAATGCCAAATCAGAGTCCAAACTGAATATGTGGTCGATGCTCATCCACAGGTTTCTTTAGCACAAACTGACTTAGAAACCATGCAAACCCAACATTTAAAAAGTTGTTAGCAAAAATACACAGCAATTGAAACCAGTAGCCTAATATCCAAGTTCTTAAATTTTTTGAGATGTTTCAGTGATTTAAGATGTCACAAGATATGAATGCTGGTGCGCTACATTGATATAAAGCCCATAACTCCTATAACATTTCCTTGAAGCTGAATCCTATTCTCATGGAACTGCTGAATAAGATTATAGTCTGGCAGTTCCCCAAAAAAATTCACTTCAGCCATGCACTAGATGTTTTTAAGGAAACCATTCTCTTTCAGCCTGAGAACCACTACCATGCCCAGTCTGAAAATTTTGAGATAATATTACTAACCATTCTTTGTTGTTAAGGATTACTGAGATAATAAGTGGGAAGTGCTTCAGATTTCTGAAAACTGTTCTATAATATTATCTTAGATTTGAAATATGCCCATCATTCAAAGCGAACCATACATTTATGGGGCTGAAATCAGTCCAACAGTGTTGGAATTGTAAGGTCGGAAGAGTTTAGTTGTCTTTAAAAGGCGATAAGGTGGGAGATAAAATAACTGCGACTTTGCCAGGGCAAATGTAAGGCCATATTGGCTAATCCAGGTGGTAGGGTAAGGCAGATAAAATGGGCAAAAGAATTTGGTACAAGGCACAGTCATTGCATCTTCCTTACGCTTAAAGGTAAAGGTAAAGGGACCCCTGACCGTTAGGTCCAGTCGTGACCGACTCTGGGGTTGCGACGCTCATCTCGCTTTATTGGCCGAGGGAACCGGCGTACAGCTTCCAGGTCATGTGGCCAGCATGACTAAGCTGCTTCTGGCGAACCAGAGCAGCACACGGAAACACCGTTTACCTTCCTGCCAGAACGGTACCTATTTATCTACTTGCACTTTGACGTGCTTTCAAACTGCTAGGTTGGCAGGAGCAGGGACTGAGCAATGGGAGCTCACCTCGTCGCGGCGATTCGAACTGCCGACCTTCTGATCAGCAAGTCCTAGGCTCTGTGGTTTAACCCACAGTGCCACCCGTGTCCCTTAAGCTTAGAGGCATACATCTGACGCTTGCACAAATGCTCCACACACTTTTTTGTGACATGCAGTCCTTAACTGAAGCATACTTTCTATGCATGTTTTTTTAATATATATATTAGATTGTGGTTGCAATATATTTCATATTTGCAATGAAACGTGGCTTGTACTTGAATGAGACCCTAATCTCAATGAGGCCTGCTTAACAATACGGCAGTCAATGAAATGGTTCACAGGATTGAACCAACAGCTGATGCTGCAGAACAATCAGGACATAGCTCAGTGGTAGAGCACTGCATGCAAAAGGCCCAAGATTCAACCCCTGGTATCTCCAGATAGGACTGACAAGGGCGCCAGTCTGAAACCCTCAATAGCTTCAGTCAGTCAGTGTAGATAATGCTGCGTGAGATGGACCAAAGTTGGGTGGAACAAATGAATCCACTATGGACTCTCCCAGTGGCGTAGCGTGGGTTGTCAGCACCCGGGGCAAGTAATTTGCGCCCCCTAACCCATGGATTTGCGCCCCCTAACCCCCAGATGTTGCACCAGGTGCGCCCGGCCCCCCTGCACCCCCCACGCTACGCCACTGGACTCTCCATGCCCTTACCTCAGCAAAAAGACTGGTACTGATGAATTGGAAAAATAATAATGCCGCTCCCTTCTACAATTGGATTGAAGACTTACACAAACTCGCAACGTATGAACAACTTGCATATAAACGCAGACTTGCCATTGACAAATGCAATGATATTTGGAATCCATTCTTACAAATAGGCTAAGTTCTGGTGAAGTGCAATAAGAACCTTGTAAAATATATAGTTTTGGGTCCCCCCCCCTTTATTTTCCATTCTACGCAGTTTCTCTCTCTCTCTCTCTCTCTCTCTTTATTTATGTCTCACCATGTTTAGTGCACATATAATTATGTACTTTTTGAACTTTTATTAAAGATGCTTATTTTAAAAAATAAATGGGTCCACTGCAATGCAATTTAATGTGGAGAGTGGGTTATTTCCTTATCTGGTAATGTCACAAGTAGAAGAGTTTGGATTTGATATCCCGCTTTGTCACTGCCCTAAGGAGTCTCAAAGTGGCTAACAATCTCCTTTCCCTTCCTCCCCCACAACAAACACTCTGTGAAGTGAGTGGGGCTGAGAGACTTCAGAGAAGTGTGACTGGCCCAAGGTCACTCAGCAGCTGCATGTGGAGGAGCAGGGAAGCGAACCCGGTTCACCAGATTACGAGTCCACCGCTCTTAACCACTACACCACGCTGGCCACACAAGATGGCAGTAGAGGGTATGATGGTCCCTCCAACTCCATCCAACATGGTCAGAGATGATGGGAGATGATGAAAGGCCACAGGTTTCTCCATACATGCACTAGATTTTCCTGATTCAAACCCAAGAGCCAAGAAGCATAGGCTAGGTCGGGATAGCATGGGGATGAGGGACCAACTCCCTTCTCTTGCGGGGGCCCAATTAGTGCCATTGCCTTCCGTTAAGAGTTTGGGTGTAATCCTTGACGCCTCCCTTTCCATGGAGTCACAGCAACAGCCAAGGCGACATTTTTCCACCTTCACCGCATCAAGCAGTTGGTCCCTTACCTTTCCCGCCCCGACCTGGCCACAGTGATCCATGCGACAGTCATCTCCAGGCTTGACTACTGTAATTCGCTCTACGCGGGGCTGCCCTTGAAGCTGTCCCAGAAACTCCAGCGGGAGCATATTGACCCAGTGCTTTTCCAGCTGCACTGGCTCCCGGTGGAGTACAGGGTCAGATTTAAGGTGCTGGTTTTGACCTTTAACGCCCTTCATGGCCTAGGACCCTCGTACCTACGGGACCGCCTCACCTGGTATGCCCCACGGAGAGCCTCAAGGTCCATAAATAGCAACACCCTAGTGGTCCCAGGCCCTAAGGAAGTTAGATTGGCTTCAACCAGAGCCAGGGCCTTTTCAGCACTGGCTCCGGCCTGGTGGAACGCTCTGTCTCATGAGACCAGGGCCCTGCAGGATCTGATTTCTTTCCGCAGGGCCTGTAAGACAGAGTTGTTCCGCCTGGCCTTTGGATTGGAGCCAATTTGATTCCCTCCCCCCCCTTTTTTTTCTTTTTTCTTTTCCTTCTCCTGCAATGAGGCTTCATTTTAATATTTTAATGTTCCATTATTTTAATGTTGTATTTTATTTTTGTTTTTAAGTTGTAATCACTCATCTTGTTTTTATTATTGCTTGTAAGCCGCTCTGAGCCCGGCCTTGGCTGGGGAGGGCGGGGTATAAATAAAAAATTATTATTATTATTATTCACCCTTGATGGAAGAAGCATTTGGCATTTTTCAATAACACATTTTCTCTCTCATTTTTGTACTGTACCCTCATCATGGGGCCAGCACCAATCAATATCCAAATGCCTTCAAAGGAACGGGGGAGTTGCATTCATAATAGGTTTAGTGGCTTTAAAAACTCATTTCCTGGGTATATTACAATAGTTGTAACACTGTGGAATGAGAACTATTTTCCCCTTTGGGCCCCCCAAAAGAGAACATTATCTCATATACAAAGCAGAGCAAAGTCCACGGAGACTGTTTCACTGTTGCCGCTGGAAATATAAAGCAGTGGTTTTTAACAAGCAAAGTGATGTCTTCGATGATTTGCTCAAGTCGGGACTCAACACTGTAGATGGAGTCGGAAGGAAGGGATCTTACTTCTTAATGACCCTCTGGAGGCAATGATGGAAAACAGAAATAATTAAGCACTGGATTGTCCAGCTGTGGCTGCAGGCCTCTCCTGTAGCTGTTTTAAGCGAGCTTGCTAGGGCATCTTAGTGGCTTTATGGGGGTGGGTGGGGAAGTGAGAGTGGGAGGGATGGAGAAGGGTAGATAGAAGCCGGGGAAGCAGCAAAAGAAACAGCTAGACTAATGCACTGTAATCTAAAAGCTAACCATGTATGTTTAGGCTAATGGAATGAGCAACAGTGATCCAGAAAAAAAGAAAATTGAACCATTATGGAGAACATATTTGCAGCATTTGAAATTCAATTAACTGTTATGCCTCCCAAATGATTTTGAATTTCTTTTTCCTTTATATATTCTCATATATATATATATATATATATATATATATATATATATATATATGAGATTAACTTTTACATCTCTTTCTTATGTGTGTTGAAAGAAACCTTCTGGTAATCAAAACAATACGTTTTGGAACTAATTTCAAGTTACTGAAATCTCTTTGCAATTGCAGTGGCTAAATGTGGGAAGCAGGAGACAATCTAGTCAAAAATTAAATACATTTCATTCCCTTTGGTTTCAGTGGGAAAGCTAAGGGCTTGCTGAATTTTATCCCACTGGAAACTATGGGCCCAAAGGGTGTTTAAATTTGGCTGGATCATGTCTGGGATGTTTGGTTGCCTAGGCCCATTCTGATAGGCACGGTTCCAACAGATTGTAAGATCAAACCTTTGCCATCGCACACCACAAACAATACTCAGTGCTCATCAAGTCTGGTATAAACAGGTTAAAATATATCATATTAAAGGATCTTCAGAAACCAGATTAGTCAAAAGAGTATACTCTGGTCAAGTGACCTAACCAATGAGTAGGGGGGAAATTCTCCTTTCCCTGGGCATGTTTACAACCACATTCATCAGAGCTTTAGGTGTGTGAAACTGGCATGCACATCATGGCCTCTCTGGTTCGAATTCATCCTGGTGAGCATGCCAAGTCTAAAGGCCATCAACAAAAGCACCCCCCTGGCAAGGAAAAGCCAATGAGAGGTGACAAAGGGGTCCCCATAATCCAATAACCTCTCAGGTGTTTAATTAGAAGAAGAAGAAGAAGAGTTTGGATTTGATATCCCGCCTTTCACTCCCCTTCAGGAGTCTCAAAGCGGCTAACATTCTCCTTTCCCTTCCTCCCCCACAACAAACACTCTGTGAGGTGAGTGGGGCTGAGAGACTTCACAGAAGTGTGACTGGCCCAAGGTCACCCAGCAGCTGCATGTGGAGGAGCGGAGACACGAACCCGGTTTCCCAGATTACGTGACTACCGCTCTTAACCACTACACCACGCTGGCTCCAATTAATAGTTTATTAAATTATTTCATCTGCCAAATGCCCCTTGAACCAAAAATCAGCAATTCCCTCCATTTGCCCACACAATCTTGCTACAGTGTCACCTTGTCTTAAATCAAAATAACTGGAGCTACGGTCAGCATTTTAAATGACCAAACATACAAAACACTTGCAGAAACTGCCTTCTTGACCATTGGGCCCACTGTTGGTCTCATCCACTCAATCTGCCAGAACCTGTCATTGTAGGCAGGAGTAGTCCTTGCTGCTTGGATAGGTGCATTAATCTGACCTTTGGAACGTTTTGTAAGTAAAGCATTTTAAACTTACTATACTGCCATGGTCCGTTCAATGCTAAGAGGGGTAGAAAATGGGGAGTGCTGTATGCAACTAAACAGGATATGGAAAGGGTTTAAAATAGCATACATTCCCATACTGTACTGCCGCTTGAATTTTGTGAGTTTAAACTCAGCTACTGAGGAGAGTGAGTTTAGTTTTGTGGTTTTTTACCCCACATACGTGGGTTATAGGGGTTCATCTTTTTCCTCCCACATACTATCAAAGCCCATACGGCAGAGGGAGGGATGATGGGCATTGCAAAGAGAAGAGTGGAGTGTTTGTAGTTAGGATTTCCTTTCACCTCATCTCTCTCAGCCTTCAAGCAAATTCTATGCTATGTCATCTTGAAGTCAATGGCCCTTAATCTCTAACAAGAGGGAAGATTAAAGATGTTTGTCTTACAAATAGGTAAGGACTTGCAGAGGGACAAAAAGAACCATGGCTGGATCAATTCTTTCCAAATGCTGCCAAAAAGATTGGCACAGATATTGTTCCCTTCCATAGCATTAGTATTTAGAGTTAGATGAACCTGTCAGTTTTCATTTTTCTCAGTTTCTAATTTCTCCAGTTTTATATCTTCCGGTCTTAGGTCCTGCCACATTTCTACACCAGTTTACACCAGTGTGCTTCTGCTCGATGGCAAAATTCACACTGATCTTTAAAAGACTTCATCATGTGCAGCCAGTTGCATTTGTAAGCATCTCTCCATAAATAATCACTGGATTTAGGAATATGTTGCAATTTAGGAATATGTAAAAGATTCCTAATTAGTAGGATTCTGGGAAATAGTTAATACGTTTGCCCAATTATTCTAAATCAACAGATAACTGTTAATTAATTCATCTTTCCCATGTTCCTTGATGCAATGCAACACATTAGTAGCAATGCATTAAAATGAGCAAGACTCTTGGGAACCGGAGTCCAACAACATCAGTCCCAACCTGCATGGCCAACAGTCAGGTCTTATGGGAGTTGTAGTTCCGTAACATCTGGAAAGCCCACATATTTCAAATCTGAACTACATGGACACTTAGACTGATCCACAAGGGTGTTTATGATGTAAGATGTTTCTGATAAATATGCATGCTGCCAGAAATATGCATGACTTTTTTCAAATTAAAGAAAAGGAAGGAAGGAAGGAAGGAAGGAAAGTTCTGCATATTGCCATTCATTCAAGCAGAAGATCTGTTGTAAAGAGCTGGCATTCCAATTCCATATGAAACATGATCGAAATACAAGCCTAGTGCAGAGGGAAAAACAGAGCCAGCCATGTAAGTGAATTCTGGAAAAAAAAACTAATTCTGAATAAGATCACAACCTCAGAAATTAAATAATAGATGTAGTCTGCCTGCTGCACCATCCAATTTTAATTAGGTTCTTTGCAGCTGCATGTCTTTGATCTGAGCTAAATAAATCATGGCTGCATTTGGGTGGGGAGTTTCAAGATAGGTTACATGTCATGCTAAGCCCATATAGGAAAAACAGAGAATACGTTGGAGCCAACATTATTATAATCCTGCTGCAACCCAAAGTCCCAGGGCTACCTTACTATTCATATTTATCTCAGCCACACTCTTCAAAACACAAGCGCTACCAGTGTGTCTGCCAAGTCTCGCCCAGCAGTGGCTGTGATGTCATCATAAAATCCATACTGCCCCCATGCCCATGATGAAGGCGCCTGAGGCAACCTGATGGCTAACATGTTATATTTATCAAAATAACAAGTGGAAGATCTGTGAGCCAAATTAACTGAATTCAGAAAAGTACAGGCAGGTGAGGTTGTGTATAAATCTGCTAGAGGTGGATTCCTCCATTCCCCTGGGCGTGTTAATAGTCATGGTTTGTGACTCATCAGCCAAGGATTAGGAGCAAATTACTCAATCCTTGCTAAGTGAGTCTTGGGTCTGGTAACCTTTTTTTTAAAAAAATACTTTTTATTAATTTTCTTAATAGACAAACATACGCAGTAAAGTCACCCAAATAATAAAATGGCAGTGACAAACAAAAGAAGATAAATAAATAAAGAAGAAAACAAAAGGGAGGGGGAGGAATAAGAAAAAATATACCAAAAACATACATACAACCATAAATCCATAAATTCTTGCATACAGATTTATGTCACCTTATTTGTTAATCCTAACTCCTTTTCTTTTCAAATAGACTTCCATTTTCCTTTAAGCGTCTCTATTGTTTCTATTTGTTAAACTACTCCTTTTATCCTTTCTTTATTTCTACTATTTTTCACATAGTATACCAATAATGCATATTGTGGTTTGCAAAAATTAATCAAAGCAAATCCAAGTTTTTACTTGGGGGCACTGGTTTTTTGTGTGTTTTTTTTACCATCTCTATAGAGTCCCCATTCCTTTTGGAATTTTTGGTTAGGTTGTCTCCTAATTGCATCCGTCATTTTTGCCAACTCGAGATATTCAGATAGCTTATCTTGCCATTCCTTTTTTCTTGGTACTATTTTACTTTTCCAATTCCTAGCTATTAATATTCTAGCTTCCATTGTGGCGTATAATAATATTCTCTTTTTTTCTTTCGATATATCCAAGTCTAAAATACCCAACAAGAAAGCTTCTGGGGTTTTTAAATAAAGGTTTGCTTAAACCTTTTCTTCAATTCCTCATATATAATATCCCAAAAATTCTTACTTTTTTTGCAACCCCACCACATGTGAAACAGTGTCCCTTCTGCCTGTTTACACTTCCAGCAAGAGTTAGATCTCAATTTATACATTTTAGACAGTTTGCTGGGATTTATATACTACCTGTAGAAGATTTTTCTTTAGTGTATAACATGCCGTATATTTCCATGTTTTGTTCCATGCTGATAGTTGGATGCTTTTACCAAGATCTTTCGCCCACTTAATCATTACCTCTTTTACCTCCTCATCTTTCACCTCGCATTCTAAAAGGCGTCTATACATACTGGAAATTATTCTTTTCTTGTTTTGTATTAGATCTTTATCTATTTTTTAGTCTTCCACTGCAAAACCGTTTTTGTTGTCTATCCTAAATACCTCTACTAATTGATGATATTGTAGCCAGCCTGTCAGGTCTGGTAACTTAACATGCGCACCGAGGCCCCGCTGTTTGGCATTCACCAAAATGTGCATGCCAGGCCCAAAATGCACCCCTGAGTACTTGCCATGCCAAAAGCAATGGCAGGTGCCTAAAGGATCCTCTTGATTCGGTAATACCTCAGTATACTTAAAGCATATGTTCTTAACTTCCTCACCTGCCCACACTGAATGTTAAGTATAATGGTTTGATTGATACTGAATGAGAATGCCTAAATGTATAGTGGTGAAAAGGTTTAACATGGGGATTTTCCATGGGCCAAGGAGACCACTCTGAGCTCTTGCTGATTAACTAGCTGATTGTTGTTCCCTGGTAGCTAACATGTGAGTGCTGAACCTTAGATCATGTGATGAAGGTATTGGGTTGCAAATCTCCATTTTGAAGGGAGTTGCCTTTGTGTCCTTTGTCTCAAGGCTCTGTGAAATAAGGACATGTAAAAGACCCTCTCTGACTGAGAGAGAGAAAACAGCTCCAAGCTAAAAAGGGAAGACAACCTTCTGTTTCTAGGTCTGTTGGAATTATTTCATATTTTGTAAGATACCAAGTCTGTGCTAGACAACACAAGACGTATGGCTATTTTGGATGAATCATTTGATGTTTCTGTTCATTTCGAAGAGTTCTGCTAGTAAAATTTGAATAATATTTTGTATGGGTCTGGGCAATGCTTCAAATCCAAACGGAGTCAGTTTTCATGCATCCAGTCACTTCAAACTGTGCAATATTAATATCTGCAACACTAAATGTCAAACAAAAAACACCAACAACACAATTCCCAGACAGCCAATTAGAGTCTTCCCCAGCAGTGTAGAATAGGTGGGAAAGAGGGAACCTAAGGACCATTCAAAGAATCCACACCCAAAAAATTACCACTCAGCTCCTGTAATGGGCATCCAGAAAAGCCCACATTTGCGCACCCTTTCTTAAGGGAAGAAGGGTGCAACAGAAATGATGGTTATTGCAATGCTAAGCATACCTAATTCCCTCAACCATTCCTCATACAGCTTGATTTTCAGACTTTTTATCAATTTGGTCACCCTCTGACACGTTTCATCTTGTCAATATGCTTCTTAAACTGTGGGGCCCTGAACTGGACACAATACTCTAGGTGGGGGTCTAACCAAGGCAGAATAGAGCGATACTACGACGGAGTGAGCTCCCGTTGCTCGGTCCCTGTTCCTGCCAACCTAGCAGTTCGAAAGCATGTCAAAGTGCAAGTAGATAAATAGGTACCACTGTGGCGGGAAGGTAAACGTCGTTTCTGTGTGCTGCTCTGGTTCGCCAGAAGCGGCTTAGTCATGCTGGCCACATAACCCTAAAGCTGTACACCGGCTCCCTCAGCCAATAAAACGAGTCGGCCACGACTGGACTGGTCAGGTGTCCCTTTACCTTTACCTTTATTACTTCCCTTGATCTGAACAAGAATTGTACTGTCAAGAAACCTGAATTGACAGGATTTCAGCCTAGGCATAGTTGAACAAAAAGTAATAATATTTCTGATGTTGTAAATAACCCTGTGGTATGGATAATTTTAATTTCTCTTTTCAATCTGATGAGGTCCTCCTCAATTGGCGAGTTTGAGAGCTGCCAAAATGCTTCTTCCCAAGTCTAGCAAAAAGGGGAAGAAAATTGTATCCTGGTTTCTCACGTAGTGAAAAACTGAAGCCCACACACATAAACAGGAGGAGTTACAAGCTGACAGCTCTTTCCATTACTGAGGGAAGTCAATTTCTGAAGCCAGAAAAACTACATCAGTCCTTTATTTGCCACCTCTTCTTGTCCCACTGTGTTATAATTCTCCCTGAAAAGACTGAATTGCTGAGTCACACGCCACAAAAGTAGGACAAGGACGATGTCATGGATTAAATCTAACTAGAGGAAATCTTTGGAGCAGTTTAAAATAGAGACTTGAACATGAAAACATCAAGGAAGGAAGGAAGGAAGGAAGGAAGGAAGGAAGGAAGGAAGGAAGGAAACAGAAAACACACCCCAGGAATCACAACGGAAGAAAGAAAGAAAGAAAGAAAGAAAGAAAGAAAGAAAGAAAGAAAGAAAGAAAATAAAAAAGCATGCTTCGGTGAAATATACAAATCCTTTAGTGTATAATGGTTGAGAAGAAAAACAGTGTGGTGTAGTGGTTAGAATGTGGGTCTAGGATATTCTTAAATAAATTTTTCCAGCTTTCCACATCTGTTTGTAATTATTATTATTATTATTATTATTATTATTATTATTATTATTAAGTTTTCATGAGAGTTCATCGGTGAATTTTTCCTACTAGAGACATGCATACACATTTGTAAAGCAATTTCCCAGAATATATTGCATTTTTAAAAAATACTATTTTTCACTGACATATGCATTTTTGTGCACGCTTTACCCAAGCATATTGGGGGGGGGGGTTTTCACGAATTACTTGGCTGGAGAATCACATTACAACATTCAGAGAAGTATGAATTTTGCAGGGTGGTTTGTGTATTATTCTGGAAATTGTGAATTGGGTAGGTTAACCTTAAAACTTGAACCAAACCAAATTTCCCACCCCCATTCCTATTTGGAAGTCTCTGCACCTCAAAGATTAGTCAAAATTCACCGGCTACTTCCTGATTGTTGAAGTCTACCATTTATTTCCGGGTTGTCTATGAGGAAAACTGTATCGTTTGTAAATGGAAGGGAGTTTATAGCATTTTGTAGCTGCCTAATAACTTCAAAGAAGAAAAAGGTGTTTTCTGGAACATACAATCTGGGGCAATTTGACACAGCTCAGCAGAGTTCTGCTCAGCCATATGGGAAGTCCATAAGAACCACCCCAGTTTACAGCTGGAAATAAAGATGATTCATAAGCCTTTTGTGCTGCAGAAAGGTGAAGCATTCAGAGCAGACGAATCTTGTGTCGTTACCATAAAATATTTATAACTATGCCCACAATAACTTTAACAATTTATTGTTTCATCTTCTTTCAGAAAAGGCCTTGGCAAGGATGGGGAGGGGAGAAAACATTTCCCCTGGAGCCTAGAAATATGGTTTCTATAAATGGGGAGATTGAGTTTAAAAGTTTCCCCAACCTCTTGCAATTGCAGTAGGGTAAATTCATTTCCTAAAATTGCTGCTTTGCTAACTGCTCGTGACCAATGAATGAGGCATGCCTACATTAGATCAAGCACCCCGTGGGGCTGTGAGCACTGAATCTGACATTTGTGCTTTCCATAAGCACAAATTTTGGAAACTGTGGGGAGTTAGGTATCACAGTGAAGTGCTGGAGAGAATGCAAACAAGGAGGTGATTAGTCTGCTAACATTTCTAATGAGTTGCTCAATACACACTCAGGTCAATTTTACATTGTATAACCCTGGTGCTGAATGGGGTAAGTGTGCCCCTGAAGGACCAGGTGTGCAGCCTGGGAGTCTTTTTGGACTCACAGCTGTCCATGGAGGTGCAGGTCAATTCTGTGTCCAGGGCAGCTATCTACCAGCTCCATCTGGTACACAGGATGAGACCTTACCTGCCCATGGACTGTCTCACCAGAGTGGTGCATGCTCTAGTTATCTCCTGCTTGGACTACTGCAATGCGTTCTACATGGGGCTACCTTTGAAGCCGGCCTAGAAACTACAATTAATCCAGAATTCAACAGCTAGACTGGTGACTGGGAATGGCCACCACGACCATATAACACTGGTCCTGAAAGACCTACATTGGATCCCAATACGTTTCCGAACACAATTCAAAGTCATGCTACTGACCTTTAAAGCCCTAAATGGCCTTGATCCAGTATACCTGAAGGACCGTCTCCACCCCCATCATCCAGCCCAGACCCTGAGGTCCAGCTCCGAAGGCCTTCTGGCGGTTCCCTCACTGTGAGAAGCCAAGTTACAGGGAACCAGGCAGAGGGCCTTCTCGGTAGTGGAACACACTCCCACCAGATGTCGAGGAAATAAACAACTATCTGACTTTTAGAAGAAATCAGAAGGCAACCCTGTTTAGGGAAGTTTTTAATTTTTGATATTTTTTTGTGTTTTTAATATTCTGTTGGGAGCCGCCCAGAGAGGCTGGGGAGGCCCAGCCAGATGGGTGGGGTATAAGTAATAAGTTGTTGTTGTAGTAGTAGTTGTAGTTTTGCTGGCAACAGGTGTTGATTCACAGATCTCCTCCCCGTTCTATGACGATTCCCCATTTTTGCCATGCTTTTCTTAATCCCTGTCTAACCCCTTCCTGCAGTAAACTAGTGGCTCTTTCCCAAAATCACAACCTTCTGTAGGTGAATTGAACCCTAATCCTCTGACAGCCTGATGTTTATTTACCCATATGGCTAGTCACTCTCAGTTTAATGGGTTTTACTCTAAAGCAATGGTGAATAGGATTGCTATCTTAGCGCTCAGTTATGCCTGACCCCCATGGAGCGTAATGGCACTTGTTCTGATTCTAATTGAGATTCTCCTTGTCCTAATTTCAAAACAAACTTTGCTTTCTAGCATCAACAAGATGCTTTAAAATTTCACCCAGATACTCAGCTAACATCAAGGTGCTTTGATATTTTAAGAGGAAAGTTTATGCAAAGGGGGGGGGGATACCCAACTATTATTGATGTCTCAGATCCAAAGGCAGCATATGTAATGAATCAAAGAGAAAAGTGATTACATTGTATATGAATTGGTGCTTAAGGTTATCTCTTTTTGGGCTTTCAGAATGCTTATTTCTTTATGTCTCCAGTTAATACTACACTTCCAATTAACTTCCACTTTTGCAGCTCATAAAGCTCAAGATGAACTCATTCCAAAATACAATTTTAATCTGTTTAAGATGTTTCTAAAGGTACTGCACTCTATGTCATGGGACAAATTAGCAAAGCATGAGTGATCTTGGAACAAGGCAAGCTGCATCTATCTTTAAATTCTCTTTGATCTGATATCCTCATACAGAAAATGACAAACTGAAATAGCCACTGATTATTATTTTTCAGTCGCTTTCCCCAAAGGACATTTCCTTCCTATAGAAACTCTTCTCTGATAATATTTTGCAGATTATTTGGAGAAAATATTTGTGTCTCTGTTGCCAGTCATGATTGTGAGGTTACCGTGATTATTAAGAAATGTTAATGACAGCTAATGCTATTTTCTCTTTTGTCAAAGAAGGGAAAAGACTAGAAATGCTATTGCTTGTGGGGAAAGAAAGAGAATAAAAAAGCAGGTTTGTTTTGTTCCCTCCTCTCTTGTGAATATAGTTAATTTCTGAGATGCATGGAAGTAAATCCATCAACTTGACCAGGTGGCCCGGGAGAATGGTAAGGGGATATTGAGATTTTCACCTCTAGATTGCAGTTTCAAATGTGACTTTAGCCAGGAGTTACTGCAATCCATTCACAATTATATTCTTTTCAGCATTTGCAAAAGGAGTTGTATGCTTTTCAGAGTGATTTTGAGAAGCCTGAGGTAGAGCACCATTCTAACCCAGTGGGCTAGATCTTTAACTTCCCCCACCCCCTGGCCCAACTTTGACAGGTGAGTGGAGTGACCCACCAGTCTATCCTCTAATGTCACAATGGCAGTGTGCTGCAGAACCCAGCAGGATTGATCTACTATAATCTCTGTGGATCACCTGTATTATATATTCTATGGGAGTGACCTGAAGATTCTTGTCTTGTCTTCCATAAACACAGTTTGAACAGTGAATCCATAAGTGACTGTGGAGGCCAATTCTGGATCCACACATCCATCCACAGTGGGGACATAGGTTTCTGGTGGGAGTTGATCACAGTGAGGGTTTGCCAAGCATGCCTTCCTCTTAGAACGTTTCTCCTTTCGTTCTGAGTTTGAGCATCTTCGAAGTCCATGACACCTTTGGTAAAGGCTGTTCTCCTTTTAGAGCTCTCACAGGCCAGTGTTTCCCAGTTGTCAGTGTTTATACTACATGACTGACCGAACCCAAAGGGTGCTCATCAATGGTTCCTCTTCATCCTGGAGAAGAGTGACTAGTGGGGTGCCACAGGGTTCTGTCTTGGGCCCGGTCTTATTCAACATCTTTATCAACGACTTGGATGATGGACTCAAGGGCATCCTGATCAAATTTGCAGATGACACCAAACTGGGAGGGGTGGCTAACACCCCAGAGGACAGGATCACACTTCAAAACGACCTTGACAGATTAGAGAACTGGGCAAAAACAAACAAGATGAATTTTAACAGGGAGAAATGTAAAGTATTGCACTTGGGCAAAAAAAATGAGAGGCACAAATACAAGATGGGTGACACCATGTGAAAAGGATCTAGGAGTCTTGGTTGACCACAAACTTGACATGAGCCAACAGTGTGACGCGGCAGCTAAAAAAGCCAATGCAATTCTGGGCTGCATCAATAGGAGTATAGCATCTAGATCAAGGGAGGTAATAGTGCCACTGTATTCTGCTCTGGTCAGACCACACCTGGAGTACTGTGTCCAGTTCTGGGCACCACAATTCAAGAAGAACACTGACAAACTGGAACGTGTCCAGAGGAGGGCAACCAAAATGGTCAAAGGCCTGGAAACGATGCCTTATGAGGAACGGCTAAGGGAGCTGGGCATGTTTAGCCTGGAGAAGAGGAGGTTAAGGGGTGATATGATAGCCATGTTCAAATATATAAAAGGATGTCACATAGAGGAGGGAGAAAGGTTGTTTTCTGCTGCTCCAGAGAAGCGGACACGGAGCAATGGATCCAAACTACAAGAAAGAAGATTCCACCTAAACATTCGGAAGAACTTCCTGACAGTAAGAGCTGTTCGACAGTGGAATTTGCTGCCGAGGAGTGTGGTGGAGTCTCCTTATTTGGAGGTCTTTAAGCAGAGGCTTGACAACCATATGTCAGGAGTGCTCTGATGGTGTTTCTTGCTTGGCAGGGGGTTGGACACGATGGCCCTTGTGGTCTCTTCCAACTCTATGATTCTATGATTCTATGATTTTTAAAGATTTGCCTTGAGAGAGTCTTTAAACCTCTTTTGTTGACCACCAGCATTATGCTTTCCATTTTTAAGTTCAGAATAGAGTCGTTGCTTTGGAAGACGATAATCAGGCATCCACATAACATGACCAGTCCAACAAAGTTGATGTTGAAGAATCATCGTTTTGACACTGGCGATCTTTGCTTCTTCCAATACACTGGCATTATTTTGCCTGTCTTCTCAAGTGATGTGTGAAAATTTCCAGAGACGCCATTGATGGAATCTTTCGAGGAGCTGATGATGGCGTTTATAAGTGGTCCTTGTTTCCAAAGGGTCAGTGCTACCAACCAAAGACCTGGTTCCCACATCGTATGAAATAGACCTACTCGTAAGATAGTATCTGCAGGATGCCCTCTCCTTCAGAACACATTGATTGATTGGGTATATAAGGGCTGAGACGTATCTCCCATGATTCCTAAATGGAGATTATTTGTGTTGGAGTCCTACAACATTGAGAGAGCCACAGGTTTCCCCATCTCCGTGCTCCTCAAGCCACCATTGTGGCTCATGCTTTGCCATGCTTTGGTTCCCCCTTGGCAATCTTTCAGGCCATCATGGAGCTGTTTATCTTAGGAGATCTGGCAAAATCATTGCACAAGGTTGAATGGGTGCCCATATTGATTCATTTTTCAAATCATATGAGTTTTTTCCTACGGGCAAAATTCTATTTCAGCACTGAGAGCAAAGTTTTATCCAGGATTCTGCATGCTGCACTACCGACTCTCGTACAAAGATCTAGCCTTATTAATTCACAACTGACAGTCAAGCAAATGAGTATCTCCAGTCTTTTGACACCAAAAGAGCCAAGTTCCACATAGGCTGATCTAAGGAGAAGCTTAGTCATCTAGGCACTTCTTCAATTATTATTATAAGAACCCTTGGATCAGAGGAAACAGGGATCATGCCTCTGTAAAAATAAAATAAAAAAGCTTCTCAGTTTTCATCGCTTCCTTTCGGTTTGCCATCTTCTTCCTGCTCCCACGGAACAAAGAACTGTTTTTTGCTCGGTTTTCTTGTTGCACTCTGCAACATCTCTGATCTGCCTAATTAACAGTGTGGATGAAACTGCAGGGGCTAAAACAGCTTGACAGAAACTCAGGTATTGATTACACAGTCACCAGCATTTCCCTGCCTGTTACAATTACTCAGCATTTACATAGTCCCAAACGCTTCATTTGCGCTGTCATTCATTTGAGGTTCAGGTTCTGAAGACTAGGCATGTGCACACACACAAACAAATGTAGCACCCTAAGCAGCCTTTGGCTGAAATTCTCCTTGTAACCCACGAGACAGGATGGAGCAGTTGAATTATCTTTGCCATTCAAATAAGTGTTGCTGAAAGTAGGGTACTCTGAAATATGTATAATCACACCACTTGCTGCTTCTCTCATTGGATTGCAATCCCTGATTCCTGGCCACAGTGAGCAAGAAAACTGTTAGGATCATCCTTCTCGTGTGTAGGACCCTGGTAGAGACACATGCCCAACTGGCATGTTCTCTCCCTCCTGGTCAGTCGTTTGGGAGCTTCAAAAGCTTTCTCCAGCCCGAACATCACAGCGACTGATACCAAAAGGCATTAGCATGCTTTAGGATCCTGCAGAGTGTTAGCACTTCGCATAACAGATGCAGTAGCACAGCATTTTGGCTAAACTACATTTATTTATATATAATACACTCGGAGCATCTTGACTCAGTTCCTTCCTCTTTCTCATCAGACAGCAAAGAGAAAGAACAAAGGACAATAGTCCCACATCACGGAAACACAGTAATACCAAAACATCCTGTCTCCGTCACTTCCCACACTGTGGAATAAAAACATACACCGTCATGTGATAGAAAACAATCCCATGACTGCAAGCACGGGGCAAGAATCCTAACAAAAACTGAAGTTCACAGGATGCTGCTTGAACCTGAGTACAATGCACATGCAATGGGGACATTGCAAAGGATATGGTAGCTGGCATGGTGGGCATGTAGCCTCCCTAGCGCTCCCAGGCTCCACAGATTTCTCAGTGAGGCAGCAGTAAAATCCTGATTGGCACCAAGCAGATAGGAAAGCAGAGGTTTCTTTGTCCCTGATCAGTTGCCCAAGGCACATTCAATGGATGTGCAAACAGGGAGCACTTTGCAGCAGCAGGCTCCAACCAGGATCTACGAGAGTTCATAGCATCATAGAACTGTAGAGTTGGAAGGGGCAATGAGAGTCATTTTTTATTATTATTTGAGTTTATATACCGCCCTATACCCAGAGATCTCAGGGAAGTTTACAGAAAGAATCACAACATATAAGCAGAATACAAACAACAAAACCAATAACATACACACTCCTCCAGAAAAGAGCCACATTTTAAAAGGGTATAGGATGTCAATCAGATCAACCAAAGGCCTGGTTAAAAAGGAACGTTTTTGCCTGGTGCCTAAAGGTGTATAATGAAGGCACAATGCGAACTTCCCTGGGGAGAGAATTCCACAGACGGGGAGCCACAGCAGAGAAGGCCCGTTCTCATGTTCCTTCCCTCTGGACCTCTTGAGGAGGAGGGACACAAAGAAGGGCCTCAGAAGATGATCTCAGGGTCCAACCCCTTGCAACGCAGGAATATTTTGCCCAATGTGGGGCTTGAACCCACAACCCTGAGATTATTTCACATCTCCCAAAAAAAACACCACACAGCTATACATGCAGACACTCTCTTCAGGCATTCAGTCAACAAGTAAAGGTTGATGTGGAACTTGTCACCACTATCCCCAAGTGTGTTCACTAAATTCAATTTTAATGGCTGAGTGGGAGTTTATTATCAAGGTATGTTATTAGCAGTTCGAAAGCACCCCCGGGGGCAAGTAGATAAATAGGTACCGCTTACCAGCGGGAAGGTAAACGGCGTTCCGTGTGCGGCTCTGGCTCGCCAGAGCAGCGTTGTCACGCTGGCCACGTGACCCGGAAGTGTCTTCGGACAGCGCTGGCCCCCGGCCAATAGATGTGAGATGGGCGCACAAACCCCAGAGTCTGTCAAGACTGGCCCGTTCGGGCAGGGGTACCTTTACCTTTACCTATGTTATTTGCACCTATGGACTTCTGCAAAGGTCACATAGTCTTAATATGATTGTGAGAGTTAACTGGAGCACAGCAAGCCCTTATCTAGACGAAGGTGAGCATAGGATTGTACAAAATGCCCCCAGATTGTGGCAAGGTTAGGCAGGGATGGACATGTCAATCTGTTTTGCCAAATGAGTTCTCGTTCCTGTCACTGGGAAAAAGAATCACTGGTTTTCAGTTGGTAAGTGCACTTCACAATCCATTGCTCCCAGCAGTTCAGAACACTGATCTTGCCTCAGTTTCCTTATGTATAAAGTCTGTATATAATTTGCCTGTTAAGCCTTTGGCCAGTGCACCTCAGTTAACCATGTAATGCTGTTTTAAATAAATAAAGGCTGCCTTTGAAGGTGACCCAGAAACTACAACTAATCCAGAATGGGGCAGCTAGACTGGTGACTGGGAGCGGCCACCAAGACCATATAACACTGGTCTTGAAACACGTACACTGGTGCCCAATACGTTTCCGAACACAATTCAAAGTGTTGGTGCTGACCTTTAAAACCTAAACGGCCTCGGTCCAGTATACCTGAAGGAGCATCTCCACCTCCATCATTCAGCCCAGATGGGTGGGGTATAAATATATTATTATTATTATTATTATTATTATTATTATTATTATTATTATATGCCAAAATATGATGCAGTATATTTTGGATTTAATGTGCCGATTCTTCCTTCATAAAAGCAAGTGCTATCTCTTTTTCCTCCACCTATGACGCTGGAAACTTCACCTCCAACAACCCAAAGCAAGTCTTTGGGGGTTTGGATTGGGTGGTGGATGTTTTTAGTCAGTATGTGTGACCTTTATAAAATAATGCATTACTGAAGCACAACCTGTGCCAGATTGGGGCAAAGGAAGCATCGGATTAATGGAAGTAGAGAGAGCCTCATGGGGAAAGGACTCTCCAAGTTATGTTTGGTGTGGCGACATTTTTCATGCGCTGCTTCCTGAGATTCCAGTTTCTGCTAAACTGTTTGGAGTCTGTGCTGTGCTGAAACAGCTAGTGCTGCAGAAAAACTTCCCCCTGAAACTTTTCTTGCACATTCATGAGAACTAGCTTGGGCCAAAAAGAAAAAAATTGGCAAGAAACATAATCTTCAGTGGGCTTGTGAAATTCTTTGAATTTGGGGAGGCGGGAAAATAATGTTTTGCGGTTCTCAGCAGAAGCTTTCTTTCTTTCTTTCTTTCTTTCTTTCTTTCTTTCTTTCTTTCTTTCTTTCTTTCTTTCTTGTCTTTTTGTTGCTGCTGCCAGTTCAGGTCATGTTTTCATGCAAATCTACCTAAATCAACTTCTTATAACAATAAATTGGGGGAAAAAATTCCTTCTGTCATTTTGCACTTCCAATACATACTTGACTTAGTTCTATACGTTATTTGGGCACTATTACAGTTCTAGTTTTGCGGGTCTATTTTAGGTGTTCATCCTAAAGGTACTGGTTTGTGATAGGTACTTGTTGTATAACAATTGATGGTGAACACTTTTAGTGTGGGTGGCGCTGTGGGTTAAACCACAGAGCCTAGGGCTTGCTGATCAGGTCAGTGGTTTGAATCCCTGCGACGGGGTGAGCTCCTGTTTCTCGGTCCCTGCTCCTGCCAACCTAGCAGTTCAAAAGGATGTCAAAGTGCAAGTAGATAAATAGGTACCGCTCCAGCAGGAAGGTAAACGGCATTTCCATGTGCTGCTCTGGTTCTCCAGAAGCGGTTTAGTCATGCTGGCCACATGACCCGGAAGCTGTACGCTGGCTCCCTTGGCCACTAAAGTGAGATGAGCAGAGCGCCACAACCCCAGAGTCGGTCACAACTGGACCTAATGGTCAGGGGTCCCTTTACCTTTACCTATTGTTGCAATAGTCATGTTTACTCTGTATTGTATTTTTGTATTTTACTTATAAGTTATTTTGAGACTTCCTTCCATTTTTGCAAACCATTCATAGCTAGGCTTCACCACAATGTGATTTTTAAAGGACACTAACTCTGGGTCAGGAGATACTTCGTTTTAACTTTTGGCAAGGTGGGAGACAGACGTTGACCGGCTATGCTACTATTGTGCCACAAATGTTATGTTGGGAAAGAGTGTAAGCATATTTGCAATTCGCTTTCCATTTGAATGCAGTCTGGGGGAGGGGGGAGAGTTTCTACCAATACTTCATCCAGAATGGTTGCTTTAAAAAATATATACTGCTATATTTACTGACATTTCCAATCCAAGGAAGCTGGGTCCTCTTGTTTATTAGAGCTAGTATAATAAAAGTTTGCCACCTGGTTAATTGTAATAGTTTAGCTGGGAGCCTGGGGATAATGAATATTGGTGGCTGTGCTACCAATAAATTGAGCCTGTTTGGTGGTAAGGATTTTGCCCAAAATAAAATCTGGCCTTCATCATGGTCTGAAGGCACAGGAAACAGTGACTTTGCTTAAACCAGGGGTTGGCAAACTTTTCTGCCGGCGGGCTGGATCACCCATGTGTGGGAGTGTGCGGGAGCACGCACACCTATGCACATGTGCACACACCCTTCGCTCTTTCCCCTCTGGCTTTCAGAGCCATGGCAGGGGAGGAGGAAGTGGCATCTGCAGCTTCCTATTGGCTGCAGGAGCTTCCTGCAGCCAATAGGAAGCCATAGCTGTGTCCTGGAAGTCAATCACCGCGCCACGCCGGTTTAGCTCCATGCGGGGACTGACCAAGCGGGCCGCAAGGGCCGGGGGCCGATTTAATCACCCCCTCAGGCCGTATCCAGCCCATGGACCGTAGTTTGCCAACCCCCTGGCTTAAACCAAACAGGTCTTGGTCTGATCAGTGCCTGGATGCGAAACCACTTGGGAATCCCTGTGTGCATGGCTTTTAATTCCACTGTATTCAGCTACAAATAAAATAAACACATTAGCTCCTATAGACCTGCTGCAGCCACTCACCTTTCATCAAGCCCAGGCCATGGCTGTAAGAACAGCAGAAGTAGGTGGGAAGGGAGAAGAGGAGTTCGGGGATTTAAAAAATAATGATTTTATAAGTTGTGTGTTTTGTTTCCCAGTTTGATCATTGTACATGGGTTTGTGTGTATTGCGGTATTTTCTGCCTTGTGGCTTGCCATTATTTTTATCGATCATGGTTTAGTAATTTTTTATTGTTAAGAGTGAATTTCTACTTATTATTTGCTGATGTTTCGAGAGTTGATTTTATTGTGGACTCTTGTATTCTAATCAATTATGGAATATTACTTATATCAAATAAAGTCATTCCATTTTAAACTTACATTTTATTATGACCTTTTGTACTGGAGCGGATTATTATAAGGTGTGTGTCCTTTGCTGTATATTTTGTTGCTGTAAAACTGCCTTGTGTATAGCAATATAGAAAGTTGGTATATGAATTAAAAGTGAAATGAAATGAAATATTATTCTGGATTTGTCTTTCTGAAAGTGCAAGGTATGCTGGTGCGCCATGGATTTTCTTACATTTTAGATAACTGTGGTTCATACGCTGAAAGAATCCAAATGAGGGATACCACGGCAGTTTGGCAGGTTCTCTTTCTGGCACAAGTATTATAGTTCTGCTGGGGCAGACAATTATTGCAAACCTATCTTCTGTCTGTTTCTAGTTGTTGGGACTGCAGCCAAGAAACCATGACATGACTTCACGTTTTGGTCTTGTTGATAGTCACAGGTGAATCCCAGGCAGGATTCATTTTTTGGCCTAGCAAACACAGAAGCCGGCTCTCTGCCGTGTTGGAAAGGACAGAGAGCGGGGGATTTGTTTCATTAGCTCCTGTCCTCCACGTCTGCCCTTGCCTTCCAAAAGTTGCATTGGAAAACAAATGTTTGCTTCCTTCTGCAGTCGCCAGAGGTTTGAAAGAGTGAAATGTTCTCTGTAAGAGCTGAGATGGCAGTATAATTTCCCCTCAAAGTATCAAAAGAGAAGGTGTGCCATGAATAATCCATAGCCACCACAGACTCAACTCTTAATCAAAACAAATCCAAGTGTCTTACATAATTAAAGGTGGGTTCTTCCAGGGACTTAATGTACCGGCACGCAGGAGCACTCATCAAAATTCCCTGCATAGCAGCAAATTATCCAATTAAGAATCTGACAAAAGTAGAGATGGAAAGGAGATTATATATATATATATATATATATATATATATATATATGCGCGCCCCACTACAAAACTCACAAGATAATTCCATTGTCACATCAAGTGTCTGCCTCTTCTTTTTCTGCATGAATAATCAGTCCAAATTTGGTCCTCTCCCAAAGTTCTGGTATATGTTTGTATCAGAAAAGAAGGCACATGACGTACAAAAATGAAATAAACATTCCTATTTTCATCAGGACATCCCAAATACCCTCAGAACATACTTCTCACGAGCTAGGGTTGCCGTATTTCAAAAAGTGAAAATCCGGACAGATTTTTGCCAAAGCTGTTGAGCTTCTTTTAGTTTTCGCCAAAGTTGTTGAGCTTCTTTTTTAGCAAGATCAAAAAGAATTTAGACATTTTAAAACTAATTCTGACATTTACATGGATTCCTGCCCAGATGACGCTTGCGGGCACAGTAATCCAGGTATCTCCAGGAAATTTCGGATGCGTAGCAACCCTACACGAGCACTGTTGTCAACATGTTCTACAGGAGCTGCACTGCTGCCTCGCATACTTCCATTTGGTGGCAAGTTGGATCATCTTAAAGGATGGTCCTGGTTGTGGGCACCCACAACACAGTTCCTCCCCCCCCCCGGCATGGGGGGGGGAGTGATGCCCTTTACGCCAGGGTGGCACCACGATCACCCCAGGCCTCTTTTGGCCAACTGCAATTGCGTGGGGTGATCTTAGGGGGTATAAAAGTGGCAGTGCAACGTGTGCTGAGCACCTGCTTCGAACACCCACCCTCCCTTTGGTTTTAGGTGCGCTCTGGCCTTGCTTTGGACTTTGGTTGGTCGTCTGTCTTGGGCTGGGGGCTGAGTAGGAATTTTTCCAATTGGCACTGGCCACTTAGTTTTCGCCTACCTCTTAGCAATCATCACAACTTTGTAAGGTTTGGCGGTTAGGCATTGGCTTATTGATGTGGGGTGGGAGGTTGGCCATCGCCTGCCCCTCCATGTTCAAGGGTATTCTGTTAAAAGAATCCAGGGACTGGATCCTGTCTGACGTTCACTTGAGGGGCTAGGGCCATGCCACCCCTCTGGGAATACCAGGGAGAGCTTCAGGCGGGTTCCCCTGCTGTGGCTGCCTCATTGGAGGTTTACCCTTCCTGACTTCCTGCAAGGTGGGCAGGAGTCAGAGTTTATTGCCGGTGCCTAAGCCAATACGGGGACGCGGGTGGCGCTGTGGGTAAAACCTCAGAGCCTAGGACTTGCCGATCGCATGGTCGGCGGTTTGAATCCCCGCGGCGGGGTGCGCTCCTGTCGTTCGGTCCCAGCGCCTGCCAACCTAGCAGTTCGAAAGCACCCTCGGGCGCAAGTAGATAAATAGGGACCGCTTACCAGCGGGAAGGTAAACAGCGTTTCCGTGTGCCTCTCTGGTTCGCCAGATGCAGCTTGTCACGCTGGCCACGTGACCCGGAAGTGTCTGCGGACAGCGCTGGCTCCCGGCTTATAGAGTGAGATGAGCGCACAACCCTAGAGTCTGGCAAGACTGGCCCGTACGGGCAGGGGTACCTTTACCTTTACCTTTTTAAGTCAATACAGCTCACATTTACTGTAATCAATGAAGTTGTGGCCTAAATTTTTCCCATTAACCTTAAACCAAAATCTGTGTCTGTGTGAATTTATTTCTTCTGGGGGGCTGGCTTGGGGGCCTTGACACGCAACCACAGATATATCAGGACATCAGAAGGTGGGCAAGGGTGGGTGTGGCAGGGCCAGTGGCAAAAGTCGGCAGAACCGTGGATGTGACTCTTTCCCTTGGACCATGGGCTACATTCCAGCCACACAGAAGTCAGAGGATTCTACACACACACTCCAGCCAGCCAAACAAGTATTGTCATATTCAGGAACAAACTCTAGGCAAGCAAAGGAGCTTGAGGAGGTCTGGCCTGGGAAAAGGGGATATGAAATATAGAAAGACTACTGAATGGGTGGCATGTTCTAGGTGTAAACTGAAAAGTAATAGATTATATAAATACAGTGGTACCTGGGGTTAAGTACTTAATTCACTCCGGAGGTCCGTACTTAACCTGAAAGTGTTCTTAACCTGAAGCACCACTTTAACTAATGGGGCCTCCTGCTGCTGCTGCACCACCAGAGCACGATTTCTGTTCTCATCCTGAAGCAAAGTTCTTTTTTTTAAAAAAAGATATTTATTAAAAGTTTTTAAGATATAACAAGAAAAAAGAAAAATAAACATACAAAATAAAAAACAGTTAAAAACACACATTAATTTTCAATAACATAACTTCCATACACTTATTTCCTCGGGCCTCCTCATACCTCCCTTCTTTGTATTCCAATTCGATTTGTTAGTTCAGCAAATCCTTACCATTAAACTTTTACCCATTTGTAAAACCTCTTTTTTTTCATATCTCTTAAAGCATTACAGCTGGAAACCGCTTAGTTTCTATCCAACATCCTTCTAACATTCATTAATTTTACAATGTTTCTGTAAGTATTCTTTGAATTTCTTCCAGTCTTCTTTCACTGACTCTTCTCCCTGGTCTCGGATTCTGCCAGTCATTACTGCCAATTCCATGTAGTCGATCACCTTCATCTGCCACTCTTCCAGGGTGGGTAGATCTTGTGTCTTCCAACTGAAGCAAAGTTCTTAACCTGCAGCACTATTTCTGGGTTAGCGGATTCTGTAACCTGAAGCGTCTGTAACCTGAAGCGTATGTAACCCAAGGCACCACTGTAACAGAGAATATTCTTTATTTATATGCAGGACCATCTTAAGCATATCTGGCTCCGTGGTGCAAAGCTCCCTCCGCCCCTGCCCCTGCAGGGCTGGAGGCGGGCAGCGGCTGGAGGGCTGCTCCTCCAGCAGGGAAGAGGCGGAGGCTGGACATGGCGCCTCCCGGCTCAGCTGGACACTTTGTGCCACGGTGGCCACGGCAGACAGAGGCTCCAGGCGCAGCACTGCTTCAGCGCAGCATGGCAGAGGCGGGTGAGGGTGGCAAGCTGATGCTGAGAGGCGCTGTGTCCAGCCTCTGCCTCTTCCCTGGCACCCTCCAGAACTAGGCGCCCTGGCGCCCGCGCCACTAGCCTCTATGGGTAAGACGCCCCTGTTTATATGGTAAAGTAAGATCACATATGAGAATGTGAGCTAAATTGTCAATTTCATAGATGAGGAGAGCAGATGTGGTGAAGAAAGAATTATCGCCTAGATAGATAGATGATACAGTGGACGCTCGGCTTGCAAACGTGATCCGTGTGGGAAGCACGTTCGCAACCCGCAGCGCCGCATCTGCGAGTTGCGATTTGGTGCTTCTGCACATGCGCAAAGCACAATTTAGTGCTTCTGCGCATGCGCAAGCACCGCAACCCAGAAGTAACCCATTCCGGTACTTCCGGGTTCGGCGCAATGCGCAACCCGAAATCGTGATGCCCAAAGTGTCTATAACCCGAGGTATGACTGTAAATAGATGGATAGATGATAGATATAGAGATTTCAAAAACACTTCTCTTTGACATTCCATGAGTAATTTTGAATGCAATGCAATGCAATGCAATGCAATGCAATGCAATGCAATGCAATGCAATGCTAAATAAATAAATAAATAAATAAATAAGTGCGTGTGGATCTAGAAGGCACCAAGAGTGAAATGTATAACAATGCATATTCCTAATTTGAAAGAAAAACATTCCATAGCAAACATTGCAGTTATCAGGCAATAATGTTAAATGCTTCAGCCTGGCTGTGTCTACATAGATGTGTGAGTCATGGGGAATTGACTACAGGATTATAGTTTGCATGTGGTTAAGCAAACAAGAAAGAGAAATCTGAAAACAATGAGAATCAGAATGGAAATATTAAAATAAAATATGGTACAAACACTGAAGAAACATTATCCCTGGGAGCCTCAGCTTTGCCTCCACGAGTTAATAGTAATGCATTCAGAGGAGCAAGAACTCTCCCTGTTGCCAGGAGAAATATGATGACATTTAAAGCAAATGATGATTTTTAAATATTTTTTTATTCATGGAAGGCCATGTCACATGATCAAATAATACAGAAAAATGAAGGTTTGTGTTTTCCTCTTTTCAGTATTTACAGATAAGAAGCTGCAGCAGAAGCTTATAACTTGCTGGGCATACATAAATTGAAACCTGGGGGGGGGGGAGAAAAGGACAACATTTTTCGCCCCCCCCCCCTTGTAATCTTTTTATTTATTTTCATGTACGGGAGATACACTTTGAGAAGGCAGTTGTTACAGCAGGAAACAACAAATAACTTGTCCTGATAAAATTACAGACTTTTATCATGTCACGTGTTAAAACTTTCATTTGATTACTCTAAGAGATCACGCCACATTTTCCCGTGAGTGCTGGGTGGATTCCTGCCACAGTCTGAACAATTTATATATTCAATAAACATTCGCCATATGCCATAAAAGGAATATGGATTGTGCTTGCCCTTTGCCGCTCTCACCTGGCATGTTGGTTTCTCAGCCGATAATATTGGCTGTACTCTGTTATACCAAGAACCAGTCAGCCCAACACCAGTACAGTGGTACCTCGGGTTAAGTACTTAATTCGTTCCGGAGGTCCGTACTTAACCTGAAACTGTTCTTAACCTGAAGCACCACTTTATTTATTTTTTATAAATATTTTATTAAGTTTCCACAATAAAAGACAAAGAAAATACAAAATCACAAAAAATACAATACAAAAATACAAACATTAAACACATCAAAAGAAAAAGAAAAAAGAGATAACAAAAAACAAAAGTTCCCTCTTTCTTAATTTCTCATCTTCAATTAGCTTATTTTCCGGACTTCCTCACATCTCCCGTTCTTATATCCCTTTTTAAAAAAATTAATTCAGCAAATTCATAACGTATTAATTTATCTGTTGTTAATCCAATCTTACATTTTACTTTGTTGCTAGAGCCCCTGCAATTCATTTCAATGTCCTTAACATTCATAAATTTTACAATATTTCTGCAAATAAGTTTTAAATTTCTTCCAGTCTTCCTCCACCGTCTCCTCTCCCTGGTCTCGGATTCTGCCAGTCATTTCCGCCATCTCCATGTAGTCCATTAGTTGCATCTGCCAATCTTCCGAGGTGGGTAGATCTTGTGTTTTCCAATGCTTTGCGATGAGAATTCTTGCTGCTGCTGTAGCATACATAAAAAAAGTTCTATCCTTCTTTAACACCGATTGGTCCACTATGCCCAGGAGGAAGGCCTCTGGTTTCTTCGGGAAAGTATATTTAAATACCTTTTTCAGTTCATTATATATCATTTCCCAGAAGACCTTGATCCTTGGGCACGTCCACCAAAGGTGAAAGAATGTACCTTCAATCTCTTTACATTTCCAACATTTGTTATCGGGCAAATGATATATTTTTGCAAGCTTGACTGGGGTCATGTACCACCTATACATCATTTTCATAATATTCTCTCTTAAGGCATTACATGCCGTAAATTTAATCCCGGTGGTCCACAACTTCTCCCAGTCAGCAAACATAATGTTATGGCCTATGTCTTGTGCCCATTTTATCATTGCCGATTTTACTGTTTCTTCCTCAGTATTCCATTTCAACAGCAGATTGTACATTCTCGAAAGTACCTTTACATTGGGTTCTAACAGTTCTGTTTCCAACTTTGATTTTTCCACCTGGAAACCGACTTTTTTATCCAAGTTATACACTTCTCTTATTTGAAACTAATGTAGCCAGTCCCGCACCTTCTCCTTAAGCTTGTCATAACTCTGCAATTTCAGTTTGTCACCCTCCTGTTCTAGAATTTCCCAGTATTTTGGCCATTTGTCTTCCATGTTGAGTTTTTTCAAGGCTTTAGCCTCCATAGGTGATAGCCACCTTGGAGTTTTATTCTCCAAAAAGTCTTTATACCTTCCTGAAGCACCACTTTAGCTAATGGGGCCTCCTGCTGCCATCGCGCCACCGGAGCATGATTTCTGTTTTCATCCTGAAGCAAAGTTCTTAACCTGAAGCACTATTTCTGGGTTAGCTAGCGGAGTCTGTATCCTGAAGCGTATGTAACCTGAGGTACCATTGTACTTTGGCTTGGACCAACAGAGCTGCTGCCCTTCCATGTAGACAGTTCTGACCTAGGTGGAACAGCATATATGACAGTTCCCAGTGTCCCTGTGTCCTAGCCTATGCATGGGTGTGTCTTTGACACAGGGGTGGTCAGCCTCCTCTCCATGCAGTGCTTTCTAATGATCAGAACCAGCCCAGAATGTACTGGAGAGCTCTGGAAGGACAGTAACCAGCATAGGGACAGCTAGGAGTGGCCGCTGAGACCATATAAAGCTGGTCCTGAAAGACCTACATTGGCTCCCAGTACGTTTCTGAGCACAATTCAAAGTGTTGGTGTTGACCTTTAAAGCCCTAAACAGCCTCGGCCCAGTATACCTGAAGGAGCGTCTCCTCCCGCATCGTTCAGCCTGGACACTGAGGTCCAGTTCCAAGGGCCTTCTGGTGGTTCCCTCACAGTGAGAAGTGAAGTTACAAGGAACCAGGCTGAGGGTCTTCTCAGTAGTGGTGCCTTCCCTGTGGAATGCCCTCCCATCAGATGTCAAGGAAATAAACAATTATCTGACTTTTAGAAGAAATCTGAAGGCAGCCCTGTTTAGGGAAGTTTTTGACGTTTGATATTTTATTGCTTTTCTATTATAATTATTAATATTCTGTTGGGAGCCATCCAGAGAGGCTGGGGAAACCCAGCCAGACGGGCAGGGTATAAATAATTTATTATTATTATTATTATTATTATTATTATTATTATTATTATTATTATTGCATTTGTCTACCCTGAATAATTTTATAGGTAACCAAGGGATAGCTGGAGGTCCCTTTTATCTATTTTCTTTTTTCCAACTTCTTTTCCATTTGTAAGTTTATTATTATCATCTTTTCATTATTCTCTCTTACCCCAAAACAGTAAGAATTGCAAGCAGATGAAGGTGAAGAATAGGTTGAAGGACCCTGTGTGAGAGGCAGGGAAGGAGAGGCCTCACAGGGTAAGAGGCTTTGAGAAGAGAGGAACAATTTCAGCTGAGAGCTCTTTCTGTATGGAATAAAAGTTAAGATATGGCAGTGAGAGAGGACAACATAGTTCTCTTTCTCTCCTCTCCCCTTTTAGCTCCTTTTTTATTATTTCTTGTAGATCAGATTTGTTATGTACTGAAGTTCTCACCCTGGGCCAGCAGGGGGATACTGTAGATAGTTCAGGTCAACATATACAAATAAGGGATCGAAAGTGATTGGATAAGGGACGTTCAGTGATTGGATAGTTACAGAAAGTGGTTACAGTTACGTTGTACTGGAGCTCTATATAAGCAGGCTGGCTGAACCCTTCAGTTCAGTTCTGTTCTGGCCTCTGAATAAACAAGAGCTGTTTGAAGAATCGCTGTGCCGCCTGATATGTTCACCCACAACTTAACAAGATTGTTTTTCTTTCATTGTATCATGAAGATCACCATAAAACTTTATACCGAGAACCAGCCCTGACAATTAGGACGACCCAGTTGTAACTGAGTACAGACATCTCTATAATCCATCCATCGTGAAGAAGAGTGAACTTTTGCAAGTCAGGATGCACCAACAGAAATCCTAATACGAAACAATAATCAAGCGGGGGTTTGTTTTATTGCTGCAATCTGCATTCTCTCCTCACCCAGCTGTGTGTGTGTTTTTTAAGGGAAGCTTTTAGCTCTTTGCCAGCTTCATTAAATCTTCGAATGAGTTATCAGAAATGAAATGCTTAATGCATTCCATGAGATACGGCATAGTGCTACATGCATTGTGACCTTTTCAGCATTCTGAATTTGTGTTTTGATTAGCAGTGCACTCTTAGCAAAAGTCCTTCCTTGCCCTTTCAGCACCAGTTGCAACCAGTAAGGGGGGGGGGGAATGAAGTACCTATATATTCTGCAAGGAAGAAAACTTGCATTTATTAGGCTCGTTTCAATTAAATTTTATTAGAAGCCATCTTGTAAACACAGTACAGTGGTACCCCTGGTTAAGTACTTAATTCGTTCCGGAGGTTTGTTCTTAACCTGAAACTGTTCTTAACCTGAAGCACCACTTTAGCTAATGGGGCCTCCTGCTGCTGCCGCGCCACCAGAGTCCGATTTCTGTTCTCATCCTGAAGCAAAGTTCTTAACCTGAAGCACTATTTCTGGGTTAGCAGAGTGTGTAACCTGAAGCTTATGTAACCTGAAGCGTATGTAACCCGAGGTACCACTGTACTGCCCAGAAGTGAGCGGTAACAAGGGTAACAAGCATTGTGCATCTGGGCTACCAGCTACAACATTAAAAAGGTAAAGGTACCCCAGACCGTTAGGTCCAGTCACGGACGACTCTTGGGTTGCAGCGCTCATCTCGCTCTATAGGCCAACGGAGCCGGCGTTTGTCCGCAGACAGCTTCTGGGTCATGTGGCCAGAATGACTAAACCACTTCTGGCAAACCAGAGCAGTGCAAGGAAATGCCATTTACCTTCTCGCCGGAGCAGTACCTATTTATCTACTTGCACTTTGACATGCTTTCGAACTGCTAGGTGGGCAGGAGCAGGGACCGAACAATGGGAGCTCACCCCGTTGCAGGGATTCAAACTGCTGACCTTCTGATCGGCAAGTCCTAGGCTCTGTGGTTTAGACCACCGTGCCACCCGCGACCCGCTACAACATTACTGCCACTTATAAAGAGGGAGGGAATGAGGCAGTGGAGAGGTCACTGTTGGGGTAAAAAGGACGCAGGTGGCACTGTGGTCCAAAACTGAGCCTCTTGGGCTTGCCGATCAGAAGGTGAGTGGTTCGAATCCCTGCGACAGAGTGAGCTCCCGTTGCTCTGTACCAGCTCCTGCCAACCTAGCAGTTCGAAAGCACACCAGTGCAAGTAGATAAATAGGCACCACTATGGTGGGAAGGTAAACAGCATTTCCATGCTCTCTAGCTATTGTCACAGTGTCTCGTTGCGCCAGAAGCGGTTTAGTCATGCTGGCCATATGACTCGGAAAGCTTTCTGTGGACAAACGCCAGCTCCCTTGGCCAGAAAGAGATGAGCACCACAACCCCATAATTGCCTTTGACTGAACTTAACCATCCAGGGGTCCTTTACCTTTTTTTACTGTTGGGGGGAGATTAGTGGGAGCCCCAGATTGGTCCTACCAATGCACTCACATGATGCTGACCTCCCCCCGTACCCCTCCCCAACAGCCACTCCTAGTACTACGAGCTGAAGACCTTTTGCGATGGTAATAATTTTATTGCTTATTTAACAACATCCACCTACCTTTTAATTGTAAATAAAACTCCTACGCCATTTGCAAAGTGGTTAGCATATTGCCCTTATGCTTCCTCTTAGGGCTGAAGAGAAAATGGGGTTTTTCCCCAAGCCCAAGCAACTGTTACCCTAATCTGACCCTGAATACCTGTATAAGTTGATTCCCCTATGAAAATGACAACTGGGACTCAAAGCAAATTCTTTATTGGCCATTTCTAAAATGCCCTTTTAAATATGTGCCTGTTGTCATTATGTATTGCTCAGTACCAAGGTGGCTACAAGCTTCACTTTGAGAGGTGTAAGTACAGCATGTTTACTCAGTCCCGTTGCATTGAAACAATGGGCTTATTCACTGCAGCGCTGTGTACAAAGTATGCACAGCCGGACTGTTTAATCGGAAGTTCCTCTCTGTGTTCAGTGAGGCTTATGCTTAAATATGTGTGCATAGAATTGCATCTGCAGAGAATAAGCCAGATCAGCAGTGACTAGGCTTGCCTCCTTTCTGGCAAGGCTCTATAAATCTAACAGATGAACAGCAGGCAGGAATTCAACATATGGGACTTTATGAGATGCAGTAATTTTGGAAGCGGTTAAAAAAGAAGAAGAAACAAGAAGGGTAAAGTATTTGTTTTACATAAAGCATGTCCCAGGCTCAATTCTCAGCATGTTCAGATAGGGCTTGGAATGTTGTCTACCTTATACCCTCCAACATTTCTCTGATGGAAATAGGTAAAGGGCAAAGGGACCCCTGTCCGTTATGTCCAGTCACGGATGACTCTGGGGTTGCTGCGCTCATCTCACTTTACTGGTTTGAGGGAGTTGGTGTTTGTCCGCAGACAGATTCTGGGTCATGTGGCCAGCATGACTAAGCCGCTTCTGGCGAACCAGAGCAGCGCACGGAAACGGCGTTTACCTTCCCGCCGGAGTGGTACCTATTTATCTACTTGCACTTTGACATGCTTTCAAACTGCTAGGTTGGCAGGAGCAAGGACCGAGCAACGGGAGCTCAGCCCATCGCTGGGATTCGAACCTTCTGGTCGGCAAGCCCTAGCCTCTGTGGTTTAGACCACAGCGTCCTTCAATGAAAATAGGGATGTCCTATTTAATAATAATAATAATAATAATAATAATAATAATAATAATAATAATAATTTTACCTCACCCATCTGACTGTGTTGCCCCAGCTACTCTGGGCGGCTTTCAACATATATAAAAACACAATAAAACATTAAACATTTTTTTAAAAAACCTTCCCTATACAGGGCTGCCTTCAGACGTCTTCTAAAGGTTATATAGTTACTTATCTCCTTGGCTCGGGATGTCACATAACCAACAATTCTCTGATGAAAATTGGGACATCGTAAGGGAAAGCAGGACATTCCAGGATCAAACAAGAAACTGGAATGGCTTCTGTAAATTTGGGACTGTCGCTGGAAAAATAGGGACACTTGTAGGATCTGCTATCTGAAGCCCTGGATTGTCACTGCCAGGCAGTGTAGACGATAATGAGCTTGATGGACAAATGGATCTGACTTGTGGCAATGAGTTTCAAAGGTTAAGTATTACAATGCAATTTCCTTGCAGTGCCTTATTCCCCCATGTGTTCTGGCTTCTGCACATTCTTCCATCCTCGATTTCAGCAACGTCAACGGCACAGACTTCCACATGTGTAATTATATCGTGTGCGCAAACAACCCCAAAGTAGAGCGTCGACTTAAACACGGGGGTGTAAACAATCTTATATTAATACCAGGAGGAATCATAAGATTGTAATGAAACACTTTTCTCATCCAGCATAAGGCTTTATTATGAAGCTGCAATTTTTATTATTTAGTTTTATTGTTTTAAATTAAATAGAGCAAAGTGGTTATTCGATCTTGCTGATTTAATAGGTTAATAAAGTCTGCTGGCAAACATATTGTTGATACACAACAGAATGCAGTTCTGCCTCTTCGTGTTGAGTAAAGTATTAAAAAAAAGTTTCCTCCAGGGATGTTTTCTGCCTGTCCTTTTTCTCATGGTGGCAATGTTTACAGAAAAAAGGCTCTTTCTATTGTCGCCAAGGGATAAGCCCTGTCTCTATTCTTACTTTTGCTTCAACTTAGACTTTATCTGCGTATTATTCAATTACCTAATTTTGAAGTGTTGAGGCTCAGTGATTGAGTATCTGCTTTGCAAATTTAATCCCCAGAATCTCCCGGTAGGGCTGGGAGAGCTTCCTTATCTGAAAGCCTGCAGAGTTGATGCCAATCAGGGCTTATCCACACTTTCTGTTTTCCCCCTACTTTACCCTGGGGAAAACCACTCTTTAGTGCTCAGTCGGAGCAAACAGCAATTAGGTTATCTCCAGATTGACGTTTGTTCCGATTTAGCACTAAAGAGCAGGCTTTCCCTGGGAAAGAAGCAGGGCAAAGGGCAAAACAACTCAGATCCATGCCTAGCATGGGTCAAGCAGAAAACTGCTTGGACCTGTGCTTTCTAGGGGACAAGTGGAAGTGTGAATCAGCCCTCAGTGTAGGCAATACAGAGCTAAATGGAATAGGCCTGACTTGGTGTAATAGGCCTATCTTTCTATTGGGTTTTATAGAAGCAGTTTGATCTGCTTCTAAATTTAATTATGAAAACCAAGCAGAAAATTGCAGATATTGCTGAGCAAGAGGATTGTACGAAAACAGTTAGCTTAAAATAAATAAATCTGTTGTTATATATCGGCTTCTAGTTCCAGTGTCGAAAGCAAACAGCTTGCTGTTAGACCACTCGATCTATTCTCCCTTTCATTTCCGTGTAATAAACCAATATCTTACTACTTCCTGTTATGACAAGTTATTGGTCATAAGGGCTCATTTTTAATAGACAAAGCACCATGTAGGATCGGATCTGGGGCAGGTGCTACCAGAGTAGCAACAGGGCAAATCGGCCCTAATTTTGACCCTTAGAGGTCTTCCTCAGTGGCCAAGGAATTTGCAACAGACATTTTGTCACCAAACATTAGCCACATTGCTGATCCATATAGATGAGGTGAGCTGACCAATCACATCCATATGGTTACTGTGTAATTATATATATAATGTCGATTTCTATCTATCTATCATCTATAAATATAATATAAATTTTAGAGTATCCTCCATATGTCATATTTTTCTTAGATGTCAGCTATGTTGACATCCGCTTGATGCAGATAAGATCTGTACCATTGTTATTTTAGCAGATTTTTAGGTATATTTCTGGCTCTCACCCAGTTCTGCATCTTGTTCCACCTACTTCTCATTCTGCGTTCCATTTAAACTGGTCCTCTATCAACAGGCTCATCTCAGCTATCTGCCAATCTCCCATTCCCACCACCCTTCTGAGTAATACCCCTCCCCACCTTCTCACTATATAGAAGGATCTGGCAACTTCTGTTTCAGTGTATCTGAAGAAGTGTGCATGCACACGAAAGCTCATACCAAGAACTAACTTAGTTGGTCTTTAAGGTGCTACTGGAAGGAATTTTTTTATTTGGTCCTCTATCGTTACCTTAATCTTTTATGAATACCACCTTCCTATTTGGCAGGAGAAAGGGACGCGGAAGGGCACTCCAGAATACCAGATGAGCAGGGGGGATACCACTGACACGCTAGCTAATCAAAAAGGCAAGCTGGTCAAAGTCCTGCATCTGAAAACCATTTCCCACTCTGTCTAGTCTCGGCTCTTCCATTTACCTGTCGGCCCTTGATTAATGAGATGTGTACTGCAAAGTGGTGGTAAGATGCCAGCCCGTTAATAAGCGATTGTTTGTGAACTGCTGCCACATCATTGGATGAAATATGCCATGTAAACAACAGTGATTAACACAGGGGGAGGGGGAGTGAGCAAAGGCACCCTCCAAGAATACTGAGAGCTTCATGGATGCTCATGTAAGGATGGTGTACTGTACCTTGCCCACAAACAACACAAAGACAGTCCCTCCAAGTGTCCCTGTTTTCCAGGGACAGTCCTGAATTTACAGAAGCCATCCCAGTTTCTGATTTGCTCCCGGAATGTCCCACTTTTTCTTAGGATGTCCCTAACTTCATCAGAGAAATGTTGGAGAATACGGAGCTATGCAAACCTAGAGCCATCTGAAAGCAACCCTGTATAGGGAAGTTTTTAAACATTTTATTATGTTTATATATATATGTTGGAAGCTGCCCAGAGTGGTGGTTCTCTCCCTCCCTCCCTCCCTCCCTCCCTCTCTCACACATACCATATACAGTGGTACCACGGTTTAAGAACAGTCCTGTTTAAGGACGATTCAGTTTACGAACTCCGCAAAACCGAAAATAGTGTCCCAGTTTGAGATCTTTACCTTAGTCTAAGAACAGAATCCAAATGGTGGAAGGGCACCGGTGGCAGGAGGTCTCATTAGGGAAAGTGTGCCTCCGTTAAAGAGCGGTTTCGGTTTAATAACAGACTTCCGGAATGGATTATGTTTGTAAAACAAGGAACCACTTCTACTTCTAGAAGACATCTTAAGGCAGTTCCTGTTTAGGGAAGTTTTTAATGTTTGATGTTTTATCATGTTTTTAATATTCTGTTGGGAGCCTCCCAGAGTGGCTGGGGAAACCCATCCAGATGTGTGGGGTGTAAATAATATTAGATGATGATGGTGATGATGATGATGATGAGTTGGGTGTATTTGCCCCTTGGGATCCAAAGACTCTCCCAAGCCCCTTTCGGTTCTGTGAAAATCTGTGCTCCATCACCAGCATTAAAATGTTTGGAGACACAAGCTTTTCATATCTCTTTCTGAACATTGCATGTGGTGGGAAATCAAACCAAACTGTTTTGCAAAGAGATCACTAGCAGGATGATCTCAGCCTATAACCCAAAGAAGAATAGTCCTGACTCTTTCTGCTCCAAATGTCTAGCTCCAAATGTCCAGGGAACAAGCAGCATGTGGTCTGACAGCTCACACCAGACGTGTGGCACCGTTAGTGAAATTGCAGTTTAAGAACGGACCTCCGGAACAGATTAAGTTCGTAAACCAAGGTACCACTGCACAATATACAAAGAGTAGATATGTCAGTTAGCATAACTCCAGGGCTCATTATTTACAATGGTGAGATTGGATTACTAAAGCAGAGAGGAGGTCAGTTTTGCAGAAGTAATTTTATGCACGCACACAGGGAATTTTTGCTATCAGCAGCACTGGCTTTAGGTACAGGCCAATAAATCAAATGCATCAACTCAGGTATTCTGTCAAGCAATTAACTGAGGGCCCTTCACTTCTGAGCCCGTTGCTCTCCTAATTTTAAGGCTCTCTGGGTTCTGGGAGATGGTGGGTCCAGAGGCGAAGGGAGGCTCTCTGACACCCGGTGTGGGGTGTCGAGGGGCGGGGCAAACTGCCTGGCAGTGCATGCGCGGTGCTGCTACGCAGTGGCGTAGCGTGGGTTGTCAGCACCCGGGGCAAGGCAAGTAATTTGCACCCCCTAACCCATGGATTTGTGCCCCCTAACCCCCAGATGTTGCGCCCGGTGCGGCCGGCCCCCCCTGCACCCCCACGCTACGCCACTGCTGCTACGTATGGCGCCGATACCGACAGCACCACTCGAGTGCCATCCATGAGTGTAGCCCTTGGCCAATTGCCATTTTGTCACACACCCCCAGGGTGGTACCCAGGGCGAGCTGCCCCCTGCCCCCTTCCTACACCCCCTGGGTGGGTCTGGAATGCTTTCTAGTGATAATGTATTAGCCAGCTGCTCTGGCTCTGCCTCCCCCTCCTCTCTCATTATTTCCCAACTTTCTCCCTCATCTTCCTCTGAGCTGTGAACTCCCTCAAATCCCTGTTGTAGTTCTGAACTGTCTTCTTCTTCTTCTCTGGGAGGGTCAGCCTGGGAAGGTGGTCTCCACCATTCCTCCTCAGCCCAGTCCCTGACACGTCCCTATTTTCATCAGAGAAATGTTGGAGGATACCTAGCAATTTGATAGCACGAAATGCAAGTAGATAAATAAGTACCACTCCAGTGGGAAGGTAAACGGCGTTTCCATGTGCTGCTCTGGTTCACCAGAAGCGGCTTAGTCATGCTGGCCACATGACCCAGAAGCTGTATGCCGGCTCCCTTGGCCAATAAAGCGAGATGAGCACCGCAACCCCAGAGTTGTCCGCGACTGGACCTAATGGTCAGGGGTCCCTTTACCTTTACCTTGTATGGCATCCATTAGGTCAAAATAAGAATGATATCCAGAAAAGTCGCTAATAAGTAGTGGTGGCAATATAATGATATGGTTCAGTAGCTGGAGTATTGGTATATAACTTGTGTTGTGTTGATAGTCACGGTATCCTGAACTAGTCCATGCACACAAACTTAATCATTATCAATATGAGGTTATTTATCCAAAGGCTTCCTTCCAGTCTCTTTCCATCACTGTTAATTTACATTGTTATGTGTTTAATTCTCACATGTGCTCATTTCCTCCTGTGGGAAGCCTGCTTGTCATAAGGCTTATTATTGCACACATATCAGTTGGAGACAGGTTTCTGCTGTGAGCATCTGCCTTTATGTCAGATGAGTGGTAATAATGAATCTCTCTCCCTCCTACCCACCCCGACTCAGCCCCAGAAGGTGGGGGGAACGGTCTGAGCATTATCTTTCCTGGGTAGGTGACAGCAGAGGGAAATCTCCCTGCAAAACCAAAAGGCCTTCAGTTTAACTGCAGTACCTCAGGAAGATGAAAGTGAGAAGATCTGAGCTTATTAAGTACATGTCAATAAGGGAGGGATGCACCTGATGCAGCTGACAGAAAGGGGAAAAGATGGCTTTAATATTGCTCGCTTCCTGAAAACAATCCAGTTAGCCGGGGAACAGAAGTATCAGAGTGAACAATCACATTATTCACTGCACTGGATTCTCTTCGACTATCTTTTAATTTTACATCGCAAGGTAGTTATTGGCCCTCACCTGTTTCGCAGGGAATTTCAATGCAATAGCTTGCATGCTTTGTTCCAATCTAAGAATTAAGCAGTTTCAGCAAAAGCTGATGGATGGGAGCGGTTCAGTGAAAAATATGGTTGCATGGGCTCTAGCTAGTTATCTGAGCCAGCTAATTGAACACAGGACCACTGTCTGTGGGTGGCATCCAGAGCTCCCCACTTTCCATCTGCTGCTCTCCACACAACACAGCAAAATGTGGAGACTTCGGTGAAATGTCTGACACAGCACGCCAAGATCTGCAGTGAGAAAACAGAAGGAACAGAAATAGACCTGGTGGACACAGAGGACGCTTTCACATTAGGCATCAAATGTGGAATTGTCATGCTTTGCTCACTCACTTTATATCAGCACCAACACAACGCAGCCATTCAGTCATTTCCATCCTGTGTTTATTTGCTTTCCTCTGTCTTTTCTGAGACCAACAATTAGAGGATTGATTTAAGTGCTTTGGCCTTTTAATTTTTCGTAAGCCAACTATCAGAGGCTCTTTTGTAGTGAGTGACTAATAAGTCAACATCAAGTAAGTATGGGGATTAACAATAAAACAATTGGGGTCGCAAAATAGCACCCCCGGAGGGGTTATAGCAGGCTTCCTCAAACTCAGCCCTCCAGATGTTTTTGGCCTACAACTCCAATGATCCTTAGCTAGCAGGACCAGTGGTCAGGGATGATGGGAATTGTAGTCTCAAAACATCTGGAGGGCCGAGTTTGAGGAAGCCTGGGTTATAGTCACCATGCACTGAGCTTTGAATGGTACCAGCCACAGCAGCTGCATCATTCCTACTGGCATGGCAGAGGGAACATGGTAGGATGGACACACAGTCCATCAGGACTGCTGTTTTATTGTGGGTGTATGCAGCAACATGCCATTGATGCATCAAGAGTGGGTTTAGTCTTCAACTGGATGGTTCAAATGGATTTCATCATGGTATTTCAGATAAGCCACTTCCAGGGTCTCTTGAAGAGGAAGGGCCAAGGCTTCACAGACTCTCCAGGTGGGACTGGGAGTGCATTATTATTATTATTATTATTATTATTATTATTATTATTATTACTATTATTATTATTATTATTATTATTCCGCCCATCTGACTGGGTTGCCTCAACCACTTTGGGTGGGGCCCAGCAAATTAAAACACCGAACACAGTAAAGCATCAAACATAAAAAACATCCCAATCCAGGGCTGCCTTCAGATGTCTTCTAAAAGTTGCATAGTTCTTTATCTCCTTGATATATGACAGGAGGGCATTCCACGGGGGGGGGGGGGAACAACTATCAAGAAGTTCCTCTGCCTGGTTCCCTGTAACCTCACTTCTCTCAAGGAAGAAGCGCCAGAAGGCCCTCAGAGCTGAATTTCAGTGTCCGTGCTGAACGATGGTGGTGGAGACACTCCTTCAGATATACAGGACTGAGCCTGAAACCCCAGAGAGCTGTTGCTGTCCATGTGAGCAGTACTGAGACCAGTTGGTCTGGCTCGGTATAAGGCAGGTTCCTATGTTCCTGTGGGTGGGTGCATCAAAAGCTCTTCATGAGACTTTGAGATATCAGCTCCAAAAACATCGGGGAAAAACTTGGATCATGGCCACTGGTCCCATGACCTCCTGGCAAATAGAAGGGGAAGAATTGGAGGCAGTGAGAGATTTTACTTTCTTGGGCTCCATGATCACTGCAGATGGTGACAGCAGTCACGAAATTAAAAGACGCCTGCTTCTTGGGAGAAAAGCGATGACAAACCTAGACAGCATCTTAAAAAGCAGAGACATCACCTTGCCGACAAAGGTCCGTATAGTAAAAGCTATAGTTTTCCCAGTAGTGATGTATTGAAGTGAGAGCTGGAGCATAAAGAAGGCTGATCGCCGAAGAATTGATGCTTTTGGATTATGGTGCTGAAGGAGACTCTTGAGAGTCCCATGGACTGCAAGAAGATCAAACTTATCCATTCTGAAGGAAATCAGCCCTGAGTGCTGACTGAAAGGACAGATCCTGAAGCTGAGGCTCCAATAATTTGGCCACTTCATGAGAAGAGAAGACTCCCTGGAAAAGACCCTGATGTTGGGAAAGATGGAGGGCACAAGGAGAAGGGGACGACAGTGGACAAGATGGTTGGGCAGTGTTCTTGAAGCTACCAACACGAGTTTGACCAAACTGCAGGAGGCAGTGGAAGACAGGAATGCCTGGCGTGCTCTGGTACATGGGGTCACGAAGAGTCAGACACGACTAAACAACAAAATATGCTGTCAGCATGATGGCTTTGCCCACCCTATCTTTTTCATGCAGGTTTAAATACATCATCTGAAAATACCTTAAATATATTTAGAGGTTAATAAGGCGAGCTTCCTGTGATCTAGGCAGGTGTGTGCTAGGAAGTGCGCCAGATTTCACATTAACTACACACTGCATTTTAGCAGCAATGGTACATCCCTGGGAATTCCTTCTCAGCTTGGATTAACTCCCTTCATTTGCATTCTAGGAGTGACAGACATGTAGCTTGCCCCTCTATTTCATGCATAGCTTCTTTGTAGGCAGCCACACACATATTAATTCCTTCGCTCTGTGTTCCATTTCAATAGTTTTCTCATTCTCTTTTGACTCGGCATATCTCTATGGTGTTCCACCATATGTTTTGCAGAATGTCGTGCTTTTCTTATTTATTTAGGCTTCTTGGGTTTCAGCCATGGGCCACAGGAATCACCGGTATAATTACAGGGGGAAAGCCGCAATAATATGCAAACCCACTTAGAAGCAGAATATCCAGGCAAAGGAAAAATCCCACCCTACAGAAATGCAAAGGCTTCACCCTAATCACATATCCAACTTGTCATGAACTACATTTACAGCAACTGTTTTTCCTGGAATCTTCCAGTCTTCAAAGCAAAGGTTGGGCCATAGACCAGTGGCAAAGAGCATGCAGAGTAGAGGGAGAAGAGAGGAATGTAGGTATTGTGAATCTTTTCAAGCTTCTCTGACAGCAATTTTATTTTAATAATTTTATTAAAGATCTACCATATTTTTCACCCTATAGGACGCACCCGACCATAGGACGCACCTTGTTTTAGAGGGGGAGAACAAGAAAAAAAATTCTTCCCCTTTCTGCGCAGCGCCCCTTCAGCGAAGCGGCAGGAGAAACGGAGCCCCTTCCATTTCTCCTCCCACTTAGCTGAAGGGACGCTGCGACTTAGCTGAAGGGGCATCTACCCTGAAGGGGCACCTACGCCTTAGCTGAAGGAGCAGCTACCCAGCGAAAGCAACGCGAAGCCTCCCGCTGCACTCCGGAGGCTTCAGGCAGCTATTTGGAGAGTCAGAGGGGTTGGTGTGCACCAACCCCTCTCACTCCCCAAGCTTCAGTGAAGGGGAAAATGTGTGTCTTATAGAGCGAAAAATACGGTACTTGGGTTAGAAAAGTGTGTGCATTGTCTCTTTTTTCCAGGACATAGAATCAGTTCTACTGATCGGTTGCATTCAATGTGAGACATTAATGCAGTATAAGGTTGGGGTAAAGGTAAAAAGGGATGCAGGTAGCACTGTGGTCTAAACCACTTAGCCTCTTGGGCTTGCTGATCAGAAGGTCAGGGGTTCAAATCCCCATGACGGAGTGAGCTCCCGTTGCTCTGTCCCAGCTCCTGCCAACCTAGGAGTTCAAAAGCACGCCAGTGCAAGTAGATAAATAGGTACCGCTGTGGCGGGAAGGTAAACGGTGTTTCCGTGCACTCTGGTTTCCGTCACGGTGTTCTGTTGCAGCAGAAGCGTTTTAGTCATGCTGACCACATGACCTGGACTTAACCGGGGTCATTTACCTTTTATATATAAGGTTGGGGGAGAAGAGAAAGGGAGAGGGGGGATGGAGTGGTAAAGCTAACATTATTTTATTTCGTGTATGTGTGGGGGTTTTGTTTCAGCATTACTTGGGTAGGTTCTCTTTCTATTCACTTATTTATTTTCCTTGGCTCTGAGAGAGGCTGCCCCCACCAACCCATTTATTTCTACTAAAAAGCAGATTATTATTTTTTAAATACTTTAACTAAGCCAGTTAAAAATATGTTGCAGAAAGTATCACCATGTCCAGTTAAAATGATGAGGGAGCAGGTGATATGAAAGACTTCTGCATGAGACCCTGCCTGTCAGGGCTAGATGGAGAAATAATATGTTTTTTTAAATAATATTTTATTAATTTTCAAAAAATAACAAAAACAAAACAACAAAAAGACATATTCATAATCAAACATAGAAAAAGGGGAAAAAATGACTTCCCCCTTGTCCCTTCCCTGATTCCATTGTTTATCATCATACCGCATCTCCATTTTAAATTGAAAAATCATTGAAATTACTTATTGTCCATTCATAATATCATTACAAGTATTTCTAGAATCCTGCTAATGTATTAACCAGCGTACGTTGCTCCTGTATATATACAAGAAAATCCTTCCAATCTTCCTTAAATTCCTTAAATTAAATTCGTTGTCATCTCTAGATGGAGAAATAATCCAACATAGCATAAGGCAGATTCCAACATTTCTATATCCACCATTCAGGTGATTTATTTTTTTTAAAAAAATAACTATTTAGATATTTGTCACAATAGAGGGAGAAGCATTTTGCATATGTCTGAAAGAACCTATCCCTGTACAGACTGATATTATGCTAAAGTCACAGAGGTAAGCAAACAGAAACCCCACCTTTTATTGATATGAACAATGGTTGTACTTCTTTAATCAAAAACATAGGAGCTTGTTCTGCTCCTTCGGGACAGACCATAGCTTATGGACCTTCTTCACCACCATTTAAAAGGTACATTATATGATCACATGTCTGATTAGTCCTTTTTGAGGGGTGAGTGTTCCCCCCACCTTAAAAGACAATTGAGGCGCCACTACTCATATCTTTATACAATTGTCATGGGTTCCACACAATGGCTGCTGTGGTCAGCAAAATGAGGCGATGGTACTCCACACTGGTGAATACCATCGCAAAAGTGCACTGTGTCTAATGCTGCAAAAGGCAATTGCTGAAATATCAGCAGCGTGAGAGTTTCAAACCTGGATAAATCAGCTAAATAATGTTCCAGGCTATGATGAAATTTTATCATTGAATGGGAGGGTGCTGTTTTATGATTAGCCATTAAGGCTAAATCATTCTGAACAAAGATCTCTTTCAACCTGGTTTTAAATTCCAATTTAGCAACAGATATTCTCTAACCTCTTTAAAAAAAAAAATGTGGGAGAAACAGTATTATTATTCTTTTCGGTGGGATGGTTTTCTGTGACTAAGTGGGCTCTTTAGAGGGATTTGATTGTTGTTCTTGAAACTATATTCTTGAGAATCTATTTTATGCCTTGTGAGTAAAATATTTCTACTCTTCTAGGCTGGACCCCAGGGAGATATTTTGGCCAGCTGTGGCAAGATGCAGATCAGCACCACAGACAGCTCCCTTCCATGCTGAATGCTCAAAAGTTGAGTAGGAAGGGGCAGGGAGACATTTATATTTATGGTCCTGAACCCGCTACATAATTCATCTCTCATGTTTTCAGCTGAACATGTAAATCATCATCAAACCTTTATTGGCATCACTTACAAACATTCAGAATAAATGCGATCTCGTTGCCATTTCAACAGTACAGTCATTTGCCAAAGGGAAGAGGGGGTGAGCAACTCTGACCAACAGAGTACCTGAAATGTTGCTCCAGCAATGATTTGGAGCCAACTGGTGGTTTATATAGACCTGCCACGAAGCTCTGCCTCCACAGAGGAAATATGAGTGGGGAATTTAATGTCTGTATTATGTAGACTGAAAGACTCCCAATTGAGTGGGGTGGGGGAGATCCCTCATGGGCTCTGAGTGGTTCTGGGGTAAACTCTAGAGAGTCTGAGAAACAAAGGGTGGTATTCTATTCACTTGCCCTGTCAACAGAAGGATAAACACTTGTACCCCTTCTCCTTGTGTCATCCATGCTGTTGTTGTTATTGTTGTTGTTGTTTAGTCATTTAGTCATGTCTGATTCTTCGTGACCCCATGGACCAGAGCACGCCAGGCACTCCTGCCTTCCACTGCCTTGTCGTCGCTTTTCTCCCAAGAAGCAGGTGTCTTTTAATTTCGTGACTGCTGTCACCTGTTTCAGTGGTCATCCATGCCATCCTTAAATCTGCCCTGGAGGGTTATATGAACCCCTAGAACAGATATTGAGGGCATATGGGGTAGGTGAGGCAGGAAGTCCCTTAACCATTATCTCCATGCTATTATCCTAGTCCAAATCACCCCATAACATATCAAAGTTGCTGTTTGCTCCACTTGGTCAACCCCAAGGGTATAAAAACCTACAGAGTGATTTAAGATGGAGTTTAGCAACTAGGAGGACCCAGCAGTTTCAGCTGATTTTCAACACTTCTCTGCGGTCCAGATGATGGAGTCTAGGAGCCTCACTGCAAACTGTAGCATTAATCATTCTACCTCCTGAAAAGCAGCTGGTGGCCATTAGCCAAAACAAGGAAGAGCACAATTCAAATCCCAAGTTCCTAAACCAAAAGTAGAAGGTGCATTGTGGTAAACAGCAGCAAAGTGATGTTCTCAGGCCTTGTTACAACATTTGCAGATGTTTGCAGAAATCTAAAAACACTCCAGTACTCAGGCCACAATATAATTTGATTTAAGGGCTGTCCAAAGAGGAACACAAACATTTTTGATCCCAAGACTTTGCATAACTAACAAAAAGTTTACAACTCATCTTCAGAGTGTCAAGATATTTAATTGTTGGCTCAATACTGTCCATTTTGAGCCTCTTGGCTCTTGGCTTGGCTTGACGTCAACCCTGATCTAACCAGCTGGCCTTGTTATGACTTGCCCTCTTTGATTTTGGTGGCACTACAAGAAAAGGTTTGAGATTATGAGATGTTTAATGAAGGCCAATAAATTCAAAAAGAAGTTGTATAACTGCATGAGGCATCATAAAAAAGAAGGGTATTAATGCCGTTGGCTACACTCCCACCCCACTTGAGATATCTGATGCTTACGGCCACTGGGTGCAGTTCATGTGGAGAAAGCATCTTCCCTTTTCTCTTTTTAATTGGAATTTCAAAGACAATAATGTCTTGCAGAAAGGGAGAAGGCTATTCATTATGGAGCGTAGCAAAGCTCAGTGTATGAGAGAAATGGAAGAACCGAGAGTTTTGTTCAGTCCAAGTTTCTAAGGGAGTCAACCTAACTTGTGTTTAATACAGGGATCAGACTACAGTTAGGATGGTACACATCTCTGAATTTTTCAGTGCACTCTTATCTCAAAACAAGCAAACAAGTAAAAACATGTATTTTAGGGGAAATGCATGTAAAACTGTTTCACCCTCATCTACTCCAGTACTATCACTAGACGCCAGTTCAGAAGTTCAATGGTCTGACTTTCCATGTGTGGGCTTGTTTGTTTTTGGAGGAATTTCATGGAACCCCACTTTCCCCACTTGGTGGCCTCCAGACATACGTAGGTGCCATTTATGCAGGGCCACAGGGGCCTAGGCACCCACAAATTTTCAATGAGGAGGCTGGCTCCCCAGGTTATGCGGTTCCACATATACATTGTGGGACATGCACACCCCCACAACATGCATGAGTGATGTCAGCAAGCCCTGGGCACCGTCTGTTGTGGAGGCCTGTCTCCAGATATTTTAGACTACAATACACATAAGCCACAGCCAACACTGCCAATGCTCAGGGATGATGTGCTTGGCCAACATCTGGCAGCGCCGAATTGGAGAAGACTGCATTAGAGTCTAGGAGGGAAATGCCATTGGAATCTGCTGAACTTATGAACTGGAACTGCATCACTCTTTTTCCTGTCAAATATGAATTGTGAACCGAAAGCTCTTAACTAAGATCTCGCTCAAACTCAGTTAAATTTCTCTGTCTCCATTTCCCCTGTGCTCTTCCTCCTGATGCCCCTAATTAAGATAAATCTGTCAAAAAATCAGTTGCTGAGGGAAAGCCATGGCAAGTGTCGCTGGACCCTGTAATTTTTTTATGCACTACCACCAACTGTCACAAGTGATTTAGGACAAAGTGAAATCAATTATATGAATCTCAATGGAAAAAGTAAATGCTATGTGATGTCGACATCCCTCTGCATTTAGCAGTGAAGGGATGGTCAGAATGATGCTGTCACAAGGGGGGGGAGGTGCCATTGTGTTTCTGTTTTCAGTGTGGAAGAGTTTCATTGATGAGACCAAACCGATTATCCTGATGGGTTAAAACACAGGTGATGAATGACAAGATTACAGCACACATCAGACATTTGTGTGGAATGATACCGCCAACTGAAATATGGCAAAGACATCCACCCACACCCAGCCTTACCTGGTAGGTCCATCATTTTTGTCATTTCTCCTCCTTCCTACTCAAACTTGCCCCACCTTTCTGTCTGATGCCCCACCCCCTGGCAGCCCTGGATGGCTCTGGAGGATAATCTTCCATGCCAGTAGTGGGTGGGGCTGGAGTAAAAGGTGTGTGAGTGCCCTCTCTTTCATCTCTTTCTCTTTCTCCACATCCCTCACCCTCCTTGCCACCTGCATGACCCAAACGCTGCATGAAATCAGGCCATTTAAATCAAATTTCTGCCTGCCCCTGCCCTTTAGCTCATGAATGCTTTCAGGGCAGACTGCAGTTTAAATGGCACCCAGCTTGTGGGCCTACATAAGCTGTCTATTGGGGCTTTGTTGCCAATCCATCTTTCTGCAGCAGGAAGCACCAGTAGTCTTCTTGAGCCCCTGTCATCTCTACAGTGGTACCTCGGGTTACATACGCTTCAGGTTACAGACTCTGCTAACCCAGAAATATTTCCTCGGGTCCTCGGGTTAAGAACTTTGCTTCAGGATGGGAACAGAAATTGTGCTGCGGCAGCGCGGCAGCAGCAGGAGGCCCCATTAGCTAAAGTGGTACCTCAGGTTAAGAACAGTTTCAGGTTAAGTACGGACCTCCGGAATGAATTAAGAACTTAAGCTGAGGTACCACTGTACTTAACACACTGCAAACCTACAACAAAACATTAAACTTGAGAAATAAGGTAGGTGAAATGAGGTAAGTAAGCTGAAATTTTCCTAGATTGTCCAAATCCCAACATAGTGAAGCCGTGAGGATATCATTGGGTGAAAGCACCTTCCATCCCCTGGGATGCTTTTGCACACTCCTGGTGGCGCATCACAGCACACAGCACTCTCCCTGCATGTGAGGGTGAAGAGGAGAGCATCTCTGCACTTCCCTTTGTTCTCTCGTAAGTATCTCCCAACTGTGGCAGGAGCTAATCACCTCCCTTCTTTCCAAGCAGTAGACACGTTTTGCTGGAGTATTTCGCAGGAACACCGCCAGCTGTCAAGCAACTTCATTGGCCTATTAGTTTGCAGCCTGTGCCACTGCCTTGCAAGGAGTGCACAATTCACCCGGCAGAATCGATAATATTGACTGCTGACTTATGAGCCGCATCAACAATCAGTCCCAAGGAGTCCAGGTTCTCCTCAGCGCCAGCTCCAAGAACAGGCTTGTTAGGATTAGAGTAAATATTAGCAGCAGCAGTAGCAGCATTGGCACAGGACAGGGGAGGCATTGGATTAGCTGGGTTAGAATGAAAGTTAAAAAAAGAGAACAGGATAGAATAGAATTGTGCAGGGAAGAGAACTGCAGTGTAAAAACAACGTCGTCAAAGGGAAAAGGCAGCACCATTCAAGGGTTACTGACAGTAGTGTGTGGTCAGTGGACTATGGGGACTAGTCAGGGCACCAAGAGCTCATAATTTTGCCCTACCTGGAAACACGGTGCTTGCACCGCCAAACATTGTAGGGGGTGTTTTGCAGGTGTTTGGCGCCATTTCTTCGAGTGAATCAGACGACGTCAGATTTTTGGCGAAAACTGTGACCCTGTGGGTTAGGGTCACGGTTTTCGCCAAAATTCCGACGTCATCCGATGCAATCAAAAACAGTGCCAAACACCTGCAAATTGCCCCCTGAAGAGTTTGACGGTGCAAACGCTCCATTTTCAGATAGGCAAAAAATGAGCCCTCGACGCCCTGACCCACGGGTCACAGTTTTTGCCAAAAACCTGGCGTCATTACATTCACTCGAAAAGGGCACCAAATACCTGCAAAGCACCCTATGCAGTGTTGGGCGATGCAAACGCCGTGTTTCCATGTAATCCAAAAAATCAGCCCTCGAGGCCCTGACCACAGTTTTCGCCAAAATTCAGACGCCGTCCGATTCACTCAAAAAAGGCACCAAACCGTAGGACTCATTGGGGTGAGAGAGTCACGACTCAGAGTAGCCAACATCTCTCTTTGTGTGGAGACATGGATTCTTGTCTTGCAGCTAAATAACTGGATAAAAAGTACCATACAATAAGAACTGCTTGTTATTCTTGCCTTTGGGAAACTTCTACCTGGCTTAGAGAGGGAGGTGTGATGCTTCAATGGGTCCAAGAACCCTTCTTCCACCTTCCTATAGTGACAAGACTTCAGGAAACCTATTCCTCCCCTGGTTGCAGCAAGAACAGGGGAAACAAGGTAGAGTCCTCTTTAATGAGTTTTATTCAATCCTAACAGTGAGAGAGAGAAGAATGCAACAAGCCTTAACAATGGTGTTGCTCCACACTGGGCTCCTCCTCCCTCCTCCCTAGCAACAGCATCTTCCCTTACAGTGGCCACTCATAGTCAAATGTCTTGGAGTCCTTTGTTCCTCTACTCTTAACAAATGCCACGTTCTGGGAGAAGGGGAATCAGAAATACTCTCCAGTGACAATGTGTCATCTGGCTGCCCTGCCGCAGTCCCCTTCTTCTAACACTTCCCAACTTTTCTGTTCGTCTCTCTCTGAGCTGTGACTTTCCTCAAACCTCTCAAAGCCCTCCATTCCTCCTCCTTCATCTCGCCCTCTTGAGTCCGATCCCTGACACACAGCCTGCCCAGCTTTGGGAAGGAGGCAGGAGGGCTCCCACATCCTGTCATAATCCTGGTGCCTCCCTCCCAAAGCCTGGGATGCTTCTGCTCAGCTTAGGGAGAGAGGTGCGATGCTCATGCACATGATGTCAGGAAGTCACAACATCACACACACAACATCCCCTCCCCAGCCCTCAAAAGCTAAAGTCTCTGGCACTGCTTTCCTATTAAAAAAAATTCAGTGCAAGCCTCTGGTTGCTCAACTGCCATCTCTTAAAATGTTGCTTTAAAAAAAAGCATGTTCTCTTGCATGCCTCAGGGGCCACCCTAGGGTGTGAATACCAACCTTGTACATTTTACGTACTACAGTGGTACCTCGGGTTAAGAACTTAATTCCTTCTGGAGGTCCGTTCTTAACCTGAGGTACCACTTTAGCTAACAGGGCCTCCTGCTGCTGCACAATTTCTGTTCTCATCCTGAAGCAAAGTTCTTAACCTGAGGTACTATTTCTGGGTTAGCAGAGCCTGTAACCTGAAGCGTCTGTAACCTGAGGTACCACTGTATTGTGCGCAATCCAACCTCCAGGGACCAAGAGACTTTAGGAGGTCCAGTGCTCACTTAGGGTCCAGTTTCCTTGGAAAGAAGGCCCGTGGAGACTGTCACCTCTCGTATGGCTTTGTTTACAAATATATGCAACCTGAGCATATGATGGAGCATTAACACCCCACAGATCTTGCCTCCGCATTAGGTTCCAAGGGAGAACCCCAATACATAGCTTTGAGTCCGGTACTGAGCAAGCCAAACCTCTGTGTCTCCAGCTGCCAGCACCAGCCAAAACTCTCTCAAACATACACAGCCCTTGTTGGCCTATTGTTCTCCATCCTAGGATATTGTGGCATCTAGCCAGGTGAGATGGCCAAAATAAGGGTCTTAAATTCAGACGATGCAGAAGCCTTTGTTTAGTTATTTATTCTTTTTATATCCCACTTTTCTTTCAAGGACTTTAAGGTGATGTGTGTGGTTCTACATGCATGCACTGTGAGGTGTGGTGTTCAGCTGAAATTTCCTAAGCGTAAACCCACTGAAATTAATGCACCTAACTTTTGCCTGTGAGGTACATTAGATTTAAAGTGACCAGGTTGCACAAGGTACAGTTCATGTGCCCAAATGAGCAACAACTCTGACAATCTGCTTCCTTGTTCACCCACCCACCTCTCTCTCGACAGCCCAAACAGATGCATAACCAAGCCAACCCTTGATACTAGCCCTGAAAGCATTTTCTCTCAAAAGATGCATTTGTGAACAAGTTTTCTCTCAAATGACACATTATCTGAGCCAAGGACTGCATCTGAACATGCAGGAAATGCAAGAGACAGCGGATAACTAAAATCCCAATCCAAATATTCGTTTGGACAACGCAGAGTTGGGCCAGTTCAGTTGATACCAGAATGCACCAAAATCAAATTTAACTTTTACTTAAATGGCTTCCAACGTGGAAAGAACATTCCAGAGTGTGTCTTGCATTACCCAACATTGTAAGTGAACCTGAGAAAATGGAGCACGGGGGATTTTAAAATGCATGTACCTGATGCTACGCTTGAGCTGGAGTGCAGAAGAAAATGGGCATCCCTGGGTCACAAACTCAAGCTGAACCCTCTGCCTGATGAAGCATGAAGGTCTTCTCCCAAGAGCAAGCAAACTCCGCTCCCTTTTAAACACAAGCAAGCCAAAGAAGCAGGCAGCTTCATCTGAAGATTCAAAGGTGTCATCCCACTGGAACCCACTGGAGTGACATCAGTATGACTATGTCAGCCTTTGTTATTTCAGCAGTGACCACTTCAACAGAAGAACCAAGGGGATGGAGAACAGAAGAGCCATATCTTTGACAAGGGAGGAATGGCAGAACAAAAGCCAAGGAGGAAGTATCCCATCAGTGCCATCCAAGGCCTGAGCCAAAGAAGGAAAGATTAGACTGGGCTTCCTCAACCTCAGCCCTCCAGATGTTTTGAGACTACAGTTCCCATCATCCCTGATCACTGGTCCTGCTAGCTAGGGATCGTGGGAGTTGTAGGCCAAAAACATCTGGAGGGCATTAGGCAGTGCATGTGTGCCAAGCAGTTACTCCTTAAAGCCCATTTTCCTGGCGAATGAATACAGGTGGAGTATTGGGCACATACATTTTAAATTTTATTTAAAATTTGTATCACTCACTTATTCATCACAAATAGTGATCCCAGAGCAGGTGACATAAAAATTAGAATAATACTGTGTGTTCTAATGCCACGAGGTTCTAAAGATATTGAATCACTACACGAGGTGGCTGACCTGTGGCTGTATACAGTGGTACCTCAGGTTACATACATTTCAGGTTACATACGCTTCAGGTTACACACTCCACTAACCCATAAATAGTGCTTCAGGTTAAGAACTTTGCTTCAGGATAAGAACAGAAATTGGGCTCCCACGGCGCGGCGGCAGCAGGAGGCCCCATTAGCTAAAGTGGTGCTTCAGGTTAAGAACAGTTTCAGGTTAAGAACAGACCTCCGGAATGAATTAAGTACTTAACCCGAGGTACCACTGTACACACTAATATGTTTTAAACACATTTAAAGCACATTGAAACTCCCCTCACAAAGAATCATGGGAACTGTAGTTTGTTTGGAATTGTAACTTTGTAAGGGGTAAGCTACAGTTCCCATCATTATTTGGTAGTGGTACGGAATGTGCTTTAAATGTACAGTGTGTATGAAGCCATAGTCTCCCCAAATGTTGTGGGCACTTATTCTGAATGGTCATCAATGTTGGACCTGGAAGACCAAAGGTTTCCCATCCCTTAATTATAGCAGATGAAGGTGTTCACAAATGGTCTTGTTCAGATCCCTCTTTGAATTTTTTAATGACAAAAGTAGTGTGCCGTTTTCTAACATATAACCAACATAGTAAGCAGCTACTCTCCTGGGGCACTTGTGTGAAATAGGAACCAGCTTGGGGCAAGAAGACAGAGAGATTTTAGGAAATCTAGCTAGTTCCCCACCCCTGTTGAGTAGACCACCAACATACTGTATATGTGTGGCCAGGTGAGGAAGTCAGCACTTTTTAAGGACTAATCATTTTTGTGGACTTATTTGGAAAATCAGTTCAAACCCTTAATTTAGTGCTTCCTTTAAAAAATTTCATTAGGGTTGCTTGCAACATTTTAGGAACCACTTAGCAATATTATCTTCTTATTACCATTCAGGCTGGGTGTTTTTTGTTCTCTCCCTCCCCCTCCCCACTTGCTGTAATGGAACCATCAGCCACTTAAGAGAAGTCCTCTAGCTAGCACACACTGAAATTTCAACTCACTTTGCCATCTAGTCTGTTTTTTTCCAGATTTCCATTCATGTACCATCCATTAAAATAAAACATGCAATTTACCACGCCAACGATTACTGTAGACTTGATCCATTTTTCAAGAAGAATTCAAATAATGATCCAATTGATCATCATTAATTATTGTATTAGTAGTTCCAAGTACTGTTTGCTGGGTTCCATCAAATTATTGAATTCCCCTCATTGATAATTAATTGTCTTAGGAATGACACAATGATGCTTTAAATGATTCCTCTCTTGTACCAGCATAAAGGGAAGACACTTTTTTCTCACCAGTGAACAATAAGGAACCACTGTGGTGTGCTAATGTTTCATTAAATATAAAAAATAGGCTGCATCGGTGTTCATTATGAGTGTCAGAGCCCAGAAAATATCTGATTTGATGAACTAACATAAGAGCTGCATGTTTAAGCTGCTGCAGGTGTGGGAAGTCACATCAAGCAGCTTGCACCAATGTGACCATATCCAAATCTAAACTTGGGGTATGTGTTCTTTATGCCAGGGTCCCTTAGATGGATATCAAAGTCAGAAGTGAAGCATGTAAAAGGTATTGCCCTACTGATCAGACAGGCAAGGGCAGAAAGCCAGGCTCCTAGTATTTACACCAATCCGAAGAGGTTCACACTCCCAACCAATTAGAAGCTCTACAGGTATTGTTGAACTCTCATCAGCTGCAGACAGAGGGGACAATGGTCCTGGATGATGGAAATTGTACGCCAACAACATCTGGAAGGTCACAAGTTCCCCATGTCTGCACTAGCCAATGAACCTGCCTCCAAAACATATGTTCTACTGCTGAGAGCCTCTACTCCTATCAGAGAAGACCAAGTATCAAAGGAGTTATCAATTCCAATTTTCACTCATTTTAGTAGAGACTAGGGTACTAGCTAGCTAGCCCCATCTAGATCAAGGGTTGGGGAGGATGAGACTTGTAGTTGAGTAACATCTGGAGGTCACCCATCCCTGATCTAGATGAGATTCCATAAGCAGTTGTCATCTACCAAGCCTATTATTGTCCAAGAATTCCAGATACTGTAATGGAAAATGGTAGCTGCTGAAGTCACTATGAATGGTCACAATCCAATACAGAATTAAGTATGCTTAAACCCACCAGAATCAACAGAGTCCTGCAAGTTTCACACATCAAGGGGACTTGTTTTCAAGCAGCAGATACTGTATGAAGTACCAGGAGTGCCATCATGTACCAGAAAGCAGGAAACTAGGTTACAATAAATAGTATGACAACTGGGCAGCTGGCAGCTTGAGCAATTCAAAAGTTATGGGCTTAACAAAGTTTCCTCTGGTCTCACAGGTAACAAAACATACCTAGAGGCAAAGTTCCAGCAACAAGAAGTATGATTCAGCTACTGACTAGCTCAATAAGAGGAGCACATCTTTGACAGGAGACCAAGCAAGTATATAGAACAGACAATATTGTGCATTGTGTGCTCTCTGATCAAACTCAAAAGCTTCTGGCTACTAAATAAATAAGGAATCTGTGGAGCTGCCACTGTGGAGAAGACAGCCTTCGCGATGTTACTGCCATAGCTCTTGAGATGATTAGTCATCCATCTGCACTCTAGGTTTGACAAGGCCAATATGGTATTTTTCCCCTCCAAAGAAGGGGGGGGGGAGTCAGTAAACTCATAAAGGGCCTGAGTGTTGTCTGCTTTAAAACAAAAAAACTGCTAGCTACATTTACACCCGCAAAACCCTCAGCAAAGTTTTCTTGTCAGGGGTTGTGATGGAAAGCACCAGAACAGCCAATGAGCTTCAGGCAGTTTTTTTTTGGGGGGGGGGGCCTCCACCTCAGGCAAAAAAGTTGACAAATGTTAAGGGCAGGCTTGCTTTCACAATTTCAGAATACATGCTGTTTCTTAACAAATTTCCCATAAAAAACTATAGGGGTGGTTAAGTGAATCCTTTCCAACTGCCATAAATCTGTAAAGATTGCCCTTGTAGGAATATCTCTGTAGATAGTCTTCTGAAAGTTGGCAGTTTAAAATTTGTACGGTTCCTTTAAAAAATAAAATTAAAGGTGTCCAGAAGAAACCCCCGTAGAGTTATCTGCCTGTAATCCGGTGTGCTGTGTCCACCCAGAAGAGGCTACTGTGCCTGCAAATTTCATCCAATTCTGTTAAGTAAGGAGCTATGGCTGTTGTTGTTGTTTTTTCCTGTAATAATGAATTGGGGGAGAGGGGGCAGACAAAGCTTCATTTTTCCAAATCAGGATTTGGATCTAAACTGAATTAGATAGCCTACAGTGTGCTTGAGATTGAATTCATCCATTTTCCCCAACCCCAAATATACTTCTGAACTGAACGTTTTGGGCAGTCTGCACCCCTAATAAATGTACAATGAAAGAGTGGGAATCTGTACCATGAAAATATAAACAATAGCCTTCTTCTGGTATTCAGTTTCAATGCACAAATGGGCAAGTGAGAACATGTGAGGGAAGCATCGCTTCTTCATTAACACTGTGCATGCTAGGCACACTCTTTGACCAATGCATGATTGGTGTTACTCTAAAGTAGACAGACTGTATAGGGTTTCCAATAAAGGGAACAGGAACTCTGGTTGAACCTACTGTGGCACTCAGTAGTTGGGTGAGACTGCACACAATCACATCATTCATTATCATCTGCGCACAGCCCAAAATCCCAGCTGTATAAACAGACAAAGAAAAACCAGCCTATTACATTAGATCAGCCTTCACCAGTCTGGCAGACCCTCCAAGTGTCCCTGTTTTCCAGGGACAGTGCTGGACTTACAGAAGCTGTCCCGGTTTCTGATTTGATCCCAGAATGTTCCGCTTTTCCTTAGGATGTCCCTATTTTCATTGGAGAAATGTTGGAGGATATAGAATTATATGACCCCTAAAGAGATACGTAACTAGGCAACCTTTTTAGAAGACATCTGGAAGCAGCCCTGTATAGAGAAGTTTTACAATGTTTTATTATGTTTTTATAGATGTTGGAAGCTGCCCAGAGTGGCTGGGGCAACCTAGTCAGATGAGTGGGGTATAAATAATGATGATGCTTGACTAGGACATATCTATTTTCACGCGGGTGGCGCTGTGGTCTAAACCACAGAGCCTAGGCCTTGCTGATCAGAAGGTCGGCGGTTCGAATCCCCACGACGGGGTGAGCACCCATTGTTCAGTCCCTACTCCTGCCAATCTAGCAGTTCGAAAGCACATCAAAATGCAAGTACCGGTAGATAAATAGGTACTGCTCCCCTGGGAAGGTAAACGGTGTTTCCATGCACTGCTCTGGTTCACCAGAAGCAGCTTAGTCATGCTGGCCACATGACTCAGAAGCTGTCTGCGGACAAACACCGGCTTCCTCGGCCTATAGAGCGAAATGAGCGCCGCAACCCCAGAGTCGTCCGCGACTGGACCTAACAGTCAGGGGTACCTTTACTTTTTATTTTCATCAGAGAAATGTTGGAGGGTATGATGTGGTACCCTCCAAATGTTTTGGACTCCAACTTCCATGAGTCCCAGTGAGCACAGCTTCTCAACTTCTTCCTGTCTTGTGCCTAATATTAGGTGTAGGTGAAGGATTTCAGGGTGCCATTAAAAGACAGTATGCTGCCTATTCTTTCATTTATTTTTAGATTTTTATCACTTTGGTGGGGCACCATTTGGATGTTCTGCTCTGGGCAACAAATTGCTTTGGGGCATCATTGCTGCTATAAAAGACTTCCTTGTTACCGCCTGGGGTAATTCTCAGCATCTCAGTCCTGCAAAGTTTTGCTGACTCTCACCAGCTTCACAAGATTCCCAGCCAGGAAGCTCATATTAATAAACAACTCTGGCTTTGCAGGATTGTTAAGCACTAACTCAATGCCAAGGGGAGAGATCATCTGATCTGTTATCTATCTTATTTAACCACAGGTGTTGCCTTCATTATGTCACTGTTACCCCAAAAGATCTATAGTCTTCTGCCCTCTAAAACGCTTTGCCATCTGTGCGCCTCGTTGTGATGAGATATAAAGTGTTGTCAGGAAAGGCAGGCTTGTTCCAAGACCTCAGACTTTCTGTGGTTGATTATGTTGTAATTCCAGCAGAATGGGGAGGCAAGTCTCCTCCGCAGATCTCAAAAGGACAAATGTGACAGGACTAATAATACTAATTTAACAAGAGGAGTGAAAAGGAGACATGTACAAATATTATCCAGGATTCTCTCCTGCTCGTGTACAGCCATGTAGAGCTTTAAAAGTAGGCTTGAGTAGAGATCCTACAATCCTTATATAAACCTACCTGAGTTAGTCCCTTTTAACTCAGAGGAACTTACTTCTGAGTAGACATGTGTAGGATTGTGCTGTTACTTTGTACTTGTGCTCCTTAAAGTGTGGTTAATGTACTTACTAGCCCATCCTTTGTAATTAACAGTAACACCCTCTGCATCCTGCTTAGTAAACAGCAAAATTCTATCCAAACTTAATCTGAAGTTAGTATGCATAGGAAAGCAATCTAAATGAGATTTACTGCCAAATACGCTTATTAAAAGGGACGCGGGTGATGCTGTGGGTTAAACCACAGAGCCTGGGACTTGCCAATCAGAAGGTCGGCGGTTCGAATCCCCGTGATGGGGTGAGCTCCCGTTGCTCGGTCCCTGCTCCTGCCAACCTAGCAGTTTGAAAGCACATCAAAGTACAAGTAGATAAATACCACTCCAGCAGGAAGGTAAGCGGCGTTTCCGTGTGCTGCTCTGGTTCGCCAGAAGCAGCTTAGTCATGCTGGCCACATGACCTGGAAGCTGTACGCCGGCTCCCTCAGCCAATAAAGCGAGATGAGCGCCACAACCCCAGAGTCAGCCACGACTGGACCTAATGGTCAGGGGTCCCTTTACCTTTACCTTTACCTTTACCTTTACGCTTATTAAACCTCATAGGCCCCACCTCCTGGGGACCAAAGCACTGTGGGGGCCCTTTTTTTGAGGGTGCCTGCTCCTTCCCAATGTTCAGAGGGCACTCAATTCTCTCCCCTGCCTCCTTGTGACATCGCATGTGAGATGTCAGGATATTGCATTGGGCCCTCTATTATTATTATTATTATTATTATTATTATTATTATTATTATTATTATACTGCCCTTCATCAAGGTACCCCAGGGTGTTTCACAGAATAAAATACAAGATAAAACACAAGTAAATAATTAAACCAAAACAACAAAAGAGTAACCTCCCCCATCCCACAAGTACAAATAGTGGAAGTTGTTGCACAAGTAGAAGTTGTTGCGCTCACACAATGACTTTGTTGGATTCAAAGTTCTACCCCAAAGCAAATTTAATTCCCGTTCCGTTCACCTGGCCATTATGGGAACTGTTTTCTGGGGTGCTTCAGAGATTTCTGAACTAATTCAGTAGTCTTTTTACACCAAACTCGTTCATCCCAATCCCTGACCATGGCTAGATGAGAGTTTGAAATCAGGGTTAGAAACTGGCTTGCAAATCATAGTCCAGGCCCCATGTCATACTATGGGTAGTTCTGAAAGGGAAAGGAAGGGGGAAGTGGAAGCATTGTGCAAGTCTTAAGCATTCTTTTGTCTTCCTGACCCTGGTTTGGTGGAATGCTATGTCTGTAATGAGCCAAAGGAATCCTACAAGAGGAGTTGATGGCGACGTAGCCTAAATAATTAATAGTGACATCAGTGTTCAGAAATTTCAGGCACATACTTTCGAGAAGAGCTCACCGGACTTAGATGCAAATGACTATTTCAATTATTTCCATTTGCCGTCTTTTAAAAAACAAAGGGAATCAATACCAACATTTATTTGCAGCCGGCATCTTAAAAAAATTATCATAAATAATAGAAATAGTATAAAAAGTGCTTGAGCAGGTCAAAAGACTTTTTAAAATTATTATTAAGCTTCCTGGTAGGATATCAGGTGCCGGAATGTCATTAGTAATTCTGGGAGCTTCACATATTAACTGGAAAAGCTGAATTACGGTACTTTTCTTAGGGTTATTAATCTTTATCAAGTAGTAGATGTTCCCACAAGGTTGAGTAAAAGAGAGGATAGAATAATTAATTGGATTTTAGATAAAGTAGCCTGATAGCATTGCTAATAATGGGGATTATATTGAACTGGATCTGCGACTTTTTCCTACATAGCATGCAGGGAATGTGAAGAAAAGGAAGAATTCTCCAGCAATTAGAGAAAAACGTGGCCTTTCGATGTATTGGCAAACATCAACCACGGTCATTTGCAGCTGGATTCTTATACAGTGGTACCTCGGGATGCGAACGGGATCCATTCTGGAGCCCCGTTCGCATCCAGAAGCAAACGTAACTAGTGATGGCACATCTGCACATGCGCACGTCGCTTTCCGCCACTTCTGCGCATGCACGAGCGACAAAACCCGGAAGTAACGCACTCAGTTACTTCCAGGTTGCCGCAGAGCATAACCCGAATGCGTTCAACATGAAGCATATTCAACCCGAGGTATTACTGTACTCATACTGCACATTATTGTTTACATTTTTTGAAATATAAAAGGTCATATGGAATAGGATGCCTTTAGGGATCCTTGTTATCTTCTGGATTCTTGCAAATCTCAATCATTTACTTGAGCCATCAGTATGGATTGGTACATATTGGAAGGGCTGGTTCTTCTGGAAGGGGCAATTAGGGTGGAACTATACTCAATCTCAGTTTCCCCAATGGAGAAGTGAGATAAATCTTGGGGTTAAAGAGATCTCAGCTGTATTATTGATAACAAACAACTGCGTGGTAACTTAATTACTAGCTATGAGCATCTAACTCAAGCAGGAAGGTGGGAAAGCCTCGTGCCTACTCCCTACTTGGATGGCACTACCCAAGCTTTGGGCACTGGACAAAGGATTGGCAAATATTCACAGAGCACAGAGTTAAACTATGGGACTCGCTCGCCCAGGAAGCAGTGATGGCCACCAACTTGGATTGCTTTAAAAGAGGATTAGATAAAATCATGGAGGACAAGCCTACCTATGTCTACTAGACAAATCTCATGGCATGTGATAAATCTCCATTGCATTATCTATTGTACAAAGAACCTACTGTTTCCTCAATCAGAAACTGAGTTTTCAAGTTTTTGAGAAATAAAGGTACTTTCTTGAGATAATGGATAAGTAATAATGTGAAGACAGGGTCTAGGTGAACTGTTTGAAATAATGCTCTTTGGTGTATATTGTATAAAGGAAGAGGGATGATATCTTTATAATATAATACAGTGGTACCTCAGGTTAAGAACTTAATTCATTCTGGAGGTCTGTTCTTAACCTGAAACTGTTCTTAACCTGAAGCACCACTTTAGCTAATGGGGCTTACTGCTGCTGCTGCGCCGCCGCTGCACAATTTCTGTTCTCATCCTGAAGCAAAGTTCTTAACCCAAGGTAATATTTCTGGGCTAGCGGAGTATGTAACCTGAAGTGTATGTAACCTGAAGCATATTTAACCCGAGGCACCACTGTAGCTCCCTTTGTATGAAGAAAGCTCTAAGATATTATGATGGGTATTATAATTTCTTTAAAAAATAGAAAGAAAAAAATATATAATGCATTTTGCAGGATGCTCATTTAAGAAACACATACATGCCAATGCATATTTTCTTCCATTAGCTGATAGATATAGATAGATATAGATATAGTTATAGATATATAGATACACACACACTATAGGCATGCCAATATACTCAGACTTTAAAAAGAGAGATGCAGCTTGATCCTAAAGAGAAATATATTTGGGCTGTGCACATGTTCAGCCCAGTAAATGGAAAAAGAAATCAATTACCCAAAAGGTCCAAGGAAATAGCAACAGTGACAGGAATGATAAAAGTGCTTAGTCCTCAATTTATGAAAGCAATAGAATATGTGAATAGCCTGGACCTCATGATGCCATCAAATGGAGGGTCAGCGTCTCCAAGAGAGAGACATTTCCTATAGCACCTGCAGTAGCTTTGTCACAAATCTCCATGCCTAAAGGAAGAATCTGATTTAGCAGCAGAATTAGACAGCATCTGGGCAATTTGCAGAAGCTGTCCAACTATCCGGAGACGAGATGACAAGCTTTGGCTGTTTTACCAGTCGGCTCAGATGTTGTCCTTAAAGATTTCATGGCTAATGGAAAGTCTGAATCTGTAGGGGTTGCGTGTGTGTGTGTGTGTTCTTATTAAATTCCTGCTAACAGTGGGAGCAACTGGTATGAACACCCTTCCAGGAACTCATGGACTGACACAATGTAAACTGGGTACCTTGAAGGCAATCCCTTCCCCCTCTAAATGAAATATACAAGGATACGGGCTGGATAGCAAAGACAGAAGCATAGCCTGAGTACATTGATCCATCCAGCACACTGTTCTCTAGGGTTCTCTTAGGCTGGGTTCCCACCACCAGCTTCAGCCCTACCAGGAGATGCTGTGGGATTGAGCCTGGGACCTTCTGCATACTGCTGGCACTGGTCTGTCTCATGAGACAATGGAAGAGTGCACCTTTGGAGATGGAGTTCAACCGTTGGAGAGTTGCTGTGCCTGCTGCGGCTGTAGAGACTGATGCAGGAGACATGTTTTGTTGCAGCTGGGGCAGATGACGGTGTCTGGTCGTGCTGCTGCAGGTGCATCATGGTTGTTGATTGGGTTTTTTTCTGCACCCCTCCCGGTGGTCATTCCCATTCTAGTCACTGCTGTGGATACATGAACTGGCTGGTTGTCTTCAAGCACTGCGGCCGTCTGCAAGGGATTCCCACATGGCAGCATTGCTGTTGCCAACCTTCATCTCCCATATGGCCCTTACCAAGATGGGATGAATGATTATCCTTCTGGCAAAGGGTAAAGAAGAAGGAAAAGACTAAAAGGTATGTGAATATTGTTGGGAAACTGTGTACGTGCAGCTACTCACACAGAGTCAATTAAGGTTTGGCAGACAGCCAGAAGGCAATCTGAAGGAGTAAGTCTGCCTGGTGATAACAGAGACATGGAGACACCTCCCTGATTGGTCAAGCTCTCTCAAGGGAGTAATAATTAATGGCCTACTAACTGGAATGTGTTAGTTCAGAGTTCAGAGGTTCAGAGTTCTGTGTCAGAGAGAGCTAGCAAAAGATCTGTGTTCTGTTTCTGTAAATAGTCCACTGTATATAATAAACACCTAACTACATGTTCCTGGTTCCTGCTTCATCTATCCTGTCTGCAGCCAAGTTGCCAATTGCTTCCATGGATTCTGCGTTTACTCTGCAAGGTCTGGCTAAGGTCCTGCAACTAGTCAGAAAGTTGCGAAACACCAAATAGGTTTTACCAATAAATATGTCACACACAATCAATCAGTTTCCTTCGGTACCTCTACAGGTCAGTGTGTGAAATCTTCCCTGCTACAGTGGTACCTCGGGTTAAGAACTTAACTCATTCTGGAGGTCCATTTTTAACCTGAAACTGTTCTTAACCTGAAGCACCACTTTAGCTAATGGGACCCCCTGCTGCTGCTGCGCCGCCGCTGCACGATTTCTGTTCTCATCCTGAAGCAAAGTTCTTAACCTGAGGTACTATTTCTGGGTTGGTGGAGTCTTCTGTAACCTGAAGCGTATGTAACATGAAGCATCTGTAACCCAAGGTACCACTGTACTGCCACTACTTTATAATTCATTGTGTTCCTCATACTATAAGGCGGAGATGAGGAACCCATAACCCTCCAGGTGTTGTTGAACTCCCATCAGCCCAGCAACCATGGTCAGTGATGAGTGATGGTTGGAGTTGGAGTCTAATAACATCTGGGAGTCACAGGTCCCCAATCTCTGCTTTAATGCACCTTGTAACAGAGTGTGGTGCTGTTAGAAGACTTCCACCAACACTTCCACAAGAGTTCGTGGAGCAGCACTACCACATTTCCACCTTTCGATTTGGGAATTTAAAGCTCAGATTGTTTCCCTCCATGCAAAACCAGGGTGGAGAGAGGGGTGTGATCAGAAAACGAATGTGTTGGATGTTTCTCCCTGCCTTTGTACTGCATTTTTATCTTTATACTACTTCGTTGAGTTCTGCATAAGAACCACTTTTAGGGTAATTGAAACAGCAAGTCTGCCTCCTCTTGCCCTTTTTACTTTTTATTTTTTAACAAAGGTAGGAATTCAGAATCAGCTGTTTTAAAATTTATTAAAAAAAGAAGAAGCCGTAATCTATCTTGCAATGGCAGCAATTTTATTCCCATTTCATCTAATGGTTATGTTCGCATTTTAGTTATTAAAATTAATCTGCTTCAATTATATTAAAATCAGTAGAACTGTGCTCTGCCGTATTGATGGATAATAGCAATAAATGGTAAGAAGGATTTCAGAGAGCTGCACCCACTGGAAACGGCAACGGGACTGTGGAAACTGTGCAAACAGGAGAAACGCACATCTCACCCAGGGGAAAGCAGTTAGAAGATCATCCACTGGGTGTCAAATCCCACATTAACTGTAATTGCTTTGACACCCCAGAATGTGGACACCAGAAACAGACATTGTGATGCCTGAGGAGTGATTTTTTTTCTCTTGACCTGCAACCCAAGTGGCAGAACTAGCTGTTCTCCTTCATTAACCCCCTGTTCTAGCAGCGGGTTCAAGGATCAAAGGGCTTGGGGCACTTTCTCTAGGATGGAGGCCTCAAATGTCTGTGCCCTTTACGTAAGGGGGGGGGAGAGATCCCTAGGAGGTACAGCAACAAATGATAGCAAGCTTACAGGCATGCTTGCTTTCAGGATACAGTGGTACCTTGGTTTATGAACTTAATCCATTCCGGAAGTCCGTTCTTAAACCAAAGTCATTCTTAAACTGAGGCGAACTTTCCCCAATGAGGTCTCCCACCGCCGGTGCCCTTCCACCATTCGGCTTCCATTTGTAGACTGAGGTAAAGTTTGCTAACCAGAACACTACTTCCGGTTTTGCGGAGTTCATAAACCGAATAGTTCGTAAAACAAGGTTGCTCTTAAACAGAGGTACCACTGTATTCTGTTCCATTATGCCACCCCAGTGACCTGTCCCCTCAATAGTCAGTGAGCATCCCATGCCCACTAAACGGCCTCAGCCCAGTATACCTGAAGGAACATCTCCACCTCCATTGTTCAGCCAGGACCCTGAGGTCCAGCTCCGAGGGCCTTCTGGCGGTTCCCTCACTGCAAGATGTGAAGTTACAGGAACGAGGTGGAGGGCCTTCTCACAGTGGTGTCCTCCCTGTGGAATGCCCTCCTATCAGATTCAAAAAGATAAAGAACTACAAAACATTTAGAAGAAATCTTAAGGCAGCCCTGTTTAGGGAAGTTTTTAATGTTTGACTTTTTATGGTGTTTTTATATGTGCTGGAAGCAGGGAAGAAGGAGAAGGAGGAGGAGAAGAAGGAGGAGGAGGAGGAGGAGGAGGAGGAGGAGGAGAAGGAGGAGGAGGAAGAGGAGGAGGAGGAGGAGGAGTAGTTCAATCCTCACTGTGTTGTCTGGGGAAGAGGGGTTCCTGCCTCCCATAAAGTTTATTTTCCTGAATATTTCTTCTGTAAAATTATAGCCTCATATCCGATCTCAAACCTAGTTCTTTCCGATAATGCTCATTTCGCACACTGAGCTGACAATCAGCATGTGCCAAAAAATCAAATGAAAAAGGGAAGGAGATAGTGATATGCAGCGTAGCCCAGTGACAGCAGTCGACCAAAGTCCATTTTGCATCAACCAGATGCAGATGCCATCAAGCCTTATGTAAACACAGGTTTCTGGCACATTGTGTTGCAGCCTAGGTGACACAATTAATCTATTAACGCCTGATGCTGTTTGTTGCAAATTAGAGATTGGGAACCTGTAACCCTCCAGATCTTGTCGGACTCAAACTCCCACCTTCCCCATCCAGCATGGTCAATAGTCAGGGGTGATGCAGATTTCTGTCCATTAAGTTGCTGCTAACATGTAAATTGCCTTTCCTTGACACATAATGTGAAAGTTGATTAATGATGATGATGATATGTACCAGAACGAGCCAGGCCATTTTTATGTTTTTGTTCTTACAACCCTACCTGAAACATGTGGTGTAATAATAATGGATAGTGTGTTCTGTTCATGCACAAAGGTATTTTTAGCTATCAGTGCATAAATGTTGCCAATCTCTATCTGTTTATGATGCTGTAACTACCATAGTTTTCCCCATAGTTTTTGCCAATCACAAACAGCCCTTCACACAGCCACCAATCATCTGCCCTGTCGCCGCAGAAGATCTCCTGCTCACAGCTGCAACCAATTGCCCAATCCTCCTCTGTACTACCCATGTATAAGACGAGGGCAAATTTTAAAGCTAATTTTAAAAGAAAAAACCCTAGTCTTATACACTGAAAAATACGGTACTAGGAAAATGGACACGTCTTATTTTAAACTGAATCACTGAGATAGCAATTCTCCCAAAGGTATCCAGAGAGTCACAGCTAGGGCAGCCTTCATACCCAACCAACTCAGAACTGGTAAGCAGATCCCTTACTGGACCAGCAAAAGAGCCAGGCTGCTCTTTGTTTTTCTGTTTTTCTACATGGTAGGGTTGCAGTGAAGAGGGAGCATCTGTCTCCAGCCACTGCTTTTACTATCCAGGTCATGTATGGAATAAGCCATTTCACAAAGCAATAGTTGAAAAATGACTTAATTATCTTTAAACAGCCTTGATTGATCTTATTAAGAAAGATCTGGTTTTATTTTTGGCTAGACGCGAGGCCGAATTAGTGAGAGACCCTCGTGGCTAATGGCTATGTAATGCTTCAGCATTGCAATCAATTACATTCCACCTGGCATTTATCAAGAGTGACTGTTTGTCTTTGGGTTGCTTCAGATCCCTTTATCCTCCAATGGACCCCCCCTCTCTTTCCAGGTATTTTATAATTTGCACTTATTGAATTAACACAACCCCTTCAGGAGAGCTTAGAGGGAAATCGCTTAGCAAGCACCTGTATATCTGGGGTAGCTCCAGATCTCTTCCTCCAAAGCCCATCTGGCCGTCTTTTTACTTTAGTTTAGGGGGGGTTATACTATTAGAATAGATACAGGAAAGGACAAATGGAGGGCATGCATATCTACATGGCAAGAAAACCTGCTGTAAGAGCATTCCTGTGCAGTAGGAACAGCTGATAAGACAAGGACACAACTAGGGTCTGCAGTGAAACTAACACCCAGAAGAAATAATGATTCCACCCAAAGGAACATCTCCCCATTTATCTCCCCAACTATAGTTGAGACTTCAGTCCAAAAAAAGCTTGCCTATCTATAAATTAATCCCCATGATTTCAGTGGGATTTATTTCTCAACCTGTTTAGGCTCAAACTACAAAGCAAGGATGGGAAATCTGTGACTTTTCAGATTTTGCTGGACTTCAACTTCCATCCTTGACAACCACTGGCCAAGCTGACTGGGGCTGATGAGAGTTGGGAGTCGGCAGGTTCCCCATGGCTGATACAAGAAACCAACCAAATAAGGAAGGAGTTCAAAGCTGCCCAGTGTATGGAAAACGGGACATAAGGAATGTCTTGTTGGGTCAGCATTCGGTTTGCAGTAGCAGGAGGCCAGATACTTCAAGGAAACCCACAACACCAGGAGATGCTCTGAGAGTTTGGAGAGAATAATTACAAGTTGTGTTAGAAACATGCCTGACTACCTGATCGGCCAAACAAAAACAGACTGATCAGGGTCTTACAAGAATCAAAGATGCCATTCAGTGTTGGCTAAGCAAGCAGGCCCAAATGCAAGCCACCATTGGTGATTAAAGGGGAGTTGATAAAATGGCTGAGGAACAGTCAGAGATGAAGAGGACACTAGGATGTTTGTGACAATGAAAGAGACACTTCATAGGTTTATAACTGGAAGCCACTTAAGAAAGCAGCTTACCTCCCAAAAAAGTCACCCACCTATCAGCTTCTCCTAGATTGACCTATGAAATTCAGGCCGTGCTGTGCCCCATTCAGAGGTGTTAAGTACTTACATTAATTTAGGGTTGCCATATTTCTAGGAGTAAAATTCCAAACCCAAACAAAAGTTGTTGATCTTTTTTTGGAAATTGCCCCGCAAAAGGCACTTCCTAGTTCTGTTGGCAGAATCACAGACATTTTGCAGATTTTCCGAAATATCCCCCGGACGCTATTTCCACCGCTTAAATCCTGAACATGTCAGGGAAATTCTGGACATATAGCAACCATAATTAATTACTCTAGAATGAAACTTTTGATTTTTCAAGCAAGTGGACAGCAGATACATGGCGCAGAATGAAGTCATATATTAAGCAGAGCTCCTCTACAGATAGTTCTATCACGTCTGTTCATTGTATTTCATTCCATTTGCTGGCTTTAAATATGGTTTTATTATGATTGTGGCATTTTTTATTGTTGTTGTAGGCTACTCTGGGCTCCATTTTGGAGGGTGGGATCTACATCTATCCAATCAATCATTAAAATAATTTACCATTTTATTCATTCTGCCCATAGGTTTCTTACCTGTTACAGGGACCCACTAGACATGTATGGCAGCCCACAAGGGGTTCCATAAAGCTCCTGGTGGTTTTTTTCCTCATTCCCATCTGTAAAAACAAGAGCTTCTCAAAGATTTAGCTGTCTACAACATGTGACTGTTGGGCTGTATACACCAATAATATGCCATCTTTCCATGTAGATAGAGAGATACATTTACTTTCCCCTTATTTCTACCCTCGGTGTGCATTTTAGAGATGTTTAAGTTGTGACAAACCCTTTTTTTGCACCCAAATGTACAAAAGTAAGGGAGGTGCAAACAATCCCAATTTGCTGGCTAGTGTATATAAATAATACATATGTTGGTGAACATGTGTTCGGTATGCACATATGTGTGCATGGAATGAGTGCATGGACAGTGAGACCCAGTTCTGAGGGCCTTCTGGCAGTTCCCTCACTGTGAGAAGTGAAGCTATGGAGAACCAGGCAGAGGGTCTTCTCAGTAGTGGTGCCCACCCTGTGGAACGCCCTCCCAGCAGATGTCAAGGAGATGAGTAACTATATAACCTTTAGAAGACACCTGAAGCCAATCCGATATAGGGAGACTTTTTAATGTGTAATGTTTTATTATGTTTTCATATAGAAGTGGTACCTCAGGTTACAGGCGTTTCAGGTTACAGACGCTTCAGGTTACAGACACTTCAGGTTACAGACTCCGCTAACCTGGAAGTAGTACCTTGGGTTAAGAACTTTGCTTCAGGATGAGAACAGAAATCGTGCAGCGGCGGCGCAGCGGCAATGGGAGGCCCCATTAGCTAAAGTGGTACCTCAGGTTAAGAACAGTTTCAGGTTAAGAACAGACCTCCGGAACGAATTAAGTTCTTAACCCAAGGTACCACTGTATGTTGGAAGGTGCCCAGAGTGACTGGGGCAACCCAGTCAGATGGGCAGGATAAAAATAATAAAATTGTTGTTGTTGTTGCTTCACTCACACAACAAGGTCCCCCTCCTCCACCCTCTATAAACCTATAAACCAGTTTTAGGGGTTCCCCCAACCATTCATAGTGGATTTAGCAGCCCTGGGGGCAGAGGGGGGGAACTGCTGTTGAATGAACAGACCTAGTTCCACGCACACACAAAATCCCACCCTATATTTCCTGTAAATCGGTTTATGGATGCAATTTAAGGACATGCGTGAAAGTGTCCCTTAAATATTATTCATCTTTTGAATGCAGGCAGCAGTAGCAAATGATAGGCCGTGTATTAAATTTAGAGCAGAATCATTTTAGTTTACACACACATACACACGCAACCTGCAATAGGAGGCTTCTGACAGAACTCGCTTGAAAGAAAATACCACAGTGCAGTTATCTTTGAAAGCAATGCAATATTTTAAATCCAAGTGGCTCATAAATATGCAAGTTCTCTTAGCGAGAATCTCCAAGTACGTAAAGATGAAAAAAGATGTGCAGGAATGCAAGAGGCCTCTTTGAAATGATAGTTGTGAGCTATCTGATATGATAAATTATGCTAGCCCTTAAGTCTGCTGTTTCCTTCTATGTTGTCTTCTCGCCTCCCTCTTTCTTCTTCGTGACAGCTTTAGGAGAGTTCTATTTAGGGTTATGGGATTATATTATGAATGAACGCAGGCCTTTGCTACTATTGTCACTCATCCCTCTGAGGAGTTGTGGGCTTTTTCGGCAATGCGGAATGGTCAAAGGACAAAAGGGGTCAAAAAGACTTCCCCTGCAAGCAATGCTGTGTGCTGTGTTAAACTGCACATGAAATTTAATAGCTAATATCTTCCCAAATTCTCTTCTCACATTTCTTCCCCTCCCTTATTCCCTTTCGCCATCAGTCAAAAGCAGATTCCAACCCAGGTGGCTTGTTGATCACACTCTGTACAATACTATGTCCGTAAACAAGTGGTCTGCTAAGGCCGCTCCCCTTCCCAAGGGGGGCAGGGGTGTGTGGCAAAGCCGCCCGCGTCACTGGGAGTCCTGACCGCGTCATGCCCCCAAGCCAGCCAATCCGGTCGACCGTGAGCATGGCTTAACCTATTTAAACCACCATGCGGCCAGGGGGCATGGCCAATGTCACTGAGGGCATTAGCTGTGGGTTACAGGTTTGAGGGTGTTGGCGGCGAGCCATTTGGCTTGAGTGCTTGTTGTTGTTTAGTCATTTAGTCATCTCTGACTCTTCGTGGCCCCATGATGTGGACCAGAGCACACCATGCACTCCTGTCTTCCACTGCCCCCTGCAGTTTGGTAAAACTCATGCTGGTAGCTTCGAGAACACTGTCCAACCATCTCGTCCTCTGTTGTCCCCTTCTCCTTGTGCCTTCAGTCTTTCCCAACATCGCGGTCTTTTCCAGGGAGTCTTCTCATGAGGTGGCCAAAGTATTGGAGCCTCAGCTTCAGGATCTGTCCTTCCAGCGAGCACTTCGGGCTGATTTCAGTTAGGCATTGGTAAAATCTGGTTGATTGGAGGGGAGGTGTGGCCTTCACCTGCTTCTCCTCTTTAAGCGTATTCCATTAAAGGGACCCGGCGGTGATGATCCTGTCCGAAGCCTGGGTATGGACTAGGGCCATGCCACGACCCCACTGGGAACCCTGGGGGAGCTCGCAGTTGATGTACATCAACAGGGCTCCCCCTACTGGTGGTTGACCCTTATGAGACTATCTCCACGGCGGGCAGGAGTCAGATATAGTTGGTTCAGTTACAATGCCTACACCAATACCGCTCACATCTGTAACCAATAAAGTTGTGGACTGGATTTGTTAGTATACCAGTCCTCCATTGCTGGGTGTGTGATTGTTACATCACATGCTTGTGTTTATTTTCTAGGCTTGGGAAAGCCTGAGAACGGAAGTTAGCCTTATCTCTTCCGCTTTCTGTGTTTTTGTACTTTTTACTTTCGGTTCTCTCTCGGAGCGGAAGTGAGAGAACGCCACGATCATTTGTCCTGTAAATATTGCTGAATAAAAGCTTAGAATGAGCCCACAATTCTCCACATCGTTTCTGCTAAATCTCTGCTAAGTGAGTGTGCACATACGTATCTGCTGCGTGTCACTGGAGCATGCCGGGACTGGTGATTTATGGACTTCCCGGAGCTGTGCAACACCAGGAAGACTTCCAGAGAGGTTTGTCTCATCCCAGGGGCTGTGCCGGCCCCCCAGCGTATCCTGACATAATTATCCCATTCACCCAAAATATTGGTGTCTCTGTGTTTTATTATCCAAGAAATGATGGAGGGCTCAGGGCCTTGCCATGCAAAACCAAGCGCTGTGTAGGACATGTTTATTGTTATGGGTGGTATCCAACTAACACATTCCATGTCAGGGACTGGCTGGATGAGGAAGAGTGGTGGCAACCACCTACCCAAGAGCTTCACACCCAGGAAGGGCACAGAAGATGACAACTTAGATCCTGGATCCTGGTGGTGGGATCTAAGTGCAGTCTGCAGAAGGGATGATCTGGGAGGTGCCAGAAGCAGAGGCTGTTGAGCAATCAAGAAGGGACTGAAGGAGGAGGGCCTTCCAAGATGGGGTTAGAGGCTGAGAGGCACAGTATGAGTGCAGACTCAGATATTTAGAGGTTGGCTCTGCTACACAGCAGCAGGACAGTCCCAGTCCTGCTGGCTCGCCTTCCCCTTTGACAACCTGATTGAGGAGAGTCCCAGCACGTTGCTGAGCAATGGGCCAGACAGGCCCAGAGGAGCCCACCCCCTCTATGCAGCCTTCATCCGCTTGGGAGGGATCCAGAGTGAATGGTTAGAGGGGGAACGGTGGAGCCAGTGGTCAGTTTCAGCAACGTCTTAGCTGGATTAAGGTAACCAGAGGACTCTGTTGTGATGTTGTTTTCTGTTAATAAAGAGCTAGCTGCATTCTGTGCCTGCCATGTGTGTGCCTGCCCGGTGGGTGACCTGACCTGTTGACAGCTCCTTTACATTCTATCAGCACAAGGATTTACCGTATTTTTTGCTCTATAAGACTCACCTTTTCCCCTCCTAAAAAGTAAGGGGAAATGTGTGCGTGTCTTATGGAGCGAATGCAGGCTGTGCAGCTGTCCCAGAAGCCAGAACAGCAAGAGGGATCGCTGCTTTCACTGCGCAGCGATCCCTCTTGCTCTTCTGGCTTCTGAGATTCAGAATATTTTTTTTCTTGTTTTCCTCCTCCAAAAACTAGGTGCGTCTTGTGGTCTGGTGTGTCTTATAGAGCAAAAAATACGGTAAGTGTGTGCAATGGAGCTTTCCCCCTTCCCTGTGCACCCCCCCAAAAAAAACAACAACACACCCTCATAAAATCTGCTGCAGAGGGTCAGGAGAAAGCACAGATTTAGGGGGTGCAAAGGAGGAGAAAAAAGGGGGCAATTCTATTGTACAATCTTAAATCCTCGCAAGCTTCAGTCCTTGTGCTAATTGTCCCATGGGCTGAATCAACTGATGTGTTCCGTGCAAAAGAGTTGCTCAATGTGACTATGAATGCAACTCTATGTATCGTTTCATCATTGTTTTGTGTTTTGTGTTGTAAGATGCCTCAAGCTTCTCTGAAAATTAGGGTGTGTGTGTTTTAAGAAATAAATAAGCATAGTGTTTCATTCGTTCTGATTTCCGAGCAGCAGGAGAATCCGGGGATTCCAGGACTTGCCCAGAGTTTGGTTTCCTTCTAATGAAACTGTGGTGTCTCTGGGATATATGGTTTTATTAACACATACAGTATAAACAACCTGGGCACAGAATGGAAGGGCTCATATCATTACCATTCCAATAGATCTTGTTTCACCATTAGGTTTTGTTTGTTGGAGGCAGAGAACTCAAAGCCATCGTTTTTGATTCAGAGTACAGAGCAAGTTAGGCCTCTGTGTCTTCCAGCTTCCAACTGCAGCTCAGGCTCAAAACAGAAACTAGCTCTTCCTATTGTTCTCCTACCTGCAGATTGACATAGCCTCTAGCCAGGAAAGGGAGTGGGGAAGGCCTACCCCCCCCCCTGAAAGAGCATCACTAGTCAGTTGTCTCTATGGCAACACATCTGTTCTCCATCACCTTCTTCTGACATATAAATGAAGGGTGCATAACTAAAGAAACTGGTTTGACCAGTTCATGAGATACTGTCTACCACAGGCTACAATCTTGCAGATGTGAAATTACAGGCTTAGCTGGTACGAATGGGCATCATCCAAGCCAACCCCCTATCCTTTCACAAAATTATTGCTATTTATGTATAGCACAATTTGATCAAGCTGCTATAAAAAGGTAGAATGACAATAGTGTAATATAAAATCCTGCCTGGAAGCAGCTTACCCCCTAAGTTTCAACTGAAGAGGAGGCAACTGTAATGGGTTTGAGTTACTCGTGCGTAAACTGTCCCCGTTAGGGGCTTAATTGCCTTGGTTAAACCAGCCTTACTGCACAGCCCATCTCAGCGTGGCTGCCTCAGTCGCTAGCAGAATCTGTCTGTGGGCGTTTCTTAAACCTTTTCCAGCATAAAAGCTGCCTGACTCCCAGTCTCTGCCTCTCACTGCGCGGGAGTCTTCTGCGCAGGGAGGGCGTGGGTAGTGGAGGACCTGTGCTCTCCTCACTGATGTCCAGAGAAGAATCCCGGAGCTTTCCCTCTGCTTCCCCCATTTGCCCCCCCCTTGATCCCTGGTGTTACGCCGATTTCCTTCCTCCTCTACCAAGCTGCGTCTCCCCCTGGTGCTGGTTCATTCCCCTGCAGAATCGGGGAGCCTCTCCTTCGCCTCTCGCTCTGATGTCAGTTCCCTGACAGCAACCAACAGAAAATAGAAAAGGTGAGGCATTGTTAAAGGAAAAGAATATGCACATATGTGCCCAAATGCTTGATTTTAGTTCAGGGCAAAGACTCGGGACGTGACAATAAATGTATGTGTTGTGGGAACGTGTCCGAGGCATAAGTGCCAACAAGAGCGAAAGGATGGAGCCCATTAAAGGAACTGATGGCCTCCTGAATATGCATAGGCAGCCTCCATGAGCTGCCACCTTGTACGAGCAAGATATCAGCTCATGGGTTCAGCCTACACAATGGGACAAAAGTATGGCACCCATGCGCCAGAGCTGCCTGTGGTCCATTTTGTGTTTTGTCAAGTGCCCATAGCATCCATTTTGTGACTGGTGGCCATGACACTTCCTCAAAATTCTAAATGTGCCCCCTGGACCAAGGAACATGGGCAACCCCTGGCCTACAAGCATTCAGCAGGCTTCTTCTCTTCACACCTTCTCTCAACAAGTGGACAATATTGAGGCAGAGTTGGCAAGGGGTGTCTTAGCAAAGGGGAACTAGCACCTTTCCAAGGTAACGTTGCTCATAAGGAAAGGAAAATTCCTGAATAGGGCTAAAGATCACTCGCATTAATAACATGTTAATGATTAAACACCGCCAAATCTTTATTCTTTCTTTATTTTTGATGAGTTTGTTTCTTGAGATTTCCTTTGAGTCTCTCAGTCAGCCTTTCGGGCAATAGCGAAAAGAGCAGCCAGGGCAAAAGCGGAGGAGAAACGAGTAAACAAAATGAGCAATAATAACAATAATGTAACTTTCAAGGACAAAGGGCTACAAATATAGCTTTGTTCAGCCATTATCAACACCTCATGCACTATTATGCATGGGCAACATCTGTCATGCCTTTGGCTTGTTGTTTCATTTAATTTTTATGATAAAAATTACACTTGATGTCTAGTTTGAGCTGTCCTAGTAATTCAAGCTTTAAATGAAGTTTGCCGGAGGGTCTACCAAATAGCAGCTAATGACAGCTTAATTACAGCTGTAATTAGACATCCGTATTCCTATCACATACAGTGAAGCCCATCTAAAGATTCTCTGCTCAACTGGTGCAAGACACAGAAGTTCCAACAGAAATTCAGCCTTTGGGCTGTTCCCACTCTTCTCGAATGACATTCTGCAGGAATTGGACACAAACACTGAAGAATAAGGGTGGGGAACTTGTGGCCTTCCAGATGTTGTAAACTACAATTCCCATTGTCCCTGACAGCTGCACGTGTTGATTGTGGCTGATGGGAGCTGGAATCCAAGAACATCTAGAGCAGGGGTAGGCAACCTAAGGGCCGTGGACTGGATGCGGCCCAATCGCCTTCTCAGTCCAGCCCACGGACAGTCCGGGAATCAGAGTGTTTTTACATGAGTAGAATGTGTCCTTTTATTTAAAATGCATCTCTGGGTTGTTTGTGGGGCATAGGAATTGGTTCAGTTTTTTTCTTCAAAATATAGTCTGGCCCACCACATGGTCTGAGGGACGGTGGACTGGCCCACGGATGAAAAAGGTTGCTGACCCCTGATCTGGAGAGACAAATGGCTCCCACCTGTGACTTTGGTAGCCTAACTCACCACAGTGAAGGGAGGTCTCAAGGGTAGGGGGGACACATTGTCACACATCTTGCACTTGCTTAACGATCTTCCTTTAAAAAGTGCATGCTTCCACATCAATGAATGAATGAATGAATGATTTATTATGGTCACAGGCCTCCTGAAGTACAGCGATCTGCTTGGGAGGGACTTCAAGCCCATGGACAAAGAGGAGATATTTTTTTTAAAAAAACCTAGAACATTACATGTGTTCTAGGTTCTTCATAGAGTTCAACGTCACGTGCTATTACCAACCAGCTCCATATGCCACATCCATGTTTCTTGGAAAACTTGAAGCAGATGTGAGAGAACGGCTACCACTAGGCTGCCCATGCCCTCCTATTTGACAGTTCTCTATTTGACAAGCTGGCCAGTCCACGTTCAGTTCAAAGATGGTGATCCCAAAGAAGAAGAAGAAGAAGAAGAAGAAGAAGAAGAAGAAGAAGAAGAAGAAGAAGAGTAGTAGTAGTAGTAGTAGTAGTAGTAGTAGTAGTAGTTTGGATTTGATATCCCGCTTTATCACTACCCTAAGGAGTCTTCAAGCGACTAACAATCTCTTTTCCCTTCCTCTCCCACAACAAATACTCTGTGAGGTGAGACTGAGAGAATTCAGAGAAGTGTGACTAGCCCAAGGTCACCCAGCAGCTGCATGTGGAGAAGCAGGGAAGCAAACCCGGTCCACCAGATTATGAGTCCACCACTCTTAACCACTACACCACACTGGCTCCAAGAAGGGGACAAGCTTGAAGTTGCCATCAACACATAGTAGCGCCTGGACTGCAAGTGGAGAAGCCACACGGGCCCCCTCTTCCCCACTATGATGAGCTATATTGTACTTCTGTCGAAATTATAGGAATCATGTTGTCCTGTAGTAGGGTTAAAGCTTACTAGGGAATGATATACAATGAATGGGGAAAGATGTTTGAAATAATTTTTGTAAAAACAAACAAACCAAAAGCTTTCCTTTGGGAATTATAGGGACAGAACTACCCAAACTGTACAGAAATTTATTCATGTATGTGACTATAGCGGCAAGAATGTTACTTGCCCCAAAATGGAAAGAAGCAGAAGTCCCAACAAAAGAAGAATGGATAGGAAAAACTTAGGGGATATGCAGAAATGGCAAAACTTCTCGGAAAAATAAGAAATCAAGATGACAAACTTTTTATAAAAGAATGGAAATGGTTTATTGAATAAACAGATAAGAACATTGGCAGGACTATTGTAATAACTTGCAGCTTCATAAGAGTATATATCTAAAGTAGATGAATAAATGAACAAATTAAGTTAATTTGGATATGCAGAAAATATTAAAAATAAATTTAAGGAACCGCAGAAAGAGGGGGAAGGAAGTCAAGATTTGAAATGTTACAATGACTGTAAAATTATTGAAATGTATAAACCTGAAAATCATATATATGCATATTAGTATGTACGCACATTTTATGCAAATCTGTCTCTTTTCTCCCTCTTTGGGGGTGATGCCAATCAGAAGGTCGGTGGTTTGAATCCCTGCGATGGGGTGAGCTCCCATTGCTCGGTCACTGCTCCTGCCAAACCTAGCAGTTTGAAAGCATGTCAAAGTGCAAGTAGACAAATAGGTACTGCTCTGGCGGGAGGGTAGACAGAGTTCACGTGAGCTGCTCTGGTTTGCCAGAAGCGGCTTAGTCATGCTGGCCACATGACCCGGAAGCTGTACGCTGGCTCCCTTGGCCAATAAAGCGAGATGAGAGCAGCAACCCCAGAGTCATCCACGACTGGACCCTTTACCTTTACACAACCACATCTTTAAAATGTGTTATCCTGAGAGCTGTGGGTCCAGAAATAACCCCCTAGTTCTGAAGGAGCTCTCAGAAAGGAGAAGTTTTTGCTTTTAACAAGAATGGAAAGGAGACTTTCCTAACCATATATGGTTTCCTTACCTGTTTCTATGACAACTGATCCACCACAGAGCCAGGCTGCCTTTCAATGTGATTGACTGCAGTGTGGCAATTTTTAAACCTTGTGAAGTAGACAGAAGGACAGTTTGAAAGTGTGGGGTTTTTTTCATAATATTAAAAAAAAAATATGCACGGAATTTCTAGCATCCCCTTCTGTGAGCTACAAAGGAGCTACGGAAAATGAGAAGTTCCTTGCAGTAATAAATCTAAAACAGATGATGCTCAAAAGGGTGATCCAGCCCAGCATGCTATTTTAGAACAAGCTGAATGAGACAGAAAACTCCCTATGGTAACAGAAGATAACTGGTGGCAGCTCATAACATTGTTACCTATATAGTGCCATTGTCAGACGCCATAGCTGTTGACAAACGACTGAAAGTGACAGGCTCTTTATGAAAGCAAAGAGTAAATGGGGACAAGAGAAGGAGGAATGAGGGGAAAAATACTGTAAGTGATGCCTGCTTCAGAGCTGTTATAGCTTCTCATATCACAGTGCTGGTCAATGGGACTTTACTGATCGTTGTCATCACCAGCAGCAGCAATGTGACTAAAAGTGGGAATTGAAACAAAATACAGTACTACACAACTGCATGCTCCACTTTGGAACAGTCCGTTCTTCCAGGATAATCCATTCCAAGGTTTCCCAAACTTGGGTCACTGGTCCTGCTAGCTACGGAAGATGGGTGTTGTAGTTCAAAAACAGCTAAAGACGCAAGTTTGGGAACCACTGGTCTATTCCATTACCCCTCCCCAATTTGTCATTTCCCACTTTTCAACACTAAAAGCTAAAAAGCTAAAGGACCCCTGGACAGTTAAGTCCAGTCAAAGGCGACTACAGGGTGCGACGCTCATCTCTCATTCAGGCTGAGGGAGCCGGCGTTTGTCCGCAGACAGCTTTCCTGGTCATGTGGCCAGCATGACTAAACTGCTTCTGGCACAACAGGACACCGTGACGGAAACCAGAGCACACGGAAATGCCGTTTACCTTCTCGCTGCAGTGATACCTATTTATCTACTTGCACTGGCGTGCTTTTGAACTGCTAGGTTGGGAGGAGCTGGGACAGAGCAATGGGAGCTCACCCTGTCGCAGAGATTCAAACTGCTGACCTTTTGATCGGCAAGCCCAAGAGGCTCAGTGCTTTAGAGTACAGCACCACCCGCATCCCCATAAGTACAGTGGTGCCCCGCAAGACGAAATTAATTCGTTCCGCAATTTTTGCCGTCTAACGAATTTTTCTTCTTGCGAAGCACGGTTTAAACGGCTTAACAAAGTCGCAAGACGTTTTCGTCTTGCGAAGCAAGCGCATAGGGGAATTCGTCTTGCGAGGCAAATCGCGAATGAAAAAACCTTTCGTCTAGCGAGTTTTTTGTCTTGCGAGGCATTCGTCTTGCGGGGCACCACTGTAAAGCTTGCTGCATCCGGTCAGTGGTCCATCTAGTCCAACATCCCAGTCTCACAGTGACCAACCAGAATCCTGCAAGACCTGAGTGCAACAGCATTTCTCCTGAGTTACAAAACCCAGATTTCTGCGGCAGTAAAACTGGGTCCTTCCTTTTTGGAAGAACTATTTTCTCTAGATTTGTTGTTTAGTCATTTAGTCGTCTCCGACTCTTCATGACCCCATAGACTAGAGCATGCCAGGCACTCCTATCTTCCACTGCCTCCCGCACTCTGGTCAAACTCATGCTGGTAGCTTTGAGAACACTGTCCAACCATCTCATCCTCTGTCATCCCCTTCTCCTTCTCAGTCTTTACCAACCTCAGGGTCTTTTCCAGGGAGTCTTCTCTTCTCATGAGGTGGCCAAAGTATTGGCTTCAGGATCTGTCCTTCCAGTGAGCACTCAGGGCTGATTTCCTTCAGAATGGATAGGTTTGATCTTCTTGCAGTCCATGGGACTCTCAAGAGTCTCCTCTAGCACCATAATTCAAAAGCATCAATTCTTTGGCGATCAGCCTTCTTTATGGTCCAGCTCTTTATGGTCTATTCTCTAGATTAGGGATGGCCAACTAGATGAGAATGTGCTCCCTCTCTCTCTCTCTCTCTCTCTCTCTCTCACACACACACACACACACACAAATAAATTCATATTGCTTCTCTTGGTCCTGCCAAGCATGACTTCACATCATAAGAAGCAGAAGTTCCACACTTTCATGTTTCACCTCCCTTCTGGTTTTTGTATGCAGGATCCATGCTATAGTCAAAATTTAAGGTATACTGGTGGACAAACAAACAAAAAGATTCATTTTCAACTTTGTGGCAAATATATACATTTCTATACCCAAGATAACAGTGTTCCAAAGCCTCCTATGAAATATGCTACCAAGTGGATTCTTAGTAACTTTTCAGCTTTAAGTGAGAATATCATAAGACCTTGAGGCCAATAGACTTTCTCAAGGCAAATCTTTAAAAATGTAGTATAAACAATGACAACTAGGAAACACTGGTCTAGGAGTGGTCCAGTTGGAGGACAGCCTTTACCAAAGGTGCCATGGGCTTTGAAGATGCTCAAACTCAGGACAAAAGGGAGAAATGTGCTCAGAGGAAGGCACGCTTGGCAAACCCTCACCGTGATCAACTCCAACCAAAAAACCAATGTCCCCACTGTGGAAGGACGTGTGGATCCAGAATTGGCCTCCACAGTCACTTACAGACTCACTTTTAAAAACGTGTTTATGGAAGACAGTCTTACCCGGCTATGAGCCATCGCCAAAAAAGAAGGAAGACATATAAGTAAAATAAATATTTTTTAAAAAATATTACTACCCCCAAATGCCAGTTATTACTTTTCCCAGGAAAAGTGAATGAAGTGGCCTAAATTTATACTTCATGTGCATGTGTATGTTTCAATTTTGTTTTTAACCAGTTGTATTGTTTTTCTTTTTTATTGTATGTTATTAAAGTGTGTGTTCTTGCTTAAATAAATGCAAAGGTGTTTTGTTTTTTAAGGATTGTGTATGCAGTATTTGTGTGTGGTGCAATACCTGAGCCTATGTGCTGCAAAGCTGTGAGCTTTTTATTGCTAAGTGATGTAATAAGAGTTCATTATGGAACTGGTATCTCCTGGTCCCCAAGACCTTGCCTGGGGCTTGCAAAAAGTGGCCTTTATTCCCCTGCCTTAGAGTGTCCACTTTCTTTTCCTTTGAGTGGTCAGCTTTTAGAATTACTTCTCTTCGCTCCTGGCATGATTTTTGCATATTAATTTAATAGTGTCAAATGGGCAGACTGTCAGGCTATGGAAGATTAAATGAAATCCTTTTCAAAATGTTTTAGCAATACCTGACACTTCTAAAAATTTATATCAGGCCGTCCACATTCCCTCCCCCTCCCTCTGCCCCCACTTCAAATATTGATTTATTTAGTCAAGACTGGCTGTGACTTATTCCCACAGGTGTCCTTCAGTCATAAAACAGTCTAACACTTCATCCACGCCTAACACGACTGCTTCATAAAGTCTACCTTCCCAATTCGTTCTTGGAGCTCAGGTAGGCTTGCATGGGAAATGTCAGCCCTGATTCTTTATTTGTTTTGAAGAATGTTTTAATTAAACATTACAGTGCGGAAAATGTCAAAACTGCTTTTCAGAAAATCCCCAAAACCCATGTGTGATTAAACTGACACTTTTTTAAAAAAATAAAATTTTTATTGGTTTTACAATTTTTTATAGACAATACAAACAAATAAATAACACAAACAAACATGTATAATTTCATATCCTTTTTTTCATAAACCTCACTTCTCGGACTCCCCCAAACCTCCCCTTTCTGCATCCAAAGTTCCAAAATCATTTCAGCAAATCCTAAATTTAATCTTGTCAATTATATTCCTTCATTATTCTTTTCTTTAACTTAATCTTTTATCGCTGTAATCTCCTTATCATTCTAATGAACCTCAACATTTTAACATTCATCAATTTTATAATATTTCTTAAGATAGATTTTAAATTTCTTCCAATCTTCTTCCGCCGTCTCTTTCCCCTGATCACGGATTCTGCCAGTCATTTCAGCCAATGTCATATAGTCTATCACCTTCATCTGCCATTCTTCCAGTGTGGGTAGGTCTTGTGTCTTCCAATACTTTGCGATGAGTATTCTTGCTGCTGTTGTAGCATACATAAAGAATGTTCTATCTTTCTTTGACACCAATTGGCAGGCAATGCCCAAGAGAAAGGCCTCTGGTTTCTTAGGGAAGGTACATTTAAGTACCTTTTTCAATTCATTATATATCATTTCCCAGAAGGCCTTAATCTTCGGGCACGTCCACCAAAGATGATAAAAGGTACCTTCATAAACTGACACTTACTTGTTTGTTTGTTTGCTTGCTTGCTTGTTTGCTTGCTTGCTTGTCTGTTTCTTTAGGATGTGACTCATGGGAGTCAAGACAGGAAACAGGGTGCAGGAGACATGGGAAATTTGGCTACCTTGATTTTGCATTTCTGATGGAGGACCATCTCCCCTCTGCCACATAAAAGCCAAAGAGGGAACCAAGTGGCTTGGAGAATGAATCCACCAACCCAGGTTGTCCACTGGTTCCTCCTGGGCAGGAAGGCATATAAAAGGACTTCCTGTTCCATTTGCAACTCTATTGACTCCAGACCCCTTCATGGATCACTGCCTTTCCGTGGGGAAGCGGCTTGAATAACTCAGAGAAGCTATGAACTATGCCAAGCAGGGCACCCAAGACGGACAGGTCATAGTGGAGAGTTTTGACCAAACGTGATCCACCTGGAGTAGGAACCGGCAAGCCACTCCAGTATCCCTGCCAAGAAAACTCCATGGACAAAGACAACAGGCATATAAAAGTTATGACGCTGGAAGATGAACACCTCAGGTCGGAAGGCGTCCAACATGCTACTGAGTGGAGGACAAGTGCAAGTAGATTCAGAGCTGATGAAGCGGCTGGGCCAAAGCCGAAAGGTCACTCAGTTGAGAATATGCCTGGAAGCGAAAGGAAAGTCCAATGCTGTAAAGAAAAATATTGCATAGGAACCTGGAATGTAAGAACCATGAACCTGGGTAAGTTGGATGTGGTCAAAAATGAGATGGCAAGACGAGATGGTTGGATAGTGTTCTCGAAGCTACCAGCATGAGTTTGACCAAACTACATGAGGCAGTGGAAGACAGGCGTGCCTGGCGTGCTCTGGTCCATGGGGTCACGAAGAGTCGGACACGACTGAACGACTAAAAAACAACAACAAATTGACTCCAGATGGCTATTGGATTCTCCTGGACAGGAAACAAAGAAAAGGACTTCTTGTTCTAGTTCAAGGTTTTCCTGCATTCTGGCATGTTCCTGCATCATTCACTAGTCTTTGGTCCTGACATATTTGCCTCCTGGTTTAGCCTTCAGTCCTGACTGCTGCCTTGCTTTTGGGATGTCTTTGGTTGTGACTTGCCTTCTGGTCCTGACAACTGTTCCCCAGCTCCTGGCTCTTCCCAGAGTGCTGCCCACAGCCTGACATTCCCCGCCAAAGCCTTGCCATACCCATCTGATATAAACGGTGACTGTTATGGGATAAGACTTTACAATCAGCATAGAAAGTGATATCTCTTTGGTGAGTTTCCTACTCACCATTCAAGTAGTTCAGGACCATGCACTGTCTGAGTTGGAATCACTGCATCACAAGTTTCTCCTTCCCTGCCAATGACTTCCGTGGATGCAAATCACAGGTGGGTAAAGTCAGCACACTGCCAATTTCTACACAGTGCCTGTGAAACTGTTGGTGCGACACTATTGACAATTCGTAGTAATAGAGTCTGAAACAGGAAACGCAAGGGCCATCGCTCCATTAACACACCAAGCTGTTTGCTCTGGTTTTTCTCTTTAAAAGACTAGCTTGATATAAGCTTTATGCATGAAATGCCCCCCCCCATATCAAGCCCCAGATCATTTTTGTAGAAGGATTTCATTGACGACTTGCAAATTGCTAGACAATTTTAGATCATATTAAGTGTATTCCAAATGAGCCCATTCATGATTAATACTGTACCATGAATGCCAGAGGCATTAATAGTGATTAGCGGGAGATTGTTTTGCTATCATCTACATTTTGTTAACAGGCAAAAACAACTCATTTTAATAAAATCACGCATCGGTTTCAGACTCCGGCATCAGTCTATTAGTCAACACATCGTATTGCCATGTGATCAGAGCCCGTAAATAGCAGTGTGACACATTCATTCCAGCTAACAGGACTTAATTATATCACAGTCACACCATCAATTTTTTTTTAAAAAAAATGACAACTAGGAGCACTACGATAACCCTAAATTTAGTCTTAATTGGAATATTGGGTGATAAATGTGAAACTAACCAAGCATTATATTGTTTTGTTGATCCATATGCTCTTCTAAATTACAGTCCTAAAAATATAGGGCCTACTTAAGGTTTGAGGAGGCTCGTGGCATGATAGTTCAGCCCTTCTCCTTCTGCTGCTATTATTTCCTCCATGCATGTGGGGAGGAGAACAGGCTTAGCAGAGGAGGAAGAGAGAGCAGCAGAAGCAGTGGTGCTGCAATGCATGCCCAGAAGCTGTCATTAAAACTTATCATTCTTCCCTAAAGTGATATAGGACCTTGTGGGCAATGACGTTGGTAGCTGCCTGACGTTCTTCAGGGGAACGCCAGAAAATAGGACCCTGGCCAAGCAGCAGTGGTTCCTCATGCCTGAGGATGTGGCTTGCCTGTTCCAGGTCTGTAGAGCAATGTGCTGTCAACCTTGGCTCCCCAGATGTTGTTGGGCTGCAGTTGACATCCTGCCTGGCCTGCTTAGCCAATGGTCAAGGTGTTGTAGTCCAACATCTGGAGACCCAAAGTTGAAGAGCACTTCTCTAGAGTCAGTTCTGTTGAACGTAGAGTGACTTACCTGGCTAATGACTTGGATTGTTCCTATTTCAGATATTAATATTGCGCAGCTTGAGGCAGCTGGATGCATAAAAACCGGTTCCTTCTGGAATAAAACGTTGTCCAGACCCATAATCATGATTCAAAACTTTGCTTGCAGAACTTTCTTCAAAACAGAACAAAAACGATCAAAGAGACATCCAAATAATTCCATACAATATCTTGTGCCTGTCCAGCAGGGGCTGAACTTCTTGGAAATAACTTTAAACAGGATTGAAGTAAAAACTCTGTCTCTCCCCCCATTCCATTCTCCATTCCAGCCTGAAGCTGTGTTCTCCTAGAGAGCTTCATTATCACATCTTAGTTGTGAGGAAAGACACTTATGGTTCTTGCTTAGGCTTGTTCTCTTATTCTCCCACTAGGAGTAATCCAGAATACACAAACAGTTTGGGGGCTGCTTATATGAACTCTGTTTGAGAGGCTTTGTGCCTCCCCATCCAGCCTCCCCACCATCACTTTCTGCCTAATTTACAGACTTAACATGCCCCCATCCAAAAAACAACACATTCACAAGGAAAACTAGATGAGGGGAGGGCTCTAGCTTAGTTTCTTTCCTGACATGCTACCTCTCCATGTGCGTTCCTCCCACCCCACCCCAACCAAATTTGGAGACATTTAACCAGGTCATACACACAGACACCCATCTGCAGTGAAGTGGTACAGCTCAGGGAGAGGTTTAAAGTGGGATATCAAATCCAAACTTCTCCTCTTCTTCTTCTTCTTCTTTACCATTTCAGTGAGAATTAGTCCTAAGACTGGTAGGAGAGAGAATGAAATGGAGAGGGAGAAATCCTGAGGACCAAAGTGGTTACCATTCTGGCCTGATATCTCTGCTACCAGGGTCAGCAGCTATAGTTGTCAGACAGCCACTTTCAGAATGTATTCGGTCACATGTAAAAAAAATCCTCTTCCCCAAATGCCCAGAATTATTGCCGCCAATGCTATAACACCGGTCTTGAAAGACCTACACTGGCTCCCAGTACGTTTCTGAGCACAATTCAAAGTGTTGGTGCTGACCTTTAAAGCCCTAAACGGCCTCGGCCCAGTATACCTGAAGGAGCACCTCCACCCCCATCGTTCAGCCCAGACACTGAGGTCCAGCACCGAGGGCCTTCTAGCGGGTCCCTCACTGCAAGAAATGAGGTTACAGGGAACCAGACAGATTACTTTCTCAGTAGTGGCGCCCACCAGATGTCAAAGAGAAAAATAACTACCAAACTTTTAGAAGACATCTAAAGGCAGCCCTGTTTAGGGAAGCTTTTAATGTTTAATAGGTTGTTGTATTTTAGTGTTTTGTTGGAAGCCGCCCAGAGTGGCTGGGGGGACCCAGCCAGATGGGCGGGGTACAAATAATATATTATTATTATTATTATTATTATTATTATTATTATTATTATTACTCCTCTGCCCAACTCTTACCACCACCAAATGGGCAATTGGAGAGTGTAAAACGCTTCCCATAATAGGGTCAAATTTGGCCCTGGCCCATAGTAGATCCCGGCATCATCTTGACTCTCTTTCTGTCCACTATTTGGAGTTTAATAGCCATACCACTGCTTAAAAATCCTTGCAACAAAGAGAACATAAGCTTTACAGCTATCTGCTCAGCTGAAACACATGCATCACTCACAGGTGAAGGGAGATAAAAAGAAACATGGAAATGGCCGTCCTCTATCTTCAATGCAGTAATGCAATCTAATTAAATAAAAGAATAGCACCAAAAGGAAGAAATTTCTCAATGGACAATCGGCAGACAGATAGCTGGGGTCATTAACAAAGAAGCCATAGGTGGGGGCATCCACTTCCCTGTCTGCCCGGAATAAATGAATGACGTTGCTTCTAAGAAGAACATAGGGCTAGGGCTGCCAAGCCCACAGGGCTGATCGGAAGTTCTTTTATAACTAGGCAACATTTTGTTGGGCTGTATATGTGATAAAGGGGAGCCATACCGGGGTAAATGCATCTTCTTCTGTTTATCCCCGTGTCAGTTTCAGTTTATTGGTTAATTTTTCTAGCAGGGCTGTTTCCCATACTATTTGGTACCATTGGTCCATGTTTACTCCTGACAGGTCTCTCCAGTGTCTGGTTATGGTGTTTCTGGCTGCTGAAAGTAGGTGAGTTATGAGTGCTTTGTGGTGTAGATGGGCATTGTTGTCTTGGAAGATCACCACAGCCAATCACAAACAAACAATCACACCCTAGGCCAACCCCAACCTCTCTCACCACCAAAGAAACACAAATGAACAGCACAAGCAACATTGACACCAAACCCTACATACATTAAGCAAAATAGAAACATTGCCACCACCCATCTTCCCCCCTCCACCACCTCCCCCCCCCAATGTCTCAACAAATGAAGCTGATTTGTAAAAATTCTACACAGAAAAAATACAAGAGACATTACACATACTTCTGTAAAACAAGAAAATCTTTAATAAGAAGAAGAAGAACTAGGCAACATTTTAAATTGCCTTTGCATTTTTCTGACTTCTGTATGGAAAATCACATGAATCTGACCTTTGGAAAACGTTGTAAGTAAACCAATTTTATGACTTACCAAATGTGTTGTCTGTCTCTATGCTATGGAAGTGGGATAGCTTAGAAAGATCTTTTTTTTAAAAAAAAATTATTGGTTTTTCACAATTTATATAAACACAAACAATACACAATACAAACATACAAATACATAAACAAACATGTATAATTTCGAGTCCTTTTTTCTTAAACCTTACTTCGCTGACTTCCCCGTACCTCCCCTTTCTGCATCCCAATTCCCAAATTTATTTCAGCAAATCCTCCCCCTTAATTTTATCTAATTTTCCTTTGTTCTTTTCTTTTGCTTAATCTTCCACAGCTGTAATCCCCTTTTCTATAACTTCAACATTTTAGCACTCATTAATTTTGCAATATTTCTGTAAATAGTCTTTAAATTTCTTCCAATCTTCTTCCACCGACTCTTCTCCCTGGTCTCAGATTCTGCCAGTCATTTCAGCCAGTCCCATATAGTCTATCACCTTCATCTGCCATTCTTCCAGAGTGGGTAGATCTTGTGTCTTCCAATACTTTGCCATGAGCTTAGAAAGATCTTTTAAAGGCGGGCATTTTGGGGACTCACTGGAAGGATACGTTTTAAAGGTTTTACAGCCTTTAGCAAGCTCGGTCTCTGCATCCACCTGCCCCACACAGGATGGGCATAATAATAAAAAAAATCAGCCTCTCCTACAGGGTTGTGCAGGGATTTCCCCTGCTCCTAGAGGGGAGGGGGAGAACAGGCCACTGTTTGTTAGTTTTTAAGAAGCATGTGGGGAAAATGACTAGTTCAAACATGTCACATCAGATGCAGCATTTTATATTTATAAAAGGCCCAGTTCAAACAATATGTCAAAACATAAAAGAGAATAATTATAAGCTTCTGTATTAGTGGACTTTGACTCCAGACAGTCTGTTTATAATACGTAAAAAAAGAACAGGTCAGTGTTAGAGTCGCACTCAAAATATGGCTAATTTGTATCACATCAGAGGGGGAAACCCAAAATGAATATATTTTGGGAAAGAATCTATCAATCATTATATCTCATATTAAGTTATATATATTAAACCACCATTGCCCGCAACATTACTGAGTTATTTGAAAGACTCAATAGAGTAAGAACATTATAAGCAAACATGGAACCTATTGTGAGCTGGAAAATAAGCAATTGACACAAAATGGAGGGTCAGTCCATTGACAATGTGGCTTGTTAAACTCTGGAATACCATGAAAATGTCAAAGGTACCTATGGTATGATGAAAGGAAAGAAAGATTTTATAACAACCAGGGGTTATATTTATAAACTTTATGAGAAATCAATATGAGTTAGACATTAACTGCTCTAAGTCATTCAAACCAATTTAAAATAACATTCTTGAATGATTTTTTTATTATGGTTAATTGCTTGTATTTTATAATCTTATAGGGTGTTGTACTTTATTATACTGCCATTTTTTTCTGTAATCCTAACCCTACTTACCTGGGAGAATTCAACCTCTCCTTACTTCTGAGTAGACAATTAGGCTTGTTCTGCAAATGTACTTCCCATCAGATGTCCTCCCATCAGATGTCCAAGAAATAAACAACTACAGTGGTACTTCTGGTTACAAACACTTCGGGTTACAAACTCCACTAACCTGGAAGTAGTTGCTCCCGGTTGCGAACTTTGCCCCATTAGCGGAGGCCCCATTAGCTAAAGTGGTACCTCAGGTTAAGAACAGTTTCAGGTTAAGAACAGATCTCTGGAACAAATTAAGTTCGTAACCTGAGGTACCACTGTGTTTGACATTTTGAAGACATCTGAAGGCAGCCCTGTTTTGGGAAGTTTTTAATGACAGATGTTTTAATGTATTTTAAATATTTTGTTGGAAGCTACCCAGAGTGGCTGGGGAAAGCCAGCCAGATTGGTGGGTTAGAAATAATAAATTGTTGTTGTTGTTGTTGTTGTTGTTGTTGTTGTTGTTTTCAATATGTACTAATTAAGATTAATCTAAGGAACTATGAAGAAGGAATGGTAACTAATAGGCATGCCAAGTTTTTTGAACACCGAGTTGAATTGGTTATATAATTCATTCTCCTTTGATAAATACCGCATGGATTAACTGAATTATTGTTTCTCCTTGATTGCATATATAGATGAAATGTAAACACAACTACCTTTCTAAAAAGCAAAATATACTACTGCTTGTGCCATAGACTGTTGCTATTTTCAGGTGGGATTTTATCACATACTGGCAAATTCAGGTTGTGCAATTGCTATTGATGAGAAGGCCTTGTGCAAAAACCCACTTCTCCAAAGGACTGGACTTTTTTTAGGAAAATGCACCAGGAAGTGTGGTATAAATGTTGTTTCAATGAAACAACTAGGGTTGACATAGGTCTGGAATTTCCCAGACATGTCCAGGATTTAACTGACCATAATAGAGTCCAGGGGGAATTTCTGGGATTTATAGGTTGATGGCCTAAAAAGCTCAACAGCTTTGAGTTTCGTTTCCCCAAAAAGTTCAACAACCTTTATGTCCTGAATTTTACTTCTAGAAATATGGCAACCCTATCGACGTCATCTGACCTCTCCGCAGACAAATCAGAATGAAAGCTTATTGAATGGCCAGCATTGTTTAACCTCCCTGCAAATGGAACAGCTTGAATACACTCCAGAAAGAAGTCATCTGGAAGCAACGTAAGTCAATAACAAAACTACCACTGGTGTGAAATGATGACCCGTCTTTCTGGAGTGGTTTGGTTTCACCACAGACCATCCACACCTCTCTCAGAATTGTATGCAAGGTTTCCTTCCAGATCCTTCCATTCCACTGGGAGAAAGTTTGACAAAGAGCAAACACTAGAATTTGCACTGTCTTGCCTCACAAGTCTCTCCTAGGAAAATAGAATTTCCCTATACTATTTGAGGACTGGGGAAAATTGTGGAAAACAGATTTAAAATTCACAGATTGTTCCCTTCTGAAAGAAAATTATATGAAAATGATGTATAGATGGTATATAACACCAGTAAAGATAGCAAAAATGTATAAAACTGGCTCTAACATTTGTTGGAAATGTAAAGAAAAAGAAGGGACTTTTTATCATATAGTATGTGGTTGGAATGTAGAGAATTTTTTTAAAAAAAATGGGAAATGATATATAATGAATTGAAGAAAATGTTTAAAATTACATTTGCAAAAAAAAAACCCCAGAAGCATTTTTGTTAGGGATTGTAGGACAAGACCTGCCAAGGAAAATAAGGAACCTATTTATGTATGCTACAACAGCAGCAAGAGTCTTGATAGCACAAGGATGGAAGAATGAGGAAACCCCGACAAAAGAACAGTGGCAAGAGAAATTGATGAATTATGCAGAAATGGCTAAATTGACATAAAAATTGCAAGACAAGGACAACTGTGACTTCAAGGCGGAATGGGAACTTTTCACAAATGATTTAAAAATGCAACAAAATGAACTGGACTCCTTGGCACGTTTTGAATAAACATACAGAAATTTATTGTTGATAACATGATGGACAGATATGTAAGGATACATACAATTTTATAATATGCAGAGAAAATATGTGCAGCGAGATCAGGGAGAGGAGCTGAGGGAAGTCTTGGGGGGAAGGGAGGAATAAGGGGGGGAATTATGTTGGTGATTATATGGTTTGATAATTTGTTATGTGGAAATTGAGCAATTTTAAAAAAAAGGAAAGTAGAATTTCCCTATAAAATCATTCCGTTTTCCAGAGTCAACCAGTAAGGAATCCCATGGCACAATTACACTCTCAAATCCTTTCTAAGCAGCTAGGAGGGGGAATTGCATGAAGAACAGCTGGATTATAGAAAGTACTCACCTAAGCTTTTTGTGTGTGTTTTCCCTCACTCATCTTCATACCCAAGGTAACCTTCCTAAAATGTAAAACTATATCATGGGGCACAGGACTGAAACATATTTTGAATTTAGATTCAAAGTATGTCCCTCACACCTTGTAAGGCTTGCTTATTTAGGACTATAATTCTTAGCACTTTTGGTTTACCGGCAAAAAAGTTGATGGCGCAATCCATAGAGACCAATGTATTGGGACAGAGCCATAGAGCAGCCTTCCAGACAGCAGTGTATGGGTGGAGGAATTCGGTTTCGTTTGCCTTTCAAGAGGAAACTACCTGATTTGCATTCTCAAACCAGCCTGCAAACCGAAACACAGCTCTCCTTTGAAGTCTGCCCTTTTCCGAATTTTGTGATGCAGATCTCCAGCCAAACAAAGACATATATATCAGTGGGATGTGTAAATGAAAATGCACGTCTTAGTGGAAACAAGATACAAGAACACGTAGCGTTAGGGGAAATGGCTTTGCAAAAAAAAAAAAAAAGGTGAATATTAGCCTAAACTGAATACAAAAATCTGTTTATTCAGAGAAATTCACACTACAGTGCTGATGAATTTTCATGAGGATTTTTTTTTCTTAAGAGGGAAAAAAGAGAGAAAATTGCTGATAAAGTGTGGAAAACCTGAATTTAATATTAGGAAAATGAGGAACCAGAATTGAGAGATTCCTCCATCCCTAAGACCAGCATAGTTGCAGCTTGCTTGGATGTTGCGGCAATGGGGCAGGGGGGCAGGGGGGCAGCAAGACTGGGGCTGCGCACCCCAAACTCCATCCCAGCACTATCCAGCTAAACCACAGCAGGGCAAATTTTTCTAGGGTGGCTCTGCCTCACCATGCCATCACTATTGGGTTCAATCTTGCCACCAGCAATTTGTAAACAAAGCCTAAGAACTTAAATAGGATATGCATATAAATGCATGCATGGATGCAAGATCGCAGGTTTTAAAGCCTAGAAGTAATACAAGATCCTGTATTTGAATGCAGAAAGTCATTCTATGCAGGCATCTGCAGATAGAGCCAAGAACTATCTTCATCCAAATTCATGGAAAACAAGGTACTGTAGGGAGAAGGACCAGTGATCTGACTGGTTCCCAAGTTCCCATTTCCAAAAGCCTTTCAGGCTCCCCCCCCCCAAAAAAAAACCCCACCATGTTTCTTGAGGAACCTGGTTTCTCATTTTTCCATTTGCCGCATTTCCACATCATTCTGTGTTTATTTAAATTAAAAAGTAACAGTTTTAATGTGCATTTCTTCCAATAGGTACATCCCCATGCAGTCCCCCCCCCATATACACATTTATTGCAAGCAGTTCCCCGGAACAAAATGCATACTTATTTGAAATTTTCACTAATATATATCTTTTTATGGGACGCGGGTGGCGCTGTGGGTTAAACCACAGAGACTAGGACTTGCCGATCGGAAGGTTGGTGGTTCGAATCCCCACAATGGGGTGACCTCCCGTTGTTCGGTCCCTGCTCCTGCCAACCTAGCAGTTTGAAAGCACATCAAAGTGCAAGTAGATAAATAGGTACCACTCTGGCGGGAAGGTAAACGGTGTTTCCGTGCATTGCTCTGGTTCGCCAGAAGCGGCTTAGTCATGCTGGCCACATGACCCGGAAGCTGTACGCCGGCTCCCTCAGCCAATAAAGCGAGATGAGCGCCACAACCCCAGAGTCAGCCACCACTGGACCTAATGCTCAGGGGTCCCTTTACCTTTTTATACCTTTTTAGGGACACTTTTTCCTAATATACACATTTCCCCACACATTTTGTAGCCCTTTCTTTTGAGGTCTGCAATGCAGAATTTGGAGAACTGTGGATTTTGAAGGGCAGCAACATTTTGTTTCCAGAAGTGTGAATTAGGTAGGTTCACATCAAAATACAAAATGAATTTATCCCCCACCCCTAGTTCCTTCCTTGAATATTATCTGTTTGCTACTCACACTATAGCATTTGAAGGCCAGATAGACAGCCAAATTCCTTTACTTGCAAATGATTCAATTTCTTAGCATAGAAACTAGGCACATTGATTAATGTAACTATAACATTAATGTGACTTGGGTCATTAGAGCAAACAGATTATTTCAGAAATTGACTTCTGATGTTTGGGGAGGGGGATTTCAAAAACACTATTTAATAGAATGGCCACTAAAGAATGAACGACCACAGAAACTACAAGACAACCTCGTTCAATGGGAGCATAAACTTCAGCATCTATCTATATTCAGAAATGCCACCAGTAAATGGTTTCTAACAAATATTTACCCAACTTAACTTCCTTATATCTCATGCACCACCTAGTGGGGCTCTAAGGAGTTGCAACTGTATTAAGAAAACAGAAGTTATGTCATAGATTTGAATTCACATGTTGCATTCAGATGTCATATTCCCCATTGGTTTGGAGGTTCGGCGAATAAGAATTCAGTGGATCATAGCACTCGAGAAAACCAAGAACAAGCCATATGCTCAGTTTCACAGTTAGATGAGTTGGATGTCACAGCAAACTGTGGTTTGACAAACCAGGGAGTCTCCCATGAAGACAAGACCGCAAGGCAAGGAAAAGAGGAAAAGGTGGTGAGCAGACAGTATGCTGATTCCTGATCCCATAAACTATGATTTGGAGCTATAGGGTGAGTGGCAAACAGATAATATTAGAGAATTAGGGGTGTTGGTGAAATGGAGAGTTCGTAGTGTAGAACAACTCGTCTGACCCACAGCCACTGAACTAATTTGGGAATTGGAATGTGGTCCACACCTATGCCAAATTATATAAGGTGTTCCCACAGTTGCCTTTTAAGTTTTGTAATTACAGTGGTACCTCGGGTTAAGTACTTAGTTCATTCCAGAGGTCCGTTCTTAACCTGAAACTGTTCTTAACCTGAAGCACCACTTTAGCCAATGGGGTCTCCTGCTGCCGCCATGCCGCCGGAGCACGATTTCTCTTCTCATCCTGAAGCAAAATTCTTAACCTGAAGCACTATTTCTGGGTTAGCAGAATCTGTAACCTGAAGCGTATGTAACCCGAGGTACCACTGTATTACTCTTGCTTTATTTTGTTATTTTGTTCTTTCTTCAGCAATTTCTGTCAGCTTCGGGCTCCTGGAAACCACAGCTTTTGCCTACACAGGCTGAAATACAACAACAACAACAACAACAACAACAACAACAACAACAACAACAACAACAGCAACAGCAACAACAGCAACAACAGCAACAACAACAGCAACAACAGCAACAACAGCAACAGATCACAACATAAAAATACAATATAAAAACACAAAATACATAATAAAAAACAAGAACAAATGGGATTGGAAATCCCTCTGAGGCGTAATATATGATAATCACAGCAATGCCACTCCCCTATTGCTTCATGGTGCTAAACTGTTTAAATGAAATTAAAAGGCAGACCACCTTGTAAACTTGTTCTAAGGACCTTTATTTTTAAACAAAGGATTTCATGCTATCATTTGATTATTATTTTAGTATCTGTGAATGCTGTCCACAATCAGAATCTTTTCCCCAGAACATTTGTGCATATGCCTCAAAAGAACAGGAAAAGTCCGCCCTTTTTATCCTCTTCTAAGCACCAAGAGACTACAAACTATACTTAATGTGCATTAGGTTCAAGAAGACTGCCTGGCCCCTATCATAAGTTGGTGGTATCCAACTGGGGCAAGTTAGAGTGATGAATTTACAACTGTAAAGCTATAAATCTACTGCTGCATTAGGACATTTACGGTTAAAAATAAAGATGGCTCACTAGTCTGCTTTGTGATATGAGAGCGCTGGGATCCTTTACCTGCAATAATTAACCGCTCAGTATAAATCTTATTTCTTTGTCAGTTTGGTACATTTCTTTAGAAATCATTATCTCATAATGAAAGAGTTTCCAGTGTCAAAAAAAAAGCACATAAAATGTTAGTTGAAAAGTTAGGAGTACGTTCAGTATCCCTAAATGATGTTGGAATTAATGCTACTTTTTCTTTCAAAAATTATGGGAAGAAACAGCTATAAGCTACATTTTCACAGCCTCAGAATGAACATATAATGACATAGACAGCTCTCAAGGCTACGGCAGCCTGAGTTGCCACTATGGTCAACCACATTGTTGTTGTTGTTTAGTTGTTTAGCCGTGTCCGATTCTTCATGACCCCATGGACCGGAGCACGCCAGGCACTCCTGTCTTCCACTGCCTCCCGCAGTTTGGTCAAACTCATGCTGGTAGCTTCGAGAACACTGTCCAACCATCTCGTCCTCTGTCGTCCCCTTTTCCTTGTGCCCTCAATCTTTCCCAACATCAGGGTCATTTTCAGGGAGTCTTCTCTTCTCATGAGGTGGCCAAAGTATTAGAGACTCAGCTTCAGGATCTGTCCTTCCAGTGAGCATTCAGAGCTGATTTCCTTAAGAATGGATAGGCTTGATCTTCTTGCAGTCCATGGGACTCTCAAGAGTCTCCTCCAGCACCATAATTCAAAAGCATCAATTCTTTGGCGATCAGCCTTCTTTATGGTCCAGCTCTCACTTCCATACATCACTACTGAGAAAACCATAGCTTTAACTATACGGACCTTTGTCGGCAAGGTGATGTCTTTGCTTTTTAAGGTGCTGTCTAGGGTTGTCATTGCTTTTCTCCCAAGAAGCAGACGTCTTTTAATTTCGTGACTGCTGTCACCATCTGAAGTGATCATGGAGCCCAAGAAAGTAAAATCTCTCACTGCCTCCATTACTTCCCCTTCTATTTTCCAGGAGGTGATGGGACCAGTGGCCATGATCTTAGTTTTTTAGATGTTGAGCTTCAGACCATATTTTGTGCTCTCCTCTTTCATCCTCATTAAGAGGTTCTTTAATTCCTCCTTACTTTCTGCCATCAAGGTTGTGTCATCTGCATATCTGAGGCTATTGATATTTCTTCCGGCAATCTTAATTCCAGTTTGGGATTCATCCACTCCAGCCTTTCACATGATGAATTCTGCATATGTTAAATAAGCAGGGAGACAATAAACTGCCTTGTCGTACTCCTTTCCCAGTTTTGAACCAATCAGTTGTTCTAACTGTAGCTTCTTATCCCACATAGAGATTTCTCAGGAGACAAATGAGGTGATCAGGCACTCCCCTTTCTTTAAGAACTTGCCATAGTTTGCCGTGGTTGACACAGTCAAAGGCTTATGCTTAGTCAGTGAAGCAGAAGCAGATGTTTTTCTGGAACTCTCTAGATTTCTCTAGAGAGGGGAGGCTCTGCCAGATGGGTGGGGTATAAGTAATAAATTGTTGTTGTTATTATTATTATTATTATTATTATTGCTACTACTAGTAGTAGTACTACTACTACTGACCCAAACCCCTGCTTTCCTCTCCATTGCAACCCACCTTAGATTAGGCTGATAACATTAAAGAATTCCACTTTGTGTTGCTGAATTTAGTATGGTTCCGAAGAGTAATCTGTTTTTCCCCTCCAACCAACTGAAGCCCAGTTGAAATGGCAATGTAACTGTAAGAATAGAGTGATCTGTATAAAAATAATAGTCAATAAGGGGAGGGGGAAAAACAACTTGTGTAAGCTGCAGAAACTCAAATTGAAGTGCAGACCAGGGTACCCAGGTGAACTTTGTTGTCTCCTAAATCAAAAAACTGCCACCTACGAAACAGCTATTAGGCCACCTGAGATGTGTGGAATTGAAACCTTATCTGACACGAAGCAGGAGGGGGAAACCAACAGCACTGTTGGTGAGATGAAACTGCTGAAAAGACCTGGAGAAAAACAATTTCCAGGGAGCAGGTAATGTCCTAAGCATGATTAGAACCACGAGCCTGTAGGAAACACATGGGAAGTGAGCGTGACTTACAAATGTCTCGCAGCCCCTCCCACCCCCACACAAAGCTCTTGACTGGGATGTCAGGAGATAAACCATGCAGTCGCCCAGTTCTTAGTTTTATGAATCTTCAAGTCGTGGCATGTCACCCTACCATCCTCATGACCCCTAACAGTCATTGGGAAGTTGATTTGCACCAACTGTGTCATTTGCTAAAGGAAATTTAATTAACATTCTGTAATTTATATACGTTGCCAAAACGGTTTCTAAGCCATTTACAGGTATAAAGCCCATTTGAAAAATATGGCCATTCAGAAATACCCAAGAAAACGAATTCATCAAAACATAATTAAATAAGCACATTGATTGCTTTCATGCATTTAAATGAACACTGACTTTGACCCTCAACGTGGTAGCAAATGGAATTGTCCCATTAATGCAAAAAGTCCGACTGGAACAACAGAACATCCTCTCCTTCTCCTCCCCCCCCCCCAATATACTGGGGAGGTTTGGGGGGAAACCCAGAAGAGATTTGAGGGGCACATGGTGCAAGCAGAGAAAGAGGACGTTCTGATACACAAGCACTAGTGAGAAGACTTCATTGGATTCAACCCTTAGTCTTGTGAATACTAATGAATTAAAGGAATTAAGAAGAATCCATTAAATTTGCCCCTCCTTTCTGCAATATGGTTTTTGACATGATGAAACAGATCATTGCAATGAACTATGTAACACAGATGTGGGGAACTTTTGGCCCTCCAGTTGTTGCTGAACTACAACTCCCATCATCCCCAGCAATGCTTACCAGGGATGGTGGAAGCTGTACTTGAGCAACATCTGGAGGACAAAAGCCCCCCCACCCAAAAAATTGTAACATTTCACAGTAGCATAGGAAGGGAAGAGTGAGGGGACAGGGTTCACTGGGCATTGTGTGGGACCGCAGAGTGGCAGGGGGTTCTGTAGGGCAGCACAGGGACTGCTGGGCATTAGTGTGGTCTGCAGGGCAGCCTGTGGATTGCTTAGTGTCCTGGATGACTGCAGGGTGGCAGAGGAGCTGCAGGGTGGCACAGGGGTTGGTGGGTGGCGGAGCCACTGTCCATCCCTCTAAAAGCCAGCTAAGCAATTTTGGTGATGTTCCCCACAAGAAACATGGTGCATTGCTCCAGCAGCGGAGCAAACCGATCAGGTGCCTGGGGCGGCCCGCATCCTCTGTGCCCAGGGGTGGTGCCAGCCGCCCGTGGGGTAGGGCCAGCTGGGGCAGGACGCTCCATGGGGCCTCCGAGGAGTCTGCCTGCCTCCTTCCACTCAGCTGCCCTACAGCTGAGGGGGAGGCGGCGGGCGGACCGTTTGGGGCAGCATGGAGCCTGCGGGCAGCCAAGCTACCACGTCACTCCCAGGAGAGACACATGGCTCGGGCACGCTGCAGGCCCCACGGTGAGTACCGCCAGCCATTTTGTCACCCCCCCCAGTGGTGACACCCAGGGCGGACCTCCCCTCCGCCCCTGCATTGCTCACCAGTCCATGCCAGCCTGGAAGCCATCAGGCCCTGACCTATCCCAGTTAATATACCACTCATTCATGCTTTCCTGAAGCAGAGACAGCCTATTTTGATTTCTGCTCTACGCACACAGATTTCGGAATAAGCCCCAAAGCACTAGCACCTAATGGGATTAACTGCCGGATAAACACACACCCCTTCGCTAAACGTTGATAATTTCCTATGTACGTTTCCCTACAATTCTTATAATCGGGCAACAGCAGGCAACATGTCAGAAACAAGCATTTTGCTCATTGCTCAAAAGTCAGGCAGGCCTCTGGCAAAAAAAATATTCCCACTTCTGCTAGGTTTAAGTTGGGAGGAGGGGGGTGTTTCCTATGCAAATGGCAATTGCTCTAGTCTTTAAAGACCAATTGTTGACAAGCTTTAGGCAAGGAAGAAAGCCATTAATGCATTACTTTCCCTCTGAAGAACAATATATAGGTAATGGGCCATTGAGAGCATGAATAACACTGACATTGCCAGCAATACTGTATAATTTTAGCATTCTACCACCTTTTAAAATCAAGCTGATCAATGATCATTGCAGGCACCAAAGTGAAGAAGAATAGCTTACTAAAATCCTAAGGAAAAACGCAAGACCTCATTTTTGCGCTTCTCTGTACCTCCGCTGCGATGCTGTACATGTCACCAGAGTTATATATATTTTCCCTCCTCGCCTCCATTTTAATGTTCATTTTTGATTCCGCTCTGATGGTATCTGCTTCCTTGAAGCAATGATGAATGAGTTATGAACACTGTTTTAACGCCACTCTGCACATCACGGCCAAAGAGATGGAGGACATGCGCCGCGAGGAAAGAATTACCTGCCATAGAGAGGCAGTGTAAAGAGGCTCCTGACAAGTGAAATATTGCACATTTGGGATTGTGCCCAAATCAAAGGATCTGTGCATTATGTATGAATGGGGAGGGGGGAATACAAGGGGGAAAGGATAGTGCTCACATACTGTTTACAGAAAGCATGTAATATATTTTAATGTATAGAAAATGCCCTGAGGGAGAGCTGGAGGGAGTCAAAATTATGTAGTGGAAAGCAGATCTTGTCTTTCAAGCCTCAAGGGGAATCAACAGAAGACTGTAAGGCTGTATTACATCCAGGTTGCCAGTGGCCAAAAAGCTCATAGTCAGGTCAGCTCTCCTGAGACTGGAGCCAAGCCCAAGTTCATTTATTTTAGAAGCATTTTTAAAAATAAAAAGAAAGAAAGCTTCTGGGGGAAAAGGGGATGGCAGAATGTTCTCCAATATCTGCAACGGATGCCATTTTTCTCAGTGTCCTAAACCCCTGTACTACCTGGCGGCAAGTCAGTATGTCAAGTCCCCAGTCCAGGGTCAATGCACAAGTCCAAAGTGAAGCACAGTCCCGTTGAGATCCTGGAACATCTAAGCTGAGGTCCTTCAACATGGGCAGTTGAGCAGACCCAGCACCTCAGCTCTGCTGTCCTTTTATACTGTGCCTGTGGATTGCAGCATCTGGACTTGATGAGGCAGGTGACCCTCAACTGTTCCATTTCTACTCCAGCTGAGGAATCACATCTTCTCCTACAGCTAGCAAGCCCCAACTGGCTAGCTAGTGAGCTGGGCTGTAGCCCCTTGCCTGCATCAGCCTCCTGGAGCGACCCACACGCTGCTTCCTACATCTCATATTCCGCTGTGTTGGTGGAGACAGGGGCCCCTTTGGCTGTGGTGATGGGTCCTGTTGCTCTGGTTCCTGTGCGCTGACCCCCACCCTCTCGCCTCCTCCGTCACTCTGTGAGTACTTCCTAAACCAACCTCTCCTTCCCCATGCCCAGCTCACTCCAGTGTGTCCCAGTCCCAACCACACCCCTTGCCAGGATCCTCTTCCTCCCCCCCCCCCATTGTCCTGCCAGTTAATGACACACAGTTGACAATGTTGAAAATGACCCTCTGAAATTATCCTTTTATCAAATTATTGTGACATTATCACTCCTATCAAAGTTGGGGAGCTTGGAGATTTCCTGGTGGTTTTGTTTTGTTTTGTTTTGACCTTTTCTTTTCTTTTCTTTTCTTTTCGTTTCATTTCGTTTCGTATTAATATTTTTATTGAAAAGGTTTTAATTATAAAGAATTAAAGTGATGCAAAGAAAAAGAGAAAAAGAAAAGAAAAAGAAAAAGGCACAAAATGTGTAGAAAAGAGACAATATGTGAATATAAACAATATTGTATTACATTTTTTTCTGTATATTTTTTAGATTTCCTGATGTTGATGAAGTCAAGCTCTGATCAGCACAACTAGGAATCCCAATCAAATTGAACCCCTGTGCTATCAAGAGTTCGCACTTTCTGAATTTCCCTTACCAGCAGTAGTGCAGAACATGTGGTTGTTCTAGGAAGCAGAGGTTACATACGGAGTGGGACTAAAAGCATGATTTCACTCATATGTCAACACAGCATTGCCTAATACATAAATAGCTCACAAACTGTGAACTCCAAAGCCTGCTCAAACCTTCCCAAAGATCAGCACTTGGAGAATAAGTTCGCTACAGTGTTATACAGGTTAAAAAAATGAACAGTCAAATCCCAATGTTTCTCCCCACTTTGACAAAGAGGCTCAAATTTTAACTCAGGAGTAGAGATAAAAGAGATAACTTATTTCTATGTGAAAAGAACAATAATGAGCAATGCACCCCATTTGGTTTTAAGTTTTATAAAAGGAAACAAGTTAGCTGAGAGTCAGTCTCATTGAATTAAGTGGGAATTTCCTTCTGAGAAGGCATGGTTAGGATTGCCATACATCCGGAATGTCCCAGACATATGGGTCAACATTTTTTTCTGTCTGGGTTTTCACTGTTTGGAATATGGCAATCCTAGGTGAGGAGAACAATCTTAGTGCATTTAGGCTTCCTCTGGAAACAAACAACAGTGGTAGTGACAATTATTGGACAGTGGTAGTGGCAATTACTGGACAGTAAATATGTAAATAACTTTCACTGCAAAGCAATTTATGAATTCATTTCTGAGAGTTGTGTGCATTTTTAAAAGAAAACAAACTTTCATTGTAGAGAATTAAGGCAAAAAGTATTCATAGCAAGAGTCGGTGCTGCAACAGAGAATGAACAGATGGACAGAAGAAAAACCACTTGATCGTCAATTTTCAATGGATTCCTCCAGCAGCCCTAGTCAAATGTCTACATTCTTACCATAAGAAAAAAATACTTTGCATATGGATGGATGAATCAGACATTTCTCAATCCACTTCAGATTCACATGTGTTATTCGATCCTGTTTCTGCATGAATCTGTGTGCGGTTTTAATAAGTGTGACAATGTGGATTTAAATAGACATATTATCTCAATGTGCACATTTATAAATTTCTTTTATTCTAGAATGTGCATTTTTGCACATGTCGGTGTGGTTTTTGAGCCAAGAACTGTATCCCAAAATTCAGGGAAGTACAAAATGCAAAGGATAACTTTAATCCAATCCTTGTATTATTCCAAAGAGTGAGAATTAGGTTGGTTCGCTTAAAAATGCAGGCTGGACAAAATTCTCTTCCATCCCTAGTTTTGGAATGTTACTAAAATAAGTATCTTCACCCCAACTAGTTGATTGCACACAAAATCTGCAATACATAATTTGAAGCATAATAGCATGCAAATTTATTCAACAACATCCTGTTGTTAGAAGGGAAATACAGCCCCCTTCTTTAAAAGAAGATCTGTGTTAAGTATTCAGACCGTGTTCATTTAGCTCAGTAGTCAGGAATCTGTTTAGAACAAGCAAAAGGATTAAGTTTCTAATATTAGTTTTATGAGATTTTGTCCTATTAGTGCCTTCAAGGAATGAGAGGGCATTTACCACCTAATGAACTACAAATAAATTTGCTGAAAATAAGAAGTATGTTTAGACATGTTAAGTGATTTGCTATTATACAGCCTCTTGAAGTTAATTTTGCTTCCAGTGCAGTTTAAGTTAATGTCTCTTTATTAAATGTTAATCTGTTTCTCTGTCTTCCGAGAGGTAAAATTAAGGGAAGATTTTACTGGGACTTTGATGATTTGTGTGGTTTAAAATTAGCATTTAAAAAATAATAATTAAATCCTTGCATATATCCTGACCGCAAAGTAGGCAACTTTGAGCAACTTTGGGATTATGGTGCTTCCCAAAGTCTCATGGGCTGGCAATTGCCATCTCTTTCCTTCCCATGATCCCATTGGCAGGAAATATTTCCCTAATTATGTTTGGTTTTACAATAGCAAATAGTATTGCTGCAACATGATGCTATGTCATCAGATAGCGCTGACATCAAGCCTATCCAAAATAAGAGTAAAGCTCCCCCATCTTTGGGGTCCCATCCAACTCTACAGTTCTATTCTTCTATGATTCACTCTAGAAAAATTCACTACCACAATTTTAGGAAATGCTGTTTGCTGCCAGGATCTGGAAATAAATGGCAGTGGTAGCAAAAAAAGCTATCTATCTCTATATAATCTGGAGGGGCAGTTCTGAGAAACCTTTCACACCTTCCCTGATCTCCTTAGGACATTCACAGGGAAACCAAAATGCTTGTTTACAAAGCGATTGTACTACCAGCCTTACGGCATGCTTGCAAAACGTGGACCACTTATAAACGCCATCTCCAACTTCTCGAAAGATTCCCTCAACAGTGTCTCCGGAAAAAATTACACATCACTTGAGAAGACAGGTGAACTAATGCCAGTGTGCTGGAAGAAGCAAAGTTCACCAGTGTCGAAGCGATGATTCTTCAACATCAGCTTCATTGGACTGGCCATGTTGTGTGGATGCCTGATTATTGTCTTCCAAAGCAACAACTCAGTCCAAACTTAAAAATGGAAAGCATAATGCTGATGGTCAACAAAAAAGATTTAAATATTGTCTCAAGGCAAATCTTTTTTTAAAAAAAAAGTAGTATAAGCACCAAGAACTGGGAAACACTGGCCTGCGAGCACTCCAATTGGAGAACAGCTTTTACCAAAGATGTCATGGGCTTTGAAGACGCTCAAACTCAGGACGAAAGGGAGAATCATACTAAGAGGAAGGCATGCTTGGCAAACCCTCACCGTGATCAGCTCCCACCCAGAAACCTATGTCCCCACTGTGGAAGCATGTGTGGATCCAGAACCGCCCTCCACAATCACTTAAGGACTCACTGTTAAAACAGTGTTTATGGAAGCCAGTCTTACTCAGCTACAAGTGATTGCCAAAGAAGAAGAAGAAAAAAAGTGAATGGCCATTGAATTCTAGGACACACTTGCTTAAGTCAACATTGATGGCTTTTTATGGCTCTTCTCCTCCTAACTGCCCTTACCTTACTTGAGTTTTCGATACTGGTATGGTCCCCACCCCATCCAGCCCAACATGGTGCTACTTAAGAACATAAAAGGAGCTCTGATGGATCAGGCCAGTGGTCTATCTTGGCCAGCATCTTGATTTCACAGTGGCCCATCAGGTGCCTGTTTAATTCCATGTCAACTTGTTTAATTCCCTGTCTTATCATGAGAGACCTGCTCACTCCCTGATTCCAAATATATAAATATGAAAATGGGAGCGGGGAGCACTCACAGCATATTCCCAGTGGTACAAACACTGTACATCATCAGCCTGGACAAATAAGGCTAAACGCTATAAGATGAACATTGTCTTATGTTTGCCCTTTGCAATCTACCAGCAAATCCCCAAAGGTCAGTGCAGATGAACCGGGATTGCATAGACTTTTCTGCTGCAATCCTTGAGATCAAATAAGGCTTTATTTTTCAGGTGCAATGCACACGCTGTAATACATGGTCTCCCCTCTTTGCAGTGGGCACACATGGAAAACACAGTCGCTGGTTCCCATTATTTCTTCCCCAGGGCTTTTGCAATTATTACTGGAGTAACAAAATGCCTGTCTTTATGATGTGTGGAATATAACTGAGTAATAAGCAAGTGAATAAAGAAAAGTGAGCAAGTGAATAAAGAGGCATCTTAGTGACTCACTTTGCTGGCTTATTCAGTAGCTCATGGACTTGTTTATTTGCCTACTCATTCCGCTCACTTTACTTGCAACATGTATTCACTTTACTGCAGGGCTGGGGAACCAGCAGCCATCAACATGTTTATTGGACTGTGTGGCCAATTGTCAAGGATGATGGGAGGTGGAGTCCAACAATACATGAAGCATCACAAAGTCTCTGTTTCCAGTTCACTGCAGCCTCCAGCCATAATGTACTACACCAGCAATAGCCACAGTATATTGACAGTTAGTGGCAACCATTCACTGAAGTGGGAGGAAAATAAAGGCTGCCTTTTGAAATCCCATCCAGATGGGGGCCTCAACCTGCCTCCTTTTCCTGGTGTCTATGTTGAGGGTCAAACCTAGACAGCTTCTTAAAAAGCAGAGACATCACCTTGCCAACAAAGGCCTGTATACTTAAAGCTATGGTTTTCCCAGTAGTGATGTATGGAAGGGAGAGCTGGACCATAAAGAAGGCTGATCGCCGAAGAATTGACGCTTTTGAATTATGGTGCTGGAGGAGACTCTTGAGAGTCCCATGGACTGCAAGAAGGTCAAACCTATCCATTCTGAAGGAAATCAGCCCTGAGTGCTCACTGGAAGGACAGATCCTGAAGCAGAGACTCCAATACTTTGGCCACCTCATGAGAAGAGAAGACTCGCTGGTAAAGACCCTGATGTTGGGAAAGATTGAGGGCACAAGGAGAAGGGGACGACAGAGGACGTGATGGTTGGACAGTGTTCTCAAAGCTACTAACATGAGTTTGACCAAACTGTGGGAGGCAGTAGAAGGCAGGAGTGCCTGGCGTGCTCGGGTCCATGGGGTCACGAAGACTCAGACATGACTAAATAACAACAACAACAATGTTGTGGGTCAGGTTTTTGTCCTCAGCTGTTTCTCAGATTACAGCTTGTTTTCTTTGTCCCATAGAATTTAATGGAAGTTGAGACTGAGGTTGCTATCTGCATAGGCCAACTCCTTCATTGGCTTATACCCACCCTGGGTTCTGTTTTTTTTTTCTTGCTTTTTTTTTTTTTTTGACATTCCACTAATGTGTGATGGAATCCCATGAACTGGCTTGTTATAGAGAGAAATAATGATGGCTTCCACCGCTAAAGAATCCTTCCATCAATAAGAAAAGCACCAGTCAGAAGAGCAAGTTATATGTGCATCAACAAGACCTGCAATGGCGAAATGTGTAGTGGCAGAGCACGCAAGCTGAATAGCCAAGGTCAGCCTAACTGTTCCTGACAGTTGTGACTGATTAAATGCTTAACTCCCGTATTCTTTCTAATCTCATTCACAATGGATACGGAAAGGATGTCACAAGCCTGCCAACAATTAACTGGGGGGGGGGGGAGAGAGAGAGGTGTACCATCTCCAATTGTCTCTGGTGAAACAGGTTTCTAAAACCATCTCTAGCAGGCAAATTTGGTGAATTACCAGCATCCCAGCAGCTCACACAAATGGTATTGCTGACAGCAGCAAGAAAGTGCTGCTTCCCTCCTGGGGAGAGATGGAGTGCTTGGCAGCAAAAATATATGCCTTAAAAAATTCAAATGGGGTTACACAGGTACTAATGCAAAAAAGCAGTCCAATACATGTGAGGGGAAATATATTTTCCATGACTTAAAGTCTTACATATTTGTCAAGGTAGAAGTTGGCTTTGGAAAAAATATCCGGCATATTCTACATTGGTTCCTTTTGCTTATGTAGGTCCCCAAGGCGCACTTGGCTGGTGTGATTAATCAACAGCACAAGAAAGCTGTGGTCTTCAAGATGCTGTTGGTCTCCAATGCCCATCTTCTTTGGTCAGCAAGGTCAATGGTCCAGGGTGATAGCAACTGTTGTCCCAAAATATCCAATAACCACAGATTCCTCAGAACTCTGTTATATCCTGCTCCAAAACATTTTGGTGGAGACCAAAATTTGAATTTCAAATTCAGAAAGGATTCTGAAATCCAGCCCCGATAGACACACAGATGTCCCCTAATTTCCACAAGGACTCACATCATCTGCTCTAAGGATATAGGATATAGGTTAGGATACCCTTAGAATATCCCAGGCCATGTTATTCCATGTTTCATGTATTCCCAAAAATAGCTCTGAACCTACCAGAAAGACATGGGTGTTGATTCCACTCTGGCAATGCCATGCTTCCAGTCTGGATTCTAGTTGGGCAGAAGTCTCTGCTCCACTCCTAGGTTTCCCTGCTCAGTGCAATAGTTTGATCCATGGTATATGTGTGAAGGGAATGCAGTGTCATTCTGGGTCAAACAATACTGCTAAGAATTCATCTTGAAAAATGCAGCTGGTGACTCAGCAGAAGAAGGGCTCACACAGGGATTTAAGAATCACAGGCCGTGTGCAGAAATATGACCCACATCTCTTGATGTATGCATGCATGCCCCCAACCTATCAGGGTCAGTAATCACAGGGGGACAGTAACAGTGAACATTAAAAAAAAAAAGCTGTAGCAAAACCACACACTGTCAAAAATGAGGCTGACCCAGAAATCCTGTAAACCAGGATAGCTCTCTTTCTCCCACCCTACCTCATCACCGTCACCAATATGTAGATGATACCCAGCTCTGTTTCTCCATAGCAGCTGGTCCAGATGAAGCTGAGTTGATGTGCTTGAAGTAGTAATGGGTTGGATGCAGGTCAATAAACTGAAGCTGAATCCGAACAAGATGATGGCACTGTTGGTGGGCATTCTCATGTCCAGAAACTGGCTGGGCATCCTCTTTTCATGGAGTCATACTCCACCTGAAGGAATTCATAACCTGGGAATAATGTTGGATGACTGGAGGCCCACTACAGTCGCCAACTGCAATCATTGCTGGACCAGGACATCTTGACACAATAGTGCATGCTCTAGTATGCTTGTGTCTGGATTACTGTGATGTGCTTTACATTGTGCACCTTGAAGATGGTGCAGAAACTTTAGCTAGTGCAAAATGCTGCCATGGAGAAGGGTCCTGGTTTTGGATGTAGATTTTGTACTTTATGATGCAAGTCACCAGGGTTTCCCAAACTTGGGTCTCTAGCTGTTTTTGGACTGCAACTCCCATAATCCCTAGCTAGCAGGACCAGTGGTCAGGGATGATGATGATGATGATAATAATAATAATAATAATTTATTTATTTATACCCCGCCCATCTTGCTGAGTTTCCACTCTGGGCGGCTTCCAATCAAATGTTAAAAACCGTACAGCATTAAATATTAACAACTTCCCTGAACAGGGCTTCAGATGACTTTTAAAGATAGGATAGCTGCTTATTTCCTTCACATCTGAAGGGAGGGTGTTCCACAGGGTAGGCGCCACTACCGAGAAGGCCCTCTGTCTGGTTCCCTGTAACCTCACTTGTCGCAATGAGGGAACCGCCAGAAGGCCCTCAGCGCTGGATCTCAGTGTCCGGGCTGAACAATAGGGGTGGAGACGCTCCTTCGGGTATACAGGACCGAGGCCGTTTAGGGCTTTAAAGGTCAGCACCAACACTTTGAATTGTGCTCGGAAACTTACTGGGAGGCAATGCAGATCTCTCAGGACCAGTGTTATGTGGTCCCGGCAGCCAGTCCCAGTCACCAGTCTAGCTGCTGCATTCTGGATTAATTGCAGTGTCCGGGTCACCTTCAAAGGGATGGGAATTGCAGTCCAAAAACATCTGGAGACCCAAGTTTGGGAAAACCCTGATACGCTAGGCAACTGGCTCTACCCACTGGTGAACCTCAAGGTTCAAATAAAAGACAAAGAAAATCCTAGAAGCCTGGAGCCTGGCTGCACTATAACAGCTTGAACCACCTTGCTAGCCATATTACCGGCAAAGTACGTCAGACTGTGAAAGGTGCACGTTTGCCATTTATTACAGAAACCCGAGCGCCAGTTCGCAGGTCCGCTCTTCTTGACTTTTTAGTAACACAGAGCCATTACTGCCATTAGCATTATTAAATTAGGGCACCGGTTCCTGGCACAGTAAGATACTCCAATACAATACAGCAAAAACTGTGACTCAGTCCTGTTACATAAGCTGCATATAACTTGGCACCAGCTAAAAATATTGTGTGGCATTCAACACCACACTAGTCTCACTGTTCACCAGCACAAGCCCTTCTGCTTGCCCAATAGAACCATCTCTCCTCTCCTCTCCCTGAGAGCTATTCCGGGGGTTTTCTTGACACACACCCTGAGCCATTTGAGGGGTTCACAGGCATGCCGGGTGTAGGAGAGGAGAATATTCCCTGCCCCACTAATAGAAATCCTTGCACCAGCTCTCACTAGTGCAACTGTTTTGTTGACTCCAGCCCTTTGAGTACATCCACCCCGATTAATATACTGTTAGCAATTAATTTATTTATTTTTAAAAATCCCTGCAGATCACCCATTTTTCATAATAATTAAGGGATGCTTGCTTTAGACTGAGAAACAGGAGGTATGTTTTTCACCTCCTTACTATCTGACCCACTTCAGCTAATACCAAGCATGCTGCTAATTATTTTAAGGAAAAGAATGAAAAATAATCAGAGGAAAACTGCTGCAGGTGTCCATTATTATGCGCGGCACAGAGTAAATAAACTAATGGTGTGCCTTGTGTTATTAATATTACGGAGGTGCTGCTAACCCTGGTGTCCTGGCCAAGCTCCAGCTCGGGTAATTACATTTTGCAACTAGAATTCCCTGCGCATTTAGAGGCTGCACCTCTAGCTCCAGGAAACACGATACGGCAGGAGAATCACACTGCTCACCTGCAAAAGAACTGCTATGCCTTAACAGGCACAGTTGATTTCTGTGCAAGGCAGTGGTATATTTATGTATGTCTCTGTCAAATTAAGCTGGTGGGATATATAAAGAGATGTCTTATGCTGGGTGCAGGAACCTGCTTCTGTTGTTGGACTCTAACTCCCATCGTTGGTCATTGTTATAGAGAAGGAAAGAACATATAAGCTGAAGCGAATTAATTGATTAGTTCTACAGTGGTGCCTCGCAAGACAAAATTAATTCGTTCTGCAAGTTTTTTCTTCTTGCGAGTTTTTCGTCTTGCAAAGCACAGTTTCCCATAGGAATGCATTGAAAATCAATCAATGCGTTCCTATGGAGACCGTCCGGGGACAGAGGGGAAGCGCCGTGCACCTTCCCCTCTGTCCCCGGACCTGTTTTAAAGCAAGGGAAGGGGCAGCAGGGAGAATCGCTTCTCCCCGTTGCCACCCCTTGGTTCAAAAGGGGTCCGGGGAGAGAGGGGAAGGTGCGTGCGCCTTCCCCTCTGTCCCCGGAGATTGCGGGGCTGGCAACGGGGAGAAGCAATCTTCTCCCCACCGCCCCTTGCTTCAAAAGAGGTCCGGGGACAGTGGGGAAGATGCACTGCGCTTCCCCGCTATCCCTGGAGCTTGCGGGGCAAGCTTCGTTTTGCGAAGCAAGCCCATAGGGAAATGCGTCTTGCAAAGCGGCTAAGAAAATGAAAAACTCCTTCGTCTAGCGAGTTTTTCGTCTTCCGAGGCATTCGTCTTGCGTGGCACCACTGTATTCCCCCACCCTAGGCCTAGTTTACACTTTCAACAGAAAGGAGTGCTGAAGCTTCTTCTGAACTGTATCATCTCAGGCACAATTGGGTGGTATATATTGCTTTGTTTTGTTGTTTTGGTTTAATTATTTACTTTCATTTTATCTTGTATTTTATTCTACGAACTGCCCTGAGATCTTTTGATGAAGGGCAGTATAACAATAACAACAACAACAACAACCATAATAATAATTTTGAATACTTCAAATCAAAATAAAGAAAAATAGCATGCCATAGAAAAAGTGAGGCTGAACCCTTATCCCTGAGATGATAGATTTTTACATGCAGTGTTGATTTTCCCTTTGCAAGTGAGCACTGAAACATGACATTCCCTCCCTGCAGCTACTCTGTTTATATCCACTTTTATTCATGGTAGGGTACAAGACAGCATACATGAGGCTTCTATTCTAGTCGACTGCCCATCCATGCACTGACTGCACACAAACCTGCTTTAGGTTTTGCTGCACCACATGCCTTCAGACCGGACATGAGGAACCTGTAGCTCTCCAAGGGCTGCTGGACTCCAACATGGCCAATATTTAGGACACTTACCTGATCTCCTGGTAGGTCAGTCACTACTGCTTACTGGGCGGGAGAGAATGGAGGTGTGGGAAGAGAGAGCAGCATAGTGTGAATGCGCTACCAGGAATGAGTCTGCTGATGCGTTCGCACCATACTTACTTTGCCACTTCCAGTAAAAAGCAGTGGCTCCCCTGCTAGGAGTTCAGGTAAGTATCTCAATCTGCTTGCTACTAAATGATGGGAGTTGAAATCCAATGACATTATGAGGGCCACAGGTTCACCAATCCCTGTTTTAGATCATTTGGCTCCACTGAATATAAACGATAATGAGGGCTTTTTAATCAAAAAACCTGAATACCCAGATGCTTATGGATTCTGTAACTTTTTGCAACCGTAAGGATTATCAATGGCACCGGAGAAGGACAAGGAGGAGAGGATAACTTCTCATTTGTATATGTTATTGTAGATATGTCCAATCAAATTATTTTACTTTTAGCGACGGATCATTATCTGTTCTGGGCATTACAAGAAGCGTAAGGCACCAACTTCTACATCATTACCAGTACCGCCCTTTGGTGTTTTGTTCTTTTAAAAAAGCGGAGAAGGGAATTCTCAGAAGTTAAAAACATACTGCAAGAAGAGCTCATGCCTCAGTTCTTGCCATGGCAGATACAGAAGAAGTATCTCCCTTAACAACTTTGGTGCTTCTATTCACACACACACACACACAACTATTTATCACTTCCGCTTACCTGGAGCATAGTCCAAAAAGAGAGAGCACCATGGCAAAGACAATAATCCAGGAACAAAACACACAGAGAAAGCAAAGAAACACCAACAAGCTTTTCGGTGGCAGCCCATTTCAAACAGAGAAGGGTGCTATCTTGCAAATTAAAAGGAGCAGCAACAGCAAATCCAGAAATAATAATGACAGCCTTTGGTCCATACGTCATCATCTTTCTGTATATTCTGCTTTTGGTATCCGTCTAGACACAATTTGGTTTGTGGTTTTTTCAACTGCCCTTAGGGAAGGAGCAAGCTATGTTTCAGGAGCTGCTGGGGCTCAGTTTGGGAGTCAAGTTGGGTGGTGAACCATCCAAAAGTATCTGCCATTGTATCTGCATGGGCAGCTTAGTATCTCAAGTCCCGGCACTGACCCCACCTACTCAAGCTGGCTATTGGATCCTTCTAGACAGGAAGCACTAAAATCAGTTTCCTGTCCATGCTTTGCTTGAGCAGCAAAGCTTTCCTGAGCTCTACAGTTTTCATAATGCCTTTGGTTGTCCTTCAGTCCTGAAATATCTCATGCTTCTCCATCCAGCCTCAAGGTTTGTCCTTCAGTTTGAGCTACAGGCTCAGTCCATGGTTATCAGCTAACCACCACAGGCTGACCCTATAGGCTTGTTCACACATTACACTGAACCCAGGTATGAGCTGTCTCACTCTCCACATACGTACAAGTGTTTGTGTGAAAGAATGTACACTTGTTGAGCCATACGTCTCAACTGTCTGCACATACAGGTAACTGCACTCACAGATTGTTACATGTGAATAACTCGGTGTACAACTCAAGCGCTTATGGGCTTGAATAAAAAGTTTTTACACTTGTTGACTATACCATGTGAACAGCACATGGAAGCTGCAGGCAGCTGGTCATCCTGGCAGCACAAACAAAGCTTCATATTCTCATATATATGAGAGAATAAGACATTTGGCTCCCAGCACCTGAGATTCCCCATCTCTGTAGAGAAGAAGTGTGCAGGCTCTCATCATCAAGAACTGAGAATCAGTTCCTCTGTTTTTTTCCCATGTAATTGAAAAGCCATAGGCTGCTAACAATAACAGTTCCTGCATTTATCATGTCACTTCAAGTTGCCATAGACACCAGAGCTAAGGATAGTAAATACAATGTTCACATAACTCAGGGTCTTTGAGTCTTGTTCTTTACTGGTACTCTGCCCACAACAGTGTGGCTTCCACCATTTGACACACAAAAACGAAGGCAATGGCTTATGCTAAGTCAAGGCCTCAGATGAAAGTAGTCAGTAAGCAAAGTAAATTCATTGTTTCCATCACCTTCAGTAGTCTAGAAATGTTTTGAAATAGTGGGCTTTGCAATAAGCATTTCATTATTAACCAGAAAGTGTTGTTTTCAGTGGAGACTCCATCCTTCTGTATCCTGTATGCATCACATAAAATTTTAACCCCAAAGTTAGACATTTCCAGAACTTTAAACACTACTGCAAATTAGGAGGGACTGCAACCCAAATTGATGCTTTTGAATTATGGTGCTGGAGGAGACTCTTGAGAGTCCCATGGACTGCAAGAAGATCAAACCTATCCATTCTTAAGGAAATCAGCCCTGAGTGCTCACTGGAAGGACAGATCCTGAAGCTGAGGCTCCAATACTTTGGCCACCACATGAGAAGAGAAAACTCCCTGGAAAAGACCCTGATGCTGGGAAAGATGGAGGGCACAAGGAGAGGGGGACGACAGAGGACGAGATGGTTGGACACTGTTCTCGAAGCTACCAGCATGAGTTTGACCAAACTGCGGGAGGCAGTGGAAGACAGGAGTGCCTGGCGTGCTCTGGTCCATGGGGTCACGAAGAGTCGGACATGACTAAACGACTAAACAAGCAACCAAAATCAGGCAGCCCATACAGATTACATTTTTATCCCACCTTTCCTATGAGGAGCTCAAGATAGTGTTCCTTGTAAACCCCATGTTGACATGTCTTTTCATATCTTTTTAGCTTATCGCTAATTTTAATTATTTTCTCAGATTTTTAAACAGTTGCTTTTCATTCTTTCTTTTTGCTGATTATTTAACTGGTTTCTTCTTCTTTTTTGTAAACCACTTTGAGGTTTGGTGTTGTTGGTTTTTTTAACCACCAAGTGGTATGTATATTTTATGAAACAGATAGATAGATAGATAGATGATAGATAGATAGATGATAGATAGATAGATAGATAGATAGATAGATAGATAGATAGATGATAGATGATAGATAGATGATAGATAGATGATAGATAGATGATAGATAGATGATAGATAGAAGATAGACTGTTTTCAGTGATATCTATTTATTTTTAAATAGTTCTGTGCTGCCTTCCGGTGATACACTTACAAGGGGGCTTACATATTTGTTTTAAAAATCAAAAATGAACAACTAACAATAAAATGCTTTATAATGAAAAAGGAAACCTCAAAATTCATAACCACTGATCATCATATCAAATTGTTAATGCAAAAAAAGTCATTTCACAGAACCAGCAATTTATAGTGAACAGATGAAGAAAAAATGTATTCTTCCCAAAAGAGTGTTGCTATGAACAGGATTTAAAAAAAATATATATATCTTCTAACATAAAAGTGTTAATGTCTAAAGACACAATCATAGACGCATTTCCTAGAGAGCTGGTCCCATGGTCATCGTAACCATAATTAAATCAGTAGGACAATAACCAACTTAGAGAACAAAACAAGCTCTGCACCTTAAAAATTCCCATATAATTTGGCAGGATTAAGACTGCATTCTTACACACATCTTCACTACAATGCATGTCTCCCCCAAGTCCTACTACTGGCATGAGGAACTTGTCAACTTCTGTCAGTCCAAGCCAGCCTGGCCAGTAGTCAAGGATAATAGTCCAGTAATATCTGGAAAGCCTCAGGTTTTCTGTGTTCGGTGCAGTTTGCTCCTAGATATGTTTATACAGGAGTGCAGACTTAATCTATTTGAGACATTCCTTTCAACGACAGGAATTAGCCAGCTGGAAGAGTAAAGGTAAAGGTAAAGGTACCCCTGCCCGTACGGGCCAGTCTTGCCAGACTCTAGGGTTGTGCGCCCATCTCACATCTATTGGCCGGGGGCCAGCGCTGTCCGGAGACACTTCCGGGTCACGTGGCCAGCGTGACATCGCTGCTCTGGCGAGCCAGAGCCGCACACGGAAACGCCGTTTACCTTCCCGCTAGTAAGCGGTCCCTATTTATCTACTTGCACCCGGGGGTGCTTTCGAACTGCTAGGTTGGCTGGAAGAGTACGTGATCTCAATTGCAATAGCCAATGCCAACTTGGCTCCAGTTGTCTAAATCTCATTATCGGTTGCATGCTTTATAATATTTTCCACTGGAGAAAATAGCACTTCAATTTTGTAAACCTATTTCTGAAAAGTATAGGGAGGAACAGATGTATTGCATCTGTACTTAACAGTGTGCAATGCAGGCATGCCTTGTGGGAGAGTCTGCTCAAGGGCTGATAACGTTGGCTGCAATGAATCACTGTCCTTAGGATATGACTAAGTTGTTTTAAAAGAAGTCGGAGGTCAGACTATCACGCTGTTTCTCCAATAGAGATAGAAACCACATCTGATTCTGTCTTCTTCCCTTGTTCCCGGTGCAAGACTTGAACTCTGAAGAGTCTCCTCTTCTCTTTTGTTTCTCTACCGTATCTTATTTATAGGTCACCAGTGAATTAGCTTTTGTTCTCCATGTCTCCCCTATGCACCCCACAACTTTCTGGATAGAACTTGACACAATACCTTCAGGCTGGGGTCACATCAGGCATACAAGAACTACAGGACCCCATGATTTGCAAAAAATTGTGGGAGTCCTATTTCTCTAATAACCTTTTGCATACATCAGCCCTGGCCGTTGTCCATGCTTGCTGTACCCGATGGGAGTTGCAATTCAACAACATCTGGAGGATCAAAGTTTCCCCATGCTTGGTCTATGGTTTCAAAAGCTGGAGGGAGATTGAGAAGAAAGAGCAAGGTCACACTTTGTCCTGTTATTAATAAATAAGTTTCTGAGCACAATTCAAAGTGTTGGTGCTGACCTTTCAAGCCCTAAATGACCTCAGCCCTGTATACCTGAAGGAGTGTCTCCACCCCATCATCCAGCCTGGACACTGAGGTCCAGCGCCAAGGGCCTTCTGGCGGTTCCCTCACTGTGAGAAGTGAGGTTACAGGGAACCAGGCAGAGGGCCTTCTCGGTGGTGGTGCCTGCCCTGTGGAATGCCCTCCCAGCAGATGTCAAGGCAATAAGCAACTATTTTACTTTTAAAAGACAACTGAAGGCCACCCTGTTTAGGGAAGTTTTTAATGTTTGATGCTGTATTCTTTTTAATATTCAGTTGGAAGCCGCCCAGAGTGGCTGGGGAAACCCAGCCAGATGAGCGGGCTATAAATTATTATTATTATTATTATTATTAAGGTCATCCGTCAGGGTGATCAAGACCAATTCAGCCCCATGGCCAGGCCTGAATTCAGATTGGAATACATCTAGATTATTGTTAGCATTCACAAAGGTCTGCCGTTGTCTTGCCACACAACCCTTTCTGCCACCTTCCCTAAAAAGGGGCTATGTGCAACCGCTTGGTGGTTAGTCCAGACCAACATGTCCAATGCCAGCTTCTTTAAGAGTGGTTGTATCACCACCTCTTTCAAGGCAACAGGGACCACTTCTTCACACAATGAAGTGTTAACTATGCTTCAGACTCAATCAGCTAAAACTCCTCCGGAGTCTAATGGGGTTAGAAGCAATAACCAAAGCGAGTCAATAACCAAGCAGCCATAGAGTTGAACTCCTTGTGAGTAAACACCCATGCCTTCCATGCCAAACATCCACTGATGGGCAGATCTCCAGCCTGTCCCATAGCAGAGAACAGAATCAATCCTCTTGAACAGATCCACCCAAAGGAGAGAGCAGCAACTTGCCGTTCCATGCAGCCAGGAAGCAAACCGGGGAGGTTGTAGACTCTCCTTCCCTTGTGGTTTTTAAGCAGAGGTTGGGTGACCATCTATCATGGATGCCTTAGCTGAGATTCCTGCATTGCAGGGGGTTGGACTGAAGTGTTAGAATTCCTGATCCATGATTGCAGTCATGGGATTGTTGTCTTTCACATGACGGTGTATGTTTTGACTCCACAAAGTGGGAAGTGATGGAGACAGGATGTTTGTGTTACTGTGTTCCATGAAGTGGGACTATTGTCCTTTGTTCTTTTTCTCTTTGCTGTCTGATGCTAGAGAGAGAGGGAGCCATGTTGCAGTGCTCCGTGTGTGTTTATATGTAAATAAAGTAGATTAGCCAAAATGCTAAGTTGCTGAGGTCTGTTACATGCAAGTTACGCAAACTCTGCGGATCCCTAAGTGTGCCGGTGTCAGTTGGCATCGGTCGCTGTGATGTTCAGGCAGAAGAAAACTTATGAAGCTTACGAAGCTCCCGAACGATCAACCAGGAGGGAGGGAACATGCCAGTCAGGCATGTGTCTCTGCCAGGGTCCTACTCGAGTGTAAGCTGAACTCCTGACATAGAAGACCCTTGGGGTCTTTTCCAACTCTACAATTCTATGCTTCTATGAAGGGAAGGAGGCTCAGAACTGGGGCAGTCCTGCTGCTCTCTGACTAGCACAGATAGTTTCACATCCACTCCAAACATAGCTTAGTTTCTGGGCCTATTTTCCTCTGGGAAGGGGGAAAAATCACATTCAACTTTCCCTTTTACAGTGTACGTGCAGATAAGCCCTTTTTTTATATACTTGGGAAGCTTCAGAGAGTTTTAGCTTTCAGTTAAAGAAGCTCACTATGATAACATTTGAGAAGTCTTCTTGAACTAGAGCCTGGTAGATTACAGCCAGGGCCTGGAAGCATTAAATCAGAACATTGAGGGTGGGAGGGTGCTGTTAAGACACTTGAGCCATGACAATTGTAAGGTGGTAACTCCCTTCCCCCACCCAAGGGATTGAAGATATATGCATCAAACAGGAAAGCTTGTGGTTCTCATTCACGGTCCCCCCCCCCACTTAAAACAAAACAAAAAGCTCACCCCTGATCCTAGAGCCTCTGCTAAAACAGATACTTTGAAAGCGCTGTTTCCATCCCAACCATGTCCAATTAAAAGCTCTCAGGTAGTAGGATTTGGAAATACCTCTCTGGACAAGACCCAAGAGAACTCCTGCCAATCAAAAGCAGACAGTACCGGGTTGCATGGATCATTGGCCTGACTCAGGCAACCCCTTAAATCCCCAAGAAAGCTTTTGTGTAAACGAGGACATCAGACACACTGATTTCATTCCGGTGACAGCAACTTTGCTCTGGTTTTTATTTCATCTCCCATTCAAAGTTGACGGGTCTCAGATCATCCCTGGTGCAGCTGTGTATTATTTCTGCTGCTTGACGATGCTGCAGCAGATCTTGCCTCCTAATAAGATTGCCTTTTCAATAAAATATGAGCTAAAGGATTGGAGAGATGGGTCTATGCCTTATGCATGTTTCCTGAGGAGGATTCTGTGGAGCAGCAGTCTTTCCAACCTGCTAAACCAAACATGCAATTGGGAACCCACTTCCTTTTCTTTCTTATATTAATATTATTAATAATATTTTTATTATTTATACGCTGCCCTCCTGACTGGGTTGCCCCAACCACTCTGGGTGGTGTGATGGCCTGGGAATCCGATTCAGAGGATGAACCGGAGGAATCCCAGCCTGCACAGGAGTCCCTGCCTCCAGGGCCGGCTGAGCTGGGGCAGGGCCTTGATTCTGAGGCACCTATACCTGTGCCGGATCCTCAGCAGCAGGCACCAGGTGAATCCATTCTGGCTCCAGAGGTGGTTGAGGACTCAGTGCCTACAGGTGAGTCTCCCCCTGGGCCCAGTAACCCTTCAGCCTCTCCTGAACTGCAGAGGCTCAGGGCAGAGAGGCAAAGGGAACTGGTTTCTCCCAGGAGGAGTGCTCGCCTTAAGGCCAGGAGAGGCGGGTCTCCTGGGGACCAGGACCGCCCCTGGCCTCAGAGAAAATAAAGGCCAGTCAGCCCGGTCCCAGGTTGCGGGAGCAACGTCGTCGTTGAGTACCTGCTCCTACCCGGACCCAGACCTGACCTTCCAGTGTTCCTGTTCCCCGCCCGGCTTCCTGCTTCTGATCTTCCAGCGTTCCTGTTCCCGCCTGGCCTCCTGCTTTGGACCTCGCCTCGCTCCTTGTGAACTGTTTCCAGGCTTGTGACTCAGGACTGAACTTGGAATACGATAACAGTAACCTTCCTCCCGGGACCAGCACAGGTGGCTCCGAACAAAATATTAAAAACACAACAAAACATGAACCATTAAAGACTTCCCCGAACAGGGCTGCCTTCAGATGTCTTCTAAAAGTCAGATAGTTGTTTATTTGTTTGACATCTGATGGGAGGGCATTCTGCAGGGCAGGTGCCACTACCAAGAAGGCCCTCTGCCTGGTTCCCTGTAGCTTCCCTTCTTGCAGTGAGAGAAACACCAGAAAGTCCTCGGAGCTGGACCTCAATGTCTGAGCTGGACAATGAAGGTGGAGATGCTCCTTCAGATATACAGGACCAAGGCCATTTAGGGCTTTAAATGTCAGCACCAACACTTTGAATTGTGCTTGGAAATGTACTGGGAGCCAGTGCAGATCCTTTAGGCAGGGGCGGAGGAAGGAGGGTGCAGTGGGTGCGGGTCGCCCTGGGTGTCACCACTGAGGGGGGTGATAAAATGCCAGGCGGCACTCACTGCAGGGCCTGCAGTGCGCCCAAGCCACACTTCTCTTGTGGGAGTGACGCGGTGGCTTGGGCATGCGCAGGCTCTACGCTGCCCAAATGGTCCGCCTGCTGCCTCCCCTCCCCCCACCAGCTGTAGGGCGGCTGAGTGGGAGGAGGCAGGCAGACTCCAGAGGCATCATGGTGCGCAACACCCCTATGGGCAGCTTGCCCCACCCTCACCCCACCCCAATGGGCTGCTTGCTCTGCCCCTGGGCGCGCCGCCCCAGACGCCCGAACAGCGTCCTCTGCAGCTGCCTTTAGGACTGGTGTTATATGGTCCAGGTGGCCAAGTAATCCCCCCCCAAGTATGTTTGAATGCCAATAGTGCTGTTACTGTGACCCATGTGAGATCAAGCCATGACCCAGGAGGGGGTCTTGAGCCACCTATCAGTTGAAGACCAATGTAGATCACAGAGGTGGAAGAGAAGGGAGAAAGGAATTATGCTAACTACCCTCGACTCACCAGAGCTGCCGGCAGTGATCTGCATTTCTCTCCTCTTTCCAGGGGACATCATGCATCCCTTGCGCTGTATAAAGGGTTTGTTGCAGGGATGCAATCCTCTCCACAGCCTCACTGAATACAGTGGCATGTGCTTCCAAGTAAACTTGCAGAGAATTGCACTGTCAATCAGTTTAACTGGTAGATCCATCAACGGAAGCTAGTGATTTAAAGCAATGTCTAGAACGTGGCAGTCAATTGACCACATCGTCAAGGCGCCGCATTGTGTGTTGTGCCAGTGCACTAAGAAGTGACAAATGTTGTTGTTGTTTAGTCATTTAACCATGTCTGACTCTTCGTGACCCCATGGACCACAGAACGCCAGGCACTCCTGTCTTCCACTGCCTCCCGCAGTTTGGTGAAACTCATGCTGGTAGCTTCAAGAACACTATCCAGCCATCTTGTCCTCTGTCGTCCCCTTCTCCTTGTGCCCTCCATCTTTCCCAACATCAGGGTCTTTTCCAGGGAGTCTTCTCTTCTCATGAGGTGGCCAAAGTATTGGAGCCTCAGCTTCACGATCTGTCCTTCCAGTGAGCACTCAGGGCTGATTTCCTTCAGAATGGATAGGTTTGATCTTCTTGCAGTCCATGGGACTCTCAAGAGTCTCCTCCAGAACCATAATTCAAAAGCATCAGTTCTTCAGCGATCAGCCTTCTTTATGGACCCTTCATGGATCACTGCCTTGCCGTGGCAAAGGGGCTTGAAGAACTCAGAGAAGCTATGAACTATGCCGAGCAGGGCACCCAGGATGAACAGGTCATAGTGGAGAGTTTTGACCAAATGTGATCCACCTGGAGCAGAAACCGGCAAGCCACTCCAGTATCCCTGCCCAGAAAACTCCATGGACAAAGACAACAAGAAGTGACAAATACCCAAAAGCTTGAAGAAGACAGCTGCCAGTTTCATTGGAGGCATTCCTTTCTCAGATGTAGCCTTCAGATGACAATGAGCTTCTCTATCAGGTCTGCAGCGAACGTGCAGCACTTGATAGGTGGTCTGAATACATCTGACAACCCCTACTTTTGTTCATACATTGTAATTTTTTAAAAGTTTTTTACTTTACAGTGTTACAGTGGTATTAGTGTGGAAGAAGATGGGTGCAACAGTGTGTCAAAGTGGTTATACATCAGACTAGGACAGGCCTAATTTCAAACCACTGCTCAGTCATAAAACTCGCTGGGTGACCTTGGGCCACTCCCTTTGAGCCCACAGGGTTCTTGGGGGTGGGGGGAGTTGGAGTCAAACAATGTCTGGAAGTCCACAGGTTCCCCACCCCTGTTCTAACCACTGGATTGTACATTTCACATTGACCCCAGAAGCATTCCAACCCGCCGCCGAATCAATTTCTGAGCCTTCTTTCTCCTTCCCGCATACATTTTCTTTATATTATTAGTTTATCTTTTAGGCTCGACTGGCTATTCTCTTCATCATACTGTACTTTCCCTGCCAAGACTTCCTTTGGCTAGTGGAAGGAGATCTTGAAAGCAACGTTTAAAATTATGAGAATCATATTAAGGGTTTTGAAAGCCATTTGAAAGGATCGATAACATCAGCATGGAAGCAACAGGGGCATGGATAGCCTTCCCTCGGGTGATGAATTTGCCTCAAGGTTTGGCCTCCTATCTTCCCATTGATTTCTGCACCCTCCCCGTTTGCGAAGGCAGAAGGAAGGCAGAAGAAGCCCTGGGCATAGTGTTCCCCAAGACAGAGCACTTAGCTAATAAATTGGCAAAGAGGAACCCAGACCCTGTGTGAAGAATTTGCATGGCTCAAATTACTAATAGGATGCTAAAGTGAACAGAAAGAATGCTCTATCCAGAACTTGCTGATCTATCCAGCCTTGCGCTGCTGCTTATATCCAGTGTGCATAAAAAAAGGTAAAGGTAAAGGACCCCTGACAGTTAAGTCCAGTCGCAGATGACTCTGGGGTTGTGGCGCTCATCTCGCTTTACAGGCCGAGGGAGCCGACATTTGTCCACAGACAGTTTTTCCAGGTTTTTCCAGCATGACTAAGCCACTTCTGGCGCAATGGAACACTGAAACCAGAGCAGTGCATGGGAACGCCGTTTACCTTCCCTCCAGAGTGGTACCTATTTATCTACTTGCACTTTTAAAAAACTTGGGGGGGGCATGTTTTTGAACTGCTACGTTGGCAGGAGCTGGGACGAAGCAACGGGAGCTCATCCCATCACGGGGATTTGAACCGCCGACCTTCTGATCGGCAAGCCCAAGAGGCTCAGTGGTTTAGACCACAGCACCACCAGCGTCCCTTTTAGTGTGCATAGACACACCTTTAAGAGTGCATATCTATGCAGGGTGAGACCATTATACAGAGTGGTGGACTGGTTGTTGTTCCTGAAATGTACTCTCAACAGGGACAGCTAACTATCTATTAGCTGTTGTTCTTTCCGCATCAGAACTGAGTGCCTACTCTGAAAGTACATTGTGTTCCAAGGGCCTTGGTGACTCCACAGCATACAATGACTAAACAGAGTGAGAGAAGTAAACACTACACCCCCAGATAGAAAGCAGCTTCTATTAGAAGCCTAGAAGCAAAGAATCATATTGTCTATACTGCAGAAGCATCAACTGATGTCTGGGTCTATGGCCCACAGGCAGTGTCTAATGTAGGTAGGTCAAAGCAAAGTCAGATCAGACAAGAACAGGATCTCAGAGAACTTCAAGTGGGAGTACTGCTGGCTGAGGCATTCCCCTCCGAAGTCAACAACAGAGAGATATTGTATGTGCAGGAAGCTGGAGCCAATTGAAGCCTTAACGTCAGCCGACAAGTTATGGAGTGTGGGGTCCTTTGCCACACACTGCAAAATCCTCAGGTTGTGGGTCAGGACAGCTGCCTGGAGAGACAAATAAGGGGTTTCTGGTGCCACCATAAAAGTAAGTGTTGCTTATGGAGGAGATAAGAAGGGGTGTACAATAAGGACTTCTAATCGAATTCTCACACATGCACACACACTGCTATGGAGATACTATTTTTGTTGTTGTTCAAAACCTTTCATTTTAAAGAGAAGGCAATCACTTAGGCCATTCAGATTCAGTTTAGGTTGATGGAGAAGAACATTACCTAATACTAGGCACTATTACATTTCCTACTGCATCTATAGACTTCTAAAAGCAATGTATATCTTTCAATATAGCCATTTGCTCAGGGATCTATACTCTTAGCCACAGTTTAATCTCCAAGTTGTGCATTTATTTTTCCTGTATTGCTCTCATCGATCTTCCTACCAGCTGCAGCACACATTCACAGGCGAAGGCAAGATAAATGAAGGATCAGAGGAGTTCCTGGAAATATTGGAACATTGAAATTGTTCGGTTTTTTGTTTTGTTTTGTCTTCCATCTAAAATATGGCTGACGTCCATCCTGCTGCAAATATATATGTTAAAGAAATCAACAAGAAATATGGCAAATGTTTTGCACCCCTGTGGCCTTTGACTGTGGTCAAAGCAACAGCAAGACAGAGAAATCCTTTCTTCTCACTTTGCTCTAACTACAGAAATGAGGACTTTGATAGCAATTTCCTTTCTAAGATAATCAGCTCCAAAGCCTTGCTATATGCATTGCAGACCACTCTTCTGGCTGACGTCTGCTTTCCACAAAAAAGCAGCAACTGAACTTACCATTTTTCTATTTACAGAAAGGATGGTGAGAAGTTGTGAGAGTTCATGGCTCCCAATTCAGTGGCTACTGTGAATAGAAAGGTCACATTAGGACTTGGCCCCAGGATATCACCTGCAATTATTCTCCCTGGGCCCCATTGTAAGTAACCCATATCCACGGGATATGGTACCAGGTGCTGCAAAATCTCTCTGATTCACCCAGAATGCAAATGCCTTCAGACAGTCATGGCTTAGATATTTAAAACTTCCTTAAATGCAGTGTGGGAGTCACATGATGTGTGAATTGTGATGATTTCACAGCAGAGCAACAACTCTGATGCTTGATGACAATCGTTCTCTGAATCTTTCAGTCAGCTGTACAGTAGGGACAAGGAATTTGGCAGGCTGGGACATTTGTGAAGAGTACTGGATTTAAAGCCTGTCTTAACACTCAATCTGAATCCTGAAGTTCAAATCCAGTTTTTCTTTTGTACTCGCAATACAAAGCCAGGATCTGGAGAAAGGCATAGATTTTGGAGAACTCTGAAGTTTGGGCTCAGCCCAATTTCATTTCAGTTATTTCAAAGTATCAGGAGCTAGAGACCAGAGTGCAGTTGAAAAAGATGTGTTTGGTTGTGGGGGAATGAAGGAACCTAGTCCCTTAAGAGTAGAAGCAAGGAGAATTCACCAAGGAACAAGTGGAAAATGCTGTTAGAAGTGGAGTGCTAACAAGAAAACTGCAGAATAGCTTACTCTAAGAGGAGGAAAGCTGTCTTTTGGTAGATTGGGCAATGAGAGAGAGAAAGAGAGAGAATGCAGTTCCCATCATCCTATCGCATTTCCCCAACCAGCTGATGGGAGTTACAGTTCAGAATATCTGTTGGCAAAGTCTGCTCTGGCATGACCAAAGAATAGAATCCAGGGCAAGCTTCTGCAGATGGAGGCTATTTTGGTCTTCAACACCTTATTTGAAACAAAATAGACAGGCTGCAATTTAACACACAGTTGAGAAAGGATAAAACTAGCTTCTCTCGGTCCAGGTGCCATTTTAGCCCCCATTCTAACAATATCTTTGATAGAACAAGTCTTTATTGTCTCCTAAACAAATGAGCAGCAGTAATTAGTTCCTATACAGAAAACAATATATTCTTGCGGACACTATTGCAGAGGAAGTGAAACCTGTCTCCTTCCTTTTGATCTTGACAATGGCTGGCTTTGCTGCCCCCCACCCCCCGTCCAGGATTTGACATTGAGTTGGGAGGGTTTGTGTGTGCAAAAAGTGCACACAGACACTCACTCCCAATGGTCCTTGCAACTTTGCAGTGCTCAATCCTTGCATGCATTCTCATCATAATAATGACAAGCATTTTGCTGGCAAACTAGCAATGCGGAGTTTGGTCTGTTCTTTCAGGACCCTACGATGCAATATCAGGACTGGTGTTTCAAAGGATGTAGAGAACAGATAAGGGGGACCCCAAGGAACTCGCTGCTCCCCTTTTAGGCACCAACACATTTTTCATAAGGGCAAGCCATCACTGGTGGCTTCCAAGGGGGAAAGACCGTGTGTGCAGCAGAAACCGAAAGCCAAAAGGCAAAGTCAGAGAAAAGAATGATGGTGCTGAAACCACTGTGTTGAAAGCCATGCAGCTTGTGATGAATAGGCAGTGGGGTGTGGAATGGGGAAGCAGCCTAGGATCAGTAGGGCTAATGCTTCTGTACAGCAGGCATAAAGAAGAAAGGAGGGATGGAAAGTAGGAGAAAGTAAAGTAAACTAGGAGCCGTGCTGGTAAAGGCTGGTACACTTAATGAACTCTCTTCGTGATGGCTGCAAATACACTTCCAGCAGCTTGTCCCAATGACTAGTCAGAAAAATTATTGAAATGTATAAACCTGAAAATCATTTTTTAAAAAAATAATAATAATTAAGGCTGCATCGGTCTGCACAGTGTCACAGTCCGGGTTACAGGCAGTCCGAGTCCCAGCTTGGTATGTCAGGACCGGGGTAGTGGTCAGGGAGCAGGAATCAGCAGTCCAGGGGTCAGGAAGCCAGGAGTCCACAAATCAGGAAACCAGGAGTCAGGAAGCTGAAGCACAGCTAGGTGGGCAGTGTGTTGCTGTGGCAAACAGCCAGAGGGAAATGCTGGTCTTATATACTCCTCCCAGCCCTTGCCACCAGGTGCTACGAGTCTTCTGTCAAGCCACACCTGTGTGGCCGCGCCTTGCCCTTCCAGGCCAAACTCAGGAAGGCCCCAGTCCTGCAAGGCCCTACCAGTCACAGGGCCTGGATCCTGCACGCACTCCTGACACACAGCACCAAGAGCTGTGTGTGACGCTGCATGATGTGCACATGACGTCACATGTGTGCAATGCGTGCTGCCCCGCCCCCCAATCTTGGGGGGCAATGCAGCACCTGTGGGAGGGAATATACAGGCTCAAGGCTTGTTCTTAGCATTAATTTAATAGACTGAGAAACCAGGCCAAGGAATCCTTTGAATCTGAAAGGGATCCTGAACTTGCCCATGGAATAAGTGAAGGAAACAACTACCGGTTGAGAAGGTAGCAAAAGGAGAAGAGGCAGGAGAAGGCTTCGGGTAGAAATGGCTAAGAGCTGTTGGGAGAGTGCAGCTCTTTATGTGTTTGAAAATGCAAGGAAAGCATTGAATTTTCCCCTAGATCACCAAACTAAGAACACTCTATTCACACCTGTGCACTAGCCAACCTGACGCTGGCGTTTTGTTTTGTTTTGTTAGGGTTTATAAATCTATTGGAAGTTCTTCTTAGGAACAGCAAAGGTGTTTCAAATGTGATGGTGCTGGAATCCATCTACACAAAGCAGCAGGAGTGGCCTTGAGTCATGCTCAGCCTTGAAATACATAAGCAAGGTGGGAAACATCTTTTGTTGGAACTGATTATGAAACGCACAAGTGTTTGCTTACACCAGAGATGGAGGACCAAATGCTGTTAGATGCCAGTTGTCGTCACCCCAGTCAGCACGCCCAATGTTCAAGGATGATGGGGAGGTGTAGGCCTGTTCATGGCCATGGGGGCAGGGAGACAGCTACCTCCCCAGTCAAGTAAAAAAAATAAAAAATCAAGTAAATAAAAATACTTAATTAGAAGCAGAAATAATCTGCTTGTTTAGCCTGGAGAAGAGGAGGTTAAGGGGTGATATGATAGCCATGTTCAAATATATAAAAGGATGTCACATAGAGGAGGGAGAAAGGTTGTTTTCTGCTGCTCCAGAGAAGCGGACACGGAGCAATGGATCCAAACTACAAGAAAGAAGATTCCACCTAAACATTAGGAAGAACTTCCTGACAGTAAGAGCTGTTCGACAGTGGAATTTTCTGCCAAGGAGTGTGGTGGAGTCTCCTTATTTGGAGGTCTTTAAGCAGAGGCTTGACAACCATATGTCAGGAGTGCTCTGATGGTGTTTCCTGCTTGGCAGGGGGTTGGACTCGATGGCCCTTGTGGTCTCTTCCAACTCTATGATTCTATTCTGATTCTATGATAATCAGAATATTTGAAACTGAAATGCTCGACCACAACAAAAGCTCGGCTCTTCTGTTTTGCTCAGCTATGCACCGCTTGTATCATAGAGCGGTCATTCAGGACCTTGCAGAGAGTACATACCTGGCTCAAGTTGATGACAGGAGGGCGTCTCGATGGGCTATGCTTATTGAGTGTCGCAGAAAAACTGCGGGAGGGGGGGAGGAAATGGAGAAGGAAGTTTTGAAAAGGTTTCCAGCGAATCCAAGAAAACCTGTTTTAGTTTTTTAAAAAATAAGATGAAAGAAGGCGTGTTGTTTCTAATTTTCCAAAATATACTCATTAACCGTTGAAAGGTACTCCCCGATGTTAATTTTTTATTTGACTGCCTCGTTTTCAAATGACTGGAGATTTTTCTGAGCACTTTAGGTCAAAAGAGGCTAGGCAGAGCCAGACAGAGGATGGTGACAAGTGAGTGCCCTGCCCTCACCCCCAATATAAATCCTGGCTATGCCCATGGTCATGGCACTGAAAATGCATTGGCCGCCCCGTTATCAGGAGAGAGATGTCGGTGAGTACAACCCTCCTCGTTCTCCTCAATCTCTTGGTGGCTTTCGATACAGTTGACCACAGTATCCTTCAGAGGCACCTGTCAGGGACTGGGCAGAAGAGGAATGGTGGAGACCATCTCCCCAGCCTTACCCTTCCAGAGAAGAAGAGGACAGTTCAGAATTACAACAGGGGTTTGAGGGAAATCACAGCTCAGAAGCAGATGAGGGGGAAAGTTGGGAAACAGTGGGAGAGGAGGAGCAGGCAGAGCAGGAGCAGCTGGCTGACACGTTATCACTAGAAAGCATTCCAGACCCACCATCTCCCAGAACCCGGCGAGCCCTAAAAGTAGGAGACCAAAGAGCTTGGAGAAAGATGGTCTTAAGCAGCCACCGTATGGGTGATGCTGCTGTTGACGTATGAGGAAGTGGGAGAGAAGGGGGGTGGAGATTTACTCAGGATGCTATTATTCCAAGAGGTTGCATTCCCAAGCCTCTCTCTGTAAATATTGAATAGAAGCAGATGTGAAGGACTTTTCCTTGTCTTACCCATTCCTGGCAACCTGCCGGGGGTTGTTAGTTCCTCTGCCAGTTGACAGAATCAGAGGAAGGTAGGGGTTGGGGGGACTGTACTTTAGTGTTTCTGCTCCTACTTTCCAGAAAGTCATGGGGGACTAGTGTTCTGCACCACGGGAGTTGTCCTGTGGTATCCTACAGGACATTACCACCAAGGTTCAGGCCTGAAATGTGTTTTTAATATGCATAATATCAGTGCCTCTGAGCATGTGCAGAATGCCTTCACTTCATCCCTGAGCAACTACAGGCTGTGCCCAAACACTGAGAAGCAAGAAGGGAGGGATTCCAAGATGGTGTCAGCTAAATGGGTGAAATGGCGATTCCTATCATAAATTATACAGGCAAAAAAATATTAGAAGCCTTTTCAAGCTTATAGCCTGTGGCAGTACTATTGTAGCATCACTAAACCTTATTCTGGTACTCTGTACCTGGCTGTGCCCATTTACATTCAGCACCACATGCAGCGTATACAGATACCTTAAGGAAGCATGAAATATGTCCCTAGTAGAGGGTGTTCAGAGCAAGGTGAGGAAAATGTATATAGATAATGAGATGCCAGAATTAAAAGGAGGAAAAGAGAGCCACATTAGCAAGATCTCTGTAACTTGGAGCAATGAAACTAACCTTCTGTATGGCACTCAAGGGCTAATATCTGACCATTCTGAAGGAGGATGATATAAGCTTCTTTTTCATTCTGGGAATTTTTAAGAAATCCAAATGGTTCTTCCCTTTTTCAAATCAAGGAGCTGCCTTTAGGTGGGATTTAGCATTATGAAATTTCTTTCTCCGATAACAATGATGTTTGAATATTTAAATTAAAAGAGTGGGAACAGTGAAATGGTTCCTCCATCTCACCAGCATTCAGGATTCCACAAGTCTTCAGGAGAGGATGAACTTTCAAGGGAAAGTTTATGGCTTATATTTCTTTTCACGGCTCCCAACATTATCCAATGCCCACAAAAATCTGCCAAGTGTTGTTGCATAATAGATCTGTTCCTGTTGAAACTCCCAGCTGGAGAAATAATTAGGCACATTTTGCATTCATGTATTAAAACCTTGAAATAAGTAATTTACTTTGGGAATATGTAGTCTTGCTCCTAAAGACAGACAGAAAGCAAATTCCCTTGCCGTAGAGGAGCATACTGAAGTGTGTGTGTGTGTGTGTGTGTGTGTGTGTGTGTGCTTTTCCCTAATGCATACATTTTCAATGGCTAGGAAAGGTCTCAACTCTTCAGATTTTTATTACCTTTTTTTATTATTTCAATCTGTGAAATAACTGTAAGTAAAAAGACAGTGCTCTTCGCAAGGAGATTACCCAGAAACTAATAAGATAGAGAGGTGATGATGATGAACTATTCATGCCATTTCATGCCTAGGAGAAAAACAACACCCAGGCCTCTGGGTATCCAGGATTATAGATCTATCTCCATTTCTCAGGTGTCTATGGTGTCTCTCCTAATCGGTCTTGTGACACGCTGTGCATTTTCAACGATGCCTGCGTGACTCCATTACACCCTCCGAGAAGCATGTTCTGCTTGCAAAGCAGCGAGAGAGAAAATAAATGAGGCGGTGATGTCAAATTCTGGGCAGAATTAACCTTTTCCTGATTGGGTTCCATTTGCCCTAGCCTAAAGGGGTGAATTAGGGGTTGTTTCGCAGAGAGAAAAGGAGGCTTTTATCACTCATCTCGGGGTGAGGGTGCATGTGGCTGAGGATCTCTAAACACTGCTGCACAGATGCAAAGAAGCAAGGGTATGATGAAGGCCAAGAAAGGAGAGGCAAGCAGAAGGTGGACTTCTTCATCCTGCTGCACCCTCGCTTCAGCAGGCATGCTTCCAGCGAGGATTCCTGGACACTCCTTCGCAAAGAGAAAAGGTAGTATTGGGGATTAGGGACGTGGGTGGCGCTGTGGTCTAAACCATTGAGCCTCTTGGGCTTGCTGATCGGAAGGTCGGCGGTTCGAATCCCTACGACGGGGTGAGCTCCCGTTGCTCAGACCCAGCTCCTGCCAACCTAGCAGTTCGAAAGCACGTCAGCTGTTCTTGAGCTACAGTTCCCATCGTCTCTGACCACTGATCTTGCTAGCTAGGGATGATGGGAGTTGTAGTCCAAAAACATCCGGAAACCCAAGTTTGGGAAACACTGCACCAAAGGGAACTCCCTAGTACAGCCAATCCCTTTGGGGCTTGCTGTCAGAACCAATCGGCTTTAAACTTCTGATGGTTCCTTTGTAACTACATTTGTGCCTGTTCCACGTATGGTGTCAGGTGTTGCGCAAGTGGGTGTGGTTTGTGAGCAAAACCCTCGTTTATCAGATTGGGACCCTTGGCGGAGTCAAGCGTGGGCATCCTCAGAGGCAAAAGCAGGGAGAACAACTAACATGGACTTTACTTTTGCACATTAGGGTATTTCTTCACACTCACACATCCCTCTCTATTCCCCACCCAGGCAAGGAAGAAGCATCGTCAGAGTTCAAAGACACATCCTTGCAAGGCAAAACACACTCCTTTGGGTTCAGGTTTCTCCTGGACAAAGCAATCCTTGCTTGCACTGACAGCAGAAGGAAAGGGTAGAGAAACCACCACAACTGGGGCCTGCTGTTTTGTGTGTGTGTGTGTGTGTGTGTGTGTGTGTGTGAGAGAGAGAGAGAGAGAGAGAGAGAGAGAGAGAGAGAGAGAGAGAGATTGCATCCTTCCCCAGACCATAATAAGAGGGGATTAACTATGCCAGTCCCAGGGCTTGATTATTTCCTTAGACATGTCAGAGAAACAAAGGGGCTTAGGATGTGGGAGGGCTTGCACCCCATTTTCCCCACTTAAATTATTTCACTTCACTTTTAATTTGTACACCGCCTTTCTATATTACTATATGCCATTAACTTTACAACTTCAGGAAACAACAAAGATCACACACACACCTTATAACACACCTTATATTTATTTGATTTTACAAATTGATCCACACTAATAATATTATTACAAATATTAAAATTTGTGCAAGATTCTTCTGAATCTCAAGACTTCCCTCCTCACTTCCTTGGGTTCTTTAAATAACTTTTTAAACCGCATATTGTAAGTCCATCTAATTTTCCATCCTCCATTATATCCAAAGTCTCTGTATCATTGCAAGAGTTATTTAAAGCCTGCCAAAGAGCACACCTTGTAACAATCTGATCCAATATGTACAATGATAAAACATAACTTTGAAACAAACAGCTTATTTCAAGTAAAGTAACGCTCAATAATCCATTAGAATATAATGGTGTACCATGAAACTAAATATCAGCGAACAACAGTTAAGCAGAAATTCACAATTACAATAACTAATTATTGAATTATTAGCAATAAAAAAGCACGTCACAATGCATAAAATACCACAACACATACAAAGCCATGTAAAAGAGTCAGACTGGGAAACAAAGGCACACAACTTACTTTTTGAAGAAGTCCCAGAACATTGCTGGTGGAACACCTTTGCAGATATTTCCATGAATGGGTTGGAAGACTGGGAAAGTGTGCAACATAGATACAATTGCCAGCATACCTCCATCTTTGCTGGTAGAGCAGCACTTGGGAAACATCCTAAGGCTACTCCACTGTTTTACAGGTGAGGCTAGGATTGCTCCCTGAATCACTATTATATTATCTCAGACGGAAATGCAGTGGTCCAGCATCATTGGAGGGGGCGGGGTCACAGACCCATTACTATTTCTGCAGCAGGATCATTGTCTCCAGTGTCCTGCAGCCACCCAATCATCATGAAAGGGGAGGCCTTTTTTGCCATTGAGAAGTTTTTCAGCCTTTGTGCCTATTGGAGTCAATCAGAAGGAAAGGAGGTAAGCCAGCCGCTGAGGATTGACTCCTAGAGTCCCTCTGCAGAAGGCTCACAGGAAGAGCACCAAAGATGGGTTTTCTGTACGCTTTGGAGCTAAGCATTTTGGAACGCCGAAGATACATGCAGCTTTAGTTTCAAGAGAGTGGTGTGCACCTTCTGTTCTGAACCATCAAAGAAACTTCAAAGAAAACAGTACTTAAGTCACTGTGAAAGAACACAGTGGAGCACACCAAAGCATTCGCCCATGTAGATAGTAGATCTACCTGTAAGGCAACATATGGATCCCTAAGCATTATTAACATCACTGAATAATCTTAGAAGGTTATATAATCTCAGAAGGGTATGTGGTTGTGAGGGAGTGGGATGTGGATATCATGAATGGCCCCTGCACTTCTGAGTTTGCCGCTACACTCATCCCTGCCAATCAGGAGGTAAAGGTAAAGGGACCCCTGACCATAAGGTCCAATCGTGACCGACTCTGGGGTTGCGGCACTCATCTCGCTTTACTGGCCAAGGGAGCCAGCGTACAGCTTCCAGGTCATGTGGCCAGCATGACTAAGCCGCTTCTGGCGAACCAAAGCAGCACACGGAAATGCCGTTTACCTTCCCGCAGGAGTGGTACCTATTTATCTACTTGCACTTTGATGTGCTTTTGAACTGCTAGGTTGGCAGGAGCAGGGACCGAGCAATGGGAGCTCACCCTGTTGCGGGGGTTCGAACTGCCGACCTTCTGATTGGCAAGTCCTAGGCTCTGTGGCCCACAGCGCCATCCGTATCCCGCCAATCAGGAACTATGGGGTAAATTTCATTTGTAGGTTGATATGTTCTCTGTCTCCAGCACCTCCTACCTCTGTTGACAGTGAGGGCAATGGGAGGGCTTTGCTTGCCCTTGGCAACACAGACAAATCAGATTGGCTATGTGGAGCCGTGATGTCAGCCTTTTATCTCCCCCTACAGGAATATCATTGCTCCTTCTCACCACCTTGGGGTGGAATGACAAAAGAGGGTGCATAGAGGGGAAGCGTACAGAAAATTAACCCCTCCAATTTGGATCCCCTTCTAGTTATTTTTCCTGTAAATCATGAAATCATGAACTGTGCTTCCCAGATATATTATTTCTTTTTAGAAAAAAGAGAGAGAGAGAAGGCAAGAATATCCTTTTAACAGTGTGCATAAATCATAGTGTGTAAGAGTCCTTCTAAGTGAGCCAGTGCTTTAAAAACAATTTATCAGTGGAAATGTGCCTCTGGCTATCTCCTTTCATCAAACCTGAGGATAATCTATAAGGATAACTCATAGGATTTCATGGCAACTGCATCTGCCCAGCACTTCATGCAAAGAGTGAAGAATGAAGACAGGGCTGCTGAATGAGGAAGAAAAGATGAGGGCTCTGGAGCCTTAATGAAAGAAATGTGTTATCTTTAGGAATGTGTGTGTAGATCCCGTAAGAGCAACCCTTTTTTTGGATCTTCTTCTTCATCCTCTTCCTCATCGATGTTAGTTTCTGTTTCCTCACTGCGCAGCTGCTTGCAGTCACAGGACTCTGTTTACATTCCACAGATTACTGTTGGAGTCTCACAGGAAAGGGAAACGGGATGTGACGTTACTGGTTTCCTGTTTCCTTTGTTCTTTGTTTCCCATTGTTCAGAGAACAACTGCTCTCTGTTCTTTCCGCTTTTTGTTGCTATAGGTCACTTGAAATTGAATGCAATAACTAGTAGAATCCCAAAAGTTGGAGAGTGTGATAGAGGAGCTCAGCGGTTAGTAGACAGGGCAGGGGTGGGGAAGCTGTGTTCCTACAGATGTGGACTACATCCCCCATGATATTGACCAATGTTCAGAGATGATGGGAGTTGTAGTCCAGCAATATCTGGAAGGCTAAAAGTTCCCTACCTGCGCACTCCTTCTTGACTTGTGGAATGTCAGAGACATGGCCAGCAGAGAGGAATCTGCAGAGGGAGAGGGAGAGGGAGAGGCAGAGGAAGTGGTGGAGCTTCATGCGGGGGTGGGGCTGACACGCATCCAGGGGGCATGGCGCCCAGCGCGGGTGAGGGAGCAGCCGCAATGGCACCCTACCCCCGCACTCCTCTTCCTCCACCAGTGGGCAGAGGAAAATAGAAACTTGATTCTTTCACACAACAAAAGTGAGAGAAGCCCTTCACTCTGGAATGCTGCCTGTAAGTTTTCGCAGCAGCACAGAGATGAAGGAGCAGGATGCAGGTGGTAGGAGGGAGTTGGATTCAACTCTCGAGGAGGAGGAAGAACTGGCTTCACCTGAGTCTCCAAGGAGTAGAAGGCGGAGCAAGCGATTAGAACAAAGGAGGGGCATCAGGAAGCCGGGGCAGGCCTGGGGTATATCTAGCCTTGGGAATGGCAGGAAGCCAGTTGAGTCAACTGACTCTGATAGTGAGCAATGAGTTGTGGGAAGCTTGGATTGCTGGAAGCCTGTTGTTGCTAATAAACCTCAACTAGTTAAACTGGCAGCGTTTTGTGTCTTGTGTGTGAGAAGTGCTAAGCCTGACATGGAAACGCAGTGATGCAAAATAAGCAAATATATTCATATTTACATGATATGGCAACACATTGCGGGAACGGACTTTCCTGGATGTGAATTTGTTTCACCTTAGGTCAGAACGTTACCTTCTCTTTCTTAACACACACAAACACACAAATGTTTGTTCTTCAGGCCCTCTAGGCCATGAAGACCGGAGGGAGAATGCTGTATATTTATCATGCCCCCAAGCTTATTTTGTTGATCAAAGGACTCGCTTCCAAGAAGAAGGCACTGATAACAGATAATTATTGAGAGATTTACAAGCAGAGCAGCTTGCAGTATTTTATAAAATGAAGTTAGCATATAAATAGAAGCCATGCACACTGTCGGCTTACTGAGCACATTGGTACAGTATTAGTGCTGAGATGAAATGGCGACTCTTCTGGAAAAGGAGTGTCTGCCATTTCTGTGATTTTCTGCAGGGGATCAAGGGTTTTGCAACTGTGTTGCAAAATTCGAAGAAATGTGAATTTTGAAAGAGTGTTTCAGTTCTCATCTTGTTTTGGGAAGTGTGAATTGGGTAGTTTCATCTGTAAATGCAAACTGAATCCATTTTCTATGTGCTTTCCCCTGTAGTCCCCTTCCTTGCCATTTGATCGTACCTCACAAAACCAAGGAGGCAGCTGAACTTTGTGTGGTGGGAGAGGGCATTTTGAAGCAATTGTGCTAATAGTCTGGGTAGTTTCTCTCTTCCAAAGATCAACCGGGGCTATAATAGAACTGCCAGTAGGAAGATCCCCAAGAGTAATTTATTTCTTCAGGGGTGCTCACCTGTAACTGGTTTCCTACCCCTGTGGAAGGTATCAGATGTCAACAGCAGCCCAAACCTGAGCAGGTAATGATATGCCCAGGACATCACAGATCACCATCATTCTGAACAGAACACCAAATCAAGTATAAGCTCAGCTATATACCGGACAGATATATAATGTAAAACATTCTTGTGGTTGCCATAGGAGTTGAGTCCTTCCAACAAGGAGGCCTTAGCTTTGATATTAAAACTCCCCAATATTACATGTGGGCTTTTCAACAGCATCTCCAACACCCACTTCCATCTTCTGAAGAATGAAGGCCGTCAGGCAGCACCCTGTCTCAATAACTCAACAATATTGCAGGGACTCATTTCTGAAGAACTACTTGAAAGGGCTCTTGCTCAGTGAGCTGGAATATCTATGAATCGAAGCAATATCCTCTTGCCATCCACCAAGCTGATGCTGATGCTTGACCAGGAAACATGGTAAACAAATTTGAGAAAGGCTTATCCCTCTCTCTTCCAGGTCAACATCCTCATCCATGATTAAATCCGGGATGACACTGATTTTGCTATTCACTTGTCCTGACATTCAACTGGGCAAAGGCTCAGATGAGACAGCACAAAGATGTCTTCTCCTCACTTGGCCCACTCAACCTCCACCACCGTATCTCCCCCTGCCAGGGCTCTACCAATGGCTACCCAAATGTGTGCAAAACTCTGAACTTTTTCTGAACCAGAACAAAACCAGAACCATGCCTGTCAAACTGGAACAAAATTCCTTTTGTAATGGCTTCATGGTCACTGTAAGAGAGGCAACATTCACGAAGGAGTTAAAAGTTCTATCCAGAGCCATCCTTGGAAAATGCAGACAGTTGTGATCCATCACTTAGCTGTAGGTTTATGTGACATTTACAACAAACGTGTATATTTGGAGAAAGTTGACGGTGACATCTTTATGTTTCGGTTATCAAAGCTTCCATCTTACAAGCCCCTTTGGTCGCAAGCTCTGTTAACAATGTTCCAGGGTTACGGCCATTCGTACCTTCCACTTTCTAAGTGGTACAATGATGAGAGAAGAGTAAGGTTTTATGTTCCCTTCTAGGCATTTCAAAACTATACCCACTAAATGACGTATAGAAAAGATTTCAAAAAGTAATAATAGAGCCTTGCTTTCAGTCTGAGGGCTTTCTCCTTACTTTTCAAGTCACACTAACTCTCTCATTTTCTTTTTTTTTCAGCACAGGTGGTGGTTCGAACATAGCACATCTATGTTTCCGCAGGTGCTACTGACACTTTGATACATGGGGAAAATTTTAAATAGCAGCAATTTTCAGCAACAAAACAGCTCTTTGTACTTTCAGAACAGTTTGCAAACACCAAGGGACTTACCCTTGCATCCGTTTGAGAAATTTCTCCCATCTATTTTATTTCTTCACTTTAGTGAAAAAGAATGTAAGAAAAAAAGCACGAGACTTAACCTGTTTCCTCTGAAGAAGCAGTATGTCCACCAATCATCAAGAACAAGAAGGCCAGTTTTTGTTTTTATGTAATGAGTATAAAATAATGTTTTTGAATAATGAATGAAATAAGAAACAAATAGCATCACAAATGTCCTTGTTTATTTATTTATTTTCCGATGGCATTGGCCTATTCCAGTATTGAAGAAATGGTCAGTGCTGTTCAAAAAATTTCACAGTTGTGGTTTCCTTACCACTGACATTTGGAAGAGGTTAGTCTGTTTATTAATTCACTGTGCCTTACTCTTTGTGACCCAACTTGCTACTTCTTTTAAAACATTTAAGGATATATTGATAATGGGGCACGCCAATATTGCAATGAACTCAAAACTAAACATACAAAGTCTGCAAGTCTTATGCTATAGCTCTTACTGTAGACTTGTTTATTTAAATTCCTTGTGCACTGCCTTTCATTTCAGAGAAATACTGTGAGGTTTGCAGGACAATAAAAACACAACATACAACAAAACACAACAATAAAAACAGTAACAATCAGAAGGAAAACAACAGTTACAATTATAGTAGCCAAAGATGTCAGGGGAGAAGTATTAATACAAATACAAAAGACATGTGAATATGAAATACACTGGAAAACCATGGTAAATTTAGGAAGCTGTCCTGACTCCCATTCAGACCACAACAACTCAGGCTCTTAGTCATAAGTAAGGTAGATATATTTACTGACCTCTACTCTAGTAGAGGTACAGGCTTAGCAACAGGTGGAGTCACAGCAGCCTTTATACTCAGGGTAAGTGACAGGAAAGGTGAGGCTACTCAGGCTGGAAGCAAGTTCACGGAGTCGAAGATCAGGGCAAGGAATTCAGAACTACATGGAAGCAATGAAGACATCCCAATGGGTTAGCATGCCCACCCACCAATCCTGTTGTGGATTTTGCTACTCTGACAACATCAGGATTGGCAACTGGAGAAGTTTATTCTGAGTAGAAAAGATTAAATGCCCAGTGCATCACATGCAAGTTTTTTTTAATACACAATTTGTGTATGCAAGCAAACGTGAATATCCAGAAACTCAAAGAGTTCCATCCAGTGAACAATGGCAGGAATTGAAGTAAAATTGTTGACATTTAATGCATACGTCTGACATGAAAGGCTTATACCAGTGAATGCTGATATTTGTTGCTGTCAACTTTGACACTGGAATGTCCATATTTGTCAAATTCTAGGCATTTGCCATAAGATACACAAACCTTTTGCAAGTTTTCTACAGTCTGTAAATTGTTTGGTTGTTGTTGTTGCTGCTGCTGCTGCCATTGTGTTTATTTCTCACATCTATACACCATCTGTAGGGACCCAAATTTCCTGCTTACCAGGGTCAGAGGAGCACGGGTGGCACTGGAATACGAATGACGTGGCCACTCCTACTTGGGGATGCTGCAACACTACCCCAGTAAAAAACAGAGACGTCACATCCACACCAAACATTCATGCAGTTCATTAAGAGCGCTGAGATTTGTAAGCATACATGTTTCTCTCAAATAAATTTATTATAATTATCATTATTAGTACCCCTCCCATCTGGGTTTCCCCAGCATATATAAAAAACATAATAAAACATCAAACAATAAAAACTTCCCTAAACCGGGCTGCCTTCAGATGTCTTCTAAAAGTCAGATAGTGGTTTATTTCCTTGACATCTGGTGGGAGGGCGTTCCACAGGGTGGGCACCACTACCGAGAAGGCCCTCTGCCTGATTCCCTGTAACTTGGCTTCTCGCAGTGAGGGAACCGCCAGAAGGCCCTCGGTGCTGGACCTCAGTGTCCGGGCTGAACGATGGGGGGTGGAGACACTCCTTCAGGTATACTGGGCCAAGGCCATTTAGGGCTTTAAAGGTCAACGCCAACACTTTGAAGTGCACTCCAAAACGTGCTGGGAGCCAATGTAGGTCTTTCAAGATGTTATGTGGTCTCGGCGGCCACTCCCAGTCACCAGTCTGGCTGCCGCATTCTGGATTAGTTGTAGTTTCTGGGTCACCTTCAAAGGTAGCCCCACGTAGAGTGCATTGCAGTAGTCCAAGCAGGAGATAACTAGAGCATGCACCACTCTGGCGAGACAGTCCGTGGGCAGGTAGGGTCTCAGCCTACGTACCAGATGGAGCTGTTGACAGCTGCCCTGGACACAGAATTAACCTGTGACTCCATGGACAGCTGTGAGTCCAAAATGACTCCCAGGCTGCGCACCTGGTCCTTCAGGGGCACAGTTGCCCCATTCAGAACCAGGGAGTCCTCCACACCGGCCCGCCCCCTGTCCCCCAAGAACAGTACTTCTGTTTTTTGTAGTTTTGTTTAACCTTTTCCTGTTATCTTGTCATTGAATACAGCACAGGGGTGTCGCTCGTTAGGAGGGAACTGCATGAAAAATGCCCCAGGCTCAATCCTTGGTATATTGAGATTGGGCTGGGAATGTCTCTGACCTGAAACCCAGGAGAGCCCCTGTCAGTCAGCATAGATAATACTGTGCTAGATGGACCAAGAAGCCATTGAAAGAAGCAATTGAAGGGAGGGGATAAAAGTAAAGGAATGAGCACAACTGCTCTTCCAAAGATCTCACCGTAGCATGAGGAGTGTTACCCCATTTTATCCTCACAGTGGCCCTATGATGTAGAATAGGCTTGTAAGTGGCAGCCCCAAGGTCATCTCACTGAGTTTTATGGATGAGTGATGACTTGAATTCTGACCTCAGTTGAACCCAAGTGCCATTGTTGCTTATGAAGTAGGATTAAGTAATAATATTTGAATATTTTACTATTTAATTTCTCACCTAGAGAGAATCTAAGGCTCTGTCCTAATTTCTTTCAAATTCTGTTAAGAAATTAGGACAGAGCCTTAGACTCCCTCTGGGTGAGAAATGAAATGGTAAAATATTCAAATATTATTACTTAATCCTACTTCATAAGCAACACACACTTGATATATTCACACTATTTTTTAGTCTTTGGACATACAGGAACAAACTAGAGTGACAATAAGGCTTTCTGATAATAACTTGCACGAACAAACACTGAGAGGCAACCAACTAGTAAGAAAATTAATCATCATCTTTGTTCTCTTATTTCTGGGCGTTGTTGTTGCTTAAGAAAAAAACAACAACAACACTATCCAAAAGGTATCAGTATGTGTTTCTAATATATTTAACAGGAAGAAAAAAAATGCAAATACTAGCAAGATTTTGATGTCGCAATCAATAAAGAAAAATAATTACCTTAACATCCATTGTATTGACGGATCCTTAGAAGCTCTCTACGGTGATTATGTTAAATTTTTATCAATTCCCTTTGTGGAAGGATAGAACTATTTATACAAACATTGACTTTATTCTCAGAAAACTTAACAATTTATGCCTGTAATGGTATATAAAATTACAGTGCCAGAGATGAAACAGCAATGGTTGTAATTACTAGTACTTACAGAGTGCTTCTTATCTTCAGACAGCAGTACTTAGCACATACGATACCATATCTGATACTACATCCATTCTACTGGTCAAGTACCTTGCTTGGAATCTAACAACATGCATGCCATTGGACCCAGGTGTTAGCTATCGGTTAACTGTCCCCTATTTGGTATGCTCCAGAAAACTCCCAGCAGTATGGCTAATGGGCAGGGTCAATGGGAGTTGTATTCCAATATATCTGAAGGGCTCCATGTTAGAGAAGGCTGCCATAGTTGAAGGATCCCATTTGTTGCAATTATAAAATAGTCACAGATAACTTTGCTAAGATAAATGAATGCCCAAATTGTCAGCCTTGTACAGGTGAGGGAAGACTCACGGGCAGTGGCGTAGCGTGGGTTCTCAGCACCCGGGGCAAGGCAAGTAATTTGTGCCCCCTAACCCGTGGATTTTAGCACTCGAGTCTCTTCCGCGCCCCCCCAGATGTTGTGCCAGGTGCAGCAGGCCCCCCTGCACCCCCCACGCTACGCCACTGCTCCCACCACAAGTCTTCAGGACAGCCATCCGAAGGCTGGCGGCGGGAGGAGGTCTCTCCGCCCCACCGCCAGCCTTCGGAGGAGGTCCGAGGACAGTGGGGTTCCTGCTTCCTCGAGGAGGGTCGGCCAAATGCGCCCCCCCCAAATGTTGCACCCGGTGCGGCCGGCACCCCTGGCACCCCCCACGCTACGCCACTGCTCACGGGATTTCTCGTTTCCACTAGAATCCTGAGGTGCACCAAGTAAGGTCAGATTCAAAATGGTGCCAATGATCTCCTGCTCTCTAGGAGCCATACACTGGGACGAGCTGCATAAACAAATACTAATCCACATCTTGACTATAGATCAGAGATTCCAACTGTTTGCCAGGGGTTCCCAAACTTGGGTCTCCAGCTGCTTTTGGACTACAACTCCCATCATCCCTAGCTAGCAGGACCAATGGTCAGGGATGATGGGAATGGTAGTCTAAAAACAGCTGGAGACCCAAGTTTGGGAAACACTGGTCTAGACCAAAAATTGCTACTGGTAAACAATTGCGAGTTGGAAAAACTTGCTGATGAACTACTGGTTGTGATGGTGGGACCTTTTTCAGACCAAGGGATGTTTTCCCTTTTGGTGGAAACTTCTGGGGCAGGGGAGTCACAAATAGGTGGGCAAGGCAAGGCAAAAATGGAAGAGGGAGCAATCATACAACTTTTATCTTTGTATAGTAGACTAGATTTTGCACACTCACAGACCACTCTTGACCCTCCACCCAGGCAAAGAAGAGGCATTACCAGAGTTCAAAGGCACACTCTTTCCAGGCAAAAACACTCAAGGAAAGAGAGAAGCAGGATCTGTGAAGGCTGTAGCCTGTGAAAAGGGGGTGTGACACGGGGACAGAGTTGAGGCCTAGGCAGAAAGGCTTGCAAAACTGTATTTAGCTTCACTCTCACCCAGAGATCCAACAGAAGTTACATCTGCCTTCTTTTCTACCTGTGCCCGGCCTTGAACATCATCACACCAGCTCTTTAAGACAATGAGTTGCACTCAACATAGCGCTAAAAATCACTTTGCAGGAGCAGAACAACTTCTGTTAGCACATCAGGACTTTCAACCCCTCTGCTCCCATTGCATGCCCCCTAAATCTGTTCTGGGTTTCCTCCCCCCCCCACACACACAAACTTCCAGAGTAGATTTGGGACTGGTGAGGTGTGTTCAGAGGGGAGAGGAAAGTGGAATTTAGCTGCAAAAGTCATTCGATTGTACATTTATTTAGTTGAACACCATGCAATGTGAAGAGGCTGGCAAGGAAAGAGCAATACAGGGGTACCTCGGGTTACATACGCTTCAGGTTACACATGCTTCAGGTTAAAGACTCCGCTAACCCAGAAATAGTGCTTAAGGTCAAGAACTTTGCTTCAGGATGAGAACAGAAATTAGGCTCCAGCGGTGCAGCAGCAGCAGGAGGCCCCATTAGCTAAAGTGGTGCTTCAGGTTAAGAACAGTTTCAGGTTAAGTACGGACCTCTGGAACGAATTAAGTACTTAACCTGAGGTACCACTGTACACTGTGGTACAGTGGTACCACAGTACAGTGGTACCTCGGGTTACATACGCTTCAGGTTACATACGCTTCAGGTTATAGACTCTGCTAACCCAGAAATAGTACCTCGGGTTAAGAACTTTGCTTCAGGGTGAGAACAGAAATTGTGCTCCGGCGGTGCAGCAGCAGCAGGAGGCCCCATTAGCTAAAGTGGTGCTTCAGGTTAAGAACAGTTTCAGATTAAGAGTGGACCTCCAGAACGAATTAAGTACTGTACTGGACATGGGGAGGAACTGCATCTTCTCTCAGAATTTCCTATGCTTAGGAGAAACTGGAACCACGGATACTTAATATGTAACAGGCCTTAAGTCTGATAGCCAGCATTTCCAGTTTAGAAAGAATACCTGGTTAGTAAGGATGGGCAAGACTCATCTACAATCTTTTTCTTTAAAAAAAAAATTATACTTTTCAAATTTATATATTTCACTGATTTTACAATCAATTTGACATTTCAAAACTTGACTTCCTTCCCCCGCTTTCTGCAATTCCTTAAATTTATTTTTAATATCTTCTGCATATCCAAATTAACTTAATTTGTTCATTTATTCCTCTTCTTTAAATATATATTCTTATGAAACTCCATGGACAAAGACAACAGGCATATAAAAGTTATGACGCTGGAAGATGAGACCCGCAGGTCAGAAGGCGTCCAACATGCTACTGAGGAAGAGCGGAGGACAAGTACAAGTTGATTCAGAGCTGATGAAGCGGCTGGGCCAAAGCCAAAAAGTCGCTCAGTTGTGGATATGCCTGGAAGTGAAAGGAAAGTCCAATGCTGTAAAGAAAAATATTGCATAGGAACCTGGAATATAAGAACCATGAACCTTGGATGTGGTCAAAAAGGAGATGGCAAGAATACAGTGTTCTCGAGGCTACCAGCATGAGTTTGACCGGACTGCGGGGGGCAGTGGAGGACAGGAGTACCTGGCGTGCTCTGCTCCATGGGGTTACGAAGAGTCAGACACGACTAAACGACTAAACAACAACAGCAACAAATGAAACTGCAGGTTATTACAATAATCCTGCCAATGTTTTTATCTGTTTAGACTTGTCTACAATCCTGGTGAGCTGGAATATCCATCGCCCCTACAAATCAGGATGGATTAGTTAGCAAATGTATACTTCTAGATTTTTTTCCACTTTCAGTCAGTCTCCTTCCCAATTTGTTCTCTATTTCCCTTTTATTCTCTTGTTGTTATATTGTGTTACACATCACCTTGTAAGCTTTTTTTTTTCTTTTTTTTGGCAGGACCATGATTTAAAAGCAATTTTGGATGGCAAACATTTGATGCAGCTGTAAGAGCAAAATAATAAAGAATTCTACCTCCCACATAGTAAATCACTTCCAAGTTGTTTTATCTTGGGACAAACAGAGGAAGATTATGCATGCCCCAAGCATCTCAACTTTGAATGATTGGGAATCTCTCTGTTTATAAAGGGAAGCAAAGGGAGCTACGCAGTTGCTCATTACCTGATCTTGAGACGGCAAGTTTTAATGATCAATTTGGAAATGTGTGAAGAAAAGTGACTTCATTCTGAGTTTAAGTTTGATTAACGTTAATTGTATCAGATGCCTTCCACTGCTAGCATTATGTGAAAGGCTATGCCAATGCAAAGGTAAAATTAACCTCAAGCCAGTGGAACAGAATTGCTTATACCAACACTGAATTTGTCTCAGATTAGCTCAAGGGCAATCTTGGATACTTGTTGAAGTCAGTGGGATTCTGCTGGTCTAAGCCAGAGTGGAATTTAATCCTTACGTTTTGATTAAGTGGAATGATGACGAATGCTTTCTGCGGACAATTTTGTGTACTTTTCTAAGAAGTGAAACCCTCTTTCCCTAGGCCCATCGTAATACGTCTCGTTGAAAGGACTAAATTGTAGGGAATTACGTGCGCGAGTCACAGGTTCTTTTGTTCTCTGGGCCGCTGAGATCCAGTGTGGAGCCAGGGGAAGAAAGTGTTTCCGTTCCTTAAAGTAACTGGAGGTCACGCCAGGTGGGGAAGAAGTAGGGGAAGGGACATCACTTCTCCCCCTATCAGAACCATTAGTGCCTTCTCCCCAGCTGACATTTGGAGTGAGGAAGCAGTTACCACAATATGTGAAATCAGGTCTCCAAGAAGCACACTGCTAGTAGCAGATGGACGAAGCATGAACAGCCTAGAGCAGAGGTTTTCACCCTTTTGGGGCCCACGGCTCCCTTGACCAACTTCATACTTTCTGTGGCACTGTGTGGGGCTCACCCCTCGCCTGCACAGCTGGCAGCCCCTCACCCCTTTTCAAACACCCTCCCTTGTGGAGTGTTCCTTCAGTTTCCTCTCTTCTCCCCTCTCCTTGGGAGTCCTCCGGGTGGCTGCTGCTGCTGTCCCTGGTCTCTGAGCTCTCCCAAAGAGAGGTGCCTCCTCCCACTGCCCCACAGGGCCCTGGGAAGCACCCCCTGGCCAGCCCCAGAGGCACCATTCACCTGGGGAGCTTGCAGCCAGAACTGTTGCAACAAACAGCTGTGCAAGCCTTTGGGAGGCAGAGATGCGAGAGGGCATTGGAGGAGGGAGAGAAGGAAAGAGGAACAGAGGCCGGTGTTGCCCATGGCACCCTTGACCATCATTCAAAGCACCCCAGGGTGCCATGGCACACTGGTTGAAAAACCACCGGCCTAGAGAATGAGAATATTTTGCCTCCAGTGGAGGCCATCTACACAATACTTCAGCCAAGCAAATACTCAATACATAGGAAAATCAATGCCAAGTCTGTAGACTCTTCTTTTCTTGTCCAGGGAGTTCCAGGAACTAAATAATACGACCCATAACACAGACTAGTCATGCATGCTCTAGAACAGCTTTCTGCAACCTAGTTCCCTCCAAATGTTGTTGGATTACAACTCCCATAACCCATTGCTACTGGCCATGCTGGCTGGGGCGGATGAGATTTGGAGCCAAATATCTGGAGGAATGAGAAAGGCTAAATATGCAGTAGGCTATTGTACTGGAATGTTCCAGGCAGTCTTGGTTGTGAGTCCTGGAAAACCTGATCCCAGCTTTGCAGGCCTTTTTCTGCCCAGCCTGGGAGGATGGGGCCTGATTGACTCCAGCTACAAAAAGTTGAGACTGCTGAAGAGGCCAGAGGCCATCTTGGCTTTCTCTTGGCTGTGGCCCAAACTGCCACAGTTCAGTGGCGTAGCGTGGGGGGTGCAGGGGGGGCGGCCGCACCGGGCGCAACATCTGGGGGTTAGGGTTAGAGGGCGTAAATCCACAGTTAGGAGGCGCAAATCCACGGGTTAGGGGGCACAAATTACTTGCCTTGCCCCGGGTGCTGACAACCCACGCTACGCCACTGCCACAGTTGCTGCCCGTCATGAACTGCCATGGGCAGGATTGGCAGCAACAGCAGCAGATATGTTCTATGCTTATGATAATATTTTATTCTCTTGTTAATTATGTTGTTTTAAATGTGTGTTTTATGTTTCACTTCCTTCAGTAATGTTTTCTTTTCAATGTCTATGGTGGGGGTTGGTAACTTTGCTGTGTTCACTGTGTATTCTGTAGTTGACCTCCTTTGTGAAGTTTTATTTTGAATTGTTTAAGATAATATTTTAGTTTCCTGTTAAGCATTTTTCTTTGAATGTATACTTTATATTTGACTTTCTTCAACAATGTTTTATTCTGGATTGTTTTACAGTCATACCTCGAGTTGAATATGCTTCATGTTGAGCGTGTTCCAGTTGCGCTCCGCAGCAACCCAGAAGTAACGGAGAACGTTACTTCCGGGTTTCGCCGCTTGCGCATTCACAGACGCTCAAAATGATGTCACACGCATGTGCAGAAGTGGCAAAAAGGGACGTGCACATCCGCAGACATGCCGTTGCCGTGACTACGTTTGCTTCTGGATGCAAACAGGGCTCTGGAACGGATCCCGTTTGCATCCCGAGGTACCACTGTATTTGATGTTTGAATGTGTTGTAAACTTTTTTGAGATATTTTTCTTAAAAATATAAAGTGGTATAGGAACAACAACAACAACCATATTCACATAAATCCAGAATGGTAAATAAAATAAATAACTGAATGAAATGTCACCATGGATGGAAATTATAGCCAAAAATATGGTTGCATGTTGCCGTTGTTGATTTTGGATAACTTTAGCCTCATGCACTCATTCCAGAGGTTGGTTTCCAATGCTTCGGGATACTACAAAGTCTGTTCCAGAGGGTCTCCAACGCTCCATAACTTGGGTTTCTTTTTCTGGAGGGTATGCAGGGAGCTGGATCGGCCAAGGAAGTTCCATTGTTATCAGGCGGCTGCAAGATACTCCCACAGCCAATTGCCAGGAATGTACAAAGACAAGGAAAAGTTTCTTACTATTCGGTTTTTATTCAGTATTTACAGAGAGAAGCTTTGGAACACAGCCTCTTGGATAATGGTGTTGTCCTGAGTGAATCTCCATCCCCCCATCTCTCCTACTTCCTCATTCATCATTTTTATATATATATATATATATATATATATATATATATATATATATATATATATATTTGCTTTCGTAGATTTTCACGGGTACAGGAATGCAGGTTTTGGTGTCTTCGGGTGTCTTCCCGTGTAAGAGTCGGGGTGTCTGTGCGACGTTTCGACGAGGTCTCACTCGTCATCTTCAGGCTGGTGCTTTCGGCTTCTTGTTACTGGAACAGTAACAAGTACTGCTCTGTAACAAGTAACAAGTATTCTGTAACAAGTAACAAGTAACAAGTAACAAGTAACAAGTAACAAGTAACAAGTAACAAGTAACAAGTAACAAGTAACAAGTAACAGTAACAAGTATTCTGCTCTGTTCCAGTAACAAGAAGCCGAAAGCACCAGCCTGAAGATGACGAGTGAGACCTCGTCGAAACGTCGCACAGACACCCCGACTCTTACACGGGAAGACACCCGAAGACACCAAAACCTGCGCATATATATATATATATATATATATATATATATATATATGCAGGTTTTGGTGTCTTCGGGTGTCTTCCCGTGTAAGAGTCGGGGTGTCTGTGCGACGTTTCGACGAGGTCTCACTCGTCATCTTCAGGCTGGTGCTTTCGGCTTCTTGTTACTGGAACAGAGCAGAATCTGGTGTTTGAGTTCCTATAAATACTGTTGAGGGGTGTGGTGTATAGCCTCCAACGTTCTGGGCAGAGAGGAAGTTCCTAGATTAGTGTGCCTTTTCTTCTTTTGTTCCTTAATTACTTGAGGGATATCTTGAGTGATTTCATGAGTGATATTCTGAATACCACTGGGTGGGTCATTAAGTGTAGATTAGTTGCTAAAGCTTTTGTGTCTTGACCTCTTGGGCTTGTGAAGAGTTTTTCTGAGAAGATGGCTGTGCTGCATTTAGTTGTGCTCTGGCTTGGCTTCGTGTATAGGGGCGAGCTGTGGTTTTGTGCCTTGTGCCAGCCAGATCTGTGTAGGGATTGCAGGGGAGTGCAGCATCCGGAGGTGCCACTATAGTTTGGCTACTGGATGGAGTCTGTAATATGTCTGTGGAGAGGGTCTGGGTTTGGGTCTGGTGTGGTTGATTGGTGACGGCGTTCTGTGTGCCTCTGGTTCTGGTGTCGGTTTTTGTGGGGAGGGCTAATTTCCAGATGTCTGGCAGGCGGGACGTGTCGTCACGCTTGTTCATGTTGTGAGGGTGTTTCTCTATCTCGATGGCTTCCATGATTATTCTCTTGTGGTGATGTTCCATGTTAAAGAGCAATTTGGAATCTGCAAAATTAATTTCGTGTCCTGTTTCTTTCATGTGTTGGAAAAGAGAGGAAGTTTTTTCTTCTTTTTTGACGGCATTCTTGTGTTCTGCGATACGTGCATTTATTCGTCTGTTTGTTTGTCCAATGTACGTGGCTGGGCAGACTTTGCAGGGTATTTCATAGACCCCTTGGTTTTCCAGCTGGATTTTGTCTTTTGGGTTTCTGAGGATATTGGCTATTTTTTGGTTGGTGCAGAAGGCTGTTTTGATATTGTGTTTATGGAGGATTTTGCTGATTTTGTCTGTAGTGCCCTTGATATAAGGAAGGAGGGCCATGCCATTGTTTTCTTCTGTGTCTTGGTTTTTGGGGGGTGTTTCTTTTTGGATTAGCTTCGTAACCCTGTTTTTCTGGTATCCATTGGCGATTAACACATTTGAGAGATTCTGTAACTCAGTTGTCAAGTGGTCTTTGTCAGCCAGGCGTTTGGTTCTGGAGATGAGAGTCTTGGCTACGGAGTTTATTTGTGCAGGGTGGTGGTGTGATTGTGCATGTAAGTAGCGGTTGGTGTGTGTTTTTTTCCGGTAGATAGTGTGTCCTAGGGAGCCATCAGGTTTTTTGTAGATTAGGACGTCAAGAAAGGGGAGTTGGTTGTTGTCTTCTATTTCCATAGTGAATTGTATTTTGGGGTGTAGGCTGTTGAGATGTGTGAGGAAGCTATCTAGTTTTTCTTTCCCGTGTGGCCAAATTACAAAGGTGTCGTCAACATATCTGAGCCAAAGTTTGGGTTTGTGTTCTGACTTGTCTAAAGCATTGGTTTCAAAGTGTTCCATGTATAAATTTGCGATGACCGGTGAGAGGGGTGATCCCATAGGTGCTCCTTCTATCTGTTTGTATCTTTGTCCATTGTGGATGAAGTACGTGTTGGTTAGGCAGTGGTTGGTCAGGTCCAGGATGTATTTGGGGGGGTTGTATTTGTTTTGAATGGCTGTCAAGGCTTCATTAATGGGCACTTGAGTGAAGAGAGATACAACATCGAAGCTCACAAGTAGGTCATCGGGATGTAGGTATTGCTTCTTTATTGTTTCTATGAACTGGAAGGAGTTAGTAACGTGTGAAGCGATGGATTCTGCATAGGGCTGAAGTTGCTTAGCGAGAAATTTAGCGAGATTTTGTAGAGGTGAGCCTATGGAGCTGACTATTGGTCTGAGTGGTGTTCCTTCTTTGTGTATCTTGGGGAGACCGTAGAGTTTGGGGCATCTGGAAGATTTTTCTCTGGGGATGATTCTTAGCTGGATTTCTTCACTGATAGGAGAGGCTTTTATTTTGGATTTGGTGGTTTTTTCCAGATAGGTGGTGGGATCTGTTTTTATACCTACCAACCTATAAAAACAGATCCCACCACCTATCTGGAAAAAACCACCAAATCCAAAATAAAAGCCTCTCCTATCAGTGAAGAAATCCAGCTAAGAATCATCCCCAGAGAAAAATCTTCCAGATGCCCCAAACTCTACGGTCTCCCCAAGATACACAAAGAAGGAACACCACTCAGACCAATAGTCAGCTCCATAGGCTCACCTCTACAAAATCTCGCTAAATTTCTCGCTAAGCAACTTCAGCCCTATGCAGAATCCATCGCTTCACACGTTACTAACTCCTTCCAGTTCATAGAAACAATAAAGAAGCAATACCTACATCCCGATGACCTACTTGTGAGCTTCGATGTTGTATCTCTCTTCACTCAAGTGCCCATTAATGAAGCCTTGACAGCCATTCAAAACAAATACAACCCCCCCAAATACATCCTGGACCTGACCAACCACTGCCTAACCAACACGTACTTCATCCACAATGGACAAAGATACAAACAGATAGAAGGAGCACCTATGGGATCACCCCTCTCACCGGTCATCGCAAATTTATACATGGAACACTTTGAAACCAATGCTTTAGACAAGTCAGAACACAAACCCAAACTTTGGCTCAGATATGTTGACGACACCTTTGTAATTTGGCCACACGGGAAAGAAAAACTAGATAGCTTCCTCACACATCTCAACAGCCTACACCCCAAAATACAATTCACTATGGAAATAGAAGACAACAACCAACTCCCCTTTCTTGACGTCCTAATCTACAAAAAACCTGATGGCTCCCTAGGACACACTATCTACCGGAAAAAAACACACACCAACCGCTACTTACATGCACAATCACACCACCACCCTGCACAAATAAACTCCGTAGCCAAGACTCTCATCTCCAGAACCAAACGCCTGGCTGACAAAGACCACTTGACAACTGAGTTACAGAATCTCTCAAATGTGTTAATCGCCAATGGATACCAGAAAAACAGGGTTACGAAGCTAATTCAAAAAGAAACACCCCCCAAAAACCAAGACACAGAAGAAAACAATGGCATGGCCCTCCTTCCTTATATCAAGGGCACTACAGACAAAATCAGCAAAATCCTCCATAAACACAATATCAAAACAGCCTTCTGCACCAACCAAAAAATAGCCAATATCCTCAGAAACCCAAAAGACAAAATCCAGCTGGAAAACCAAGGGGTCTATGAAATACCCTGCAAAGTCTGCCCAGCCACGTACATTGGACAAACAAACAGACGAATAAATGCACGTATCGCAGAACACAAGAATGCCGTCAAAAAAGAAGAAAAAACTTCCTCTCTTTTCCAACACATGAAAGAAACAGGACACGAAATTAATTTTGCAGATTCCAAATTGCTCTTTAACATGGAACATCACCACAAGAGAATAATCATGGAAGCCATCGAGATAGAGAAACACCCTCACAACATGAACAAGCGTGACGACACGTCCCGCCTGCCAGACATCTGGAAATTAGCCCTCCCCACAAAAACCGACACCAGAACCAGAGGCACACAGAACGCCGTCACCAATCAACCACACCAGACCCAAACCCAGACCCTCTCCACAGACATATTACAGACTCCATCCAGTAGCCAAACTATAGTGGCACCTCCGGATGCTGCACCCCCCTGCAATCCCTACACAGATCTGGCTGGCACAAGGCACAAAACCACAGCTCGCCCCTATACACGAAGCCAAGCCAGAGCACAACTAAATGCAGCACAGCCATCTTCTCAGAAAAACTCTTCACAAGCCCAAGAGGTCAAGACACAAAAGCTTTAGCAACTAATCTACACTTAATGACCCACCCAGTGGTATTCAGAATATCACTCATGAAATCACTCAAGATATCCCTCAAGTAATTAAGGAACAAAAGAAGAAAAGGCACACTAATCTAGGAACTTCCTCTCTGCCCAGAACGTTGGAGGCTATACACCACACCCCTCAACAGTATTTATAGGAACTCAAACACCAGATTCTGCTCTGTTCCAGTAACAAGAAGCCGAAAGCACCAGCCTGAAGATGACGAGTGAGACCTCGTCGAAACGTCGCACAGACACCCCGACTCTTACACGGGAAGACACCCGAAGACACCAAAACCTGCATTCCTGTACCCGTGAAAATCTACGAAAGCATATATATATATATATATATATAAATTTTATTAACAACATAACGTCAAAATACAGAAATACAATAAGCATAACATACAACAATACAAACAACCAAATAAAAGACTTCCTTCACCCTATATCTGGCCTCCTTTAAGTTGTTTCCTTTATGAAGAATTATTAAGATTTTTCTAATTATAACTTAAATATCCACAAAGTCTTCTGCAGACATTAACCGAAACAAGTCCAGGTATGTATTTTAGGGCACTGTTTTGTGAAGTATTCTCTGCATTTTCCTCATTCCTCATTCTCATTGTCTTCTCTATGGGTGTTGCTATGTGCCCTCTGTCTTAGAGCTCTTTGCTCTCCTACTTTTAGGGCTCACTATGTTCTGGGAGATGGTGGGTCTGGAATGCTTTCTAGTGACGACGTGTCAGCCAGCTGCTCTGGCTCTGCCTGCTCCTCGTCTCCCATTATTTCCCAACTTTTCCCCTCATCTTCCTCTGAGCTGTGACCTCTCTCAAACCCCTGATGTAATTCTGAACTGTCTTCTTCTTCTCTGGAAGGGTCAGGCTGGGGAGTCAGTCTCCACCATTCCTCCTCTGCTCAGTGCCTGACAAATTGTGTGCATGGAACCATTGCATCAGCAGAATGGCAGTGTTGGATGTGGCCTTTAAGGTTTGGTCATTTTGATTCTGAAACAAACTCATCTTGGTAGCTATGAAACGACTGTTTCATTTTTGAACTGTTGATTTCTAGCTATTAGGCGTTATTTCCATCTTTTCCTCTTAGAGATGCTGTTGAACTTATGGCAACAAAGGATGGGAGCTGTAGCCAAACAACCAAACAGAGGGTACCACAGACTCTCAAGTGCATCTCCAAACTGGTTTAACTTCCATCCATTTTCTCCCAAGATCCTTAAGAACTGTAGTTTTGTGCAGGGACTTGGGTTCTCCAATGGAGAATCCTTAGCAGCTTACCTGTTCTATGATTCTCAGAATGCTTTGTGGGAAGCCACAGGTTAATTAGGTATAAAACTGATACATATTCATAAGAATCTAAAGCTGCTCCCAGTTTTCTTACTCTTGACCACTGGCCATGCTTGCTAGGGCATTGCTTTAGCTACCCCTTGATCCAAGTAGAGAACCAGATCCAACAGCCAAGACTCTACACAGTATACTTTTGAATCAATAGCCACAGAATTGTAAGTCTGAATACGGAATACTAAATAAATGTACATGAATTGTACATAGGATCGCATATTTAAACCATGAAGATGGGGCGTATTTAAATCTTTCCCTTCCATCATGGTTGCTCTAAGTTGCTGTCCTGCTAATGGGAGTGGGGAAGAGGTGGAAGCTTTAATAGTAGTAGTAGTAGTAGTAGTAGTAGTAGTAGTAATAATAATAATTTATTATTTATACCCTGCCCATCTGGCTGGGTTTCCCCAGCCACTCTGGGCAGCTTCCAACAGACTATTAAAAAATACAATAAAACATCAAACATTTAAAACTTCTAAAGTTTTTAATGCCTTCTAAAAGTCAGATAGTTGTTTATTTCCTTGACATCTGATGGGAGGGCATTCCACAGGGTGGGTGCCACTACCAAGAAGGCCCTCTGCCTGCTTCCTATATATGGCTGTTTCCTTGCTCTTCTTCATTTCAGGGTGCTCTCAGGTCTTTGCTTCCTTCTGTTGAAAACTGGGCAATATTAGATGTTTGGATCTCTGCACAAAGTGTTAGTATATCACCTCTCCAAGCTAAAAACATAATGATCTCTATGCAGCTTGAGGAATATTTAAACAACTATGCATTAGACAAAAGTATGTGTGTAGAAGCCCTTGGCTAAAATGGACAGAAGGTGTCAGCATTTCCTTATGTTGCAAAACCGAAGGGGCAAAAAATCAGGCTGGCTTGGAAAGAGGTTAGAAACAGGCTATCCCTGTTAAGGAACCATTGCAGCTGGCACACAGGTGGGAGCTGTAAACAAGACACTCCATGCCAGTGAAGCCACCTGACCAGGTTAAATCCAGGAGTACCCCCAGACCACATGACTGATCTTCAAGGGAATGGAATCTCATCTACAACAAGCAGCTTATTAATTCCTGCACTTGGCAACTGATCGTTCACAGCACCTCTGTCTTAGATACTGAACATGGCACGACACAACCATATTTCGGACTCCTCGCCTGCAGACAAACCAACAACCAGCGTTTTCTTCTCAGAGCCTCTAGTGCATCTTCGTGGACCACATTTTTTTCCTTGCAGACCTTATTTGACCATTTATAGGCCTGAAGCAGTTGACTGTAGACTGGTGATTTGTCTTGAACAGGATCTAAACTCAACAGTCCACCATTGTGGAGAGGATGGTTCTTTGGCAGCTTGCCCACAAAATTACTCAGACAGTCCAAATCACCCAAGTCTCGGCTGATGGGAATGGATGGTCTCCTGAAAGATGGAGATGAAGCTCCTCTCGTGGCCTTCCAAGGCCTCCTTGTTGTGTCTGCCAACCTTGAGGCAGTCAAAGATGCAGCCGGGATGCCCTTGATACTCTGGACGAAGGCCTCCAGTTTGATGCTAGCACTCAACCCCCTCTGAATATTATGGTTCAGAGATTGGGGAGGGTAAGTATTTCAGACCAGTGGAGGAATCATGTTAATACCTACTTTAAATTAAAGAAAATTTTGTAAAGATGTTAATGCCAGTTAAGTTGGCAAAGATATACAAATTGAAATCCAACCTCTGTTGGAGATGTGGTGGAGAAATAGGAACAACAATACATATGTGGTGGAGGTGTGAAGAAATTAAGAAATTTTGGATAGTAGTACACAAAGAACTAAAGAAGATGTTGAAAATATCATTAACAAAGAAACCAGAGACATATCTCCTTGGATTGATAGATGATGAGATACCACGGGGGAGGGGGAGAGAATTCTTCTATATGCAAGCACAGCTGCAAAAACAGTGATTGCTGCTAGGTGGAAGTCACAAACTATACCCACAAAGGAGGAATGGATTTGTAAACTAAATGAATATTTAATTTTGGCAAAATTAACTGCTATAATAAGAAATCAGTCAAATAAAAAATTAAAAAAGGAGTGGAAATGTTTTGATGAATATATGGCAAAATATTGCTCAAAAAAAGATATGCTAATATGCCTACATTAAAATGTGAAGTACTGGATGGAAGAAAGATTAGTAAGGAAAAATAATAAGAATATATAGATGATTTGAGAAGGTTGTAGAATGCAAAGATTATTGTAAATTGTATAATGTGGAGGAAATCAAGTAGGGGTGGAGGGAAGTGGGAGGAAGGAGAAAAGAATAATATGATGGATTGAGTAAATAGAAATGTAAATGTTTGGGGGGGATGGGGAGGAAATGGTTTGACGTTGGTACATCTGTATTGTAAAGTAATATGTGAAAACCAATAAATAAATAAACACAAAAATTACCTACTTTAAATACAAATTCTTAACAGAAAATATTGTGACTATGCAAGCGTAATCGGGTAAAATATTGCCTGGGGCTTAAGAGTATAATAAACACATGTTTATCAGCATGGTATAGGTAAAAAGAATTAGCAACAGATGTTTCTCCAATTGCCCCAGTTGTTGTTAGGGGTGGGAAGGAGCCCAGAGGGATATGTGGGCAGAGGGGGCAAGTGGAGAGGGGGAAGGATGCAGTGATTTGTGGGCTTCCATGTCACCTGTGAAGCAGCTCCCGGTGTTGGTGGAAGAGGGAATCAGGAAGAGGAAACCAGGCAGCCAAAGACAAGGGAGAAGGAGGCAGGATAAGAGGGGCAGAAGGCCATGGAATTTGGAGAGCCTGCAGCACTCCCAAAGAGAGTCAAGGGTGTGATCTGATGCTGATGTTTTATAATCTTCATATAAAATGTGAAGGTAGGAAGATGTTGCTACAATTTTTACTGAGATCCTCCTGCACAGGCAGCTGATCTATGGTAAATGATGCAGAAGCCATAGAGGCTTTCTGGAGCCAGTGCAGTTAACAGCCATGAGACCCTTGCACAGCGGTTAGAATTTTTCAGCATGCTTTTTTTGGACACCGCAGTTTGCAATTGTGCACATGGCACAAATCATCTTAGGAGGCATCTGCTCTCTGTGCTGTTTGTACAGACAGGTGCACGTGTTTTCAAGTTAGTGTGCAATGGCGTTCTCTATTCCCCTCCTCACAATTAGTTTTCCATGTCCTTAAAAAAACAACCGCAGTCATCCAAAAGAGAGGGGCTGGAAACTGGTGTGTTGCTAAACAGAGCATATATATGTCTGTTATCGGTACAGAGAGACAGCTAAGTTACTGTGCTGCTTCCTATTTTGCCTATTTCATTCACTGGCAAGTTAAACATGGTGAGGGGGTGTGGCCAAGACCTGCAACATCAGTAGGTCTGCATGAATAGGTGACCTGAGAAAGTGCTTTCTGGGTACATAAGTACTGGTGCTGTGCTGTTTTATTGTAATTACTTGTATGGTTTTAATAGATTTCTTATATGTGTGTTATATATAGTTTTAATTTTATCATTGATTAATTGAGGGGGTTATGCCCCCCTACATTTTGAATGATTCTTATTTTTATTTGTAAGGTAAAAGGTAAAGGACCCCTGGACGGTTAAGTCCAGACAAAGGTGATTATGGGGTTGCGGTGCTCATCTCGCTTTCTGGCCGAGGGAGCCGGCATTTGTCCACAGACAGCTTTCCCGGTTATGTGGCCAGCATGACAAAACCACTTCTGGTGCAACGGGACACCGTGACAGAAGCCTGAGTGCACAGAAATGCTGTTTACCTTTCAGCTGCAGCAGTATCTATTTGTACTAGCATGCTTTCAAACTGCTAGGTTGGCAGGGGCTGGGACAAAGCAATGGGAGCGGAGATTCGAACCGCCAACCTTCTGATCGGCAAGCCCAAGAGGCTCAGTGGCTTAGACCACAGCACCACTCGTACAGACGTTCCTTTACCTTTTATTTGTAAGCCACCTTGAGTACCTGTCAGGGAAAAAGGTGCATCATAATAATAATAATAATAATAATAATAATAATAATAATAATAATAATTGAACCCAGCAACCACTTGAGAAGTGCACTCTTGGCACAAATCAGATTAAAACCATTCCTGGATGACATCCTGTGCACAGCACCCCTAAATGGCACCATCCTGCACCCAGCACTGAATGCACATCATGACATACTGTGTACAAGGCCCCTATCTTTAACTAGAAGACCTCTGTCACAGAAGTTCCCCGATGGCAGAAAATGAATGAAAGTCATTTCGGAAACCTCACAAGGGAAGTTATTTCTGAAAGGGCAGGAGACAACCTAGTGGAACACACCGATTTCACACACAGAAACCCCAGACTCAATTACTGGTGCATCTGATTTAAGGATAAGGACATTCCAGGCACTTTCCAAAACTCAACCCTTATCCCTGGTGTAACAAAGAAATCCAAAACCCAATTGTTAAGACAGAATACGTCTTGCAATTTCCCCTCTTTAAATAGCATACTGGCCCCGCAGCTGGCAAAAGTGAGTTTAAAGACACAAGTCTGGACTCAGGGTATTAGTCATAGAATCATAGAGTTTTAGGGTTGAAAGATACCCAAAGGGTCATGTAGTTCAACCTGTGGGCATAGGCAAGATTTATCGGGGGGGGGGTGACACCCTCCTGACACCATCCTCTCTGTCTGGCTCTGTCTAGCAGATCGGGAATGAAATGCCTCAACAGCAGTTGTTTTAAATTTCTTTCAAACCCAAGAGCTCAGAAAAATCTGTCAAAATCTTCAGTCGTTTGAAAACTCGGAAGTTAAATAAAAAATTAACATCGGGGAATACCTTCCATGCGATAAATGAGTCATCATCCAAGTTACCTCAGTGAGCATTTCAATTTCAAATATTCTGATTATTTCTACTTTAAGTACTGTATTTTTTGCACCATAACACTCACTTTTTTCCTCCTAGAAAGTAAGGGGAAATGTCTGTGCGTGTTATGGAGCGAATGCCTACGGATGACAGGGGGATCTGCTGCAGTCGTGAGCAGAGGATCCATGGTTACAGCCTGCACCAAAAAAATCACGCACCCACTGTTGCCTGGGGCCACAGTGGTGAAAAAACATGGTTACAAAGCATGGATCCACATGGATCCTCAGGATTTTTGCATTGGGCCACCCCAAACTCACCGTCAGATCACATGTCTGTGGCTGCATCATGAACCACAAAAATCATACATCCACTGTTTCGTTTAGAATATTTTTTTTCTTGTTTTCCTCCTCTCAAAACTATGTGCGTGTTATGGGCAGGTGCGTGTTATGGAGCGAAAAATACGGTATTCTTATTTATTTACTTAAGGGGGGGCAGCTGTACCCCACTGTCCCCCAGGCCACGCCCATGGTCCAACCCCCTTCCATTCAGTAATCTCAACCTGAACTCCCCCATCTAATTGGACCCCGCTTAGCTTAGCTTTGCAAATGGGCTAGCAGTTTTAATTGCCTTTGGCATCTGCACATCCATTGGGGCATGCCTAAGGCAGGGGCGAAACTAGGCTTTATTTCACCTGGGTCAAAGACCCAGTTTGGCACACACAAACATGTATTTGCTGGGAGTCTCAATGGCACCTTTCTGGAGGCTTCACCCAGGGCAAAAAATACGTGGCTAGCCTCACCCCCTCCCTGTACCTATGGGTGCCACCAGCACCCATACTTACAGGGTGCCACCTGTAAATATACCCAGGGGCAAGTGGCACTGTGGGTTAAACCACAGAGCCTAGGGCTTGCTGATCAGAAGGTTAGCGGTTCGAATCCCCACGACGGGGTGAGCTCCCGTTCCTCGGTCCCTGCTCCTGCCAACCTAGCAGTTTGAAAGCATGTCAAAGTGCAAGTAGATAAATAGGTACCGCTCCGGCGGGAAGGTAAACGGTGTTTCCGTGCACTGCTCTGGTTCGCCAGAAGCGGCTTAGTCATGCTGGCCACATGACCCGGAAGCTGTACACCGGCTCCCTCAGCCAATAAAACGAGATGAGCGCCGCAATCTCAGAGTCGGTCACGACTGGACCTAACGGTCAGGGGGTCCCTTTACCTTTACGTCCCATTGAGGGGCTCGTTCCCAAGTAAACATGCTCACGATTGCGCTGTAAGTCTTATGCAGACTTGCCTAGTGTTTTACCTGATGATGCAACTCAGTGAAGCTCGCTCCTGAGCGGCTACGTGCCAAGCATCCGTGCGCATAACTGTTACCTGGAACTGGGCGTTCCGTTCCTCCCCCCCCCCTTAAGCATTTGAATTAAACGCAGGCAGCCTTTGAGCGCTGGTGGTCTTCCACACACCCAACCCTACTTTTCGAGGTAGCCAGCAGCACTTCCGCTACTTCCGGTTACCTACCCAAGAGAGGGAGAGCATCGCCTGGATGCGCCCTTAAACCGCCTGGGGCCGTCTGTGCGCTTTGAAAGTTGCCCTGCTTTTCTGGTCCCCTCCAGCTTCTTCCTGGGGCTCTGACGCCCCTCCGCCATTAACCTGCCTCCGCTTAAATGTAGTGTGTAAAAACAAAACAAAAAAACAAACCTGCAATGGCCCAAAGAACTGAGAAAGAAAGCTTGCCCCGAGAACAACGCCTGGATGCTTTGCGCACGGAACGAGCCGCCTCCTTCCTTTGCAGCTAGGGATTGCTTGCTCCTCCGCTGCGCTTTCCCCGGCTCGCCCTCAATCCCAGGTCCCCAGAAAGAGCCGGGATTGCAGCTTGGGCTGCAGTCAAGAGTCAAGGCTACCTGGGATGGCCGCTGCAGCCGCCGTTGCTGCTGCTGCTGCTGCCGCTTGGTTTTTGAGCCACACGCGCCGCCTCCCGTAGCGGAGCGCTCGCGTCCCCGCGCGCCTCTGCCTTGCGCCTCGGTCCCTGCCTCGGCTGCGCATTGAGCTGGCGGAGTGTCGGAGGCTGGCTCGGGCGCTTTGGAGCCCGGAGCGCGCGGTTCCCTGGACTCGGAGGGGAAAGGCAGCGATAATCCCCATGAGAAAATCGCCGTGAAAGTGTGGTTTCATTTTATTTTTGTACCCAAAGCGAAGGGGCTGTCTGGCAGCCGCTGGGTCCTCGCTATTTTTCGTATGTGTGGTGAGGGCACTGCAGGAAAACTGAAAGAGGAATGATGCCCGCGTCCCATATGAGGTGAAGGGGAAACGGGAGCTTTGGGGAGGGGTAAGTATGCAACCCCGCGCCGCGGAGATATTAAATGAATGGCGGCGTAACGCGACACAGGTCTAGTCAGGAGCAAGCCCCGTTGAGTTCGGTGGGACTTACTCCGAGGTAAGTGCGTTTAAGCCTTAAAGGGCTGCAAGCTTGTACTCCCTTACCTTGGAGTGTTGAGTCCCACACTGAACTCGATGGGGCTTACTCCCGAGTAAGACACGCATTGGGATTGCACTGTGTTACCGCGGGGGTCCGCTCAGGCAACCGCTACTTTTGCGAACTCTCTTAGCAGTTTCTCTTCGGTTTTCGCGCAATGGGTAATCGTTTTATTTATTTATTTATCTGCATGCAGATTTCGGAAGGGGAGAGAGAGAGGAAAAGGGCGTTGCATATTTTCTGGACTATCGAGGTTCGCTCTTGTAAACAGGGGGCTTGGGTCCGGGAGGAGGGAAACCAGTGTGCACTTAAGCCAGTTAAAGAAGCGGGGAGCCTCTCTTGTGCGTACAGTTGATGTTTAAATTAAACATAAGAAAAACAGCCATTCCTCCGCGCGCGCGCCCCTCTCCCCCGCCTTAATTTTTGGACGCTTTGCTGATTTCATTAACCCCAATAAACTAATCAAGTGGTTAAAAGTGTCAAGTAAAGACTGGGAATGAATGTGTGTGTGTGTGTGTGTGTGTGTGTGTGTGTGTGTGTTGGGGGGGGGGAGAGAGAGGAAGAGAAGAGAGGCTTGGCTCCGCAGTTATTTATTTATTTATTTATTTGCTTGCTTCCACTATGAATTCTCCCCAATAGCTTTGCAAGAAAGGAAGGGGGAGAAATGGAGAGAAGGGAGGGAGAAATATCTGTAGGCGAGGGAAGAACGACCCCTGCAGTTGCATTGCGGAAAATCTCCGTTGCTTTGCTGGAGAATTAACGGGAGCTTGAGCTGTGGGGGTTTTTTGGGTTTGTTTTTTTTCTTTTGGCAAGGAAACCTGCGCTTGGTATTTTGTCCTCCCTCCCTCCCTCTCTCCCTCGCCCTCTCTCCTTGGTTTAGATGTAGGTGAAATAACCATGCGAAAAGCTTAAAATCCGTTGCAATGTGTATATTAATCTCCATGTCATCATTTTGTAGTGAGAGAGCTGGAGAGGAAGGCGCCGGGATGGTGTGATTGCCGTGGTGATGCCCCAGTGAGGCGTGCAGAGTTCGGGGACAACTTGGCAGTTCGGGTCCCCTGGAATTGAGAGAGACTTTCCGGAGCGGGGAGCAGCGGTCGGGCTTTTTCCCCCGTCTATGTCTTGTTGGGAGATCTGGTGGATTTTTCTCGCTCTCCTGGAGGAAGGAGGAGAAGAAGAAGAAGCTGGTGCCGGCGGTTGGCTCCTTGGTCTTTGCTGGAGGGCGAAGGAAGAGAAGGGATCTCGCTTGAGCTGTGTGGAGGGAGAACTCGGACATGTGTCAGCACATCTGGGGAATACAGGCTGCGAGTCCGAAAGGGGGTTTTCTGGGTCCGTCCAAACTGCGATATTGATCCTTGTTTTTCTTCGCCGAGGGATGCACTTGGCATGAGAATCGGAGGATGGAAATTGTTTGGGAGGTGCTCTTTCTTCTGCAAGCCAATTTCATCATCTGCATTTCAGGTACGCAGCAAAACAGAACGAGCGGGTTCCCTTTCCCCTCCCCTCCCAATTACGTGCAAAGCAGTATACGTTTTGAAATTAACAGCGTTGCCTTGATTTTAAAAGTGTGCGGAATCGCGCACCCCCCCTCCCAAGAGCGTCTGTCCCTGTTGTTTTATTTGGGGCTCTGTGCATGGGTTGTAATAAAGAAAGGCAGTGGTGTTTGAGCTCCCACCCTCCAATCCCTCTTATCTACTAGGCTTGTGTGTTGGCTGAAATAAATGCACTGCTCTGCTTCATTAATCTTGAATGCGTTGTGGCTTTTGAAAGTTGCTCAACTTCTTGCTGTGGGAGGGCAGCTCTGTTTTCTGGGACATTTCAGGGTTTCCATAGCATTGGTTTCTGATTGGAGATGCTGTACACCTCCCTCTCTCCCCCCCACCCACCCCCCTCCGCAGCCCAAATTATTCCTCCAGAGGTGGGGGTATCTGTTCCTGACATCTCGCCTCTTTTTGGCTGGGCACCTAACGCTGTGCTTCTTGGCCTTCCGTCATTCTCCCCCCCCCCCCCCTGTTTTTTGTTTTGTTCTGTTTTTGCAGGTAATTCCAGTTGTCAAAAAGATCCTGCCCAATTAATGACCAGCCACGGCCTGGCGCCTGGCGTTTTAGGATTACAGTACAGCAATTTATTCTTGGTAGAAGACATGCTCTTTCTACTTCAGAAGCCTTGGCCGCCTCGTTTAATTTGTCACGTCACTCGCGCTGGAATAATTAACGCCCCAGCCAGAGAGAGCAATAGGGGAGGAGGACTGGACCCTCGGATCTGGTGTTTGGGGCACTTCAAACACCCCCCCTGCTCCCCCGAGGGGGACCTTGGCTGCTGATTCCCTTCCCTGAAGGCAGATGCCTTTGCCCTCCGGCTTGAAAGCAAAGGTGAAGCAGCCACTGGAGCAAGCATGAAAGCCCCTGGGGGAGGCCCTCTTCTGCCAAGCGAGTGAAAACATAGCCCTCCCCGCTGTCTCAGGCTTGTTGGCTTGAACCAGATCTCTGCTTCTTCTTGCTGTTTGGCAGGGCTAGGATTTGGCAGCCCCCATTTTTTTGAAGTTAGCCACCCACTGTGCTCTGGAAACTGCGAGCCTTTCAACTTCCATCTTATTTGGTTTTCCTCCACTCCTCCAAGGTACGCTTGGCTCTTGCCTTGCCCTGGCAGCCCTCCTCCAGAGTGGTGTCATCTGAGGCTGATCTCACACACTGATCCATTGCCTCGCTGGCCAACCTTGCAGAGTTCCCATGTTCTCGGTTTGGAATGCTTGTGTTCAGAGCCTCTCGGAATTCTCAGTTCTAATAACTTTTGCATGGTGGAGGAGGTAGGGAGATAAATTCCCAGCCCTCGCTTGCTCTTGCTTTTCCCCTCCTCTTCATTTGGCAGAAGCGTCCAAAGCCCCCTCAGGAAATCGCCTCGCAACAGCAGCTGCTCTGTGCTCCTTGGCAATTTCTCACCTCATGCACCACTGCCGTCCCCTTTTCCCCCCAGCCTCGTTTGGAGAGGGCTTTCCCTTCTCAGTTGCTTTTCTGTCGAAGACCCCCAGACCTTTCCATTTTGTGCGACACCAGGTCGGAAACCCTCTCCCCCATCTTCTGCTGTTGTTGCTCTAAGCCAAGGTGCTGTTGCAAGGGGAGGTGGGGGGGGCACACTGCAATACCACCCCCTACTGGCTGGGCCAAGAACTGCTATAGGGAGGAAAAGCTCTGCAACCATCCACACTTTCACTATTTTTTCAAAAGCTACCTGATGTAATAGTTGGTGCAAAAACGAATGTGGCAGTGAGCAAGCTTGTTTTTTCTCCTGCTTTCCCACACGTGAGAGGGCAAGGAGTTGCATACCTACTGGGAGCCCTGTCTATTCAAGAGCATTCTTGTAGCTCTGCCAGTGCTGCTGTCTCCCGCTTGTGGCTCACGCCACCTGTGCCCAAGTCTTCCACCTGGAGGGCTTTATTAAGTGGCATCAAAGCCAACATAAATCTTATCCTGAAGGTTTCGACCCCAGGGATTTGGTGGTGGTGACTAGGGTGAAGAACTGGTTCATCCCATGCTTCTTTTTCAAATAGGGGCTTGCATTAAAAAATAAATTAAGAAGAAGAAGTCTGGATAGGCCTGGTGGAAATGAAAAAAACCCCAAATGTCAGTGTGGAAAAGAAGGAAAGAAAAAGTAAAAACAACACCACACTAAGTCCAAATAGCAAGCTGATATTTTGTGCATGGGATGCACTTACCTGTTTTGTCATATGGTCCAGGGTATGAGAGCATCCTTTGATAGCCGTCTTTTCTACTTGACTCAAATTGTGTGTGTGTTGGTAGCTTTATTGACACGGCTGGGTAAAGGAAGAAGTGTTAGAGCATAGAATGAATCCTGCTATGAATTTTTTCACCATTGACAACTTAATGAATGAAACCATCTCTCTTTCCCCCCCCCCTCTCTCTCTATATATATATCAGGTGTGCAGTATAGGTAACTGGAAGGAAAGGAAAATATTTCTAAAGGTTTACATATCTGTAGCAATGTCTAAAATGAGGGGAAATGTACATTTGCCAGCAGAAATATTGAAATCAATTCCCCCCCTCCTTTGGTAGGTTAGAACGGTAGAGTGTGCTGCTTGCTTTGGCTGCTTGCTTGTTCTGTTGGTGGATAGGATTCAGCATTAGTGACAGGATTTGTGCGTTTACCTTCATAGGCATGTAGGCATGTTTCCATGCATGGGGAAGGTCCCATTGGAATGATATTGTGGCAAATCAGCTAAACATAGCAGTCTGGGCTTTTTGACCATGTTTGTCGTAAAAATATGTTTTAAGAGCCTAGGAATAGGCTTGGAGAACCTTTGGCTACAATGTAATAGCCATTTAATCATGGCCATTACACTGCAAGTAATCTGGGTAAACATTCTTTTTTCCTTTACATAATTGAAATTAGCATTGTAGCAGTTTTCTGCTAACAGCCTTCCTAGCAAAGGGTGGGTGGGTGGGCTCTGCAATGGAAATTAGTGGTACCTGAAGCGTTGTGGCATACCACTTAAATTCAGAAGGTGTGTTAAGGGTGCTCCATATGGGGGAACAAAATGTGTTCATTATCATTTTGCCAATCCCTGGCTGCTTAACATTCCTCATTGAGTCACACAGGTAATTCAGTTAACGCCAGGGTTTTAGTTACTGAAGTGTTGGCAGGGTTTACATTAGACAGAAGTGGTTTTGATAGAGAGAAGTGGATAAATTGTGGTGTTCTTCATCTCTGCATTATATTGGAAGCTTGGCAGTGTTTATTTGTTTTTTGCTCATGAAATAACGCATACTTTTCATCTATGTGGAAACTGGATGTTTTCTATTTCTGGTAAAAAGCAGGAGGGGTGGTGGTTGGTTTTTTGCATCTTGTAGGTGTCATTTTCTAAGACCTGAGTGATTATCAGAATAGACAATTTTTTTAAAAAAAAACATAATCTGAAATGTGGCGTCTGAGTGCTGTGGAAAACCCGATCCTCCCAGGAAGTCAGATGCTGTCACGGTCTCCAGCCCCCCTAATGATGCTACAGTAAAGCATTATTAATTGAGTGTTGTGCCAAGGAAACGATGTCAAAACAAGGATGCTAAAATGAGATCCCACCCGGCTGTAGCTCTCAGGGACCTTCAGATAATCGTGACACTGAGTAAAAGGCATATGGATTACGTGTTCTGTGCTCCTTTGGCCCAAATCCCTTTTTCCGTGTAATGCCACGACAGATTAATTAGCAGCAACATTTGCAGCTGTAGGTGGGATGCTCCCGATCACATAATGGCTGACACATTTCTCTGCGCTGTCATTTATTTTGCACAAGCCTTGGGTAATGTTTGCATAACGTTAGGAAGGAGTCAGCCAGGTGCGATGGAAAACAACAGAGTCTCTGCTTTAAACATTGGCGATAGGCACTACGAACATACCAGAGCGGCAGGCATTCTGGTGAGATGTTTTGTTTTGGACAATGGTGTCTCAGTAAAAAGCAGTTCCTGACTAGAGTACCTAATATCTGCCACACAACTTGCTGTTACAATTAGGTACACTGTTATGTGCTCAATCTGGACGGACACCATTAAGTGTGAAAATCAGTTGGTCTTAAGGATCATTAGCAGTGCGCTAAATTGTTGATGAGGTGTTGATAAATTCATGAGATGGAAGCATACAAGAATGAAATACATCTCAGTAATGCTCCAGAACATTAAGGTGTTACTTTGGTGCGGTCATGTTTGTGTCTCTGCACATCTAATAAACTTCTGTCTGACGTGTAAGCCATTCTTTGGGGCCCTAAGTCGCAAAGCCATGCCTTGCTAGAGTGCTTCCTTCAGGCCTGTTGTGAATAAAGGAGAGAGTGGCTCTGGCCATGTGCAGAGTATTTTATCACCACTGAATAACCACAGTGATGTTACTCGTATCTGAGATTCAGAAATGGAAGCTTCCAGGTCAGAAGTACCTCAATTTCAGAAATGAACTGATGCTTCATGATTGACTTACCACATCCATTAATCACGTTCATTAATTCTACCAATTAAGTCTACCAAAGTGGAATTCAAAGTGATGTGCAGTTGAACACAGGATTGGAAACCATGAACTTATCACCATGGCTTGCTTCCATAATTATTAATTTAAGTTTATCCTTGTTGGTTAGTTTAAATCCAGAAGCAGATGCTTCTAGTCTCCTCCTCCTAATTATATTAGGGAAGGGAATGGAATGCATGCCTGAAGCCCATCCTGGCTCATTCATGCTGCACTAAACGGTGATTTAGTGTTGGGTCTCTAGCTGTTGTTGGACTACAACTCCCATCATCCCCAGCTAATAGGATGAGTGGTCAGGGATGATGGGAGTTGTAGTCCAACAACAGCTGGAAGCCCAAATTTGAGAAACAATGTGGCAATATCTGAAGCCTGGTCACCTTCCTAGTGGTAAATTTATTTTTGACCATTAAAGTAAAATCAGAAATTGTTGACACATGGGTAGTGCCCTGCTATTAAGCCTGCATGTGTCCTTAATCATGCTTTATATAAATATTCATGTTACACCTGTATCCACAGGTGTGTGGTATTTGAGCTGGAGATCATTGCACTCCATAGGTGAACTAATGCTGGATCTCTACTGATCCCTTGTTCAGGGTAGTTATTAAGAATTGCTGGATTCTTTGATTAGAAGCAAAATGATACATTTTTATGTACTGAGTCAAAATGGTGGTCATAGAGTAAAATGGCTTTGTGGATTTGTAGTACCAAAATGAAGAGTTTGTTTACACAATGGCAAAATAATTCTTGGAGCAAAATTATGCACAACCTACTCAAACTCATGTTATCCTTGGTTTCGTACTACAATAGAGAAAGATGGAGGTAGGGATTTTTTCCTTTCTAATTAGAACTCATATGTTCTGTTTGTTTGTTTGTTTTGATTAATACCTTTTATTGTTAAAATGTAGAAAGAACAGCAGTACTAGTATACAACAACACTAGACATACCAAAGAAAAACAAACAAAACAAAACTAGTCACTGGAAGGTCTTTGTGGACGACAAAGCAGATTTTTAATTGTTGTCATATCCAGTGCTTTTTTCCTCCTAAAAAAATGTTTAGGGGTACTCTCATTTTGACCACCATTTTATAGTTCAAATTGGGAAAAATAAATACAGTAAATAGAAAAAGGTACAAAGAACATGCATTACTCATATTGAAATACCGCCTCTCAACGAGGAGAAGAAGAAGAAGAAGAGTTTGGATTTGATATCCCGCCTTTCACTCCCTTTAAGGAGTCTCAAAGTGGCTAACATTCTCCTTTCCCTTCCTCCCCCACAACAAACACTCTGTGAGGTGAGTGGGGCTGAGAGACTTCAAAGAAGTGTGACTAGCCCAAGGTCACCCAGCAGCTGCATGTGGAGGAGCGGAGATGCGAACCCGGTTCCCCAGATTACGAGACTACCGCTCTTAACCACTACACCACACTGGCTCACACGAGGCCAAACTTTCATCATTAAAACAACACACATCCACATTCCACACTACTTCACACATTAAACGCTTGCTTCCGTCTGAGACTCAGGAAACAGTGTGACAGGAAATGAGGCCGCCATCGGGAGTAGCAATGGAACTGACGATTCACCGTGCTAGAGAAGAAACTAATTTTTTAAAAAATAAAATAAAATAGTTTTTTCTCCTGTAGATTCACAAAATGTTTATGGGTATGCGTACCCCTGCGTACCCCCAGGGGAAAAAGCACTGGTCATATCATAAGTGAGGAAAGGTGTTGGAAATATGGTGTGGTTGCTGTAGAGGTCTAGGGTGTATTCAGACATGGGGTCTATTGTATTGGCTTTCCTGTTGAAGACTTAAATGTTCCTTTTGCTCTATTACCTCTTGTGTCATAGAATTGTGACTTTTTGATCGATATACTTCCATGTCGCACTAAATTTCCTTCACACCAGTGGGTGTCGTGTGACACAACAGGGGACACCTTTTATACACATTCAGGTTTCTGTTCCTCCATGAGGCTAGAACACCGCCCCCGATTTTGTCCCCTGAGCAATGGTGGCATGATCCATGAAAACAGCTAGGAAAATACAGCACAAAACTCCTGTGTTACCAAAAACGGGGCATTCCGGGATCCATTCAGATTCCGGGATGGCTCCTGTAATTCCTGGGTGTCCTGGTCAAATCGGGACAGTTGACAGGTATAGTATATACCACATTCTGCTTTTCAATATGTGCAGTGTGTAGCCAATCCATGTTTATTTCTTCCCATGCGCACAGTACAAGCCACACATACAGAACTTTCCTCTTCACACACTTGGCAAAGTTTTCGTGTTACACATTCCAGCAATCCTTGGATTCCCCTTGGATGGGGAATAAGGCATTTATAGTGGCAATCAAGAAAGCATCTATGATTGCAGAATCTCTTCTTCCAGGCTTTTTAATGGTGTAGGAGTTCAATATATCTAGGTCACTGGGATTTACAGAGATGGGATGGATGAAATATTTATGGATCTTACATTTTTAATGTTTTATTGATGGGCCATATTGTTTTGTTTCTCTGTGTTACATAACCTACCCTGGGATCACCGGTTAGAGGAAGGGCAGGATAAAAATGAGATTGATAATTGCGATGACGATAGCAAAAAGACAACAACAAAATGAATAGGTTTCATTTGACTACCTCTATTTATTCACTTCATTTTAAAATTATAATAATTTTCACTTCATCTTTATGCAATAATAATAAAAAGCTGCAAATCAAGTGTTCTTCATAACGATAACATCTCAGAAAGTGCATAGTACTCCACTGCAGATGGAAAGCACATCAGTGCAAGTAGATAAATAGGTACCACTGCAGTGGGAAGGTAAACAGCATTTCCGTGCTCTCTGGTTTCCGTCACGGTGTCCTGTTGTGCCAGAAGCGGTTTAGTCATGCTGGCCACATGACCCGGAAAGCTGTCTGTGGGCAAACACTGGCTCCCACTGCCTGAAAGCGAGATGAGCATCACAACCCCATAGTCGCCTTTGACTGGACCTAACTGTCCAGGGGTCCTTTACCCAGTGCTTTTTTCTGGGGGGATGCAGGGGTACACATACCCCTAAACATATTGTGAAAATGTAAGTTTGGGCTCATTGCGGTATTTCAATATGAGCAGGGAAATAAGAGGTACCCCTAAGCATTTTTTATTTTTTATTTAGAAAAAAAACACTGCTTTTACCTTCTTTTTTCTTGCAGTTCTTCTGGGAACCTGTGTGGTTCAGATTCTGAGTTGCGGGGAAGCTTGAAGGTACATTCAGGCCAAAATACTCACATGCCCCCTTCAGACCTTGCTGCTCAACACAGCAAAGCTAGGGGGAAGTGGGGCTGAAGAAGACTGCTGCACTTTAGGGTTCTAAGTATCTAAAGTGGGTTGTAACCGGACAAAATCCTGCTTCCTATAAGTATGCTTGGGAGTTTCTCAGAGCTGCACCGCCCACATCACCTGGGCATCCATGTATCACATTGTCTGGACAGCATCTGCGGAACGAGCCCTTTAATTGCCGAAATCTCCATATTTTTAGCTGTTGGGGATATGTCACAGAAGGATAGTTTAATTATGGTGTGCATTCTCTATTGGAATTATTTTTATCAGATGGCTAAACCAGAGGCTAAAGGCTATCTCAGCTGGTGTCTTGCAAGACGACAAGATCTTTCTCTTGTTAACTATTTTTGAGTTTTGTCTTATAATCATACTCTTAATTAAATTACCACTTCAGACCTTAAAGACAAATTTATTTTAAGAACACTATCTTACAAGAGTCTCAGTCGGGTTTGACGACTACTTGGTGGCAGAGTTCTCTTAGTCAGCTAATGAGAAGAATACATGTATTTTCAGTAAAATAAAATGAGAATGATTTATTCTTAGTTTTGCCCCAGATTAGGGATGGTTAACCCATGGTCCTCTGGATATTGTTGGACTGCAACTCCCATCATCCCTGGGTAGTGTTTATGTTTGCTGGGACTTATGGGAGTTGGAGTCCAGCAACCTTGGGAGGGCAGCAGGTTCTCAGTATTCTACAGTACAGCTCAGAGCCATTAGGGCCTTCAGGAATTACTAGCTAGTTCTGTCTGTCTGTCTGAGCTTGCCTGTCTGCCTGTGTCAACCATGAACCCAAAGAAGTAAACAGCTGACATTTTGAACACTTCTTTGCCTAGCTGTCTGAATGCAATGCTTACCACACATGGTCAGATGTGGCTTTCTGCAAGCTGCTGATAATAAATAACTCTTAGGGTGGAATTCAATGTCACACTATTGCAAATGTTTTGCCTGCACAAGCATATCAGCTTGCGGGATGCAATTATCCCCACTCCCCTCCCCTCCCCTCCCTCTGTGCACTGTTCTGGGGATTCTCTCGCCCCCACAAGCGAATTTGGGGGTGCACGTGGGGTGGAGGGAGGAGAGGGGATCGAGCCCCATTGGGCAAGTGGACGTTTTTTTCTTGCACAGGATTTCGGTTTGCAGGATTTGTTAAGTGATTTCCATCCTTCAACATTTTTTTTTTAAAAAAAAAATTGCTAAAAGCTTTTCTGCCCTCCCACAGAGCATGTCCACAGTGAATTCGGCAGTTATTATTTGGAAGGGTAGTGGTTTTCCTGAAACTGGCAAGTTCATGTGTTCCTGTCAGGGACTGGGCAGAGGAAGAATGGTGGAGACCACCTCCCCAGCCTGACCCTTCCAGAGAAGAAGAAGACGGTTCAGAATTACAACAGGGGTTTGAGGGAGGTCACAGCTCAGAGGCAGATGAGGGGGAAAGCTGGGAAATAATGGGAGAGGAGGAAGAAGAGGAGGAATCACCAGGAGGGCAACAGCTGATGGACACAGTGTATTTAGAAAGCACCCCCCCCCTCCCAGAACACGGCAGGCCTTGAAAGTAGGAGAGCAAAGGGCTGAGAAGCAAAGGGTCCTCAGCACCACTCGTAGAGGAGATGATGAATGAGGAAGTGGGAGAAAAAGGGGGTGGAGAGTGACTCAGGACAACACCATTATTCTGAGAGGCTGCATTCCTGAGCCTCTCTCTGTGAATATTGAATAAAAGCTGATGGGACTTTTCCTTGTCTCGTCCGTTCCTGGCAACCTGCCATGGGAGTTGGTTCCTCCGCTGCCTGACAGTTCCTTAGACATTCCCCATATCAGTAGTGGGGATTCTGATATCCATGCAGGCTGCTGGGCACCTAGCCATTTCCACAAGCACTGTGAACATCTGAGAGACCAGTGCAAGCAGAAATCTTTTGCATGTGTGAACTGTGTGAATGTGATGCCCGGTACAAATGTAACAGATGCATAAAAGAAACACCATGAGAGTGTGTGCAAAAAAGTTGCTTTTTGCATCAGTGTCTTGCTCCTGATTCTTACATGTAAGGCTTTTTATTGCTGTCCTAATGTATTTCCTCTGTGCTTACTGCTAGTCCCTTTGTTGTTGTGGTTTAGTTGTTTAGTCGTGTCCAACTCTTCATGACCCCATGGACCAGAGCATGCCAGGCACTCCTGTCTTCCACTGCCTCCCGCAGTTTGGTCAAACTCATGTTTGTAGCTTCGAGAACACTGTCCAACCATCTCGTCCTCTGTCGTCCCCTTCTCCTTGTGCCCTCCATCTTTCCCAACATCAGGGTCTTTCCCAGGGAGTCTCCTCTTCTCATGAGGTGGCCAAAGTATTGGAGCCTCAGCTTCACGATCTGTCCTTCCAGTGAGCACTCAGGGCTGATTTCCTTCAGAATGGAGAGGTTTGATCTTCTTGCAGTCCATGGGACTCTCAAGAGTCTCCTCCAGCACCATAATTCAAAAGCACCCATTATTCGGCGATCAGCCTTCTTTATGGTCCAGCTCTCACTTCCATACATCACTACTGGGAAAAGTCCATCTTTATTCTTCCTTGTCCATGTTTGGAAGGTTAGCAGCAGATGAGCTTGTGCTCGTCCTGTAGAATATGCTGAGTGCCTGGTTGCTACCAAAGCTAGATGGTATGACTTATTTCTAAGGCAGAACTTCAAAACCCATACCCTCCAACATTTCTCCAATGGAAATAGGGATTATTATTATTATTATTATTATTATTATTATTATTACCCCACCCACCTGACTGGGTTTCTCCAGCCATATTGGAGGCTTCCAACATACAGTATATCAAAATATAATAAAACGTTAAACATTGTAAAAATTTCCTTATACCTTATACTTATACTTATACCTTATTCCTTATACTTATATAGACATGCCTTCAGATGTCTTCCAAAGGTTGGAAAGTTACTTATCTCCTTGGCTCAGGGGTCACACAACTCCATACCCTCCAACATTTCTCTGATGAAAATAGGGACACCCTAAGAAAAAGCGGGACGTTCTGGGATCAAATCAGAAACCGGGACAGCTTCTGTGAATCCAGGACTGTCTATGAAAAACAGGGACACTTGGTGGGTCTGAAAACGTGTCATACTGATGGTTACCTTTTCATACCTTTGGGTGGGGAGCAGTTCTTGGCAGCCTCTGACTTGGGCCTTGATCTGCCTTTTGCATGGCTCAGAAGGAGATAGTGGGCCCGAGAGTTTTAAGTGCTTCTCAGAGAGGAAAAAATAAATCTGCTGTGTATCCTTCTGTTGATAGGGATCAGCAGGATCATTAGAGGCTAAATTCTCTGCTCTGGCTATTGCACACTAAGTCGCCTTGGTACTTTTGCTCAGTAATCAGAGCTGTACTCTGCTAGGCCCAGGGGATCACATGCTAATAGTTTTATTAGAAATGACCTTAACAGCTACTGTGATGTTCGAGCCAGTAATTTTATATTTTGGACAATGGTAATTGATGCTGCTATTGGGTAAAGGCCGGTCAGATTTGATGGGGGTGGAGAATGCCAGTCCTTTTCCCAACAGCATTCTGCACCATCTTCAATAGCCTCCCCTTTGATTTGTCCCACACTTCATCCCATGGAGCCCTATGAAAACCACTCTAGAGCCAAGCCAGCCGCATTTGCTTAGTAACAAAAAACAAAACAAAAACAGAACAAAAAAGTAGCATTTTGGGCAAGGAAACTTTATTCTGATATGCAAACCCTCCAACATTTCTCTGAGGAAAATAGGGACGTCCTAAGGAAAAGTGGGACATCTCGCGATCAAATCAGAAACCAGACTGGCTTCTTTAAATCTGGGACCATCCCTGGAAAATAGGGACACTTGGATGGTCTGTTATATGTGGCCATATTTATGATATATGCATAAAGGTAAAGGGACCCCTGACCGTTAGGTCCAGTCATGGATGACTCTGGGGTTGCGGCGCTCATCTCGTTTTAATGGCCGAGGGAGCCGGCGTACAGCTTCTGGGTCATGTGGCCAGCATGACTAAGCTGCTTCTGGCGAACCAGAGCAGCGCACGGAAACACCGTTTACCTTCCTGACGGAGTGTTACCTATTTATCTACTTGCACTTTGACGTGCTTTCAAACTGCTGGGTTGGCAGGAGCAGGGACCAAGCAACGGGAGCTCACCCTGTCATGGGGAATTGAACCGCCGACCTTCTGATCAGCAAGCCCTAGGCTCTGTGGTTTAACCCACAGCGCCACTTGCATCCCATGATATATGCATAGAACGCACAATTCTCACGCACACATTCATTGAAACCTTTGCAGCTGATGGCCATTTGCCAACTCCCTAATGTTAGGTTTGATATTTGCAGACAGCTTGGGCCATGAAACCCAAGCTGCTTGAGCCAAGCTCATCGCAACATACTTAGTCTCATTGTAAATAGGTAGAGTGTTAGTTTGCGATGCTTCCCCCCCCCACCCCCAAGTGAGGAGGAGAAGGAGGCATCCCTGTTTGTTCTAGTATATTTTTTTAAGAATATTGAGATTATACAAAAAATTACACATAAAGAAAAAACAAACAAAAACTAACAAACACAAGCTAACAAGAAAGTTGACAAAAAGGCAACCTAGAAAGAAGGAAAAAAGGAAAAAGGAAAAAGAAGAAGAAAAAATATTTTAAAAAAGGATAAATCCATTTTTCAGCATCTTTGATCTCATTTGCTTATTTCCTTGACCTCCTCACACCTCCCCTTTTGTATTCCCATTTTCCAAGTCTTTTCAGCAAATCCTTACCCTCTTTCATTTGACTTTGCTCTATACTTAACCTATTATAACTATACATTTTCATCCGTATAACTATCTATATTTACCTATTCTTATTAACCTTATTACCAAAACCACTTCTTTTCAGTCCAACATCATTTTAACATTCATTAATTTTACAGTATTTCTGCAGATAGTCTTTAAATTTCTTCCAATCTTCCTCCACCATTTCTTCTCCCTGGTCTCGGATTTTGCCAGTCATTTCTGCCAATTCCATATAGTCCTGTTCTAGTAATTTAATTGCTGGGGTAGAGATGAATGACAACTCTTCCCTTCAAGCTATCACAAGCCATCACAAAAGAGGAGAAGGGGTTTTCTGAAATTCAGATCACCCCCCAAAAAAAGTTCTGAATCCCCTCCTGATTTTTATATATTCCCTGGGGGGTGTAGGCAGCCCATGGCTTTAGTTAAGAATAATTGAGCTAGACTGTGATGGAAGGTTGGGAGATTGAGATGGAACATAAAACTATGACTGAAAAGTATTGAGAGGTCTGGTTCATGGATTAGAACAGAGTCCATTGTGTCTGCTAAAATGCTTCATTCTGTATCTTATTCACAGGCTGCATTTTCAGGTGTATTCAGCTGGACATTCATCTGAATGGAACTCCTTCTTTTGTTTCTACGCCACTGTGCCTCCTTGCAGAACCTTCTCAATGTCAAAAGCACAGTAGTCATAAATTGTCAGTTGCAGCTTTTGTTAAAAACACACACAAACCCCGTAAAAAAACAACACCCACATTAAGGTGTGACAATGAAAGTGAGACAACATGAGTAAGAACTAGTAGAAAACTCTAGGATAGAAATGTATTTATTATTGTTAGTGGTACAGTGGTACCTCGGGTTACGAACTTAAGAGGTCCATTCTTAACCCGTAACCGTTCTTAACCTGAGGCGTGCTTTTGCTAATGGGGCCTCCCGCTGCCGCCGCCACGCTGCCAGTGTGCAGTTTCCATTCTCATCCTGGGGCAAAGTTCTCAACCCGAGCTACTACTGCCGGGTTAGCAGAGTTTGTAACCCAAAGCGTTTATAACCCGAGGTACCACTGTTTTGTGAGAGAGAACATTCAAAATATGGCCACAATTTCTTGCAGCCCATGAAGCGATGGAGCCAAATGTAAGGCACTGTGATACGAGGTTCGTAAGAGAAATGAAAAGCATTGTTTCTGCTAGCTAATCCTTACATTCAGCTGAACAAAACTGGATCCTATAAAGATTGAAGATGGGGGTATTTTAATTTTTTAAGTTGTGTCTGTGTGTTTTTACTTACCAGTATGTGGGCAATGTGCTTGGATCAGCTAGGGCAACCTCTTGTGGTGTAGTGGTTAAGAGCGGTGGACTCGTAATCTGGTGAACCGGGTTCGCTTCCCTGCTCCTCCACATGCAGCTGCTGGGTGACCTTGGGCCAGTCACACTTCTCTGAAGTCTCTCAGCCCCACTCACCTCACAGAGTGTTTGTTGTGGGGGAGGAAGGGAAAGGAGAATGTTAGCCACTTTGAGACTCCTTCGGGCAGTGATAAAGCGGGATATCAAATCCAAACTCTTCTTCTTCTTCTTCTTGCTCTCCAGCCCCTTGTGTTCTTGGCTAATAAAAACTAGCAGGGAGGGGACAGCTGGTTGGTCCAGGGAGGTGATGAATGCTTCCCTGTGAGAAGGAGTGATCCCTGCCAACTTGTAGGAGGCGGTGGTAAAACCACTCCTCAAGTAACCTTCCCTGGGTTCAGAAAATCTAAGTAATTACCAGCCAGTTGCCAATGTCCCCTTCTTGGGCAAGGTTCTTGAGCAGGTGGTCGCAGACCAGATCCAGGCGCTGTTGGAAGAAATGGATCTTCTAGATCCTTTTCCATCGGGATTTAGACCCAGTTGTGGAACAGAAACTGCTTTGGTCACCCGGAAAGATGACCAGGGGGAATGTGTCCTTGTTAATTCTCCACAGCCTCTCAGCCACTTTCAATACCATCAAACATTGTATCCTTCTGGAGTGACTGTCTGAGTTAAGGGTGGGTGGCATTGCTTTGTCATGGCTTCAATCAGGGCAATTTTTCAGCCCGAACTCACTGGAACTCAGTTTTTGGCACCTCTCAAGTTTGTTACTCTTTTACACATTTTTGTCTTTTTATATTGTAAGCCACCCTGTGATCTTTGCATGAAGGGCAGTATAGACATTTTAAAATAATAAAATAAAATATACCAGCTGCACTGGCTCCCGGTGGGGTACAGGATCAGGTTTAAGGTGCTGGTTTTAACCTTTAAAGCCCTATATGGCCTAGGACACTCGTACCTACGGGACCGCCTCTCCTGGTATGTCCCACAGAGGAACTTACAGTCTTCAAACAAAAACATCCTGAAGGTCCCAGGCCACAGAGAGGTTAGGCTGGCCTCAACTAGAGCCAGGGCTTTTTCGGCTGTGGCTCCAATCTGGTGGAATGCTCTGTCAAAAGAGACTAGGGCCCTGCGGGACTTAACATCTTTCCACAGGGCCTGCAAGACAGAGCTGTTCCACCAGGCCTTTGGTCAGGGCACAGCCTGACCCCCTCCTCTGGCAATCTTCACAGAACTTTAGCCTAATGGTAGTCATCAATTTGAGTTGAATTAATTTTAATGAAATGATTTTGAATGTTGTATTATTTTATTGTTGTTAGCCGTCCTGAGCCCGGCTTCAGCTGGGGAGGGTGGGATATAAATAAAATTTTATTATTATTATTATTATTATTATTATTATTATTATTATTATTATTAATAATGCCTGTATGACAAAAGTTGGTAATCATTTGCTAACATCCCCTTTTAAAAACCAGTCTCAAGTACTCCCAGAAAAGATATTCACAATAAGTTCTACAACTTATATTCTTTTTAACATATTCATTTGGGAGAAAGAAAATTCTCACCCACCCAACAATCAATACTTAACAGCAATCTTGTGATAAACAGAAGGTGTGTGAATCACAACTTAGTCACTGCCTTGTACAGAAAACAATTACCCACCTTTGTTATTTGTCTAGTGTAAAAAACTATTTATATGTTGCTGTACTCACAACATGGTACCTAAAAAGAAGAATAAATTGAATTCACTTTCCCCAAATGAAACTTCTGTGATGTGTCAATTACAATGGAAATATCAAATGAAACTAGCATAAAGTGCTTTGGCTGTAATGGAAGATTTGCTGCAGCACTGAAATGGGGCTCCCTTCTAAAATAACAGGCAGGAAAAGTTGGGGGAATTACTGGATTCCTATGAAATAGTATTACTGAATAAAGAAACTGTGACCTCAGCTGGTTTCGAGGTATCTTTGAACCCCGGCGCAGGAGCTTTTGTGGTCATGTGCTCACAATGAATTTCTTTTTTTCAATCGCATTGGTCATGGCAGGATTAAAATAGGGGATGCAGAGATTAATGGCCTGTTGTGACTAATCCACTAAGTCTTCTTTCCCAGTCCTCCTTTAGATTGACAGAGCCTTGAGATGGCTAAGAAACACCAGGCAAGTTGATGTCACAATTCCATAATTCAACAGATTTGCTGATTCCGCTCGCTTAAGCGCTTTGTAGCTTCTTACAGCATGGCATATAATAGTCCGGTGTTAGAAATGGCAGCCGCAATGTAAAAAGTAAACATGGATTGTGGGAAGGCTAAAACACGGACACAGGGCTTTTCTGTAGTTCCAGCCTAGATTGATGGGAGGGAGACTTGGTTCTGCAACAGAGCAGTTCTCATAACAGCAGCATTTCTTATTCATTGCTGGCATCCATCTGTCTCAGGAGACAATGGAAGAGTATGCCTTTGGAGGTGAAGTCCAGTTGTTGGAAGGTCGCAGCGCCCGTTGTGGCTGTAGAGACTGATGCGGGAAAGACATGTTTTGTTGCAACTGGAGCAGAGGAATGACACAGAATTGGAAAGGATTGCAACATCTGTGTGTCTCTTGTTGGAAACAGAATGTATGGTCTGTTGCTGTATAAGAAAAAATAGCAAAGAGGTTACATGCATTGAATAATACAAATGATGTAGACCAGGGATGTCTAACTTCCAAGAAACTACTCCCACTATATAAAAAAACTGGAAGTGATCTACTCATGGATTGACTGAAGTTGTTCAGCATTTTTTGGGGGGGAGGGGCAATTGATCAGGATCATGTGATCGATCAGGATTGACCAGGGGCACCCCACGATCGACTGGTAGATCACCATCAACCTGTTGGACAGCCCTGATGTACACAATTTTGTTGAACTATGAGATACTTTTATACAGTGCTTTTTCCTAAAAAAATTTTTTTAGGGGTACTCTCATTTTGACTCAAGAAAAACCACCATTTTATAGTTCAAATCGGGGGAAATAAATACAGTAAATGGACAAAAGTACAAAGATTCACAAATTTTTTAGGGGTATGCATACCCCTGAGTCCTTCCAGGAAAAAAGCACTGCTTTTATAAAAAAATTCACTGATAGAGCTGAAGAATGGTAACCACCAAAATCACAGATTGGTTTTTGGCAAACTTGACTAGATTGATCCATACTGGAGGGGAGAGTGGGAGAGTTGAGAGTTTTATTAATTTCCAGTAGCGCGTCACAGCAATGCAAAAGCAACTTACAATAAAAAAAAATAGGATATAGGGTGATGAGAATCTGTGGGGAGAGGAGGGAAGAGAGTGGCAAAGAAGGAAGCAGAGTAATCTGTTTTAGAACTGAGATTCTCTGGCTGTGGCCAAACTATTGGTTGTTGGTTAAGGAACAAACTTAACATCCAGGAAATGAGTGGGCTTGTTCTGTCACTTCATTGTATATGTTGGAGAGGGCGTGGAGGTACATTTGGAGAGGCAATATGTGCCTCCACATTTTTCTCCAGGAGCATCAAGCCCCCTTGCATTTGCAAAGCTGGCACACCCGAGAGCAGGCACATCTCTTCCTGGCATGCAGAGTTAATTTGATTTGTCCTTCCTAGAGGAAAAGTTTGCAACAAAGTGGACAGCAGGGCACTTTTATGGCAAGGCGGTAGCAGCACGTGAGGAAAAGCTGCAGAACAACTTGTTGATATTATTAGTAGCAGGTCTTAATGGAATGAAGCTCCATCTTGCATGCTTTGGTGACCACCAACATTTTTTTGCTCTTGGTAAAGGATGATGGACGACTTACTGAGTGTGGCAAGTTGCAGACCAGAGTAAAAACTATTTTCTTCTCTCTATGCCAATGGCTCTCTGGAATGCCTGAATGGAAATAAGGTTATCAAGAGAGATGTACATCAAGGAGTTATCTTTACCAAAGAGCAGGAGTACCAAATGTGGTGGTACCTGGAAAATCAGAAGGACTTAGAACCAGACAGAGAGAAAATGGAGCACAGCAAAAAATCCAATTCGTGTAAATAAAGAAGCCCCCCAAAATTACAAAAGAACAGCATAGACACCCCCAAAACCAGGTCCCTGAGCCAGGTAACTTTGTCTTTCCAAATCACCCACTGATACATTGATCAACAGGCCCTCTATGTAAACAAAGCTGGTGGACTTGAGTCTTAGAAGTCCTTGTTTTTGCTTTCAACTGTTTGGCAATCTGGAAGTCATTGCCTGTGTGAAATATATATTTTTTTCTAAATAGCGAATAATAATAATAATAATAATAAATTTTATTTATATCCCGCCCTCCCCAGCCGAAGCCGGGCTCAGGGCGGCTAACAACAATAAAATAATACAACATTCTAAAATCATTTCATTATAAAATTAATTCAAATCAAATTGATGGTAACCATTGGGCTAGAGTTCTGTGAAGATTGCCAAAGGAGGGAGTCAGGCTGTGCCCTGACCAAAGGCCTGGTGGAACAGCTCTGTCTTGCAGGCCCTGTGGAAAGATGTCAAGTCCCTCAGGGCCCTAGTCTCTTGTGACAGAGCGTTCCCCCAGATTGGAGCCACAGCCAAAAAAGCCCTGGCTCTAGTTGAGGCCAGCCTAACCTCTCTGTGGCCTAGGACCTTCAAGATGTTTTTCTTTGAAGACTGTAACTTCCTCTGTGGGACATACCAGGAGAGGCGGTCACGTAGGTACGAGTGTCCTAGGCTGTATAGGGCTTTAAAGGTTAAAACCAGCACCTTAAACCTGATCCTGTACCCCACCGGGAGCCAGTGCAGCTGGTATAGCACCGGGTGAATGTGATCCCCCGAGAGGACCCCGTAAGGAGTCTCGCCGTGGCATTCCGCACCCGCTGGAGTTTCTGGGTCAGTCTCAAGGGCAGCCCCATGTAGAGCGAGTTACAGTAATCCAGTCTGGAGGTGACCGTCGCATGGATCACAGTGGCTAGGTCAGGGCGAGAGAGGTAAGGAGCCAACTGCTTAGCTTGGCGGAGATGAATGGAAGATTTGAAAGCATGCCCAAATCTGGCTTGGAATTTAAGTGTGATTTCTGCAAACCGGTTTTCATGAACGATTGCACTTCTGCCTAGACTAGAACATGGTGACATATGGTAATGTTTCAATCTGTTCCAGTGACATACACTACCAGAGCTCGCATGCCTTTCATGTAGCTTTCTGCGTCTTGGAAGAGTAAACTGGGCGGCTACATTTTCCACTCATTCTTTCAACAAGCGTGCCTTTGAGAAACAATCCAAATAGCCCAAGGAGAACTCTCCTTGTGAGACATCTGGGATTGACTGTTGCCTAATAAATTTAAACTTGGATCTCCTGCACATGCTGTGGCGTCCAATTACAGGCTCATCAAGGGATTTAATGGTGCATTCTAGCAATACGTGGGTTTCCAGCAATATCCCTTTGAGGTAAAGTCAGAATTGAGAGCAAAGCTTTGGCAGCTTTTCCAAGCGAGGGCAAGGAAAAGGAGAGTTATTAAGAGCACTCAGTCCATTGACCACTGTGGCATAAATATGCAAGAGGTTTTCCTGTCAGTTTCTCCTGCCAGTTTTTCAGAAATACTACATTTGGGCTGGGGTGAAATTAATGTTGCTGTATGGTCCTGGAGTCATTTTTGAAGACGGATAAAGGAAACTTCAGCTGGTCGAGGAAACCAGAAATGTGATTATAACTGTAATTGACCAAGTGGGGAGCACTGTACCATGGAACAGCCAGAAGGCATTTTATTCTAATACCATTCCTCTTCGACAATTCACCAGTAGGTGTTCTTGTTATTCAGCGTCCATGCATTGCTACTTACTATGGCTGTGAACTTTCATTGGTTTAATGAACTGACAAAGCAACCTTTGTTGAATAATGAGAGGAGGTGTGTGAAGAGTCCCTCCTGAGGAGTTTTCAGCGGAAGTCGCCTGGATCAAGAGATCTGGAAAGAAACCCAGTAAGAGTTAAAATGAGAAAGGGCCATAGGTTGATGGTAGAGCATGCAAAATCCTGAACAAGCTGGAATGATGGCCTACGTTTTATCAGCTTTCTGGGTTCCTCGGATGCTGAGTCAGTATCACTAGCAGCTGCCACCTGCACTCTGCATTTAGAAACTCTGCCAGTCCAGTGTTAGAAACTCAGATATATAAACTAGGCACCCAATGGCTCCTTAAAACAAGGTTACCCTCATTGCAGTTCCCTCACTGCAAGAAGTGAGGTTACAGGGAACCAGGCAGAGGGCCTTCTCGGTAGTGGCACCTGCCCTGTGGAACGCCCTCCCATCAGATGTCAAGGAAATAAGCAACTATCTTACTTTTAAAAGACATCTGAAGGCAGCCCTGTTTAGGGAAGTTTTTAATGTTTAATGCTGTATTGTGTTTTTAATATTCAATTGGGAGCCGCCCAGAGTGGCTGGGGAAACCCAGCCAGATGGGTGGGTATTATTATTATTATTATTATTATTATTATTATTATTATTATTACAGTCACCCAAACAGAATGTCAAGGCAGCTCTAAAGTCTTATTTTTCAAAAGATGACACAGACCATTCACCATTCTTCAAAACTGTGAGCAGGGCAGTGGGGTGGGGTAAATGAAGACAAGCTACAACAATTAACTAGAACATTGTTCACTGCTCAGGCTGCACAGAAAAAGCATTTTGCTTGTGCAGATAAAATATAACGGATAGAATTCTACAGGATGTGATATTAGTGTGTGAAAACAGTCACGGTCCAAGGATCCCCAGGCATGCAGCTTCAGATGGTGGACACATCAATCACCATGCTAGTGCCCAGGCATCTTCACTTGGTCACAAGTGGCCTATAGGTAAAGGTAAAGGGACCCCTGACCATTAGGTCCAGTCGTGACCGACTCTGGGGTTGCGGCGCTCATCTCGCTTTACTGGCCAAGGGAGCTGGCGTACAGCTTCCGGGTCATGTGGCCAGCATGACTAAGCCACTTCTGGTGAATCAGAGCAGTGCATGGAAACGCCGTTTACCTTCCCGCTGGAGCGGTACCTATTTATCTACTTGCACTTTGACGTGCTTTCGAACTGCTAGGTTGGCAGGAGCAGGAACCGAGCAACGGGAGCTCACCCCGTCACTGGGATTCAAACCACCAACGTTCTGATCGGCAAGTCCTAGGCTCTGTAGTATAACCCACAGCGCCACCCGCGTTCCACTCAAGTGGCCTATAGTCAGGTGCAAAATGCGCCTGGTGCCTGGCTAATTTCAAACACTGTCTGCAACTCTTGAGTCCAGCAGGTGTGTGTGTGTTTCAGTGTCAGTTCTGCTGGAACATTGCATTGTGAGACACCACAGCACCCAGTTAAAGTTGCTCCTTCTGTGAACAACTTTAGCCCTTATTTGTCAGATGTGATTCCCATTGCATTATGGGAACGGAAACCTTTTGAGTCAGGCATTTGGAACTCCTAGGTACCATGATGGAAGTGCCCGAGTTTTTATTCTGTGTTAGTGATTGCGGGATTGCCTCCAATGAGCTGTTGGTGATGGGAGCCTGACTTTATTTAGCACCATTAGCTCATAATTAAATTTATGAATACACACACACAACCCCCTCCCCGATATTTGTATACTGTCTTTCAACATAAACTTTCTCAGGTAGTTTAGCAAAAACATTTTGTTAACCATAATAAATCTTCGTCCTTCCAAAAGGTTCCTTTGGGGTCAGGATACCTCCTGACGGGGTCTAATTCATACATGTGTGTTATCTTCTGCTGTGATGCTTATTGAGTGATTCATACATGTGAATTGACTCAGAGACTGTCCATTTCAAGGTGTTGCCCATTAAAGAAAAATAATGCTAATTAGATTCACTGATTTTTCTGGAGAGTTCAGTTAATTTGCTTTCTGTAGAAATGTGAGGTGCTACCTTGCAAGGCTAGGGAACAGATTAGTAAACGCTTTCAGCTGTACCTCTGCTTGTCTACAAATCACTGTTAAATAGGTGCAGCGGTTTGGCTTCTGGCCTTAGAGTTGAGAAAGCTTTGATATCTCTGAAAATTTTAAGACTGTGCAATCCCTTAGGTTCCTTTTCACCTCAATCTGCATTGCACATTCTGATGTCTGCAAACACTTCCTCCAGATGGGTTGTTTTTAAAATGCCCATGCAGATCAGGTGTGTTGTGTTCAGCTGTTCTTAAGTGCATTAATAACAGGTGGTGTGCTTTGCTCATTATACCTGTGCTCTTGGAAGACTGCAGAAATGTTAGGGAAACAAGACTTGGTAAACTACCACCCGTAACAAGTGTCTTCAGCTCCTAGCGTTACACTCATGGACTTCTATTTTTCTCCCAGGTAGGTTTCAAATATAAAACTTAGCTATTTCTGGAGCAGCCAGCCCACTGCTAAGTTGCTCCTAGATGGCTTGCTAACAATCCGCTAATGTTTTTGCTATAACTGTTTTTGAAACGTGTGGTTCTGAAGGCGGGCTGCTGGAAAAGTTGCAAAAATTGAATAGATGGAATAGCTCAGTGGGTTAGAGTGTGGTGCTGATATATGCAGAAGACAGGAAAAATAAATTTAAGGAACCCCAGAAAGAGGAACAAGGAAGTCAAGTTTTGAAATGTCAGAATGATTGTAAAATTGTTCCAGTTACAGGTAGGTAGCCGTGTTGGTCTGCCATAGTCAAAATAAAAAAAATCCTTCCAGTAGCACCTTAAAGACCAACTAAGTTAGTTCTTGGTATGAGCTTTCGTGTGCATGCACACTTCTTCAGATAGGTGCTACTGGAAGGAATTTTTTTATTTTGTAAAATTGTTGTTGCTTAGTCGTGTCTGACTCTTCGTGACCCCATGGACCAGAGCATGCCAGGCACTTCTGTCTTCCACTGCCTCCCGCAGTGCAAAATTAACTGTAAAAGTGTAAAATTAGTGAAATGAATAACCGTGAAAAGCCACTCCCGACATAAGGAGGGGGGGTTGCGGGCTCACGCCCACCAACATCCGCGCGGGGCTGGTCCTGGCCCTGCGCGATCTGGGGAATCCTCGGGCCGCGTCAGCCCCAGGGCCAGCCAATTGGCTGGCTGCAGGGGCGGGGCCTGGGTCACTTAAGGTCGGCGCAGCCCGGGATCTCCCCTTTTCGTCCTCGCCCACAGCTGCAGTTTCCCACCCACCCTCCCTCTAAGTTCCCCCCCAAACTTTGCTATGGACTTCGGTTGGTTGCCGCAAGGGGCCTGGTAGGAATTTTTCCGCCTGGCTAATTGGCATTGATTTAAAGCCATTTGGTCTTTTCGCAAATTGTCACAACTCCTTATGCAGATGAGTTGGGGGGAGGGGCGCCATCACCTCCCCCAAATATTTAAGGGTAGTCCGATAAAGGATTCCAGGGGGTGTTGCCTCGTCCGAAACCTATGGAGGCTAGGGCCTAAAGCGTACCCCCGAGCGGTGACCCCTCGGGGAGTGCCTAGGGATGTACATCTCAGGGGCTCCCCCTGCTGGTGTTAACCCTTTCCGCTTCTCATGCCGGATAGTCTGATAGGACCAATGCCTAAAGCCAATACCGCTCTTACCTGTAACCAATAAAGTTGTGGCCATTTTTTGCCCATTAACCTAAAATTTGGTGTCCTGTCTTTATTATTCCAACTGGTGGGGGGCGGGAATCGCCACGCAAAGTAAAAAAAAAAAAAGTGTGGTGCTGACAAAATTGCAGGTTTGAGCAGGTTTGTTGTACATCTGGGTTTTCGTAAACATGTCCTCTTTTCCAAAGGAGAAATCCCCATCCAGGCAGATTTCCAATGCTTTGCAAAAGGTCCGGGGTTTTGTTTTTATATTGTTTTCGGCAGCCGCCAGGCCTGTTGCAGCCTTCGTCTGGAAACATAGCATCTCCACCATCTTCATATCATTAGTTCTGGACTGTTTTCACACACTAATATCCCACCCTGCAGAATTCTATCAGTTATACTTTATCTTCACAATTGGAATGAATTTCCGAGACCAAAATGCTTTTTTCTGTGCAGCCTCTGCAGGAGCAGTCACCATTAAGAAAAAGAGGTCAGACTAGGCCAATTATGTATGTCGACTTTCCCTGGACCAAGAGACTTTTCTCCTTTAAGCTCTCAAAGCTCTTAACCTAGCTCAGGATTTTCATCTGAACTAGCCAGATGTTTAACTGAGAATCAATTGCAGTCCTTCATTTGAAAAATAAGACTTTGAGTGCCGTCTTGCCCCCCAAATGGTAACTCGGCATTCCATTTTGGTGACTGCAACTTTTATTTAAGTAGCCATTTGGCGCCTTGATCAGCTTCTACCACTGATTGGGATGGGGAGGGGTGACGCAACGGCAAAGTCAGTGTGGCGCAAAAGCACCAGCGGAACCAATTCCGTGCTCTTGCCAGTGCATTTGCACCACAACAACCATGCTGTTGCCTTGCCCCCTCCTCATCCTATTATGCAGCAGGGAGGTCAGGTGAATGCCGTCCCCAGTTCCCCTGCTGTATCTTGTTCTGTGAGAGAGTTATTCTGCTTGCACAACGTGGCTTTTCCTTTATCTCTTCTCCCTGTGCATCCTCAAAATCTGATCCAGAGTGCCTAGGAGTTGAAGGGGAGAGGAGAAAGAAGTTCTCTTCCGCAAGGGCAAGTCTGCAGCACATAGCTGTTAACCATCCCTTATTTGGTGGGAAAGTCCCTATCCCAGCGCCGTGTCCCTCTGCTGTCCCTTATTGATGATGTCCTTTAAATTCCCCAGGTTTCAAAAGAAGCAGCTCCTCTCCCTCCCTCCCTGCCAGCCAGGGAGGAGGGAGGCGCCAACTGTGTTGCTTGGCTGCATTGCTCACCCAATAAGGAGTCTAAGAACGACTGGGGGGGGTGGAGCTTGCATGCCTTGTGCCCATCAAATTGGCCGCATTGCCTGGGGACTCGCCTTTGCTCAGCACTTCCCAGCAGAGAGGTAACGGTGGTTTTCCTTGCTGCATCCCCTTTGCCGGGTTGCTGCGCTGTGGGAACCACCGCTTGAGGCTTCATTTGGCTGCTGGCTGGGCTTCCTGCCTTTGGCTCAGAAGGGCTCAGAAGTTGAACATACCTGTGCTCTGAAAATCCCTTATTTTGGCTGCTGATCCCTTATTTTCGAGGCTGCTGGTCCCTTATTTTCAAATCTGTAAGTTGACAGCTATGCTGCAGCATGACTGGAACAGCACTGCTTAGGGGTGGATGAAGGGGGGCAGGGGGGCGGTCTGCCCTGGGTGTCATCACTGAGGGGGGTGACATTTGGCGTGCCACCCACCCATGACTCCCAAGCCTACCCCGAGCTGTTGGGGGATGGGGCAGAGCTGCACCACTTTGTCAGCGGCCTTCCCCCTTCATTTTGACAGCTCAGGGGAGGCTTGGAAGTTGTGGGCCGGCAGAGTGCAGTTGCCCCCCACTGCTGGGCTGCTTCCTGGGGGGGGAGCCTCCCCTGAGCTGTCAAAAGGAAGAGGGAAGGGAGGAAGGTTGCTGGCAAAGCGGCGCGGCTCCCTCCCCCCCCCCCAGTCTGCCATGGGCGGCTCGCTCCATCTCCCCCCCCCATAGGGGGTGCCTCACTCCACCCCCATGTGTGTCTCAGCCCCGCCCCCATGGACGCGTCCCTGGGTGCAAAGCATGTGTGCCACTCCAAGTGCCAGAGCAGCTAACTCTACCTCTGGCACCGCTGGCTACAGCCTGCAGATTGCGTTTCCAAATCAAGGGCCGCTTCATTTAAAACTTCTCTCACAATGTCCCCCTGCCTCCCCCGGTTGTAATAAACCTCCACTCAAAACAGGAGAGACTAAAGAAAATAGCATCACTCTAAAGTTTCCTTCAGGCAGAGAATGCAAGGGAACAAGGTGCCCTCACGTTTAAAGCCCTTGCATTTTCAGAGAGATAGTAATTTAGTACGACCAGATGACTCAAATCAAACAAGTTATATCTCAAATCTTCTCTTACCTGACTCTTGTATCCTGTTTCTCCATCTTCGGGGTTTGTTTGTTTTTTGAACAGTAAAATCTTTCTTCTTTGGCTGCCACTTATCTTCTCTGCCTATATATTGATTTCAAGATTATTCAGTGATGTGCTGGTGTTTTGTTTTTTTCTTTCTCTCTCTTTCTCTAAAAAAATCAGTGACATTTTCTGTTTCCTCCCCAAGGTAGTGTTTTGGTTTTTTTGTCCATGCATTATGGAGAGTTTTGATGAAGGGGTGATTTAAAAGAACACAAATGGGAAAGAGTGCATTAGCTAGGCTAGGATTAAAAGTGTGTTTGTAGAATCAAAGACTTCAGAGTCAGGTGTATGTAGAAGAGACCAGGCGATTGGAGAGCCAGTGTGGTGTAGTGGTTAAGAGCGGTGGACTCATAATCTGGTGCACCGGGTTCGCGTCCCCGCTCCTCCACATGCAGCTGCTGGGTGACCTTGGGCTAGTCAAACTTCTCTGAAGTCTCTCAGCCTCACTCACCTCACAGAGTGTTTGTTGTGGGGGAGGAAGGGAAAGGAGAATGTTAGCCGCTTTGAGACTCCTTAGGGTAGTGATAAAGCGGGATATCAAATCCAAACTCTTCTTCTAACTTCCGCATCAAGTCCTTACAGCCAGTGCTAAGGGCCTTCTCAGTAGTGGCACCCACCCCGTGGAACGCCCTCCCATCAGATGTCAAGGAGATAAGTAACTATACAACCTTTAGAAGACACCTGAAGGTAGCCCTGTATAGGGAAGTTTTTTAATGTTTAATGCTTCAGTATATTTTTTATATATTTTAGAAGCTGCCCAGAGTGGTTCGGGCAACCCAGTCAGATGGGCGGGGTACTACTACTACTAATAATAATAATATAAGGAGCACATGGAATAGTTTTACAATGAATTCCTAAGTGTCTGTGGAGAAGAAAGTCTGAATATTTTCACAGGGATTTATGCTTGGGTAAGTGTGAAGAGGGCCGCAATTTTATGATTTTTTTCCTTCTTTTTTCCTTCTGTCACCTGGGTTCAGTTTAAGGGGATTGCGCTAGACATAAATATGTCAGCTGAATTTATGCTGACATCAGGTGCCGGGAGTATTAATTTATTTAGCAGCATGACTAATCTGAACATGATGTTAAAAGGGATATACTGTACAATGTCCTTGTTGCTACTCTGTGAAATGGCAAATTGCCCACTACAGACCTTAAGGAACTTTAATGTTCTATAATCCAAAGTGGGGCTGATCAGTTTGTACGCAGGTTCTACGTAGCTTTGCTGACTTGCGGTTAATAACATGTCTACTGTCAGGGGTTCAGGAGCAGAGGCGAGGGCAAGGGAGGAAACAGAGAGTGAAGGGGAGGAGTTCGAAGGAAAGATGAGCGATGACGACGACCCGAGATCTCCGAGTCTTTCCAGTGAATCGGAAGATTCACAGGAAGGAGCGCCAGTGACCAGAGCAAGGGGGGAGCTTAGGGGGACACCCCAGGAAGAAGGGACCAGAGGGGGTTCAGAGAGCAGCAGTTGGAAATCGGGGCCAACATCCCCAACAGAGCGCAGTGGGGAGGAAGGGCGCCAGGCATCGGGATCCGGCGGCTCGCCGCAGGGGGGAGGGCATGAGTCAGGAGTGGCCACACCTCCATCGGAGAGAGAAGAAACGGTCAAACGGAAAGTGGGAGGTTGGGCGCGCGCGCCAAGTTCAAATGCACAGGAAGGCGGCACAGTAAGCAGCCCGGAAAGGGAGCCAGGTCCTAAAGCCCGCCGCAAGGAGACAGAAGGGTCCGGGGGGTCAGCGTCAGAAGAGTCCCGGAAGGAAGAGACCACGGGGGGCAGAGGGACCCAGAGAAGAACGGTCAGGAGGAAAAGGTGGAGTAAGGTATTAAGTTGGTGTACAGGAGGCGGAGACTCAGACGGAGCTTCGCCGGTCTAGCTTATAAGACGTAGAGTTGCGTGCTACAGCTTGAAAATGGAAACTGTAAATCAATAAAGACTTTTATACAGTGAATGCTGGCTAGCGTGATCCTCTATGAGCTCGGATCTGGAAGCAGCTCTGACATCTACGTTTGTTCATCCTGGAACTTCAGTGTTTGAGAATAATGTTGCCTTGCAGATCACTCCGTTGACATTTCTACCCGTGGCAAAAGTGTTTGCTCACCTGGCAATTTCCACTTTTCGCTGGAAAAAATATGTCATCTTAAATTTCTGCAAGGTCACAGAAGCAGAGGAATTGGGGGGGGGAGAGAATCCTGTTACCCTTCTTGGGGGTGGGGTCCATGTGCCTGACAGTAAACTTGAAGGTATGGTGGTTGCAGATGTGGGAGCTGAGCTGGAATATATTTCCAATATGGTTCTCTTGCACCATCACATCACCTGCTTGGGAGTTAAAAGAGTGAAACGTGTAGAGATGAAAGTAAGTTAGTAAATTGGTCGATATGATGATGTTCTTAGTACAGTGGTACCTCAGGTTAAGAACTTAATTTGTTCTGGAGGTCCGTTCTTAACCTGAAACTGTTCTTAACCTGAGGTACCACTTTATTTTTTAAAAAATAATATTTATTAATAGTTTCAGAATAATAGAAAAAAGAGAAAAGAAAAAACAACAACACTACAATACATAAAGAAGAAAACAACACAAAACATAAAAACCAATACAGCAATGCAACAAAAAAAGAAAAAAAAACACAAATCCCAAATTACATATCTTTAACTTCCATTTGCTTGTTTCATTGACCTCCTCACACCTCCCCTTTTGTATTCTAGTTTAATTAGTTATTTCAGCAAATTCTTTCCAATCTTTCTCAATTTTTGTTAAATAATTTATCTTAACATTTTAACCTAATAGTTAACTCAACAAATCCTTCCCATCTTTCCCCATATTCTGTTATTTAAATTACCTTGATTTATTTAACCTTATCTTACCCTAAAATACCTTAAAGCTTGAATCTTAATGCTCAAATATACATAGCTCCTGATATCATTTCTGCTAGAGTCATATAGTTTCATTCCAACATTTCCCCTAATATTCATTTATTTTATGCTGATTCCCCAAATAAAATTTTTCTTTATAGATTTTCTTCCAATCTTCATCCAACATCTCTTCTTCCTGGCCTCGGGTCGTGTCAGTCCTTACTGTCCATTCCATCTAGTCCATCAACCTGGAAGTCTTATGTCCGAGGCCCTTAAGTCTCTTCCATGTCCCTTCTGCAGATCTTCTTCTTCTTGTTTATACTTGCCCTTTTCCTTGTCATTTGTTGGTCTCTTTCTTAATTTCTTTCCTTTCTCATTGAGGAGTAGGTCTCTGGGGGGTTCCAACCCAAAATTGTCTCCATCTCCCTTCATCAAACCCACCCATTCCCCACAGTCCCACTCCCCACAGTCATCAGTGTAATCCAAAAGGTATTTAAAAACATATTTCAAGGTCTCTCCAAAATTAGGAACCTCCTCAGCTCCAGACTCCCCCTGGCCCAATTCAACTTCTATCTTCAATGGCAGCGGCTTATGCTCCTGTAGGGCCTCGGGTTTCTCCATTTGTATTATTTGAGGTGCAACCGCATCCTCCTCCATTATTTTCTGCACTTGCCCAATCAGTACAGGTTCATGAGTTGGTCCCTGAATGGTTTCTGTATCAATGTTCCCTGTTTGTCCAGAGTTGTTAACCACAACAGTCATCAAGTCCATTTTCTCATTCATCAAATCCATCTTCTCATGCATCTGTTCCAGCAAGGCACTTTTCTTGCATAAAGCAAGCACCCAGTCTTCCTCCCAGCTCATCTTTAGTCAAGGTCAGAAAAGACTAGTCCCACGATCTTAATCTCACAGCTGTTGAGTCCTCACGTAGACTGCAACAACAATTTAACAAGCTTCCTCTAGGGGAGACAATTTCTATTTGTATCCATTTTTTTTTTAAGGCAAGTCCAACAAAGGAAAATTACTTTCATTTTTCAGATATTTTTCAGTTATTTTATTTCTTTAGAATGCAAAAGGCAACACTGGAATCAGTTTATTTCTCTTCTTTAGCTATCTGTCAAAGTATTCCATTCACAGTCAATGAACCTCTCCAATTATTTCTGTCTCTGACACCCCGTTTCCAGGTTAGAGACGGTGGAAACCTATCCTTCTTCACTCCCTCTCCTGCAGGGGTTAAACAAAGTTCTCCCCCCTTTTCTCCTACTTCCAAGGGGGTTTCAATAATTATAGATGAAGGAAATTTAGACTTTTTTAACGGCTTTCCAGGCTTTAGCTTACAAAGTTTTTGCTTTAGTCTATATACAGAAAGCGGAAGGCGGACTTCCTGTTTTGAACCTTCCCGCTTTGGTGCCAAATTAAGATATTTCTTGATCCAATTTTCTGTTTCTACTCACGGGTACTTGTTTTAAATCCAATTGTCCACAGGAAAAAGTCAGCGCTCTCCGGCAATGGCTGTGCGGCTTCACTCCGTAAAAATAGCAATCAGTTCGCAGCACCGCGCCGCTCACCCCACTTCACTCCGGAGCCCCAAAATGGGGTTCCCGGTGCATAGGGGGGGTGCTCCTGGTGCCCTGCCGAACCCCACGTTCCCAGGCTTCCTCCGCCTGGGATTTCTAGCGGGTCCCCACCTTCGCCGCGGTGGGAAGACCCAATTTCCACGGAGCCCATTCCTCCGATCAGAGGAACTCCGCCATTCACCGATGGCGCTGACCCGCAAGTCGAGCCTGAGGTACCACTTTAGCTAATGGGGCCTCCTGCTGCCGCCGTGCGATTTCTGTTCTCATCCTGAAGCAAAGTTCTTAACCCGAGGTACTATCTCTGGGTTAGTGGAGTCTGTAACCTGAAGCGTCTGTAACCCGAGGTACCACTGTACAACAAGATTGTAGGCTGCATTTGCTATGCGATCAGCACAGTGAATTACAAACATAATTCAGACATTGAAAAAGGCACAAAAGAAAAGCTCAGGATTTAAAGATGAGAGTTTTCAATGAAGTAAGCAAACAAGAAAAAAATGTGCAAGTGCATCCCATTGACTGCTAGGGCTGGGCGAAACTTGGTTTTTGACATTGTGATATATCACCAGCTAAGCTTCATGATATACTGATAAATCACAATGTCTGAAATAAGGATGGGGATAGGTTCTAGAGGCTTTGGCTGGCTTCATGGTTTTTCCCACATTGTGATTTTGTCGTAGCACATGCACACATATCATATTCACAATATATTGCCATTCATTGTAAGCACAAAAGATAAGAAAGGAAAACATGCTTCATTTTCAAAGCAAGCACCACAAACTTGGGATGCCGGTGCCTGAACCTGTGACTTTCTGCATTGAATTAGCTGCAGCCCCTCAGAGCAGAGGGGTAGCTTGCCTTGTTCCAGATAACAAGGGGATCATAGGAGACTGAACGTTTGAGTTAAGGCTGGCAAAAGAGGATTCCTGGCAACCCGGTCAAGTTGCATGAGTTTGTCAACTGTGTGGACTCTGTCACTGTTCCTGTTTCTGCATGTGCTTAGGTTTAAGTGGCAGGCAAGTGAAATAATGTATTTTCCTGTGAATTGTGGGGTATTTTGAGGAATTTATCCCATTGCCCAGAGTTCAAGAATATTTAAGAGCTGAATCAAACACAGATTAGTGATATTATGTACTAGCACTTGCTAAGGAAATTACATCTCCCATGTTGAATATACAGGAAGTAACTTCTTTCTTTAGACTAGAACAGCCAGAGTAGCAATCACATCTAGCATTTGCTAAAATGCTCTTTTGAAACAAATGGAGCCATAAGCAGGTCCCATTATGTTTCATATCTAAGTATTTCAGATTAGGGTTTGAAGAGCAGTTTAAGTCACCAGCGTGTTTCAGAGAGTTCACATACAGAAAGGCAGCAATAACTATTCTGGAAAATACATCCTCTCCAACGACTCTGAGAGTAGCTATTGTCTGTTTGCACTTAAGAGTGAGTAACAAGGAGTTTTGGCCAAAGTCAAGATCTCACATTTAAAGATGAATCATGGAGTTGTTTTTAACATTTCCTGCATTGTAAAGTTTCATAAGATTAAGTTATTCCGGGGAGTGTTAACAGCACACCTATACATGAAAAGCATAATCTTACACATGTGTTCATGAATGTACAGTGGTACCTTGGTTCTCAAACGCCTTGGTACTCAAACAACTTGGAACCCAAACACTGCAAACCCAGAAGTAAGTTTTCCGGTTTGCGAACTTTTTTCGGAAGCCAAACATGCTCCGTTTTGAGTGTTACGCTTCCATTTTGAGTGTTACACTGAGGTCTGTCTGTTTTTTATTTATTTTTGTGGCTTTTTTGTTTCGTTTTTGTGACTGTGTGGAACCCAGTTCACCTACTGATTGATCAATTGCATGACTGCAGTACATTGTTTATTGCTTTCATTTTATGGATCAATGCTCTTGTTAGATAGTAAAATTCATGTTAAATTGCTGTTTTAGGGGTTGTTTTTTAAAGTCTGGAAGGGATTAATCCATTTTGCATTACTTTCTATGGGAAAGCGCACCTTGGTTATTGAACCGACTTCCGGAATGGATTACGGTAAGTTTGAGAACCCAGGTACCACTATGTCACTTTGGGGGTCTTTAATCTTGAGACAATAAAGTGGTTACTGTGCTAAATTACTACCAATTTAGAAATGCTGATATTGGCTTCCATATTTAAAAGCAATGGCTTAACAAAGCTCTAAATGGCCTGTAACCTAATTACTTGTGTGGAGCGTCTCTTCATATATTTCCTGACCTGAGTATTAAGATCTGCTAGGGAGAGGACGCGGGTGGCGCTGTGGGCTAAAGCCTCAACGCCTAGGGCTTGCCGATCGAAAGGTCGGCGGTTCGAATCCCCGCGGCGGGGTGCGCTCCCGCTGTTCGGTCCCAGCGCCTGCCCACCTAGCAGTTCGAAAGCACCTCCGGGTGCAAGTAGATAAATAGGTACCGCTTACCAGCGGGAAGGTAAACGGCGTTCCGTGTGCGGCTCTGGCTCGCCAGAGCAGCGATGTCACGCTGGCCACGTGACCCGGAAGTGTCCCCGGACAGCGCTGGCCCCCGGCCAATAAATGTGAGATGGGCGCACAAACCCCACAGTCTGTCAAGACTGGCCCGTTCGGGCAGGGGTACCTTTACCTTTACCTTTAGGGAGAGTCTCCTTGGCATTCCCTTTTCTGGGAGCTAGTGATTATATTGGGATATGGCAGATGTTTTCCCCTGCTGTAGTGTGTCATATATGGAATGCCATCCTCTCAGAGACTGAGGTGGCACTAATGGTGACTTCATTCTCGTGCCAAGCTGAGACTTTCCTCAGACCCCAGGTCAACTGGAATTTGTTGATTGCTGAGTAATTATGGTTTTATAAATTGCACTTTTCTTTTTATGAAATGTTGCCTGCCCTAAGATCAGGATGATGAGGATACTTTAGCAGATTTTCTCATTCGTTTCAGTTCACATGGCTTGAAAATTGCATGTGACTCTTGGGTTCTGATTTGACCACCCTTGTGATGAACTAATAGCATGGGTAGGCAAACTAAGGCCTGGTGGCCGGATCCGGTCCTATCGCCTTCTAAATCCGGCCCACGGATGTCCTGGAATCAGCATGTTTTTTACATGAGTAGAATGTGTGCTCTTATTTAAAATGCCTCTCTGGGTTATTTGTGGGGCATAGGTATTCATTCATTATTATTTTTCAAAATATAGTGTGGCCCCCCACAAGGTCTAAGGGACAGTGGACTGGCCCCCTGCTGAAAAAGTTTGCTGACCCCTGACTAATATAAATAATGAATGGAAAGAGTTAGTGGCTGCTTAGAGAAGTTTTGTATGCAGAAAATTGACACAAGTGAATGGTTCCTCATCATCCTGGAAAAAGTGACAAGTGGGGTGCTGCAGGATTCTGTCCTGAGGCCGTTGTTGTTAAATGTCTTTCTAAATGACTTGGATGAAGGAATTGAGGGGATGCTCTTCAAATTTGCAGATGGCACCAAACTGGGAGGGGTAGCTAACGCCTTAGAGGACAGAATCAAGATTCTAGATGACTTCAACAGATTGGAGAACCAGTTCAGAACTAACAAAATGAATTTCAGTTGGGATAAATATAAGGTTCTTGGGGACACCTGGTTTGCTAATAGTACATGTGAAAGGGATCTAGGGGTCTTAGTAGACAACAGGCTTAAGAGGAGTTAACAGTGTGATGCAGCAGCAAAATATTGGTTTCACAGTTTTTGACCTAGCAATATATCACGAATGATGTGTGTTACGACTGGGCGATATATTGTCCAAAACCAGTTTCAAGTCCATATCATGGTATCAGTTTCATAGTTTTCGACCTGGCAATATATTGTGAATCATGGTGTGTGTGTGTGTGTGTGTATGTGTGTGTGTGTGTGTATTATGCAAAAATCACAATGTGGGGAAAACCATGAAGCCAGCCAGTGCCTCTACATATTACAATGTTTAGCTGGTGATACATTACGAAGTTGAAAACCAGGTGTCGCCCAGCCCTGTTTGCCTTTACATAGTTCAATCCTTGTTTCAGACATCGTGATATAGCAGTATATCAAGATGTTTATCTGGTGATATATCGCCGTGTTGAAAGCCAGATATCACCCAGCCCTAATCAACAGAAGTATAGTGTCCAGATCAAGGGAAGTAATAGATCCACTCTATTCTGCCTTGGTCAAACCACACCAGAAGTCCTGTGTCCAGTTCTGGGTGCCACAGTTTAAGAAGGATATTGACAAGCTGGAGTGTGTGCAGAGCTGGGTGACCAAGAATATCAAGAGCTTGGAAACCAAGCCTTATGAGGAACATTTGAAGGTGTTGGGTATGTTTAGCCTTGTGACAGAAGAGAGATATGATAGCCATCATCACATATTGAAAAAGCTGTCATTGCCTCAGCCTAGTATACCTGAAGGAGCATCTCCAGCCCCATCGTTCCGCCCGGACGCTGAGGTCCAGCGCTGAGGGCCTTCTGGCGGTTCCCTCATTGCGAGAAGCAAAGCTACAGAGAACCAGGCAGAGGGCCTTCTCGGTAGTGGCGCCCCCCTGTGGAATGCCCTCCCATCAGATGTCAAAGAGATAAACAACTACCTGACATTTAGAAGACATCTGAAGGCAGCCCTGTTCAGGGAAGTTTTTAATTGTGACATTTTAATGTATTTTTAATCTTTGTTGGAAGCCGCCCAGGGTGGCTGGGGAAAGCCAGCCGGATGGGTGGGGTACAAATAATAAATCATGATGTTATTGATGATGATGATGAAAGATGGAGCAAGATTGTTGTCTCCTGCTCCAGAGGGCAGTGGCTTCAATTTAAAAGAAGAAGAAGAAGAAGAAGAGTTTGGATTTGATATCCTGCTTTATCATTACCCGAAGGAGTCTCAAAGCGGCTAACATTCTCCTTTCCCTTCCTCCCCCACAACAAACACTCTGTGAGCAGAGTGGGGCTGAGAGACTTCAGAGAAGTGTGACTGGCCCAAGGTCACCCAGCAGCTGCATGTGGAGCGGAGACGCGAACCCGGTTCACCAGATTATGAGTCTATCGCTCTTAGCCACTACACCACACTGGCTCTCAAAAGAAAGGATATTCCGACTAACCATCAGGAAGAACTTTCTGACAGTAAGAGCTGTTTGACAGTGGAACGGTCTTCCTTGGAAGGTGGTGGACTCTCCTTCCTTGGAGGTTTTTAAGCAGAAGTTAGGCAGTCATCTGTCATGTATGCTTTAGTTGAGATTCCTGCATTGAGGAACCTTGAGGGACCTGCATTGAGGGACCAACTCTACAATTCTATGATTCTAAGCTTTTAAATGCTACACGAGACCTAAATTGGAGATTGGGCTTTGGTAGTTCAGTTGTGTACCAGAAACCAGTTCCATCATATATATGGGCTTCAGTTTTTAAATCAAATAACAGAAGTATACTTGCCATCATAATTCTTCTCCCATTGTTAGCTCTTCCCTCTCCTGCCTGTAATGAGGCTCTGCTGAGACAGCCATAATATAGCTTAAAGTGTAGAGAACAACTTCCCCTTTCTACAAGTGCCTTTGCAGGAGCTCAGAGCAACCCCTTACTCACAAGTAGGCAGATCCGGGCATTCATATTTTTGGATTAAGCATATAGGGATGGCAATCTCTTGAGCGATAACCAATTGCCTTTGAATCAGTTTTGCCGCCGTGAATTTCCCTTAATGACGGTATGGCTACCAGTGCCAAGTCTCTCATCCTTTGCAAGAAGATTCTGATTGAAATAGCTTTCTTGCGAAGCTTATGAGACAAATATTTTAAGGTCTAAATTGCTCAGAAGTATCTAACCACGCAGTGGTTGGCCTCTGGGGAAATTCTTGCTGTTTTCCAAGATTATTCCATTAGTGTTTACACTGTGCTTGCCTGCCAAAAAGTCAATCTGGCTTTCCCTTTCACGGTTCTGTCCGTTCTGAAGGTCTTATGGCTGAGAAGTAAAATCCATTATATATCAAGGACATGATAAATTTGGAAATGGTGCAAGACAAACTTTTCCAGAGTCCAAGCTGGATTGCGCATACACCCCCCTCCCCCGTCTTTCATCATTCATTTTCATAATTTGTTCCTAAATTTGAATGGATACTATTTGGCCTTTATGTGGGGCTGGGGGGAAGACTTTCTCCACATTCTAAAAGAATAATGTTCTCAAGTGTGATTTTGCTATGTTCTTTGCAGGGCTTCGTTTTTTTATTCTAACTGTTTATTGCAATAAATATACAAGCAAGGATGACTGTAAAATTTCACTTTCGCTGAAAGTGAAAATTTCAGAAGACAATGGAAATTGCTGTTTTCTTCTCTGATGACAAAAAGAATTCAATCAAAACATTAAAACAAGCCATTGAAATGTGAAATAAACAGCGCCACAATGAACACAGTCAAAACAACAATTAAAACTAAACAAGCGTGTCTTCAAAGGCCGAGGGAGTGTCTGTATTGAGGGGGACCTCTATTATTTCAGCAGGAAGGGCATCCCATCATCATCATCATCATCATCATCATCATAATTAATAAATAAATAAATAATTTATACCCCAGCCTCTCTGGGCAGCTCCCCATAGAATATTATCATTAATAACAAAGCAATAAAACACCAAACATTAAAAACTTCCATAAATAGATATCAGATGTCCACAACACAAGGGCCACCCATGAGAAAAGCACACTTCCATGTTATCAAAAGCTGATAATCATCAGGCAGTGGCAAAACTGGTCATGGCTCCACATGTTAATCTCAATCAGAGTTTCCCAAACTTGGGTCTCTGAGCTGTTGTTGGACTACAACTCCCATCATCCATAGCTAGCAGACCCTTTCAGATAACAGAGTGGTGAAATCATTAACTGCCTTAAATTTCCCCTCTAACAGTGTCTTTTTCTGCATCAAGATGGCGTTCAACATGTCTCCATGTTCTCATTTGAAATCAGAATCTGAAGGATACCCTTCCCCTGGTCACTTTCACAGGCTTTCTCTCTGTTTTGTTTTGACCATGAACACTGTAATAGGATCAGTGATCAAAATTAAGCTTATGGAGCGAGTGGCCATTGCTGATGGTATAATTGCAGTGACACCCAGGCAGAGAAAATGAACTTAGATTCTTATTTGTTATTCAGGAACATTTTCCGTGCTTCACTCATATCGCGGCGTAGAAGTTCTCGAGAGAGAAACAGATGGATCTTCATGAAAGCAGGCTGGGAGAGACACAAAAAAAGAGAGCAGTATTTAATCAGTTTCTAGTGTTTGCCATCTTGACTTCAAAAAGAGATGTTTCTTAGTTTGTTTTCTCCCCTTCGGTTTTTAATGTGTTGTGGTTCCAAGACTTATCATCTTGATTACTTGAAGAAGCCTGTGTATTTCTTCTAAAGTGTTTTTTTTCTTTTATATTCAAGAAGTTAGCTCTAATTTGTTGGGGGAATTCTCTCGCTGAAACAGCAAGCCAGCACTTGTTTTACATGGGAATAAGTCCCATTGAACGCAGGGATATTTTTCTTCATGGGATCATAGAATCATAGAGTTGGAATAGACCACAAGGGCCATCAAGTCCAACCCTCTCCCAAGCAGGAAACACCATCAGAGCACTCCTGACATATGGTTGTCAAGCCTCTGCTTAAAGACCTCCAAAGAAGGAGACTCCACCACACTCCTTGGCAGCAAATTCCACTGTCGAACAGCTCTTACTGTCAGGAAGTTCTTCCTAATGTTTAGGTGGAATCTTTTTTCTTGTAGTTTGGATCCATTGCTCCGTGTCCGCTTCTCTGGAGCAGCAGAAAACAACCTTTCTCCCTCCTCTATATGACATCCTTTTATATATTTGAACATGGCTATCACCCCTTAACCTCCTCTTCTCCAGGCTAAACATGCCAGCTCCCTTAGCCGTTCCTCATAAGGCATCATTTTCAGACCTTTGACCATTTTGGTTGCCCTCCTCTGGACACGTTCCAGTTTGTCAGTGTCCTTCTTGAACACTGACAAACAGGCTCTGCTGAATTCTGTGAGTTTTCAGATAATGAATTGTTTTACCAGGGTAATCTAGAATGGCAAGGTAAGCACTTCAAGTGTCCATCAACTGCAATAAGAGCGTTTAAGCAAATACTTAGCTCTCCCGTTGAAATCGCTAGGACTTTTAAATCAGTCTAAATCCAAATTACTTGGAATTAATATTGATATCGTGGATAAGGATGTAATTTTCAAAGGTTTGCAAGGCTAAATGGAAAGATAAGGGCATTAGTATCCTGGTGTGAAATTAGTTAATTATGTAAAGAACTTATTAGTTAGCTCTAGAAGCATTGCTATTCAAATTAGGGCAGGAGCTGAACTGGAAGTCAAAAAGGAAAGTATCTTTTGAAACCCTGTTACAAAAATTTGGTCCTCCTTTAAAGAGTATTGCGGTGAGGCCTGGAAAACTGACACCCTGTGTTGTGGGTGGGTACGATTGGTCAGCCACAACACCCGATTGGTAGGTCCCTCGAAGCTGGGTGCAATCTGACCAATGGGACGCAGTCCAAACAGTTTGAGGGACCAATTTATGCCCATGCACGTGGCCCAGAGCTTCCTCTTTCGGGGCGTGCATTCGGAACACTCGCCCACCTCTCCCTACTTTTAGGGCTTGCACTTGACCTTGCTATGCCGTCATGTGTTGTCTGTCATTGGGACAGTGGCACAGCAGGAATTTCCCCCACTTGGCTGATTGGCTGTTGCCATTTGGGTTTCGCCTGCCGCGTAGCAAATTGTCATAACTTGTAAGGTTGCAGATAGGCTCTGGTTCAGGCGATATGGATAGGAGAACGCTCTCGCCATCCCTATGTGAAGGGTATTCCGTTAAAGGAATCCAGGGACTCAATGGTTTGGTCAACCCCTGAGAGGGGGTTGTGCCCGTGTCTGAGTCCAGAGGGACATTTGGGTGGCAGAGATAGCCCGTTCCCAGCTTTCCGCTTATTCAGGTGTTCACCCTTGGCTGACCGATGCTGGAACCCTGGGTCAGCGCTACCTGCATTGCAGGGAGCTAGTTGAACCAGAGCCTATGCAACCAGTCACTTTCTGTAATCAATAAAGTTGTGGTCTAAATTCTGCCAAAAAACAAACCAAAATTTGAGTTGTGTGAATTTATTTAGGGGGGAGATTTCTGGGTCTGAACACGCAAATGAATGCTCTTCCAAGACATCTATTTTTTTTTCCTGAGGGTCAGTCCTGCATAGTTAGTGTTCAATAAAGGAGCAGAGTCAGGTTTAGGTAAATGTTGGAGCTAAGTGGCAAAGGAGACCAGTTTCTTACACATACAGTGGTACCTCAGGTTAAGTACTTAATTCGTTCCGGAGGTCCGTACTTAACCTGAAACTGTTCTTAACCTGAAACACCACTTTAGCTAATGGGGCCTCCTGCTGCCGCCGGAGCACGATTTCCGTTCTCATCCTAAAGCAAAGTTCTTAACCTAAAGCACTATTTCTGGGTTAGCGGAGTCTGTAACCTGAAGCATATGTAACTTGAAGCGTATGTAACCCGAGGTACCAATGTATATCTTATACATGTGACAGGATTTCAGAGTCTTGTTAGATAGAATCACAGAATCCTAGTGTTGGAGGGGGGACCTCGAGGGTTATTTATTCCAACCTCTTGCAATACAGGCAATCTGTATCTTTGACAGGTAGACATCTTCTTGTTGTTGTTTAGTCGTTTAGTCGTGTCCGACTCTTCGTGACCCCATGGACCAGAGCACACCAGGCACTCCTGTCTTCCACTGCTTCACGCAGTTTGGTCAAACTCATGCTGGTAGCTTTGAGAACACTGTCCAACCATCTCGTCCTCTGTCGTCCCCTAGCTCATAGCTTCTCTGAGCTATTCAAGCCCCTTCGCCATGGCAAGGCAGTGATCCATGAAGGGGAGGTAGACATCTAGCCACTGCTTAAAAACTTCTACCACATTCCAAGGATGTCTGTTCAACTGCAATAGCTCGTACTGTCAAGAAGTTCTTCCTCTTAGTCGAAATCCCCTTTCTGGTAATTTTAACTAAGCGACAAATTTAATTTAACACCCAAAGTGGTCCTCTTTAATGACACTAAATTCTGTGTGGAAGGAAATAATGGAGATGTAGTTGGCAATTTGTTAACAGCTGCAGAAATGATTATAGCTGGAAAAGAATGAATGAGTCATCAATAGAGGATTGGCTCTAGAAAGTCTTGATATTGTAGTGCTTTGTCAAAAATTACTGCTATTATACAATGTGCATTGGGGGAGGGGGAAAAGGCCATTGAAATGTTTCTGAGGGAAATTGCAATGATCTGTGGAATTGTAGAATTGGAAGTATAGAACTAATTGTGTCCGTCCTCAAAAATTTGTTTTGATTTGAATATTTTATATTCATTTGAATATTTTGTATTGATGTAATTTTATGCAGAAATGATTGATGGAGGGTTTTTCCAAAGGACTTAACAGCCCATTCCTAACCATGTCTACTCAGAAATATGTTCTATTGAAGTCAATTGGGCTTCTAAATTCTTTTTCTTGAACATGAAACTCAAGTTTTCACGACACAGTTACAGTGGTACCTCGGGTTAAGAACTTCATTCATTCTGGAGGTCCATTCTTAACCTGAAACTGTTCTTAACCTGAGGTACCACCTTAGCTAATGGGGCCTCCTGCTGCCGCCACGCCGCCAGAGCATGATTTCTGTTCTCATCCTGAAGCAAAGTTCTTAACCCGAGGTACTATTTCTGTGTTAGCGGAGTCTGTAACCTGAAGCATCTGTAACCCGAGGTACCACTGTGTGTGTGTGTGTGTGTGTGTAAAATTTAGTGGCAGCCTGAATGCAACCCTGATAATCAGATCTGTTCTAGTTTTGTGTCCCTCCAAAGACTATGGTTTGACTCATCTGAATGTATTGCTTTGCATGCAGTCTCTCCCCCCCCCCCCCATTTTCTTTTCTTTTGCTGTGCTCAACTGTATTCTTTGTGCAGCAAAAGTTTGGGCAGCAATAGCTTGGTTTTTCTGAATTTAATTTTAAATTTGGAAAATATATTGCACTCCTAGTGATGTGGTGATGATCAGAGCTGGACGATATATTGGTCAATTTCTGAAACCAGTATGGCGTGTAGATCACAATACCGGTTTCAGACATTTTGAACTGGCAATACATTGTGGTGGCTAGGAAGCCTGCAGATGGCAAAGGCGCTGGCAGGTAGGCAAATGGAGTTTGAGAAGGTTCCAGAAGAGCTCCATCTGCCTGCCTGAGTGAGCCTTTGAGGAAGCCCCCACCCCTTGCCCCTCTGGCTTGTGTGAACCAGAGCGGTATGGGGGCTTGCTCAGCTGGGAGACATGAGGCTTCATGCCCCCCAGCTGAGCAGTTTAAGGAAGCCCCTGCCCCTCTAGTGCCAAATGGCTCCTTAAGCCAAGGTTACAGTCATCAAAATGGAATGTCCAGTTGCCTTTAGGGGAGCAAGATGGCTCTACAAAGTCTTATTTTTCAAAGAATGGATTGACTCTGATTGATTCTCCGTTGAACATCTCATTAGTTCAGATGACAACCTTGAGCTATAGGTTAAGAGCTCAGAGAACCTAAACAAGAAAAGTCACTTGATCGACATATATTGACCTATTCTGACCTCTTTTTCTTAACGGTGACTGCTCTTTGCTCAGAAAAAAAGCATTTTTGTCTCAGAAATTCATTCCAATTTTGCAGATAAGATAGAATTGATAGAATTCTACAGGATGGGGTATTAGCGTGTGAAAACACTCCAGATCCGGTGATCCCCAAGCACACACCTCCAGATGGTGGAGATATCAGGGGCCATCCTGGCGCCTGGGCATCTTCACTTGGTCGCAAGGGGTTGAAATCCAGGTGCAAAATGCACCAGGTGCCTGGCTAATTTCGAACACTGATCCCAATATGCAGCAGTGATGCCCCACGTCACCATCTACTTACTTCCAGGTTCAACCCCCTGTATCTCTAGGTGGAGTTGATAGAAAATCTGGGGAGCTGCTACTAGACATTGCACAAAGTACTGAGCCAGCTGAAACTTCAGTTTTATGTTAATCCATTCAAAGACTTGGAAGAAATTTATCCTGTACCAAAGAAGATGCCTTCTAATTAAAGTGGTACCTCGGGTTAAGTACTTAATTTGTTCCAAAGATCTGTTCTTAACCTGAAACTGTTCTTAACCTGAAGCACCACTTTAGTTAATGGGGCCTCCTGTTGCCGCCACGCTGCCAGAGCACGATTTCTGTTCTTATCCTGAAGCAAAGTTCTTAACCCGAGGTACTATTTCTGGGTTAGCAGAGTCTATAACCTGAAGTGTATGTAACCCGAGGTACCAGTGTATCTTCTTTGGTACAGGATAAGTTTCTTCCATATCTTTTAATCGATTATCAAGAAACAGGTGTACAATGTGATAAGTGCTTCCTGTAAAGGTAAAGGACCCTTGACAGTTAAGTCCAGTCGCAAACGACTCTGGGTTTGCGGCGCTCATCTCGCTTTACTGGCCAAGGGAGCCGACGTTTGTCCGCAGACAGTTTTTCTGAGTCATGTGGCCAGCATGACTAAGCTGCTTCTGGTGAAACCAGAGCAGCGCACGAAAACGCCGTTTACCTTCTCGCCGGAGCAGTACCTATTTATCTACTTGCACTTGGACATGCTTTCGAACTGCTAGGTTGGCAGGAGCTGGGACAGAGCAATGGGAGCTCACCCCGTCGGGGGGATTTGAACCGCTGACCTTCCAATCGGCAAGCCCTAGGCTCTGTGGTTTAGACCACAGCATCACTCACGTCCCAAGTGCTTCCTAGTACAGTCCAGTTTGAGTTGTGGAGGTGGGGCTCATCACCAGTGTTGGATTTATGTATAAGCTAAACAAGCTATAGCTTAGGGCCCCACTCTCTTGGGGGGGGGGGCAAAAATTTAAAGGGAAAAAATCTGGATGTACATTTCCATAATATAAGATAAAAAAACAAATAAAATAAAACCTACATACAGCAACAGTGTTTTGTGTTGTGTAGGCTCCTATGATGTAAATACTGGATCCTGTTTGCTAGCCAACTCTGTAAAATACCACTAGTTTGCTCATTTCTATATATAGAGTGCAGGGACGCGGGTGGCGCTGTGGGTAAAACCTCAGTGCCTAGGACTTGCCGATTGTATGGTCGGCGGTTCGAATCCCCGCGGCGGGGTGAGCTCCCGTCGTTCGGTCCCAGCTCCTGCCCACCTAGCAGTTCGAAAGCACTCGTAAGTGCAAGTAGATAAATAGGGACTGCTTTATAGTGGGAAGGTAAACGGCGTTTCCGTGTGCTGCGCTGGTGCTGGCTCGCCAGCTGCAGCTTCGTCACGCTAGCCACGTGACCCGGAAGTGTCTTCGGATGGCGCCGGCTCACGGCCTCTAGAGTGAGATGAACACGCAACCCTAGAGTTGGACACGACTGGCCTGTACGGGCAGGGGTACTGTCAGGGTTACTTCCAGATCCTAGCTCACAGAGGATCACGCTAGGCAGCGATCATTAAATAAAAGTCTTTATTGAGTTACAGTCTCCATTCTCGAGCTGCTGCGTGCAACGCTACGTCTTATGCTTAGATCGGCGAAGCTCCGTCTGAGTCTCCGCCCCTTGCGCACCAACTTAATATCCTAGCCCTGCTCCACCTTTTCCGCCTGACAGTTCTCCTCTGGGTCCCTCTGCCCCCCTGGGTCTCTTCCTTCCGGGATTCTTCTGACGCTGACCCCCCTGACTCTCCTGTCTCCTTGCGCCGGGCTTTAGGACCTGGCTCCCTTTCCGGGCTGCCTACTGCGCCACCTTCCAGTGCATTTGAACTTGGCACGCGCGCCCAACCTTCCACTTTCCGTCTAACCGTCACTTCGCTCCCCGATGAGGGTGTGGCCACTCCTGACTCGTGCCCTCCCTCCTGTTGCGAGCTGCCAGCGCTTGCTCCCTGGCGCTCTTCCTCTTTCCTACTCTCTGGCGGTGACGTTGGTCCCGATCTCCAACTGCTCCCCTCTGAGTCCCCTCTGGCTCTTTCTTCCTGGGGTGTCCCCCTAGTCTCCCCCCTTGCCCTGGCCACTGGTGCTCCTTTTTGTGAATCTTCTGATTCACTGGAAAGACTCGGAGATCTCGGGTCGTCGTCATCACTCATCCTTTCTTCTGCCTCCTCCCCCTCGCTCTCTGTTTCCTCCCTTGCCCTCGCCTCTGCTCCTGAACCCCTGACAGGTACCTTTACCTTTACCTATGTATACAGTGCCTATATTCTGCATGGACTGGTTGTATGGCAACATTTGCAAACGGCTTTAGATACCTATTAGGTCCATAAATTACCATATAGAATATATTCAACACAAATAACAGTGACAATTTGTTGTTGACAAAGGACAGCTGGACATATAAAGGACCCCATTACCTTCAGTAGCTTAGGGCCTCATCAAACTTAAATCCGGCCCTGCTCATCACACTTATTTTTGTAATGGTCTCAGAAATGCAGAGCACTTCTTCACATGTATGGGAAACTGCTTGGAAAACGAGCCAACTTTGAATGAATTTCCTTCCTCTGCGCTCTCTTTTCAAAGCAGACAAAGCGAGTCTCTTAGCCAGGGACATTGTCAGTCAGAAATGGGATTGTTTTGTCATGGAAAATGCATTCTCCTCAAATAACAGTATAGCATCACAGTGACAGAGGAACATTACTGTTTCAGGCAGCAAATACAGATGGGGCGGTGGGGGGTGGGTGAGGAGGAATGAGTATTTTCCAAGCTCAGTGGATAAACACCACTATGGACAGATGGGTGCGAGAAATAATCTCTAAGGAAGAGTTAACAAAATTGCCAGGCAGAAACTGAGGGAGAATACGAGGCAACAGAATGATCTCTTGGCTTTTCTCTCTGTGACCTCTATCCAGGGTGGAGAAAGATGGACGATTTTTATTTTTTGAAAAACTGCATTTTGAACATCATGGTGTTCGTTTGTTTGTTTGTTTTGAGTGAATCTGAATGCAAGCATGTTAAACCTACACTTGAAGATCATTTAAAACTGGATCAGTGGCCCTCTTTCAAACACATTAAATTAAAGGCCTCTGTGATATGTAAATAAAATCCATGAGGATACAGAGAGAGAGAGAGAGAGAGAGAGAGAGAGAGAGAGATCACAAGGTCATATATTACATTTGTTGTCATGGGATTGATATAGAGAGACATGAACTGGCAGGTCAGATGAGCAGACTTCAGGCTGAGTAGAATCTGCTTTATATCTTGAACCCTAACATCTGTCAGTCAGCATCAGCCACAAAAAGACATGCACTTAAGCCCTGTTAGGGTGTACAGTGGTACCTCGGGTTAAGTACTTAATTCATTCCAGAGGTATGTTCTTAACCTGAAACTGTACTTAACCTGAAGCACCACTTTAGCTAATGGGGCCTCCTGCTGCCGCCGCGCCGCCGCAGCCCAATTTCTGTTCTCATCCTGAAGCAAAGTTCTTAACCTGAAGCACTATTTCTGGGTTAGCGGAGTCTGTAACCTGAAGCGTATGTAACCTGAAGCATCTGTAACCTGAGGTACCACTGTACTTCTTTACTCCATGGTTAAGTAAACACCCTTCTTTGGAGGAAGGGCTCAGTGCTAGACTACTTTGCATGCAGAAAGTCCCAGGTTTGATTCCTGGCATCTCTAGGTAGGGTTTGGTCCGAAACCCTGGAAAGTCGCTGCCCTTCAGCTTCTTGTGTCCCATGATGGTGAGCAGGGACACTCTGCCAAGCCCTGCGTCCTCCAGCTTTCCAGCTCTACTTTGTTCCAACCCTCCAAGTGTCCCTATTTTCCAGGGACAGTCCCGGATTTACAGAAGCCGTGCCAGTTTCTGATTTGATCCTAGAATGTCCCACTTTCCTTAGGATGTCCCTATTTTCATCAAGAAATGTTGGAGAGTATGGAGTTATGCGATTTCCAAGTAAAGGAGATAAGTAACTATACAACCTTTAGAAGACATCTGAAGGCAGCCCTGTATTGGGAAGTTTCTTAATGTTTAATTTTTTATTATGCTGGAACAACTCTTGGGTTGGGGCAACTGGCTAAAATGTTTTAAACGATGCTAATTTGGTTCCTCTGTTTTGTTTTTGTCAGGTTGGTGTTGGTTAAATGTTTAGTTGGGGTTGGCGGTTATTTTAATTTGGGTATAACGGTAAACTGTTCATTGTTATTATTGGTTTCTATTGATTTATTGGTTTGTTTGTTGCTTGCATAAGTTATATTCTGTTTCTCTATGTTTGATGTTTGTTGTGTTTTTATATATGCTGTAAGCTGCTCAGAGTGGCTGGGGAATCCCTGTCAGATGGTCAGGGTATAATTAATGAAATTATTATTATTATTATTATTATTATTATTATTATTATTAAATAGGGCTTCTCCGTTTTCATTGGAGAAATGTTGGAGGGTTTCAGTTTAGAGTCCTCCATTAATTTGAAGCCACGGAGAGAGCCTTCATGAATGAATGAAAGAATATTTGCATCGGCCATTGGCCATAGCAATAAAACAACAGAGAATAGAAATAAAAAGTAGATCTTATTCTGATTGCCCCAGCTAAAAACCTTGCAACCTTTGCTGTCACCTGCCCATCTTGATCTGCCAAGAGAAAGGACACTGTGGCAGTGGTTGGGTGACCTAGAATGGGAAATAAAAGAGGAGTGATAATCTCATTCCTCAAGTCTTTATAAGAAGTGCAAGACAGAAGGGTGGAGTGGAGTGGAGTGGAGTGGAGTGGAGTGGAGTCCTTGTTTTAGGTGTTTTGCCCCCAAACTTGTGGAATGGATGGCAAACTAGGATAAAGCTGACCATGCTGGAGTTGGCAGGCTTGGACAGCTCACTCTCACATTAACTTTATTTATGCACAAGTAAAAAATAATGCCTGAGTAGAGCTTTGCAACAAAAGAATTCTGGGCCCGGGAATTTGTTTTTGGTCCCAAAACTGAATGGAGCCCAGGGTCTTTCCACACAAAATCCACTTCTTGTTCCTCCAAGCATTTTTCATTTCAGTCGTAGAATTTAGGTTTGGGAAGTAGGAAGAGGAAGAAAACCTCCTTTCTGCTGCTGTTGCTAGAGACAACTGTGGGTCATAAATCCTTGCTGATTTATTGCATATCACCCAGAACTCTATCAGTAGATTGAGATCTACCTTCCGTCCATCCCAGTGCATAGCAACTGGAGGAGATTCAACTGTTCACATGGGTGACTGTTGATGGGTGCTGTTATTTGCAATTTGCTCACGATATTATTACCCTTTTGGACCTTTTAAGAACAGACTAGAGGACTTGGGGGTCAGTGAAAAGATCATTTAACTGTTTGGTTTGTTCAGTTTAATAAACACATTTGCCATTTTGTGTGCAATTTCCTTTTAGCCAGCATTCCTAACGCTTTGCAGCTTTGCACGCATAATGAGCAAAGTTAAGTAACTCAGGAAAAACATAATGAGCAAAGTTATCTACTAAGCAAGCTGTGTGCCATGTAACATTTTATGGAGTTAGTAAACATATCAAGTTACATAATGCGTAAAATTATCCAAAGTATCTCCTTGTAGGTAGGGTAAAAATATGTATTTGTTTGTAAATGTGCATGTTTTACTGTAGCAAATTTTTATGCTTCACTGTCTAGGAATTACAAATTACCAGGGAGAAGTTCCCTTTAAATGAGTGATTTAAATTGGCCCTCCAACCCTTGGTGTGTTAAATTGTGATTTAAGTGGGGAGTTACTCCACTCCAAGTCATCGTACCTCCCTGCTTTGGGACATCACCAAGAGCTGTGTGCAAATGGCCTTTCAAAATTCTCCACTGTTTTTTTGTTCACTGAGAAATTAGGAGGACCATTTCACTCAATTTGTCCAGGGGGAGAAGAAATTATTTGACACTTCCTCGTTAGCACAGCCCCCCTCCCCTGCCATTTGCTGCAAGTGGCTGCAGCAACATATGTACAGACAGCCTGGCCCCCATTTTGTGTTCTGCCTGATCCCTAATCCAGAATGCGGCAGCTAGACTGGTGACTGGGAGTGACCACCGAGACCATATAACACTGCTCCTGAAAGACCTACATTGGTTCCCAGTACGTTTCCGAGCACAATTCAAAGCCTTAAACGGCCTCAGCCCTGTATACTGAAGGAGAGGCTCCACTTCCATTATTCAACCTGGACACTGAGGTCCAGCTCTGAGGGCCTTCTGGCAGTTCCCTCACTGCAAGAAGTGAGGTTACAGGGAACCAGGCAGAGGGCCTTTTCGGTAGTGGCGCCCGTCCTGTGGAATGCCCTCCCATCAGATGTTAAGGAAATAAACTATCTGACTTTTAGAAGATATCTGAAGGAAGCCCTGTTTAGGGAAGCTTTTAATATTTTATGAATTATTGTACAGTGGTACCTCGGGTTACATACGCTTCAGGTTAATACGCTTCAGGTTACGGACTCCACTAACCCAGAAATATTACCTCGGGTTAAGAACTTTGCTTCAGGATGAGAACAGAAATCATGCTCTGGCGGCGCGGCGGCAGCAGGAGGCCCCATTAGCTAAAGCGGTGCTTCAGGTTAAGAACGGACCTCTGGAACGAATTAAGTACTTAACCTGAGGTACCACTGTATTTTAATATTTTGTTGGAAGCCGCCCAGAATGGCTGGGAAACCCAGCCAGATGGGTGGGCTATATTATTATTATTATTATTATTATTATTATTATTATTATTATTATTATTATTTATTACTCATGGACCATTCCCCAGGGCCGTGTGTGTGTGTGTGTGTGTGTGTGTGTGTGCTAAATGGCAGCTGGACACCTCTAAAGGTGATTCCCTCACCCCCATTTTTGGCCAGAACTGCCATAGATTTACAGGCAAGTTCATCATTTCAGAGGGAATTTATCCTGCCAAATTTCAGCGGTTCCTGGTCCCCGGTCACCCCCCCCCCCCGGTCAGTTAACAACAGTTAGAAAGAAATGACTTTATCTTCCCTAGGGTTTCATGGGTAAGTGATCTGAAAATATGAGATGTGAGCACAAAAGCCCCTTGCCTGTAATTTGTCAGGCTTTATCAGTTTCAGTGGGTCTAAAGTGCCTAGAAATTTCATTCACTTCTGTCAAAAGGAGAGAAAGGTTATAACTATTTTATGATTTCCCAATAGTGACAGGGTGATGCTTGGAAACTAAGGGGACACATATGGGCCCCAAACTTCGTTGGACAGACGAAACAGACTCTTTTGGACCCCAAGCTAAATTCACCCCCGATCTACAAAGTTATGCAATGCTTTGGACCGAAATGGACTGTTTTCCAAACACTAAACTGGTATCTGAATCAAATCTTGTGGTTGGTATATACCACCAGAATACATCCTCCTTCTACCAATATGTTTTTAAAGACCTGAGTCAAATATTTTTTCTGGAAACAGGGTCAACAGAGCTAGTAATTCATTTCCCCCCTTTAAAAAACAAACAAACAAACTACGTTAGTTGAGGGAAGTGCTAGATGGGGGGAGTTATAATTACCTGGTGTGGACCACCTCCTTACTCTGCAAAGAATTTCTGTGATTTCAGGAAAACTGCTCATGGTATAATCTGCTACTCAGTACAATTGTGGATACTGCAGTCTGGTCTTAAGAAAAGAGATCTTAGCAGCAAGCTATCTTTTCTGCTCCATTAAAGGTATGTCTGTGAGGCTTTGCCATAAGAAACTGACTGGCATTAAGAAACTGTACAGCTGGAAGGAAAAATAGCTCCATCAGCTTTGCCACTTTTTATGGCCTACTTTTCTGCTTTTATATTTGTGTCTGAACTCCACCCCTAGCTTAGACTATACTCTGAAAATAGGATGTTCTGAAATAGGATCTTTAACAAAGCTTCCACTAAGATGCTATATCATTTTATGAGGAACTTAAAATGTTTTTGGTTAGTATCAATGAAATCAGGAGTCTCTATTTCTGCAGTATTTGATAATGTGTAGCTGTGCACTAGATGGTGGTTGTGATTTTAATCCTAGGTAAAGGCCTGTCGAGTCTGAATGGAATAAGGAGGTGCAGGGAGGTGGGGAGGGTATTCATTGCTCTCTTTCCCTCTCCAGCCTTGCAAAAAGTCCACAATAGTTAACTAGCCCTCCATGGTTTATTGCAATCAGAACAAGTAGCTGTGAGCCTTCTGGTTCTTCTTTGGATTAATCTCAGTAATGTCCAAACTCTTAACAGTAGTTGATCTCCGGCAGGCTAGGGACAAAGGTGAGAGCTGTTTCCTAGTTCTGCTGGATCTCTCAGCGGCGTTTGATACCATCGACCATAACATCCTTCTGGACCGTCTTGAGGGGCTGGGAGCTGGGGGTACTGTCATACAGTGGTTCCGCTCCTTCCTCCTGGGCCGTGTTCAGAAAGTGATGGTGGGGGATGAGTGTTCAGACCCCTGGGCTCTCACTGGGCTCTCACTTGTGGGGTGCCTCAGGGTTCTGTCCTCTCCCCCATGCTTTTCAACTGGGAGAGATCTTCAGGAGGTTTGGGCTGGGTGTTCATCAGTATGCGGATGATACCCAGCTCTACCTCTCTTTTAAATCAGAACCAGTGAAGGCGGTGAAGGTCCTGTGTGAGTGTCTGGAGGTGGTTGGAGGATGGATGGCGGCTAACAGATTGAGGTTGAATCCTGACAAGACAGAAGTACTGTTTTTGGGGGACAGGAGGCGGGCAGGTGTGGAGGATTCCCTGGTCCTGAATGGGGTAACTGTGCCCCTGAAGGACCAGGTGCGCAGCCTGGGAGTCATTTTGGACTCACAGCTGTCCATGGAGGCACAGGTCAAATCTGTATCCAGGGCAGCTGTTTACCAGCTCCATCTGGTACGTAGGCTGAGACCCTATCTGCCTGCGGACTGTCTCGCCAGAGTGGTGCATGCTCTGGTTAGCTCCCGCTTGGACTACTGCAATGCGCTCTACGTGGGGCTACCTTTGAAGGTGACCCGGAAACTACAACTAATCCAGAATGCGGCAGCTAGACTGGTGACTGGGAGTGGCTGCCGAGACCATATAACACCGGTCTTGAAAGACCTACATTGGCTCATGTTTCCGAGCACAATTCAAAGTGTTGGTGCTGACCTTTAAAGCCCTAAAAGGCCTCGGTCCAGTATATCTGAAGGAGCGTCTCCACCCCCATCGTTCTGCCCGTACACTGAGGTCCAGCTCCGAGGGCCTTCTGGCGGTTCTCTCACTGCGAGAGGCCAAGTTACAGGGAACCAGGCAGAGGGCCTTCTCGGTAGTGGCGCCCGCCCTGTGGAACGCTCTCCCACCAGATGTCAAAGCAATAAACAACTACCTGACATTCAGAAGACATCTGAAGGCAACCCTGTTCAGGGAAGTTTTTAATATGTGACATTTTAGTGTATTTTTCATCTTTGTTGGAAGCCGCCCAGAGTGGCTGGGGAAACCCAGCCAGATGGGCGGGGTACAAATAATAAATTATTATTATTATTATTATCAACTATGGTTTGCTTGAAGCAAACCAGCTTCATCGCCCATGGTCTGAACTCTACCACATTTTCTGGGGGTTTTCAAAGTGATTTGTTGTGTTTAATCAAAATTGGAAGCAGGAAGCTTCTCTTCTCCTTGTGGCTTTGCTGGAAGAAGAAAACGCCCAAGTCTTGTGGATTATTCCTGGGACAATATCATTGTGGTTTTTATCATGACGCCTGATGTGTGGTTCTTTGCTTTTCTCTACAATATCTATTTTGGTGAATCAGTTTTGCTTCAGGGAGCCATAACTATTGATACTACAGTGGTGCCTTGGGTTAAGAACTTAATTCATTCTGGAAGTCCATTCTTAACCTGAAACTGTTCTTAACCTGAAGCACCACTTCAGCTAATGGGGCCTCCTCCTGCTGCTGCTGCGCCACCAGCACGCAATTTCTGTTCTCATCCTGAAGTAAAGTTCTTAACCCGAGGTACTATTTCTGGGTTAGCGGAGTCTGTAACCTGAAGCATCTGTAACCTGAAGTGTCTGTAACCCGAGGTACCACTGTATATTATAGAAATGTTTAAGTGTGCAGGATACTCCCCCCTTTTCCATCTGGTTTCCCTGGTTGCCATTTTAGGAGCTGGGCTTTTTTGCAGCATGTACACAGTGAGTTACATCTTCCAACCATGCAGACATATCGTGATAGAGAGGCTTGTATTTGGTTTGTGAAAATGTATGGTCTACATACTGATTTTCTACGTAGATAATGGTGGACAAATTCATAACAAAGATAACCCTGTACGCTATTTCAAATGGGAAAGAAACACAAAATGCAACATAGAATAGAAAACACAATGAACATGATTTAGTAATATACTAGTAGCTACCACGAAAGCTCCTGCCAACCTAGCAGTTCGAAAGCACGTCAAAGTGCAAGTAGATAAATAGGTACCGCTCCAGCGGGAAGGTAAACAGCATTTCTGTGTGTTGCTCTGGTTTTGCCAGAAGCGGCTTAGTCATGCTGGCCACATGACCCGGAAGCTATACTCCGGCTCCCTCAGCCAATAAAGCGAGATGAGCACCGCAACCCCAGAGTCGGCCATGACTGGACCTAATGGTCAGGGGTCCCTTTACCTTTACCACAAAAGCAGGTTCATTCGATCATTCATTATATCTTGTTACTTTCAGCAAACCAGTCAATCACAGCTTCTGCTGAGACTTGATTTGATTTTAGTAGCTAACACACAGGTAGGTCTAAACCACTGAGCCTCTTGGGCTTGCTGATCAGAAGCTCAGCGGTTCCTGTAATGGAGTGAGCTCCCGTTGCTCTGTTCCAGCTCCTGCCAACCTAGCAGTTCGAAAGCACACCAGTGCAAGTAGATAAATAGGTACCGCTGCAGCGGGAAGGTAAACAGTGTTTCCGTGCACTCTGGTGTTCTGTTGTGCCAGAAGAAGTTTAGTCCTGCTGGCCACATGACCCTTTACCTTTTTTACCCTGTTGTTATCTGTTGACGAATAACAAAAAAAGAATTACTGATAATATGAAGGCTAGCTTTTCCAGAGTACACTTTTAACAGCTTGGGCCTGATTTCAGAATATTTAGGGTTGTATCTAACATTAGTCATATTAGGAGAAGTCTCATTTAAATTAATAGACATATCTAACTTAGGCCCATTAATTTCAGTGGGTCTACTCTGAATGGGAAATAGTGGGTTGCAAACCTTAGAATGCAGTGGGACAAACATCAGTGGGTAGGTTTTTCAAGTTTTTCCTCATCTACATTAATGCAACCCACAGTCAGTTTGAATAGCATCTTTCTAGCATCTTAGATACAATTGTTTTGGGGACTTCAAAGAAAGGCATAGAATAGACCACAAAAGTAACTTTATAATGTAACTGTTCCTTTTTAAAATGTCCATGCCTAACAAAGATTCAGAACTGCATGCTTGCTGTGCAACAATATCATTGAGTTTAGGTTAATTAGTGTTCTTGCCTGAAATAGGTCTTTTGGTTTTCATTTCAACTTGTGAAAAGCCACACAGCGAGATTAGAGTATCAGCCTTTGAGACCCTGGATTTTCTTGGGAAGTCAGGGTTACTTATATTGATCACCGCAACAGAAGGATAGCAGTCTGTCTTGGCACCTGTACTCCTTTTTAAAACCATTATACAGTGGCCTGTTTCTGTACCTTCAAAGGCACAGAGGAGCTTTCCTAACTTCTGTTTGCAGGAGTAGATGAAAGGCAAGAGATACAGAGTTCTTGAGTTTCTTTTGTATAGCCTCAAGCTTCTGTGCCATATTCCATACCCAGCATTTGGCTTCGTAGACTATGGGAAAGAACTTTTAATTCTCAAAGTCAGGCAGAGCTGGAAAACTTTGTAGAGAAATTGCAGTGTAACTTGTGTTGCCCGCTGCCTTTTACTTCTTGTGCTGCCTACGCTTGGCTAAAGGAGAACTAGAGGAGAGAACTCCCAGTTTCCAAATATTGGAAAGATTTCTCCTGGTCCAGTTTTTGTTCCTCCAGTGCCCATTTAAGTAACTTGCATTGCAGCCCTAACAATGACTTCTTGAAAGTAAGTTCCCCTCAGTTTAGTGGGGCTCACTCCCAAATTAGTGGAGTTAGGATTGCAGACACTCTCACTTTTTAGAAGTACAGTGGTATCTTGGTTCTCAAACTTAATCCGTTCTGGAAGTCTGTACCAAAACCAAAGCGTTTTAAAACCAAGGCACACTTTCCTATAGAAAGTAATGCAAAACGGATTAATCCATTCCAGACTTTTAAAAACAACCACTAAAACATGAATTTTACTATCTAACGAGACCATTGATCCATAAAATGAAAGCAATAATCAATGTACTATACTATAAAATAAATAAGACAGTATTGTAGATGATAATTTTTTATTTTTTTTTTAATTCTTACCTGCACTGATGATAGTCATTGTTTGGATGAGGGGGGGCTTTTATCCATTTCCGCAGTCACACAGTCAATAAATCAGTAGCTAAGCTGAATTCCACACAGTCACAAAAACAAATTACGGTAACTAAACAAAAGCGCAAAATAATAGCAAAAACAAAAACACCAAACTTAATCCATTCCAGAAGTCCTTTTGACCTCCGAAATGTTTGAAAACCAAGGCGCAGCTTCTGATTGGTGCAAGCGCCCTGGAAACAACAGCCGACAACCGCATCAGATGTTTGGCTTTCAGAAAACGTTCGAAAAATGAAACACTTCTGGGTTTTCAGCATTTGAGCACCAAGGCGTTTAAGAACCAAGGTACCACTTTATAACCTTGAATACCCTTCCCCAATTTTCTCCATGCACAGATCCTTGCACAAGTTCGTTCCTTCACATGGAGGAGGGCAGCAGTCGCAGTCACTGGGCCCCATTGATGTCATCATGCCTCTCTGGCTTTATACCCAACCTCTGCATATCAGCATAATGTGGTACTGATGTGCATAGACATCCTTTCCAGAACTGCTAAATGTGGAAAGCTTGGGTCAGGACCATTGGACGTGGTCCTTCTTCCATTCATTATCACAGGAAGGGAATTTGTGAAAGGGGATTTCTGTCTTTTTGCCTATTAACAACCCGGTGTTTTGAGATTTGTCTTGACTTAGTCTTCTCTAACTTAGTCTTCTCTTGGCCCACTGCAATCTGGCTTCTGCCTCCAGGAGTCCCCTCACAAAATCACCAATTATTTATTTTCTACCTGATCTAAAGGTCTTTATTCAGCCCTTGTTCTTCTTGATCCATCTGCGTGGATACAGTTTATCCCTTTCTCTTGCTTGACTCCCTTTATGCCCTTGGCTTCATTATCAGTGATTCCGTCTTGCCATATTTATCATTATTTCAAAAATTCATTATGGGGAATCTTGTAGGAATGAAAATTCACGGGAGACGAGAGAGGCAGGTGTAACATGAGGCGTCTGTCAGGGCGGGCCCTGGGAGCCTCTTTTATTGAATATTGCAAGCATTGCCACAGGTGGGCCTGTGGCTGATTGGTTGATACATACACAAAGAAACTTGTGATTGGTTAACATAAGTACAAGGCGGGGATTACATGTGAGAGGTGGGATTTACATATGATCATTTATCCCTGATACATTAAAGGCTGAGAATCGGAGCTAGAACTAGACAGGCATGAAGCCTCCTAATTAAATTGTAACTAGAGATTAATATGGCACAAACAATTACTAATGATTGATCATAACATGAAACAATATAACAATCAAGTTCTGTAGATGTGGTCAGCTAGGCATGAAGAGCAGGTCATGTTGTTTTCCATGAGCTTAGGATGACTGAACAAGGAAAGGAATGTCTTGGTGTTTGGAACAGTTTTGTACAGTTTGTGCGGAAGCAGATTATAAGCAAGACTTCCCAGAATGCAAGAGAAAAGGAGCAAGGCTTCCCCATAATGCAGCAGTTATGGGCAGAAGGAGAACTAACAGTTATGTGCAGAAAGAGGACTTCCCTTTAGAATCTCTTCCTTTGCTTTGCTCTAAAGAGAGTGCGCATGGGAGAACTTTGAGAAGGAGGAAAGAAAAGACTCCTTAGCCTTTTTCCAAACTCAAATATATATATATATTTGTGTGTGTGTGTGTGTGTGTGTGTGTGTGTGTGTGTGTGTGTGTGTAAGCACAACACCCTGACCCCACAATGGAAAATCTCCATATAATTTTCTGCCACTTTGCCAGACAGACAAAAGAATGGTGCCTCTTTCATGGGGAGCAAAGACTTTTGCAAAATAGGGGGTGGGGTTCAACACAGCACTTTAAAAATTAGTAAGCCTACAGGAATTTAGTAATTTGCATTCTGAGATGGAGAAAGTATGGGATTTATGAAATTGGGCATGATGATGAAATGGTGGTTGAATGTATTTTGAGCAAAACAAGAAGAAGAAACCTGGTCTGTCTATGGAAGCATTTTATTTAGTGAACCCTTGATAATGCCTTGCTGTTTTTTATTCTTCTCTTCTCGTCTCTTCCCTCCCCTAATGCAAAATTTAATAAGGTTTCATGGCAGCATAACCTTGGATGCAATATACATTTATATTGTGCCATAGCAATGGAAAACAGTTCCACAGTAACTCAAGATACCTTATGGACAAGTCCAGTGTTGATTGTGGTAGCTTTTGAAACATATGAGGGACAGATCCACAAATGAAACTGTCAGTTGGTAGAGCATGAGACTCTTAATCTCGGGGTTGTGGGTTCAAGCCTCATGTTAGGCAAAATATTCCTGCACTGCAGGGGGTCGGACTAGATGACCCTCGTGGTTCCTTCCATCTCTACGATTCTATTATTCTGTGGTAGATGTGTCTGCACCAACATGCAGTAGGCCTTCTGAGTATGGCTCTGCCTTCACTTAACAACACTGTTCTGTTTATAGAATCATAGAGTTGGAAGAGACCACAAGCAGGAAACATCATCAGAGCACTCCTGACATATGGATGTCAAGCCTCTGCTTAAAGACCTCCAAAGAAGGAGACTCCACCACACTCCTTGGCAGCACATTCCACTGTCGAACAGCTCTTACTGTCAGGAAGTTCTGCCTAATGTTTAGGTGGAATCTTCTTTCTTGTAGTTTGGATCCATTGCTCCGTGTCCGCTTCTCCGGAGCAGCAGAAAACAACCTTTCTCCCTCCTCTATATGACATCCTTTTATATGTTTGAACATGGCTATCATATCACCCCTTAACCTCCTCTTCTCCAAGCTAAACATGCCCAGCTCCCTTAGCCGTTCCTCATAAGGCATCGTTTCCAGGCCTTTGACCATTTTGGTTGCCCTCCTCTGGACACGTTCCAGTTTGTCAGTGTCCTTCTTGAACTGTGGTGCCCAGAACTGGACACAGTACTCCAGGTGAGGTCTGACCAGAGCAGATCTTGCTTTCTGATTTTTCAGATGCTTGCTTGGTTTAAGTTTATGAGTGTTACTCTGCTTACTAACCAGAGCTCTTTAGGCAGCTTTAAAATACTATTAAATTGATAACGGTTACTAGGGCAGCACTAATATGTGTAAGTCTTCCCTCCCGTGGCCCAGTTGACTCTGCTGACCTGTAACTGGCTTTTAAAGCAACCAGATAGTAGTTGCTCAAAGCCTCAGGCTTCCTCACTAGGCGGCTGCTGCTGCTGCTGACAGCTTCTGTTTCTGGTGAGAGATTCGTGAAACCCTGTGGGACCAAAGGGATTAGCAGATGCCTCTCTGCACCCCAAGTCATAAGATGTTCCAACTCTCACCCGAAGCCTGAATTGCTGCCTCTTATTTATTAAATGTAGCTCTTCACTGAGAACCAGGCCTTTATTTGCTGGGCTCTAGGTGGGCTCTTTTGTTTTTACTATCAGGAAAGCCTGAAATATATTGCTTAACAAAATAATACATTTTTGTTTGAAGACATTTTAAAGGAGCAAAACTAATTATATAGTTTTGATGTATGGCACCACTTTAGAATCTCAAAGGAAATAACCAGATGAATCACACTTACTGAAGGCAGATGATTCTTATCTTTTCCTATCCCCTGCTTCTTTCCGTGTATCAGATTCGGCTTTATTCTAAATAATACATTGGGTTTTTATTAAAGAGATAAAGACTTGGTGTTTTGTTTACAAAGACAAGATATAAATTCTGTGTCAGGAAAAAGCATTATCTGACTTTGCCTAGGGAATCTCATTCTGGCAGAGGCTTGGGGTTGTATCCAGCTAAGTTCTACTCAGAGTAGATGCATTTAGATTATTGGATCCAAGACAGTATTTTCCATTGATTTCAATGGTCTGCTCTTCAGGAGATATTATTGGATGCAAACCTTGGCATTATGAGCACACAGCATTTGACAGTCTTATTTAGGATGCTGCACAACTGGTTTTCTATTTTCAAAACAGTAACTTGGCTTCCTGAAGTGCAAATGGCTGAAAGCCTAATGGTTGGTGGTGGAAGGTTTGGAGGCACAACAGAGGAATCTGAAGAAACTAGCTTTTTCACAGCATCATAGTTATGGTTGTGTGCATGTGGTCCATGCAGTGAGACTTCGAAGTGCAGTTCTGGTAGGGAGTAGGCAGTACACGATGGGGCTGATTTGTAGCACATTCTCACTGTGTGACCTGTGGGGCCAAACAAAGACATGAAAGAAACACAGTTATCACTTCTGGTTCCCGTCTGAAAGGTCCATAGCTGAGGGGAGATCCTGTGCCCCTGCTTTTTTTGTGGGACAAATGACTATTTAGATGGCCTTGTGTTCAATTGGAGTCAGTGCTAGCTTGCATTGTGTTGCACTAGCATCTGTGAAGACTCTGGCACTGTTTGGCTGAGCTGGTGTGCAAACGTTCTAGCTCCGTGTAGATCAAAGTGGTCAGACTATTTTCCTTCTCTTGTGAGAGCTGGACTGCAAAAAGGTCAACTTGGGTGGAATTGAAACCTCACAGTGATCCTATGGAAAGAGAGGAATGGCTTTGTGAAGTGGACTGACTAGAAAGAGTTCTCGGGAGGAGACGAAGGAAACTGATGGAGAAAGAATCCCAGAGATGAGGAAGGAAAAAAGATCCTTTTGCTACCCACCTCACTTTAGATGAGGAAGATGTTTAGATGAGGGAACCAGGCACAGGGCCTTCTCGGTAGTGGCACCCACCCTGTGGAATGTACTCCCATCAGGTGTCAAGAAGATGAGTAACTATATAACCTTTAGAAGACATCTGAAGGCAGCCCTGTTTAATGTCTTATTCTGTTTTTATATATGCTGGAAGCCACACAGAGTGGCTGGGGCAACCCAGTCAGATGGGTGGGCTTCTTCTTCCTCCTCCTCTTCCTCCTCCTCCTCTTCTTCTTCTTCTTCTTCTTCTTCTTCTTCTTCTTCTTCCTTTATATTTCTTTATTATTTATTTCTGTGCAGGCAGGCTGATTCAAGAGAAGACATTTGCTCAAATATACAGGTCAAGTTATGATGAGGGGCAAGTTACATAAGTATAACCAAGAGCATCGTGTTTTGTGTTGAAAGTTCTGAAGTGTATAAGACCAAGATGGTCTGGCAAATCTGAATTTGACTTCATGCTCTCTAAGCTGTGCTATTAATGGTAGTCACACCCATTAATAATAATGCACAAAGTAAAGGACAAAGATAATGTTTGCCAGTTTCAGAATAATAGTGCCTTGGATCTCAGAATCCTCTTTTAGGAACCTCTGACCCCAGGGATGCCCAAACTTTTTTCAAAGAGGGCCAAGATTTGATGAAGTGAACATGCATGAGGGCTGACCGAAGTTGTTGCCATGGGGACCGGTTTAGGCCTCCAAAACAGACTTTGGACATGTCTGCTATATGGCATCTTATTCGTCCACATTTCATATACAGTGGTGCCCCGCAAGACGAATGCCTCGCAAGACGGAAAACCCGCTAGACGAAAGGGTTTTCCGTTTTGGAGGTGCTTCGCAAAACGAATTTCCTGTGGGCTTGCTTCGCAAGACGACAATGTCTTGCGAGTTCCTGCTGGTTTTCCCCCCCCCCCTTTTACTAAGCCGCTAAACCGCTTATCAGCTGATCCGATCAGCAGATAAGCCGCTAAAAGCCGCTAAAAGCTACTAAAAGCCGCTAATAGCGCTAATCCGCTAATCCGTCAATGGGCTTGCTTCGCAAGACGAAAAAACCGCTAGACGAAGAGAATCACAGAACGGATTCTTTTCGTCTTGCGAGGCACCACTGTATATATATTCTTTATTTTTTTACCAACAACCAAAACTCAACAGTGAAAACCCCCAGGTAGCTGATACATTGAGTATACATAATCAATAATAGCATATTCAAATCGACCATATGTACAATTCTATATACATTAACACTCCTCGCTCCACAAGGTTTATTTAACTTTTAACATTTTAATTGCCCCAAATTGTTCGAATCTACCTAAATAATTCAATATCTTCTCAAACCAATCCTCATTGTTCCTTTATAAAGGTTCTCAAATGAAGGAACGGTTGTCAAGAGCGGCATATAAATCAATCAAGGTTGAATTTTTAAAAAGTTACTTTCCTGACTTCTGCAAGCCTAACTACCAACAGACTCGCTTACAGTTTCTGCCTGGCAGAGTGGCATTATGTTTTTAATTTCTGGAGTAGAACATCTTATTTCTTTCACCATGCCAAATAGGGTGTACATGATTACATTTGTTGTAAAACTATTGATCTGTCATTCACATTTGAATGTTCAAGGGGAAGGCAAGTGAACAAGAGATCATGTTCATCAAGTTGTTTTCTGATTTAAGATGCTAAATAATGTAAAGTGTTCCAATTGTTGCATTTGAGCCCAGAAGCCTGGATTGGCAGCAGGCACGTGGGTTAAACCACAGAGCCTAGGGCTTGCCAATCAGAAGGTCGGCAGTTCGAATCCCCACGACGGGGTGAGCTCCCATTGCTCGGTCCCTGCTCCTGCCAACCTAGCAGTTTGAAAGCACATCAAAGTGCAAGTAGATAAATAGGTACCACTTAGTCATGCTGGCCACATGACCCGGAATGGGTCCCTTGGCCAATAAAGCAAGATGAGCACCGCAACCCCAGAGTCGGCCACGACTGGACCTAATTAATTTTACAATATTTCTGTAAATAGTCTTTAAATTTCTTCCAGTCTTCTTTCACCAACTCTTCTCCCTGGTCCCGGATTCTGCCAGTCATTTCTGTCAATTCCATGTAGTCGATCACCTGGGTTTTAGTATATTGTTTAGTTGTTTTTATTTTTATTATTCTTTTATTCTGCAAACCACTCTGTGATTTTAAATGAAGAGTGGCAGGTTAAATAAGTTTAAACTCTGTATATCTGAGTACAGTAGAACCTCGGGTAATGTAAACTTCGGGTTGCGAAAGCGGCAAACCCGGAAGTATTTTTCTGGCTTTCGCCACTTGTGCATGCGCAGAAGCGCTCTATCATGCTGCGCGCATGCGCAGAACAGGCACCTCCGGTTGCGGAAACCTCAGAATCTGAGCGGAGCTCCGGAACGGATCCTGTCCGCAACTGGAGGTACCGCTGTTTAAGTAGTGTTCTGCTGCAGAAGTAGTAAATAACTTTTCTTAGACCGGATATCCAAGTTCAACACAAGCATGGGCCTTTTCTGTGGTGGCTTCCCATCTATGGAATACTTTCCCCAAAGCCTGGCGTTACCATTACGTATCTTTAGGCACCAGGTGAAAATATTCCTCTTTACCCAGGCCTTTGGCCATTATATAATCTATGGCCTATTAAATGGGAGAGGGGACTGTTATTATGATTGTTTTATTTTTCAGCTTTGTATTATGTTTCTATGATGATGTGTAAATTATGTTCTTCATGTTGCACACTGCCCCAGGATCTTTGGATAATTACAGTAATCAGATTCTATAATTTGGGCATCTGTGTCCAGGGCAGCTGTTTACCAGCTCCATCTGGTACACAGACTGAGACCCTACCTGCTTGCGGACTGCCTTGCCAACATGGTGCATGCTCTGGTTATCTCCCGCTTGGACTACTGCAATGCGTTCTACGTGGGGCTACCTTTGAAGGTGACCCAGAAACTACAACTAATCCAGAATGCGGCAGCTAGACTGGTGACTGGGAGCGGCCGCCGAGACCACATAACACTGGTCTTGAAAGACCTACATTGGCTCCCAGTATGTTTCCGAGCACAATTCAAAGTGTTGGTGCTGACCTTTAAAGCCCTAAATGGCCTCAGTTCAGTATACCTGAAGGAGCGTCTCCACCCCCATCGTTCTACCCGGACACTGAGATCCAGCACCAAGGGCCTTCTGGCGGTTCCCTCACTGCGAGAAGCCAAGTTACAGGGAACCAGGCAGAGGGCCTTCTGGTAGTGGCACCCGCCCTGTGGAACGCTCTCCCACTAGATATCAAAGAGAACAACAACTACCAGACTTTTAGAAGACATCTGAAGGCAGCCCTGTTAAGGAAGCTTTTAATGTTTGATGTATTACAGTATTTTAATATTTTTTTGGAAGCCGCCCAGAGTGGCTGGGGAAGCCCAGCCAGATGGGCAGGATATAAATATTAAATTATTATTATTATTATTATTATTATTATTATTATTATTATTAATTGGGCAGATATCACATATCACATATGAGAATAAACTTATCATATAGTGGCGCCCGTCAAATGCTACATTTCTATGAACAGGAGCCTGTCTTCACTTTAAGAAAGTAATATAGGACTATTGCAAAATCCATCACTGGAGGAGCTGTTTCACTTTTATTTGCTGATTTGCATATATAAAAGAGCTGCTTGACTGATGGTCCCTCAGATCAATAACATACTCCATCTTCCACTGACAGCCAAAGAGCAGGAGGAGAGAGGAAAGCCTGACATAGCAAATAAATAACCTTGCAGGTGTAGAAAATGCCATAGAGTTGGAACAGCTTCTTAAGCAGAAGTAATTATTTTATCGAACTTCATGAAATAGGTCTGATTCAAAATTTGCAAAAGTCAGAGAAAGGGCTTCTTGTTTTGCAGGACTATTTTTATGTCGTATGTTTTGCCTCACTCCAATCTGATTACTTATTGAAACACATTTGAATGGTCATAAAAACTGTGAATGCACCACCATGATCTTGGAAGATTCAGAGTTTGAAAAGAGAAGCTTACTTTTTTGTCTTATGACAAGCAAGCATATTTTCTTTCTTGTCTCTGTTACCTCCCCCTTTCTCCCTACTCCTGTGGCACCTGCCCCCAGTCTCCCAGATTGCTCCCCTGTTCCTCCTACCCTCTCTCACTCACAATTTCTGCTCCCCTGCTTGGGCATAGATCTAAGCCTTAAAAGAGCATAGAGCTAAAGGAGGAAGTGGGAAAGAGTGTCAGTGTGTCATTCTTCCCATTTCCTCTTAATCTCTATCAGTGGCGTAGCGTGGGGGGTGCAGGGGGGGCCGGCCGCACCGGGCGCAACATCTGGGGGTTAGGGTTAGGGGGCGCAAATCCACAGGTTAGGGGGCGCAAATCCATGGGTTAGGGGGCACGAATTACTTGCCTTGCCCCGGGTGCTGATAACCCACGCTACGCCACTGATCTCTATGCACTTTCAGGAGTGGGGAGGGACTCAGAGCCTTTGAGAGTGCCAGGGGGACAATTGCTCTCACAGGTGCCACATTGGAGATCCTAGCCATACAACAAATGGATTGATGAAAATGACATTTCATCTGGGGCACCTAAGTAGTCTGAGCTGACTATAGTTAACTGTACGACTTCATCTTCAGTGGGTAGTGAAATGCCACAGGATTTCTGACTACAGTAGTACCTCGGGTTACATACGCTTCAGGTTACATACACTTCAGGTTACAGACTCCACTAACCCAGAAATAGTGCTTCCGGTTAAGAACTTTGCTTCAGGATAAGAACAGAAATCGTGCTCCGGCGGCACGGTGGCAGCAGGAGGCCCCATTAGCTAAAGTGGTGCTTCAGGTTAAGAACAGTTTCAGATTAAGAACGGACCTCCGGAACGAATTAAGTACTTAACCCGAGGTACCACTGTATTTATAAACACAAGTTCATGACTATTTATGTGGAAGATTTTATGTCGTAAATCACCAGTTTTACAATTATTTTTAAGAATTTGATATGCTGTTTGTTCCCTTCTTAAGACCAGGGGGTTTTTTTTAGTGGGAACTTGGAAACACTGAGTTCCCTTACCTTTAAAAAAAATAAATAATTGGGGGTTTTTTGTCAGGTGGGCGGGGGTTGGAACAGATATACACCCAAAGTTGTAGCCATTTCTAATCCAGATCATTGTCTTATTGAGTTGCTTAATCAAATCTCACATTTAGTCACTGCCCGGGGGGAGGGAGTGGCAGCACTGCAACCAGACCTTGCAACAAACAAACAAATGAACTTTGTGGTGAGTTCCCCCACTTTTTTCAAGAAAAAAGCACTGCTTAAGACCATCAACATGACCTTGATTTAAATGTAATGACAGGAAGATAGTTGGACGCAGTTACTGGAGCTGGGGCCAGACATTGTTTCGTTCCAATTTCCACAGTGATAACATTTAAACGAGAATACTAGGAATGACTCAAGTCTGCTGAGATGATGTGCCAGTACACAACTGTGTATGATCAGGCACAGGAGCTATAAGACTACTGTGTTGTCAGTTATCACAACCTGTAGCATTACCATTACAATTGCAATGCAAGAAAACTCAAGACGTTGGGTGGGTTAGCAGGCATCAATAATAAATAATAATAATAAATTTTATTTATATTCCGCCCTCCCCAGCCGAAGCCGGGCTCAGGGCAGCTAATAACAATAAAATAATACAACATTCTAAAATTGTTTCATTATAAAATTAATTCAAATCAAATTGATGGCAACCATTGGGCTAGAGTTCTGTGAAGATTGCCAAAGGAGGGAGTCAAGCTGTGCCCTGGCCAAAGCTCTGTCTTGCAGGCCTGCGGAAAGATGTCAAGTCCTGCAGGGCCCTAGTCTCTTGTGACAGAGCGTTCCACCAGATCGGAGCCACAGCCAAAAAAAGCCCTGGCTCTAGTTGAGGCCAGCCTAACCTCTCTGTGGCATGGGACCTTCAAGATGTTTTTGTTTGAAGACCGTAAATTCCTCAGTGGGACATACCAGGAGAGGCAGTCCAGTAGGTACAAGGGTCCTAGGCCATATAGGGCTTTAAAGGTTAAAACCAGCACCTTAAACCTGATCCTGTACTCCACCCGGAGCCAGTGCAGCTGGTATAGCACCGGGTGAATGTGATCTCGCAGCGAGGACCCCGTAAGGAGTCTCGCCGCGGCATTCTGCACCCGCTGGAGTTTCTGGGTCAGTCTGAAGGGCAGCCCCACGCAGAGTGAGTTACAATAATCCAGTCTGGAGGTGACCGTCACATGGATCACAGTGGCTAGGTCAGGGCGAGAGAGGTAAGGAGCCAACTGCTTAACTTGGTGGAGATGAAAAAAATGCCGCCTTTATTATAGCTGCAATCTGCACCTCCATGGAAAGGGAGGTGTCGAAGATTACACCCAAACTCTTAACGGACGGTGCTGGCACTAATTGTGCCTCCGCAAGAGATGGGAGTTGCCCCCCCAATCCCATATCGTCCCGTCCCAGCCAAAGGACCTCTGTCTTCGAAGGATTTAACTTCAACCGGCTCCCACGTAACCATCCAGCCACAGCTTCCAAGCATCTGGTCAGTGTGTCTGGGGCCGAGTCAGGATGGCCATCCATCAACAGATAGAGTTGGGTGTCATCAGCATACTGATGGCAGCCCAATGCTACTGCTTTGGCAATAGCCAAATTCATAGCCACACTTCTAGGCAAAGCTATACTGTAACAGGTAGCACAACTGACATTAATTTGTCTAGAGTCATGGAGTCATCAGCTTGGTGTAACCCCACTTGATGGATACATTTCTCCAAGGAGTTATAATGGGATTGTAGCTATTATAGCACAACATAGGATGGGCTTGCTCTCTCTGTTGAAACAGATGATACTTTGTGGCTTTGTCAGAGCCAAATAAATCTGTAAGACAGGCACGTAAGGGAATTAAGATATGGGCAGTGTTGTTTCGGTTTTCTATTTTTAAAGCTCTACTTTGTAGTTGGCACCAGTAGCCCAATTGCAAGGTCAGCCTTGCTTTGGAGAGAGGCAGGCATCCTGCCATCCTGTCAGATGGGTATGAGATTAAATAGCAGAGGCCCACTGTGAAATGTGTACACCAGGCAGGATGCTCAGCAAGGGGTATTCATGTGGCTATCTCATTTTGATTTCTCAGCCCTGTGTTTTGGCGACTTTTGTTACTAATCCAGCTTTGGTGTGGATTAAGGTTTGAAGCAAATACCCGCCTTCCTTACTCATCTTTCAAGGCCTCATGGCCTTTTGCATCAGACTGATTGGAGGAGTGAGGGAAACCGCATGCCTCTCCTACCCCCTCCTTCCTTTCAATGTGTGCCTGCAAAATCGAGCCTTCTTTCATTGCACGGAGAATGTCGAGTCCTGCTTTGGTGGCATCAGAATCTGCTTCAGTGCATGGAATGGCAGAGTGCAAATTCATGTCAGCCATTTGCTTCATGCACAATTTTCTCCAGTGTGTTTTCCCAGGACTGGTGTCAAATGTAGAGATGTCGCGGTTCAAAGAAGAACATCCCTTTGGGAATGAACTCCCCAATTTGCCTGCTTGATAACATAGATGTTGCCTTAGTTTTCCTGTCAGTCCCTGTAATTCAGGATTGGTTCTGACAGTGCTTTCTATCATCCCTCCATTATTTTAAGTGACCTTCAGATGGTATCACTGGCTCCCTAATCCTGGGGATTTTCTCTAACACATCTCGCCTCCTTGCAGCCCAACAGAATATTAGCAGTCATTGTGAGCCTTTCTGTAACACGTAGTTGCTGGCACAGCATGATTTAGGGTTGGGATGTTAGTATTTTTCTCTAGGACTTTCTGTTTAGTATGTTTAACTTGATGCTCCTTGACCTGATAAGGATTTTATAAATATAGAGTACTGGCACAGTGTTTGCTAGGTCGTTCGCTCCCTTCTGATACAGTTGCACTGTCAACCAGACATTTGGCACAAAACCATGATAATCTGGCTTTCTTGTTAATCTGGAAAGCGTGAGCAAGGGGGGGGGGGAAAGTATTTTCAACTTTCCCCTCAACTTTCCCTGCACAATAAGCATGGCTTATGCAGTGCCCAGCCTTCTCTGTACATGGAGGCTCTCTATGCAGTCCAGAAACCTCTTCATTTCCTGCTGCAGGAATTAACGTAAAGGAAAAGGACCGCTGGATGGTTAAGTCCAGTCAAAGACGACTATGGGGTGCAGCACTCGTCTCACTTTTCAGGCTGAAGGAGCTGATGTTTGTCCACAGACAGCTTTCTGGGTCATGTGGCCAGCATGACTAAGCTGCAACTGGTGCAACGGAACACCGTGATGGAAACCAGAATGCACGGAAATGCCGTTTACCTACCCGCCGCAGCGGTACCCAGTGCTTTAGAAAAAAAGCACTGCCGGTACCTATTTATTTACTTGCACTGGTGTGCTTTTGAACTGCTAGGTTGGCAGGAGCTGGGACACAGCAACGGGAGCTCACCCCGTTGTGGGGATTCGAACAGCCGAACTTCTGATCAGCAATCTCAAGAGGCTCAGTGGTTTAGACCAGTGTTCCCCAACTTTGGGCCTCCAGCTGTTTTTGGACTACAACTCCCATCATCCCTCGCTAGCAAGCCCAGTGGTCAAGGATGATGGGAACTGTAGTCCAAAAACAGCTGGAGGCCCAAGGTTGGGGAACACTGGTTTAGACCACAGTGCTACCAGCGTCCCATTATACTTTATTATGCTTACTGTGACAATGGTGATGGCAAAGGCAGGGGCAGCAATGCACCTTTGGTGGTGGCAGCTCAGAACTCATCACCCTACAGACCCTTTCGCCATGCTTGACATCTACACATAACACATGTAATCTCAATATTTGATTGGCTTCCTCAATACTTGTTCCTAGATAAGCTACACATTTTTCTATGTTTGGCAACTCAGTGTTTGTTTGGGGGGTTCAAGGTTTGCTGTGCTTTCACAAATGCATTGCAACATACTTGGAGGGCCTTTCACATGCAAACAAAGTGTGCAAGACCTCCTTTTAGACCAATTCTCAGCTTATGCTTGCATTGACACAAATAGGACCTGCTATCCAATTTGAGAATTGAAGCACGGTCCCCACTACCAACTCTTGATGGTTCTGCACAAGACTGTCATAATAGTATTTGTATTTTCAGGATGTTGTGAAAGCAATATGGAAGACTGTAGTTATCAAAATTTTGAAAACATTTTGCCCTATTTTTATTGTTTTCATTTTCCCCCCTACAGCTCAGCAAAATTCACCAAAAATCCATGAAGGCTGGTGGGCTTATAAAGAGGTGGTCCAGGGAAGTTTTGTTCCAGGTAGGTGCTAAGTTTCCAATCCAGTGGTTGTGTGGGTTGCTGCTCTTTTCTGGCATATTTACCAGCATGTACTATTTGATGTCATATTTAACAGATTGGGAAGTACTGATACCTGTACACCTGTGCATTGTAACAAAAATCTGAAGAACAAATCAGATCAGCACTATATTTTTCACTTCAGCCAAAGATGCATTGTTACATATTTGGAAGGCCTTGTGGCTTTCTAACTTCCTTGATTCCCTCCCTCCCAAACCGTACATCTTAAGCTTCTTTTATGTGAAGTCAGGGGAGGAACAACAAAGCTTGCCGCTGCCGTCGGCTGCAGTTGTGTGCATTCAGTCCTCACTGAAATCTGTGGGGCCCTTCTTTTCAAGAGATCTTAGAAAGGCAGACTCTTTAAAAAAAATTCTGAGCATTTTCCAGAGAACGACAGCCGCAAGAGTAGAAAGAAATGATCCTAAGTAATGAAACAATAGGGGAGACTGCATTGTAATTGTAGGGAGAGAGTGATTCCGCAAAAGATAGAATGCTGGTCTATCTTCAACTTGGCTATGTTGATGATTCAAAGTCTAGGAGTGTTTTCTTTGGCTCAAACAACAGGCAACTTCCAAGACAAGGAGATTTTCTTTGGGCATATGCTTTTGTGAACTAGAACTCCTTGTTGGATGCTTAGAATGTGATCCTCAGTTGCCAGGTTGCGTGTGTGTGTACACATATATACATGAGTGCAAAGGGGGAAAGATGTAAAGGCTGGCATTAAGTGAAAACGGAACACAAAAGTACAGTCTGACAATTCTATTAGTATTTGAATGCGTGCAAAATGAACTTTCACTGAAACAGTGCACAGTGATAACACAATCATCTTGGCAGTGTTGAATGGGATAGGAAACCATTGTCTCTATTCAGACCCAAATGAATAAAATTTCCCAGAAAGGTGAATATATTCAGTAAGGATTCTGCAGGCAAGAGGAATTTCTCAGGATATTTAGATATTTTGGAATGAGATAATTGGAAATATGGATACTGGTATATGCTAAGTACTATAAAACCTAGAGGGAAGATGCAGTTTTCCCTTCTGTCTGGGATATGTGGACACATGTCAGAGAGTTGTGATAAGCCCAGTATTTCTTTATGCATGTCCATTATGAGTCCCCAACTGATTTGGACATACTCAGTCTTTAGCGCTGCCACACCAGTTTACATATGACACATTTACATAAATTGCATGCTGACCGTTAGATCAGAGAGCTTATTACACAGCACATACCTTTGCCACATATTATTAAAAATGCCAAACAAAAATGTCTTCTTCCCACAGTGACTAAGGGCTTGTGTACCCAACTATTCTAGGATAACAACTCACAACTTGACATAATCCTCTGATTTTGCTTCAGCCCCTGAACATCTAAACAAGATAGAAGTGGGTTGCAAGAGAGCCCACTATGACTAGCAAAATTAAAGGCTCTTTCATCCTGGAATTGGTGATCATGTAAATAGTAGCAGACTGTATATCTCTGGTATATGAATTTTGTAGAAAAACAAAGTGATTTGTGAATGCCCTTCGATACTCATTAGTAGTAGAAGTAGCCTACTATTCTCACTGATGGCATATGTTTGAACATCCTGGAAAAATGTATATTCCTCCCTTCTATCTCATTCTTCTTTCAACTACAGAGTTACAGGGATTAAATGTGGGACCTCTTGCAAACAAAGCATATGTTCTATCACTGAGCTATGGCCTCTTTCCTTTGTTATACAGAATGTGTGCATGGTGTTAACTAGTTCACATTTTCAAATGTCAGTGCATAATATTGGCTTTCTGAATGCATCTTAGAAACACTTGAATTAACAAACAATAAAAAAGAACCGCAACTGTTTCTCAGGAGTGCAAAGCAACTGCAAATCCATTTTGTCAGCCTCTGCCTGGAATGCCCAGCAAACTCAAAGCTACTCCCTAAATGTCCAAGTGTATAACTAGAATATTAAGTAGAACATGCTAAGCAATTCCAGATTCATGCTCCAGGTCCTGTAGAGATTTGTCTTTGGTGAGCACTTCATAAAATGCAATCATATGTTCCATTCTGTTTTCGTTATTTGCTCCAGAGGCTGACAAGCCATGTTAGCGATGTGTTCGGTGACTGCCTTTTAGTTTTTGTTTATCCTTTTCCTAAATCCCAAGAAGATGTAGAGATTTGCAGTAATGTATCCAAAGGAGATGTTTCTCTTGGTCTAATGTCACTTGATTTGGGCAGCTTTGAAACAATTGAGAGTGAGCATGCTTCCATTAAGGAATTAATAATCAGTTGATATATATTCAGGTATTTGTATTTGGAAGTGAGAGCTGGATCATAAAGAAGGCTGATCGCCGAAGAATTGATGCTTTTGAATTATGGTGCTGGAGGAGACTCTTGAGAGTCCCATGGACTGCAAGAAGATCAAACTTATTCATTCTTAAGGAAACCAGCCTGATTGCTCACTGGAAGGACAGACCCTGAAGCTGAGACTCCAATACTTTGGCCACCTCGTGAGAAGGGAAGACTCCCTGGAAAAGACCTTGATGTTGGGAAAGATTGAGGGCACAAGGAGAAGGGGACGACAGAGGACGAGATGGTTGGACAGTGTTCTTGAAGCTACGAGTTTGACCAAACTGCGGGAGGCAGTAGAAGAAAGGAGTGCCTGGTGTGCTCTGGTCCATGGGGTCATGAAGAGTCAGACACGACTAAACGACTAAACAACAACAACATTTGTCTTTGATTCAATTAAAAAGGCATCTAAAAAGCATCAGTGCTAGGGGTGGGGAACCTAGGGCCTTCCAGATGTTGTTTGACCCCTAACTCACATCAGCGCCAATCAGCATGGCCAATGTCTGGGATGATGAGAATGGCCGCTTACCCAGTCCTGGGGTGTGTGGCAGTTGTGGTGTAGTGGTTAAGAGCGGTAGTCACGTAATCTGGGAAACCGGGCTCGTGTCTCCGCTCCTCCACATGCAGCTGCTGGGTGACCTTGGGCCAGTCACACTTCTGTGAAGTCTCTCAGCCCCACTCACCTCACAGAGTGTTTGTTGTGGGGGAGGAAGGGAAAGGAGAATGTTAGCCGCTTTGAGACTCCTGAAGGGGAGTGAAAGGCGGGATATCAAATCCAAACTCTTCTTCTTCTTCTTCTTCTTCTTGTAGCCCATCACAACTGGTCCTGACCCCTGGGAGCAATACTGGGCTGGGTGACCGACAGTTGGGAAATCCCTGTGTTGGCCACTAAGGAGGTCAGGAGTTTCTGCCAGTCCCAGTTTTCAATTCAGGCCAGTCCATGGGGTTGGGACTTTGGAGCCTCAGCCCCAGCCAAGATGGCCAATGTCTAGGGGATGAAAACTGTAATCAAACAGCATTTGGAAGTTATAATAATAACGCAGTGCAGTTATTATTAAAAATGAAGGGCCACAACCATTTTGTACATTGGATGGATTTCAGTCCCTGTTCGTTGTTTTGTTATACCTTCCATATCCTTGGTTCAGATGTATACCTCCACAGTTGTGTTTTTATATCCTGCACGATAATACGTGTTGGCATAGCATGGTTGTTTTTAGGAATAGCATTCACCTGAGAGACTCCAATATGGAAGCAAGAATTGCTTTTTTCTTCCAAGTGTGTGGGGAAAATGCAGATACTGAACTCTGTGCAAGTACAGTGTTTTATTGCTTTCTTTTCCCTGTACTGCATGTCCTCACACAGGTTGTTTATATAACCCCGGGCCAAAAGAAGTCGTAGGAGGCCCATTATTTGTAACTTGCCTGATAGTCAGTTTTCAGATTGTTCAAGACACTGCCTCACAAAGTCTGGCCTTCTGGCCTTTTCTTTGTGAAAAGCTTGTAGCTGACCTGAAAAGCGCTTTTGTGAAGTGTATCAAAATGCCTTCTAGAAGTAAATGCCACTCATTGACAATTTGGGAGAAAAGATTCTGCATTTGCAATGGAACCCAGGTAGCAGAGTGAATTTTTGGCAGTCTTGAGCAGAAAGCAAACATAATGGAATATGACCCCATGCATGATAATTTTTTGGAGATCATGAACCAGTCTCACCGTATTTTTTGAAATCCTTGTAATCAGTTCTGTCTTCTCTGATAACTGCTGGAATAGAGAGAAAGATAATTTGCAAATCATTGAGTTTTCTTATTTATCGCATTTGCTTCCTCTCTTTTTCCATAGGATCTCAGGGTAGCTTATATGGGATATCCCAACAGCCACCCTGTGAGTGATAGCCATTGGCCCTAAAACCACCTAGTGAGCTTCATGCCCAAGCAGGGTTTCAAATCCAGGTTTACTTCATCTGAGTTCACCACTGTCTCTGGGACATTGATATACGGCCAATTTGTACATTTCACAAGTGGCATGGTTTTTACGTGATCACCAGTCTGGTAGCATTCAACATGTGCAAGCCACATGGCTGAAGTCTATGACAATTCTTCATGCCAGTTCCATTAGCTCTAGCCAATGTTGCTGTTGAGGGGAGTGCAAGAAACCAAAGGGGACATCCTAAGGATGCTTTGAAACATTTTCCTCCCTCATGGTACCCAAGGTGCCATATTTGAGGTTCCCAAGCAGTCGCTCATCCAGGCACGGCCCAGACCCAGGGAGCAACTGCTTAGCTTCAGCAATGTGGTCCCTTCCAGGGGTCAGTGAACTTTTTCAGCAGGGGGCTGGTCCATTGTCCCTCAGACCTTGTGGGGGGCTGGACTATATTGGGGGGGGGGATGAATGAATTCCTATGCCCCACAAATAACCCAGAGATGCATTTTAAATAAAAGCACACATTCTACTCATGCAAGAACACCAGGCTGGCCACATAAATAACCCAGAGGTGCATTTTAAATAGAAAGACACATTCTACTCATGTAAAAACACGCTGATTCCTGAAATGTCAACAGGCCGGATTTAGAAGGCAATTTGGCCAGATCCGGCCCCGGGCCTTAGTTTGCCTACCATGCCTTAGACCAGCCTTTCTCAACCTGTGGGTCCCCAGATGTTGTTGAAGTACAACTCCCATCACCCCTAGCTATCAAGGCCAGAGCTCAAGGATGGGAGTTGTAGTCCAACAACATCTGGGGACCCACAGGTTGAGAACCGCTGCCTTAGACCATGCCCAGGGAAAATATACGTAAGCATGTTAATGACCAAAGTCTTTGGAGCCTTGCTGGCTGTACTCTTCTTTGAGGCATAATTGTTATATTTATGTTTATTGTTAATTAGCAAGGTGAATAATAGTTTGAGAGCATTTTTGAAATGCACATATTTTTAAGGAACCTAAATATTAATAGCTGAGGCAGGGATGGTAAAACTCTGGCAAGCAGGTTGGATGTGGTCCTCTCAGCATCTCTACCTGGCTTTCGGGATCCTCCATATATCGTACCCCTCTCCCCAGTTACACATCGCACAACCCTTGACCCACACATTCTTCAGTTGCATGGATGGAATGTGTCATTGAACATGGTTGCCTGGCTAGAGAATGGAGATGTTTTGTGTGTGTGTGTGTGTGTGTGTGTGTGTGTGTGTGTAGCTCATGGGCAGCTCATGCTAATCACTGTTAGTCATGTGGACATTCAGGTATCAGGTGGTTTTGCAGAATTCTACAAGGCTGTGCTGGGCGAATGGGTTATATCCAAGTTATTAGGGTAGCAGTTTTGCATATGGAGAAAAGTTAGTCTGAGGGGATACCTATGACTTGTGCTTCTCCTTCAGTTCTGTTTCCTCATATTTTTATATTTTACATTGTATTTAAATTCTATATTTAATACTGTACTTAATGTATCATACTGTGCTTTATGTATTTTGCTTTATTCGCTTCTTAACTGGTTATTGACCTAAACAAATAAATATTATATTACAATAATTGACCCTTCCCAAACCAAATGTTGTTGGATTGCATTTCCCATCAGCTACATCTACAGCTGACATAGGCAGTGTTAAGAGATTAAGGGAGTTGCCACCCCTAAGATCCGGGCAACATCCGGTGGGGGAAGGCTGCAATAATCTATGTTAAACCCATTCTTTGCTGCTTTAGAGCTGTCCAGGGTGCTGAAAGCATATGGTTCTGCAAGGATTGCAGTAGAAAAGACTGCGGACACCTTTGTGTTTCAAATGAGCATCCAACATATACAAAGGGAGGAATATTCAAGAGGAATTGAGTACTTTAAAGATATATTTGCTTGAAAACAAAGGCTGCTGCCCAGAAGTCATTACTAGTAGCAGTTCACCCCAATTAGATAGATTTGCTATAAAGTGGTTTTAGAAACGCAGCCAAAACATTACACAACATTAAGGCCACTTCTTGCACCCTGATCTCAATTACAAAGGGTGCATGAATCAAGTGCAAGCCACAGATATCTTAGTATCATTATAACAGTCCCATACTACGAACTGATCAGCATAATTTATAGCACCACTGTGCATAAAGTGTTTTCTTCCAAAAACGCAAATGGAGAGTGCGGTTTTAAAACTTGTCTGAAGTCATTCTTCACTGGAATTTGGAGGCTGTTGAGTGAGACATGCAGCTTTTGCCTTCTGTTGCTTGCATTCTTGCGTAGACAGGCTGCTCACAGGGGGTTGCTATATGGATCAGCACTCCTTGCTTTGATTCAGCTGTCTTGTCTCAGAGGCCCCAGCAAGCTTTTCTATGCTAATATCCCAAAAATGAACTTCAATCAGGGCATCTGCCATCATTCAGCATGTGGGATGGGAATTTTATTGGAATTAATTATCTCAGATCAGTGCTTGGCTGCTGTGACATCTCGCCTTACAATTTGGAGGCTCGCACAAGATGGACAGTGGTAGCAGTAATTGCTCCTTCAGTGCTGTGATCTACCGTTTTGCATAGTGAATTTTGCATTACTTGCAAAAGTCAGAGCCACAGGGCATGAGCACCACCCAAGGAAAGGGACTCTGAGAAAATGCAAACCAGTATTTTTAGTCAGAATGTTAATTGACGTTCCAACAGCCTCCTGCAAGGCTCATACATATGATGTCAGTGCCTAGGATAGGTCAGTAACTGATTCATTTTGCTTTCCTTCCCTCCATCCCCACTTCTAAGAAAGACAAGACCCTGTTCAGGAGCCTAGCAGATTCCACAGTGGACTTGGGCAACAGCTTATTTCCTCATATACAAGGCAGATTAAGGTGTATATATTTAGGATCCACCTTGTTTCTGTGCTTGTAAATTGTTTTGAACTGTTTTTAGTATTGAGTTCTAATATTGTAACTCTCCCTGGGACATTAGGGTGAAGGACAGGTAATAAATTAGAATAACTGAATGTTGATTGAATGGTGTAGCCTTCCACTTGCTAACTTGACCCTTGTCCACCAGGCCAAGGGGATCAGCCAGCTCTGTTGAAGTTGCATTGTAATGTATTTTTGTGTGAGGGCATCCTTAAAGGAGATAGTCACAAGGCTGCTCTTAAAGACCCCTGGGTGTAACTACCAAGTAACTACGCTGTCACCAAGTTACAGGGAACCAGGCAGAGAGCCTTCTCAGTAGGTAGTGGCGCCCTCCCTGTGGAACGCCCTCCCACCAGATGTCAAAGAGAACAACAACTACCAGACTTTTAGAAGACATCTGAAGGCGGCCCTGTTTAGGGAGGCTTTTAATGTTTGATGTAGTACAGTATTTTAATATTTTTTGGGGAAGCCGCCCAGAGTGGCTGGGGAAGCCCAGCCAGATGGGCAGGGTATAAATAAATTATTATTATTATTATTATTATTATTATTATTATTATTATTATTACTATTATTACTACCATGCATTGAAATTCTTCCGGTTTCCAATTCTTTCACCCAGGTATAGTGGGGAGGGGGAGTTAATTCATAGATACATTTTCTTCTTATTTTTCAGCACAGCCACACAATTTTTAGGGATGTTTGCACAAATGCCAACTTAGCCCAGTCTAAAGCAAAGGGAACTAATTATAAACACTACACTTAACTGGTTGTTGCATAGTACCTCTCTTGGGTGGAGGAATGAATAGTGTGTTGACAGTGGCATGAAGAGACCCACACATCACTGTGCACTCCAAATAAATGTTAGTCACTGTATGCTAAGGCACTGTAGAGAAGCTGTTACGGTTTCATTACTTTAAATACAGAATAATAGGATTTTTATGGCATATAGTGTTTATTGCTTGCCCAAAGCTCTGTGTTTCCTTAATTATGTTTTATCAGATGTAAGATTTAGTGAATTGTTATTGCATGCTGTTGCTCATTTTATGGGATGAGGACAAGGCAGAATTCAACTGCAATCCCCATTTTTTTAAAAAAAAAATCTCTTCCTGATACAATGCTTCCCTATAGGAGTTCATTATAGATTCACAGAGCCATGCCTTTAGTGAACCCAAGTGCTGATCAGCACAAATTACTGGAAATTTCCAAAGTGATCCATCATGTACCTCACACTCTAGGTCAGGGGTGGGGAACCCGTGAATCAACTTTGACAGGTAGGCAGGGCAAACCCACCTGTCAATCACATGATAGGACTATGCCATCACATGGATGACAGGTAAGTTCCGACCTGTCAAAATCCCTTGAGCAGGTTTCCCAAGTGCTTGACAGCCATCTGGCTGTTGGGTGCTTAAGGAACACAGCACAGGGAGTGTTGCCAGCCCTATCTCCATTGGTTCCCCAAATTCCCAACATAGGATGAGTGAAGCCTCCCTTCTCCTCCTCCCCATCAGCTGTTGAGGAGGGGGAGAAAGAAGTCTGATTTGCAAATATCAGCTATGAGAAATAGGAGACTCAGATATCACTCTGAGCCCTTTTTTATTTTAGCATTGCGCTTGTCATTTTGCTCTTTAATTTTTAATTCAGTTGGGCTGAACCCCGTAACACTGCAGCGTGTCTGCTCTCAGGCAGGCTACTGGACAATAGAAGCATCTAGGGTTAATAATTCAGGGGAAAGTCAAGCTTCCAGGTGTTTTAATTTGCTCTTCAAGATGGTTAACTGGGACATACATTAAAATAAAGTAATAGAGGAAATGGATGCCCTGGAGAGAGTTTTTGAAGAGAATTTTTACCTCTTCTAACTTTCCTGTTTTATGATGGCTTTGGTGGGCAGAGGAAGCTGAAACCAGTAAATCTGGAAAGTTTGGTTGGGATAAAGGGCTTAATCAAAGGATGGCTGCAATCAAATGGACTTTTGTCCACAGATACCGAGTGGATTTGGCAAATATCTTAAATCAGGATGAATTGGTTTAAATCAATATGATTTAAATCTTTGATTAAAACCATTTTAATTACTAACCAAAGGGCTCATTTGATATAAATCTGTGATTTAAGTCTCCTGTTTAGCAAATCATAGATGCATTTTTTTTGGAACAGGCGTGCTGGCCAATTGATTGGTATAAGAAATAAAAAACTATTGGTTGACAACAAAATAGGCTGCCTTTATGCAGCCTAAGAACGTAATCTAAAACCCTTGGCCAGGCAGCACACATGCATTTTGCATTGTACAACTATACAGGTAACTCACAATTTACATGCATTTAATTTGTGCGTATTTAGCTTTACCTGCTTGAATTTTTCTAAAAAGGGTGTGGAAAGAGGGCAGGTGTCCAGGAAGGGAAGACTTTGGCAACCCTACCTGCCATTAAACCCATTGTGCATTGACTATATCCAGTTTTGGCTTTATGTGCTATCCCAGAACACACTCCAGTGTAAGAGTCACCTATATCTACGTAGAGCAGGGGGGACTAACATTTTTTAATCCATCAACCCTCCATGGGCCACATGCTAGCCGTGTGTGCACGTGCGTGTGCTTGCACACACACACACACACACACACACACACACACACTTGCCCCCTACCACTCTGTTTCTTTCCCAAATTAAGGAATTCCTCCCCAACACACATACAGACCACATCATCCATAGACCAGACATGCTCTTTAGAAAACAACTTGACGAGCATATGGAAAGATGGTGCACATATTGAGAGATGCGGGGCAATATCACTTAACTTAGTTGCAAAGTAATCATGTACTTAGTTGTAAAGACCAGCGCATTTTAGGACACAAGTCATCAGAGGACATAAAGTGATTGTGAAAGTTCAGGTATGTAGGCTCAGTGGATGATCCTGGTCTGATTCAGAATGGCCTATCCTAATTTCTCATGACCGATCACTTGCCAGTTCCTGGATTAATTGTAATACTTGACTTATTGCAGGGGTGCCTACTTAAATAAAATATTGGGTTTGTGGGGCAGATACATCCTGCCCCGCATAATCAATCACGTGATGCATTGCACATACACCATTTGAATGGCAATGCCCATGAACTTTTTGGGGGAGGGGAATGGCCCCCTCAAATATTTTAGGGGGGCGAAGGGACCTTGGCCCCTAGGAGTTGGCTCCTATGACCTATTGTATCATTTACAAGGCTTAACCCTGGGCTAGACATTTCCCCACCTGGTTTTCTCTTACGGCACTGAGATGTTGCACAATATGGAAAATATGGAGGCTATTTAAAAGTGAAGATGGTGGAGGCAGTAAATTTGTTGGATGGTGGTGTTTTCCATGGTTTCAGTCCCTGACATACGGAAAGAGTTTTGCAACAGAGTTTAGAAAACCGTTAACATAAAAGAGTGGTTAGCGTTCTTTCCAGTCCCATGAAACATTCTGGCTCACTTTTAGAAGGATGGAACTCCAGCTACAGAGGTCTCCATGCCAAGCTGTCAAATGCAGTGGTGATTGGGCTTTCATTTAAGTGAGAAATAAAAAAATAAAATGTGTTGCTGCCTGCTGAAAAGCAATCCCTCGCAACTAAAATTGCTCTAAATTATACTCTGCCCCCCACCCTGCTACAGAAATTCTCCCTTCACATTTATGGGGGTGGAGACAAAGACCCTGCACATGTAGGGGGGGGTTGGTGTTTGGTTTAGTTTTAGTGTGAATATGTGTGTCAGTGTAAGAGTGTACATGAATGGGATGTGTGAAGAGCATGGATGGCTGTGTGAGACTGATAAGGAATTGGTGTAGAGAAGGGGTTGCAAATAAAAATAACCACATTTGTGAATTTTCACAGACCTTAATGCATATTGCACATTGAGAGAGAGAGAGAGAGAGAGAGACTGCTGAGATTTTGGTTTCCAGGGAGATAGAAACCCTCTCTATATGTGTGTGTGTTATTGGCACATTGCTGGGCAATTTGCTGAGCATCACTGTGTGTGTGTACACATGTAATTATACATGGGTGGCACTGTGGTCTAAACCACTGATCCTCTTGGGCTTGCCGATTGGAAGATTGGTGGTTCGAATACCTGCGATAGGGTGAGCTCCCATTGCTCTGTCCCAGCTCCTGCCAACTTAGCAGTTTGAAAGCACACCAGTGCAAGTAGATAAATAGGTACTGCTGTGGTGGGAAGGTAAGCGGTGTTTCTGTGCACTCTGGCTTCCGTCACGGTGCTCCATTGTGCCAGAAGCGGTTTAGTCATGGTGGCCATATGATCCAGAAAGCTGTCTGTGGACAAATGACAGCTCCCTCGGCCTGAAAGCAAGATGAGCACCGCCACCCCATGGTCGCCTTTGACTGGACTTAACCATCCAGGGGTCCTTTACCTTTTTATACTTGTATAGATACACGCACACATACATACGTCTCAAAACCCCTAGCTTCTTGCATTTCTTTCTTTTTTTAAAAAAAACCTCTGTGCTTGTGGGAAACAGCGATACCTAGCTCTACTTAGTTGCATCTACTAAGAGCACTGTATCTAGATTATTATTTCTAAGACCAGGCCAATAGTTGTATACAATACAAGCGTGCTTTGTGTATGAAAGTTCAGATACAGCTATTAAGTCTTATACACTGGAGCAAATAGTCCACTTTCTTTCGTCGATTTTTTTTTAAATGAAAAGGCTGAGAGATTCTGAATATTAAGACAAAATGCCTATAAGCCTTTGTTGTTGTTGTTTTATTGCTTATTTTTTTGTATTTGATTGTCAATTGTTCACTGCCCTGACGACTTTTGTTGAAAGTTGACCACAGGGATTATGATAACAAGTTATATTTCCATCCTGTATTTTCTTCAAAGAACTTAGAGCAGTCATGACCAAACTTGGCCCTCCAGTTGTTTTGGGACTACAATTCCCATCATCCCTGACCACTGGTCCTGTTAGCTAGGGATGATGGGAGTTGTAGTCCCAGAACAGCTGGAGGGCCAAGTTTGGCCATGCCTGACTTAGAGTAACATAATGAGTCCTGCCCTTTTTATCCTTCACCCCAACCCTTAGGTTTGAGAGGGTTACTCAGTGAGTGGGACTTGACTGAGTAAGGATTTTAACTCAGATGTCCCTGGTGCTAGTCCACAACTTTCATCCAGTACACTACACTTTTTCCTTAAAGGATATTGCCAGTGCTATTCTGCAGCTTAGTCGCTCAGGCTTCCTAAATACGTAAAAAATGGTATTCATCAGTAATGTTAATTATCTGAGCCGTGTGGTGCAATGAAAATGCAAGGGACATCAGGTACCCATGGTACCGTAGTTGTTCTGTTGTTGTTTTTGGAGGAGGAAGTAAGACAGATAAATTACACTTTATGTGAAAGCATAACTCAGTTACTTTTTATGATGCAAGAAGATCGGGAGCCTGCATTGTGAATGATAAAGGTGGTTTCTCCGTGAAGATGTGGAAATAAATCAACACGAGGAGTTATGATTTATTTATGTGACAGAAGAAGAACCCTCAAGATATGCATCTTGTTGTTCTGGCAGGAGGCAGCTTCCTTATTTATGTTCGGATTTTTTTTAATGTTTTTTTTTCCATGAGCAACTATTGTGAATGTTGTTTTTTCCTTTTTTTTCTTTTTGTACCCTTGAAAGGATGTAGATTTATAGCAGTGTGGTTACTATAGAAGAAAGACACAGGAAAACGACACACTCTTGGGTAGAACTAACGCACATGGAGAGCTCTTTGTAGGCAGGGTGGCCAGGTCCTCTTTCATGTAGGAAAAAGTGTCGCAAAACTTAGAACGCGTGTGAGGAATATTCCCTAGCCCTGAAGAGAATGGAGCAAGACGGGTTGACACTGAGCTCCATGTGTGAATTGGAGTCTTGTGGATCGAAGTCAAAGAACTTAAGCAGCATGGCATGTACCGTAAAACAAAAGGTTAGCTGCAAAATGGCCAGAATCCTGTGCTATTTTGAGGGTGGAGTTCAGCGTGTGTACTTTCATTCCTTTTCCAGAATTCTACAACCTCTTTTGAAGTGTCCTGGCTGATGAAGTGTATTTTAAAATAATGGGATTAACCTAGGAGAAGAGAGAAAGGAAACTTGTGACTCTCCAAATGAAAAGACCTACATTGGCTCCCAGTATGTTTCCGGGCACAATTCAAAATGTCGGTGTTAACCTTTAAAGACCTAAACTGTGGGATGTGAAACACATAGCAGTCAAGTTTAACATTCCTAGGGTGGACATGCAAGGGGATGCTTGACCCAGCCAGTAGAAAACTTCCTGTTTCCTCCTGGGCTGGGACAAACTTCCTCTGCATGTGATTAGAGATGGGTGTGACCTTACCTGTGCAGGTGACAAAAGGACCAGGAACAACACCCCCCCCGGACTCCATTCCTTGAAGAAGCAATATTGTTTTAGTAAGAGATGCCCTGTGTGCTTTCACCCAACAGAGGACAAAAGAACTATCTCCTTATGGAACATATTCCACGTGTATATAATTTTGTAACCTAAGTCTGCCTTTAGGGATCCATCTGTGAACTGACTGAATGTGAGTAAACTTCTTTTATATTTTTTGCACAAGGCTGTGTAGTGTCTATTCTTTTTAAGGGGGAGTAAAGGGGATTACCAGGAATCTTATATTGAAAGGCTAAAACTAGCCTGCAACAAGCTAATCACTGTGAATTTAAAAGGGGAATGTTAAAACTCTGCTAAGTTATAGAACTTGCTAGCTCAAGTTAGGAAGGATATTATTAAACAATATATCCTCTCCTGCCTCCCTGAACATTCCCACATAAACAACCACGGAGCCAATGCAGTGGGAGCCAATGTAGGTCTTTCATGAGCTGTGTTATATGGTCCCAGCGGCCTTTCCCAGTCACCAGTCTACCTATGAGATGTATACCAGGGGACTGCTGTGGGAAGGGGAATCCTGGGAAGTCACATGTTCAGAAGAGCTTTTCTCTTCCCACAGAACACTCTTCATACTATCCTTATAGAGGCATCTCCCAAGCTTTGTGATAAATGCTACATGGTTCCCAAGAACATCCTTTCTCTTCGCCACCACCCCTTTGGGGATTATTGGAGGAACTCTTCATACTGGCAGAGGAAGGGGTGGGGGTGCGGTCCGCCCCAGGTGTCATCCTGGGGGGTGACATCACCGCCCCACCACCTGGAATGCTCACTGCTCACTGCAGGTGGTGCCCCCCCTGGGATGCTTGTCCCGCCCCCTGGGACACTCGCCCTACCTTAGCGGGTGGCTAGCCCCACACCCATGGGTGGCTAGCCCCGCCCCCGGGTGCACAGAATGTGCCTCTGACTCTTCAGTCTTATAATAACTTGCAGAGGTAATTTTCCTTGAAGATTGCTGGGCAGGGCAGTGGATGTTCTGTTCCATTTTTCTCAGTCATTCTGAGACGGAACCATACTTCCTGAAGGTGCAGCCTACCTTTCTCCCTTGGGACGAGGTGACTGCACATATTTTAGCAATTGGGAGGGGTGTATGCCAGTTCTTCCCACTCAAATGGGCATAAAGAAGTGGGCACATGGGGACTTAATTTTTCAAAACACACTTCAGGTCATCTCATAGCTTGCAGTTGGGCAGATGCCAGGTCCTTGGCAGAATGGGTCATTTTATTGCATGTGCTACCTAATACGACCCTGTCCTGAGACTTAGGCATTTAGTACACAGCAGGAGCCACACAAAACTGGTTGTCTAAATGGGGCTTTTGAAAAGTCACAGGGACTCTCTTGCAGAGACACACTCGGTTCCTCTACTTTAGAGGTGGCTAACTTTTTGGACCAAAGGATTGGACTTTTGCAAACCCTTGGGGGGGGGTGCCAATGTGACCATGACTGAAGCCAGACTTTCATAGAGAATCTTATGAATGCATGTGAATTACTCAAATTAATTTTTAAAACATTAATAGATTAATGATTTTTACAAGACAAACAATGAATTTAAATGATTTACTAGTGCTTAGTTATAATGATCTTTAGTTATTATTACCCCACATTTGAACATTAATTTAAATGAATTAGTTGCCTTACCTGTAATTGATATGTACTGAATTTAAAATCAATCTTTTTAAGGTTCTCTCTCTTCTTCTTCTTCTTCTCCTCCTCCTCTCTCTCTCTCTCTCTCTCTCTCTCTCACACACACACACACACACACACACACACAGACACAGGAGAACTCCATACCCTCCAACATTTCTCCCACGAAAACAGGGATGTCCTGCCATACCCTCTAACATTTCTCCCTAAGGAAAAGTGGGACATTCCAGAATTAAATCAGAAACCAGGATGACTTCTGTAAATCTGGGACTGTCCCCGGGAAATGGGGACACTTGGAGGGTCTATATAGGGTTCAAACTACATTCTTTACGCAGGAACATGTAATGATAGTAGCCCAATGGCCATTTTAAAATAGGAGAGCTGTGCTCACATGGTCTTAACGGGAGCTGTAGGGTGACAGCATAGGTGAAGTTTAACCTGTTCTCTAACTGCCATTCTCTCATTCTAATTCATATACAGTGGTACCTCTGGTTGCGAACTTAATTCGTTCTGGAGGTCCGTTTTTAACCTGAAACCGTTCTTAACCTGAAACACCACTTTAGCTAATGGGGCCTCCCGCTGCCGCCGCACCACCGGCACACGATTTCTTTTCTCATCCTGAGGTAAAGTTCTTAACCCGAGGTACTACTTCCGGGTTAGCAGAGTCTGTAACCCGAAGTGTTTGTAACCCAAGGTACCACTGTGCAAGTGATCACCCTTACCCGGGTTTTCAAGTGCATTTCATGGGTAGGGTGAACTGGAGTGAGGGAAGTAACAGGATGAACACACGCAACTGCGTCATGTCAGGGGTGTCTTTTCTGAATTTGGAAGAGCTGTCAGGGAAACAGAAGAGTTTGGGCTTCAGAGTACAACTCTGAATACAGGTTTGCAACTGTGGTAACTAGAGCATTTAACGGTATTTGGAGATAATGGTTTTATGACTTAATATCACAGTAGGGATCTGTTTATATGTCAATTTGAGATTGTTGTTAAACTCCAGTAAGCTGAAGAAATGCATGTTCTTCACTTCTTGGCATATCCACCCATAACAGTTTGACAAGCCAGGCAGGCAGTTTTCAAAACTGCTCCTTTATGTTGTTTTTAGATGCAGAAACAATTTGCAGGTATAATCTAATAAACCAAAACCACAGTTCAGGGAGGCAACCTTAGTGCAAAATAGAGCTGTGCACCGAAATGTTCTTGCTCGGAGCATAATCTGAAACTGTATAAGTAAGACCTTTGGAGTAAAGCAAAATAAAAAATAAAAAATGGAAGTTTGGGGCACATTTGAAATAGAAATCCAAAGCAAAGCGTGAATCCCTTTGGATCAGAACCAAAGGAAATGTTCATGCAAGCTCCCTTAGGAATCCGACGCTTGCAAGTCTTGATGTCTGTAGTCTGAAGAAATATTTTATAAGTTTCTGCCAAGAGGGGAGAGATCAAAGAGCACGATTCACTGTTGCTATCTATTGCTAGACTGGCTCACAAGTCATGAATAATAAAACTTAATAATTCCTTTCACTAATTGAAGAAAGTTGCTCAAAATATCATTCTGAAATGAAAGTGCCATGTTTCTGATCATGGGAGGGGGATGCTTTAAATAAGAAACAGCTGGGAATTATTTTTGTAAGTAAATATAGAGGACAGAAATCAGTAAATGTTAGCTGCAGTGAAGGCCCTTTGAGAATATTGAAGAGGATTTTAGTGGGACTAACCTTTGCTGGATTGTGTCAAAACCAAAGGGCACAATTTCATAGGATTTGTTGTGAAAAGGTTGGGAGAGATGCTATCGAAGGAATTATTATTATTATTATTATTATTATTATTATTATTATTATTATTAAATTTTATGTGTACCCCGCCCATCTGACTGGGTTGCCAAGGAGAGAGGAAAATGGAAGAGAAAAGAAGTCTTGCCTTGCCCTTTAAAATTTCTAGAAATAAATGTGGAGGAGGAAGATTGGGTGGTAGGAAGGGAAGAACTGGGGGGAATTCTTTAAATTTCAAAAGTTAGTTTATTTGGGGCTTTGTGGTGGGAGGAATTCTCAGAGGAGTTGTTCAAATAATCAACGTGGTGTTCACTTTACAGAGGATAATTCAGGGGTGGCGGTGGGGGTGGGGAGGAAGAATCTTAGGATCAAAAGCTGTTCACATCTTTCACTTTCAACTGAGCAGGCACTCCACAGCATCAAAGTGGAGGCAGAGCACACAGCAGAGAAGAAAAGACTTGGAAAGAACAGAGGCAATATGTAACATCTGGCCTGCGTTTCAGAATGCAGAAGCCAACCTTTTCATACGTGAATAGTCATGTTTATAACATGAGAAGTTGACTCGTGTCCCTGTTGATGGCATGCTCTCTGATCACTGTGGTCCTACTAGCTTTTTGGCAGCCAGATTTTATACGGATTGTAATTTACAAACCTAGACAGCATCTTAAAAAGCAGAGACATCACCTTGCCAGCAAAGGTCCGTATAGTTAAAGCTATGGTTTTCCCAGTAGTGATGTATGGAAGTGAGAGCTGGACCATAAAGAAGGCTGATCGGCAAAGAATTGATGCTTTTGGATTATGGTGCTGGAGGAGACTCTTCAGAGTCCCATGGACTGCAAGAAGATCAAACCTATCCATTCTGATGGAAATCAGCCCTGAGTGCTCACTGGAAGGACAGATCCTGAAGCTGAGGCTCCAATACTTTGGCCACCTCATGAGAAGAGAAGACTCCCTGGTAAAGACCCTGATGTTGGGAAAGATGGAGGGCACAAGGATAAGGGGACGACAGAGGACGAGATGGTTGGATAGTGTTCTCGAAGTTACCAGCATGAGTTTGGCTAAACTGTGGGAGGCAGTGGAAGACAGAAGTGCCTGGCATGCTCTGGTCCATGGGGTCACGAAGAGTCGGACACGACTAAACGACTAAACAACAACAACAATTTACAAACTGTCTTTAATGGCATCTTTCACATAGAGAACATTTCTCCAGACAAGAAAGACCATAAGTGGCAAACCTGCAAAAGATGCTTCCAGCTATTGGGGTCATTTGAACGTCCAGGGACAATTACAGGTTCAGGAGCACCCTGAAGCTATGTGCAAACTTAATCCTTCATCTAGGATAGAGGGCATGTTTCACCCAAAAGCTTGGGTCATTCTATAGAATGGTGCACCTCTTCCATCAGTGATAACCCTTCAACTGCTTACATATTAAAGAAAGGTGAATCAGGAGGCACAGATCTTGCTAGGATGTTGTAATTATGTGTGAGCCAAACCTTTGACCCATATTTCAGGGAAGAAGGTGAGGCAAAATGTCCCCTTCATTTGTATTTTGCAGACCCTCCAAGTGTTCTTATTTTCCAATGACAGTCCCAGATTTACAGAAGCCATCCCGGTTTCTGATTTGATCCCAGAATGCCCCGCTTTTCCTTAGGATGTCCCTATTTCCATTAGATAAATCTTGGAGGCTATGGTAGGATATCAGAGAAATATCAGAGAAATATTGGAGAGCACGGAGTTATGCGATCCCTGAACCAATGAGTTTAGTAACTTTTCAACCTTTAGAAGACATCTGAAGGCAGCCCTGTATAGGGAAGATTTTAAACGTTTAATGTTTTATTATGTTTTTATATTTGTTGAAAGCCGCCCAGAGGGGCAATCCAGTCAGATGGGTGGGTCGTCGTCGTCATCATCATCATATAGGAGCTCCCTGTTTTCATCAGAAAAATGTTGGAGGTTATAGTCTTCATGCTTTAGCTCCCCATATGTAAAATGGGTATTTTGTATTCAGAGTTTGTCCCCATCCTCTTCCCTACGCCTCCATGGACAGCTGTGAGTCCAAAATGACTCCCAGGCTGTGCACCTGGTCCTCCTCCAAAAGTTACTCCATTCAGGACCAGGGAGTCCCCCACACCTGCCCACGCCCTGCCCCAAGAATTTCTCTACAAAAAGTGCTTTCTCTTCTGAAGCTTCACTGCAGGGTCCTCTGCAAAACTAAGGAAACGAATCCAATCTTCCTAGCAAAACAAGTTCATATAGGCCAAATTTTACTGGCAGACTCCTTATAGGACCCTGGAACCATATGGCTTCCTGTTTCAGGGTGCTCTCTCAAACTGTTTGGACCTCTCCAGAAGGCTGCATCCACCTTCTGCAAACATACACAAAGCAGAGATATTATTAGAAGTGTGTGGAAATGTCGTGCCCACGCATATCTGGCATATGGCTTGCAGATTCCTCTGCCAGGATTCCTGGCCGTTCAAAATATCTTCTGCTTCTTGATGTGTGTTTTTTTTAAAAAAAGAATAATGATGATGATGAAATGAATGAATTATCCACTTATTTCACCCAAAGCCAAGCCTATTCTTGCCATAAATACATTTGTTTTTGGCCATGGATCCCCAATTATCCCCAACAGGACATCATCTTAGCCATAGCTAATTTGAAAAATAAAGTCTACCCAGCACTCCAGGTCTCTGTTTACAGAACTACTACTCAATTCTTCTTCCCAATGGCTTCCATGTCTTCTAAAGGTTGGAATGTTACTTATCTCATTGGTTCGGGGGTCGCATAACTCCATGCCCTCCAATATTTATCTGATGCAAATTTTGTTTAGTCGTGTCCGACTCTTCGTGACCCCATGGACCAGAGCACGCCAGGCCTTCCTGTCTTCCACTGCCTCCCGCAGTTTAGTCAAACTCATGTTGGTAGCTTTGAGAACACTGTCCAACCATCTCATCCTCTGTCGTCCCCTTCTCCTTGTGCCCTCCATCTTTCCCAACATCAGGGTCTTTTCCAGGGAGTCTTCTTTTCTCATGAGGTGGTCAAAGTATTGGAGCTTCAGGATCTGTCGTTCCAGTGAGCACTCAGCGCTGATTTCCCTCAGAATGGAAATCAAATAGGCACGTCCTAAGGAAAAGCTTGACATTCCAGGATCAAATCAGAAACCGGGATGGCTTCTCTAAGTCAGGGAATATCCATGGAAAACAGGGACTCTTGGATGGCCTGGAAGCGTAGTGTTCAGATCAGCAAAAGCTAGCCGAGCTATGCAGCCAGGAATTTGGACCCCATCACCCCAGTCTATTGCTTTACTGTAGGACCTCTGCATGTTCTGCCAGACTGAAACCACAGCCAATCTATCAGAACATTCAGAGGGTGCCTGCATTTCATTTGCAATCTGTTCTAGATGCCATAAGAGACATTTTGTAGTCCTTGGGGCAGAAACCAGAGAATGCACACCTCCTGTTCTTTCTGTGTTGTTAACATAATTTGGCATTTGCATCGATATCCTTTGTCAGAGCTTCTGAAAATGCACTTCATTAAGTCAAAGGAGGTTCGAAAAAACGCATGCCATGAGTGCATCTTCTTCCTGAATGCATACAGCATTGCGGAGGGGAATAGCTAGTATTAGTTTAGCTAGAGTTGCAACGTTTCTAAAGTAGCATGCCAACAATAATAGACATTTGCTTTGTTGCATTGTTGTGAATGTATGTGGTTGTGGAAATTGATTTCTGTTTTCTATATAAAGTCATGGCCAAACTGTGAAGTTATTACACGACATGGATCACTTTTTACAGTAAACTGTTTGCTGCAGATAAAAGCTATGCCGGTATTTTAAGCCAAGATGTCCAATTGATTCTGTATTGACAGTGCAAATGCTTCCACATTGTTGAAAAAATGGCTCTTGGTGGTCAGGTCGTTTGTCCACAAAACCAGGTCTTCCAATTGTTTGCATGTTTGCACAGATTTTGGCATTACTTCCCCTCCACCCACCCACCTTTTTACAGGTATATATGTGGCACTGTGGTGTAAACCACAGAGCCTAGGGCTTGCTGATTGGAAGGTTGGTGGTTCGAATCCCTGCAATGGAGTGAGCTCCCATTGCTCGGTCTCAGTTCCTTCCTACCTATCAGTTTGAAAGCATGTCTAAGCACAAGTAGATAAATAGATACCACTCTGGTGGGAAGGTAAACAGCGTTTCCGTGTGCTGGTCTGGTTTTGCCAGAAGCAGCTTAATCATGCTGGCCACATGACCCAGAAAAGCAGTTTGCAGACAAATGTCGGCTTTCGCCAGTAAAGCAAGATGAGCGCTGCAACCCCAGAGCTGTTCATGACTGGACTTAACTGTCAGGGGTCCTTTACCATTACGTGTCTATTGCTTCTTTTCTCTCTTCCTTCCTGCCTCCCTCCCTCCACCCATCCCACCCCCACACACTGTATGGGCATAATTGGGTATATTTTCATTGCAGAAATGTTGGAGGGTATGGTTTTGCACTAGATGAAGCACCCCATATTCACTGCCCCCCCTTTTAATTCCAGGGCGATTCCTTTTCCTGAACAAAATGTGGGGATGGCGAGACATTTTCTGCTTGTTTTCATTTTGCTGTACATTTGCTATCCATATTCTGACTTTTCTCATTAGTGAGGAACATTGGAATCATTTGCCCAAATGTTATGATTTTTTTTTTTTATGAGCTGCTTTGGAGGAGGGGAACCTGTGCCCTTTTCTTCATTAAGCATGCCAATAAAAGAGTTTAAAACTAATTATAAGGATGCTACATGGATTCTAGATAAATCTGTGGGAAATAGGATCATGAGGTCAACTAGACAACCTGCCAGTGGAAACAAAGTATGATATATGTATGTGTTAATTGCAGCCCAGTTCCACGTAATGCTGACCATCTTGCTGTTTAGTCGAATTCGGTAATTCTTGAGGGCATTCAGTATGTCACAGAATTAAATTCCCTCTTATACCTTGCACCTATTGATCAGTTGGAATGAATGATCTTGTTATGGACATGATACGTTTGATGGAAACCACTGACAAGTCACTACATGACCTACAGTGCAATCCTATTCAGGTATACTCAGAACTAAGCTCTTCTTTATTCAGTTGGACTTTCTTCCAGATGGGATCACAGCCCTATGGAGGTTGCAGGCTGAATCCCAAATGTGTTCTTCCACCCTAGGTGTTTACTTTAAGTCTTTTTGTTGTTGTTTAGTCATTTAGTCATGTCTGACTCTTTGTGACCCCATGGACCAGAGCACGCCAGGCACTCCTGTCTTCCACTGCCTCCTGCAGTTTGGTCAAACTCACGTTAGTAGCTTTGAGAGCACTGTCCAACCATCTCGTCCTCTGTCGTCCCTTTCTCCTTGTGCCCTCAATCCTTCCCAACAGCAGGATCTTTTCCAGGGAGTCTTCTCTTCTCATGAGGTGGCCAAATTATTGGAGCCTCAGCTTCAGGATCTGTTCTTCCAGTGAGCACTCAGGGCTGATTTCCTTCAGAATGGAGAGGTTTGATCTTCTTGCAGTCCATGGGACTCTCAAGAGTCTCCTCCAGCACCATAATTCAAAAGCATCAGTTCTTCGGTGATCAGCCTTCTTTATGGTCCAGCTCTCACTTCCATACATCACTACTGGGAAAACCATAGCTTTAACTCTACGGACCTTTGTTGGCTTTTCTCCCAAGTAGCAGGCGTCTTTTAATTTCGTGACTGCTGTCACCATCTGCAGTGATCATGGAAAAAATCATACACATCCAAGTCTAGTTTACCTCCTTTCAACCTATTACCTTCTACTTCAGAATAGTGCTACAAAAATAATTACTGCAAAATATTCAAGAATGAAATTGAAATACAAAAACTAACAATCATTGGGACAATTTTGAGATCATGGCCTATATGAGTAGTATGAATCGCTGGTCTTGAATCTGAGTGAACTTCCATCTGGGTTAAAAAAATCTGCTTCGAGCAGATTATGTCTCTATATACCACCATTTTGCCACTGTCTGTGCCCCTGAAATTGCATTTTGTCAACAACTTTCAGACATCTCAAGTGGGCCCTGGAGGTTGAAAGTTTGAGAACGTGTGTCGCAGTGTATTTTGTGGAGAGTGTTTTTAATTGCCTAACATGAGACAGCTAATGAGGACTGAGAGGACCAGTATGCTATAAAAGCACTGCCAATGGTTTGAGTGCAACCAGCAAGGTAGAACAGATGGTTAAAAAATTAAAGGACATGGTTGAAGAAAAAGGTCCCTCTGACATTCAGAGTTAGAGACAACAGTAGCCATTAATATACCAGAGCTAATTCTACAGCAGGGAGTGAAATATTATTTAATCAGCAGTACTTCATACATAATTCAATTAACTGCTTTCACTCATCAGTATTAACGAGATCTGGAGCTTGGATTAATGTGCAAGAGCTTCATAAAAGGGCTCCCAGCCTCCCTAAATTCTGCCAAAACTTAATAAAGTAGTGCCAATCAAATTCCAGTCTGCATCCGATGCTTTTACACCCCGATACCACAAATCATCCTATGCTCTCATCATTGTTTGCTAATTCTCTAATTATGCCACTCTCTGCAGTAAAAACTAATTAGTGCATAGTGGTCAACTTTCTCCAGAGCAGAAGACTCCAGATGCTTCACGCAAGAGAACCAGGGATAGGGCAACAGACAAACACCTCCTTTGGTTTTTGTTTTGTTTTGTTTTTGCTTGTCCAAAGGAGTACTGGCTTGACTTTCAAAGAGGAGACGAGCAAAAATCATCCACTGCTAGGCTTCTGCCAGAGAGAATGCTATTGGTTCTCTGGCGCACGTTGATTGCACATGGCACCCACTTTTCAAATCAGTACACACAGCTGGTTGTAGACCTTACTCATCAGGGACTAGAACAGGGGTCAGCAACCTTTTTCAGCCATGGACCGGTCCACTGTCCCTCAGACCATGTGGTGGGCCAGACTATTTTTTTTTGGGGGGGGGATGAACGAATTCCTATGCCCCACAAATAACCCAGGGGTGATTTTAAATAAAAGCACACATTCTACTCATGTAAAAACACCAGGCAGGCCCCACAAATAACCCAGAGATGCATTTTAAATAAAAGCACACATTCTGCTCATGTAAAATCACGCTGGTTCCCAGACCGTCCGCAGGCTGGATTGAGAAGGCGATTGGGCTGCATCTGGCCCCTGGGCCTTAGGTTGCCTACCCCAGACTAGTATCATCATGTCAAGTTAAATGGTACCCACTGGCTGGCTTATCCACTTATCTATTCAGCTCAAGGGGCAAAACTCATTTTCTCTCGTTGCACTTAGTGTGTCTCTGGGACTGGGAACTCGTGAGTGGGCATCTCCCATTTACTTGGTAAGGATGATCTCTTAAAGCAGCCTTTCTCAACCTGTGGGTCCCCAGATGTTGTTGAACTACAACTCCCATCACCCCTAGCTAGCAAGGCCAGAGCTCAGGGATGATGGGAGTTGTAGTCCAATGACATCTGGGGACCCACAGGTTGAGAACCTTATCTTAAAGTGATAAGAGGGTGGGAATGTAATAACTGTGAGCAAGCATGAAGTGAAACGAGAGCCAAGGGCATTGATGAATAGGAAACGGGGATAAATCTGGTTGTGTTTGCACTTTCTGAAACAATATGAGAAGTGACAAGCAACCATCCCTTGAAATTCACACTTATCTGAAATTTCCCATGCAGTTCCCCCAACCAAGGAATGGTTACCAAAAAATGCATATATTAGGTGAAAGTGTGCCCCCAAATGAACACCTTATTGAAAGTGACGTGCAAAATGTAGGAAATGCTTGTGGAAAAGTGTATGTTCATCAAAGCTGCATACAAAAATGTGTTTGTTACCAGAAAAAAAAGCATACTAAAATTCTGAAGAATTCTCAGGAGGATTTTCTAAATGAAAATTCGCAAATTGCAGCAGAAACATGGAGAACTGAACTTAAGGCTAGAAAAGAGAAAGACAGAGAGAATCAAAATTGATAGATCCTTCTGCCCCTATTAGAGAATATTCATCGAGGAGAACATGGCATACGGTTCTCTATAGGATTTCCCCAGAAGTTTGCCATCCAGCACAGATTACTTCCTGCCCTAAGTCTTGCTTCCTGAGGCTCAGGTCCACGCTCCCTCTCTGTGTGTGCCTGTTCCTAGGCTTCTAGTCCCCCCAAAAAATCATCCTGCTTATTGCTTTCATGTTCCTTTTTAGGAGCTGGTATCCTTTTCACTACTGATTGATTTTGGGTTGGTTGTAATCAGTGGTGTAGCGTGGGTTGTCAGCACCCCGGGCAAGGCAAGTAATTTGCGCCCCCTAACCTGTGGATTTGCACCCCCTAACCTGTGGATTTGCGCCCCCTAACCCATGGATTTGCGCCCCCTAACCCGTGGATTTGCGCCCCCTAACCCTAACTCCCAGATGTTGCGCCCGGTGCGGCCGGACCCCCCTGCACCCCCCACGCTATGCCACTGGTTGTAATCTGTTATTATTTGTACTATGCATTCCATTTGATTTTGCATTTCAGGGGATGTTCATTGTAGGGCAGCCTAAAAATATCACACAAATAATCAAATAAATGGAGCCTGATCTTTGGGCAATCCCTTTGGATATGTAGAGCAGCTGCTCCCTTGGTTAAAGGGGTTGTTCTGAAGCACTGGAAGACCTTGCCATCACTCAGCAGAACAGTGGATATGCTGAACTTCAGAACAAATGGGAAACCAAAGGGTGTAAAAACGACCCAGAACTGTGCCTGTTAACAGACATGGCACTCCAGAGACCTTTGCATCCACTTGGCAAGGCATTTGGCATTTACTCGAAGAAAAGGCACACACTAATCTATAATTCTGCATGATGGATCTTCTCTGCCGCCAATTCTGTCCCTTGCTGCTCACTCTTTCTTCTGCCTCCCTCTCTGTTTTTTTTAACTATTTCTGGAGACTTTCCGCTTTGTCATTTGTTTATTAATCTGTTGCTGCAGAGTGCTGTAGCACAGAGGCAGGGGGACTTGGCTGGGATTATTGTTTAATTTGTTTCTGCGAAAGAAGAGCTTGTTCCTTTCCCTCCCACTTTCTGTTGGTTATTGTTGTAATAATGAAAACCAATAAAAACATGAGTGTTACTCCCCGCCCCCCATTAAAAGAGGACAGAGAAGCTTGATGAAACTTAATGCTGAAACTGTTTTAATGTTGAATAGGAGTTCTGTGGCAAAATAAGAGCTTTTTATTTTATTGCTTTATATCTTAACTATCTTCCAGCACTTCACTCAGGGCAGTATTTAGAGTGCAATTCTAAGCAGTGCATGGGGGAGATGCAAAGTTGTGGATTCACAAGAACTCCTAAAGCCCTTGCAGGGTGATGCCTGCTAGGGTGAGAGGTGTGTGTGTGTGCCTGTGTGGTCAAATTTATCTCCTTATTTTTTAATGCATGGATATTTTATTTATTCATTCATTCATGGAGGTCTCAGGTATTGAAAAAAATCACAGTATATAAAATCAAAATAAGAACAATAACCCTCCAAAAGGAGTCACATTTTAAAAGGGTATAGGATGTCCGTCAGGTCAACCAAAGGCCTGGTTAAAAAGGAACATTTTTGCCTGCGCCTAAAGGTGTATAATGAAGGCACCAGGCGAACTTCCCTGGGGAGAGCATTCCACAGACGGGGAGCCACTGCAGAGAAGACCCTGCTCTCGTGTTACCACCCTCTGGACCTCTTGAGGAGGAGGAGGCACATGAAGGAGGGCCTCAGAAGGTGATCTCAGGGTCTGGGTAGGTTCATATGGAAAGAGGCGGTCCTTGAGGTATTGCGGTCCTGAGCCATTTAAGGCTTTATAGGTCAAAACCAGTACTTTGAATTGGGCCTGGAAACTCACTGGTAGCCAGTGCAGTCAGACCAGGATTGGTGTAATATGCTCAAACCGCCTTGCTCCAGTGAGCAACCTGGCCGCTGAATTCTACACTAGCTGGGGTCGGTTATTGCAGTGTCAGGCTGCAACCATTCTGGAGCCTCTGAAGGAGCCATGTTTCCAACAAGTCCAAAGCTGCCCCATGCTCCTTCCCTAGAACAGCAGCCAGGGGTCACTCACCAAACATCACCCTCTGGAAATGACTATCCGGGTAGGATCAGAACCACTGCAAAGCAGTACCACCCACAACTTCGACAGACGCTCCAGAAGGATATCATGGTTGATGGTATCGAAAGCCGCTGAATAGTCAAGGAGAATTAACACAGACACATTTCCCCCTGTTTCTCTCCCAACAGACGTCTTCATCCAGGGCAGCCAAAGCAGTTTCTGTGCCAAAACCAGGCCTAAGCCCTGATTGAATTGGGTCTAGAAAATCAGTTTCCTCCAAGAGCACTTGGAACTGGTTTAAACGTTTCACAGTAGCAGCGACAAAATGACTCCTCACCACTACCAGCCACCCTAAATGATACTATTTAAATCTGGCATAACCTTTGACCTTGCCGATGTTGTTGGACTCTGTCTTCTAGCAGCCCCAGCCAATGGTCAGGAATGATGGGAATTGTAGTCCCACCAAATTGAGAGGCAGTTTCCTGTCCCTTGCGTAAATGAATAAAGCTCGTGTCTCCCCATCCCTACTGTAGTGAATAGACTTTTCAGGAGCTATTTATGTGTGTTAGTTCATTCATGAAGCTTTGGATCATGATGAATATGTTGGGGAATAAGTCACTTATATTCTTTCTGTTGCACTTGGGTGATAACTGCCTTTGAATTAGTCAACATACATAGGCAAAGTTTTGCTGTTCAGCACTCTTGCTCAGAAACCCAGACCCTCATTTCTCTGTTGTGATTTATAACTGGATGATTAATCCTATCTTTGAATATTTTGCCTTGAGGTTTAAAATAGATTGAATGTAAATAGATGGAAGAAAATGTATGGTATACTAATCTGCAGGGCTGCCGTTCTGTGCAAAAGCACCTTTCAAATTCATTTTTGAGTTATTTAAAGTGTGCATGCATTTACAAATTCAATACGCAGCAATGCTTCCCAGTCATTCTAAGTTGGTTGAGCTTCGGAAATGATGTAACGATGCAATGCTGTAAAAGATCAATCACCATTATCTAAAAGTATAGTCCGGAAATATGAGCATGGCATGTTTAATTCAAAATTTCTGTAAAAGGCAAAAGTGAAGCTGTCACTGCAATGTGGTGTAAGATGAGAGTGAGGAAGGAGTAGAACAAGAAGATGTTTTTTTGACTACACTGCTCACTGGCATATTTTTAAAATGTGCTGGCAACACAGGAAGCTCAAGAGCAATTTAGCTCAAGTTACAAACAATCGAGATATATTTAGTTATGGGCAGTTGATAAAAAGGATCTTCCAACTGAGTAACAGAATGGAAAGTGGTGCTTGCAAAGAAATTGAGCACCAAAAATATTGGAGAACATATGTAGTAGGATTCTGTCAGTCTAGGAATGGATGAGAGCAGGAGCAAACATAGGAATACTGGAAGCTGCCTTCTACTGAGTCACCCCATTAATCCATCCAGCTCAGGCATAGGCAAACTCCAGCCCTCCAGATGTTTGGGACTACAATTCCCATCATCCCTAGCTAACAGGAACAGTGGTCAGGGATGATGGGAATTGTAGTCCCAAACATCTGGAGGGCCGGAGTTTGCCTATGCCTGATCTAGATCAATGATATTTACACAGACTGGCAGCAGCTCCCCCAGGATTTGTGGTAGGATTTTCTCCCAGCTCTACCAGGAAATGCCAGGGAGTGAAGCTGGGGACCTTCTGCATGCAAGGTCTACCACTCAGCTATGCCCTCCTCTCCCCCCAAAAAGATAGTGGTTTTGAGAAATAGCAAAAGGGAGGAAATGTATACAATGGTGGAATCGATGTCAACTGTTTTTGCTTGGAAGCGCCTCTGAAGTTTGGAGAACCGCATGGGCTTCCCATCCATGCTACTCAGGGAGAGCTTTAATTGTAGTTATAATAATAATAATTTATTATTTATACCCCGCCCATCTGGCTGAGTTTCCCCCAGACACTCTGGGTGGCTCCTAATCGAGTGTTAAAAACAATACAGCATCAAATATTAAAAACTTCCCTAAACAGGGCTGCCTTCAGATGTCTTTTAAAGATAAGACAGCTGCTTATTTACTTCACATCTGATGGGAGGGCGTTCCACAGGGCGGGCGCCACTACCGAGAAGGCCCTCTGTGTGGTTCCTTGTAACCTTACTTCTCGCAATGAGGGAACCGCCAGAAGGCCCTCAGAGCTGGATCTCAGTGTCTGGGCTGAACGATGGGGGTGGAGATGCTCTTTCAGGTATACAGGACCGAGGCCATTTAGGGCTTTAAAGGTCTGGTTGGTAGGAAATGCATACCCTCCAACATTTTCTCAAATGAAAATAGGGGCCTCCTATTCCATAATAATAAGAATTTGTTTATTTATAGCCTGCCCATCTGACTGGGTTGCCCCACCCACTCTGGGTGGCTTCCGACATATATAAAAACATATCGTATTTTTCCGTCTATAAGACGCCCCCTATTTTTGGGGACTCAGATTTAAGAAAATGGGGGGAGATGTATCTGTATATAAAACGCCCCCTAATTTTTGACATTATTTTTTAGGGGAAAAACCTAGTCTTATACATGGACAAAAACGGTAACTAAACATTCAAAGAACTTCCCTACACAGGGTTGCCTTCAGATGTCTTCTAAAGGTTGTGTGGTTACTCATCTCCTTGGCTCAGGGGATGCATAACTCCATATCCTCCAACATTTCTCTGGTGAAAATAGAGGCATCGTAAGGAAAAGCGGGACATTCTGGGATCAAATCGGGAACTCAAACGGCTTCTGTAAATTCGAGACTGTCCCTGGAAAACAGGGACACTTGGGAATCTGGGAAATGGAGCAAGCATGCCAAAGAGTCAGTTGCTTTTTTAATTTTGTGCAATGCGTTCTGATAAGGCACATAATATTTATACTTCAGATTGGATGCTTTCTAACCAATAAGGTAAAGGTTGAAGAAGCAAATGATGTGTAATAATAATAATAATAATAATAATAATAATAATAATAATAATTTATTATTTATACCCCGCCCATCTGGCTGGGCCTCCCCAGCCACTCTGGGCGGCTTCCATAAAAACCAAAAATACAGTAAAATATCACACGTTAAAAACTTCCCTGAACAGGGCTGCCTTAAGATGTCTTCTGAATGTCAGGTAGTTGTTAATAATAATAATAATAATAATAATAATAATAATAATAATAATAATTTATTATTTGTTCCCCGCCCATCTGGCTGGGTTCCCCAGCCACTCTGGGCGGCTTCCACAGAAACCAAAAAACACTAAAATATCATACATTAAAAGCTTCCCTGAATAGGGCCGCCTTAAGATGTCTTCTGAATGTCAGGTAGTTGTCCATCACCTTGACATCCAATGGGAGGGCATTCCACAGGGCGGGCGCCACCACCGAAAAGGCCCTCTGCCTGGTTCCCTGTAGCTTCGCTTCTCGTAATGAGGGAACCGCCAGAAGGCCCTCGGCGCTGGACCTCAGTGTCCGGGCAGAACGATGGGGGTGGAGACGCTCCTTCAGGTATATCGCTTTGAAATCTGCTGGAAGGGCGTTTCACAGGGCAGGCGCCACTACCGAGAAGACCCTCTGCCTGGTTCCCTGCCTGGTTCAGCTGGAAGGTGGTGGTGTTCTTGTTTAGTCATTTAGCCGACTCTTCGTGACCCCATGGACCAGAGTGGTCAAACTCATGCTGGTAGCTTCGAGGACACTGTCCAACCATCTCGTCCTCTGTTGTCCCCTTCTCCTTGGGCCCTCAATCTTTCCCAACATCAGGGTCTTTTCCAAGGAGTCTTTTCTTCTCATGAGGTGGCCAAAGTATTGGAGCCTCAGCTTCAGGATCTGTTCTTCCAGTGAGCACTCAGGGCTGATTTCCATCAGAATGGATAGGTTTGATCTTCTTGCAGTTCATGGGACTCTCAAGAGTCTCCTCCAGCACCATAATTCAAATGCATCAAATATTCGGCAATCAGCCTTCTTTACGGTCCAGCTCTCACTTCCATACATCACTACTGGGAAAACCATAGCTTTAACTATACGGACCTTTGTTGGCAAGGTGATGTCTCTGCTTTTTAAGGTGCTGTCTAGGTTTATCATTGCTTTTCTCCCAAGAAGCAGGCGTCTTTTAATTTTGTGACTGCTGTCACCATCTGAAGCAATCAGATTGGAAGGTAGGAAGCCCATATTGGGATTTGCTTGGGAATTATGGTCAATCCATTGCTCCTTGGAGAGGCCAAAACTCGCTGTTCTTTGATTTTGTAAATCAGATTGTTAGTACACTCACAGCTTGTTGGATTGATTTAAACCAAGTGGATTTGAATCAAATTCCCAATATGTAAGGAAGCATGCATGTTTAGTTGCAGTTGCAATTAGGCCTGCAACTAAATTTGACTCACAGCTATCTGGGAACATAATCCAAAATGTCTGGACATGAAATTCATGGGCTTTTCTACTGCAAAAGTCATATCTGCTTAGCAACAAAGGGCATTTGTGAAATTAATTATTTCTGTTGACTGTCTCTGAACACATGCAAGTTTAATTGGCCAGAATTTTCAACTTGCAAGGACTGTAGTTACTAGAAAAATGCAATACAATCGTCTAAATATTCATAATTTGCATGATTATTAACAAAGTGCATCTGATGTGTCATATTTACAACTCCAGACCTCAAACGCCAGATATATTTTGCATCTGGTATGTTTGTATTTTACATAGGAAAGCAATCAGTGGCTCGGTGACCTGGTAAACATTAAACCATAATCTTGTCTGGTGCATTTGGAAGTGAGCTGATCTAACTCACACCACCTGGATTCATACATGTATTGGAATTTGTATTTCCTTTGGATTTCACAGTTTTCCTACTTTGGTATGGGGTTTTTTTAATTCCCATCTGAAAAAAAGATCCAAAATAGATACAGCTGTATATCGTAAGGTAAAATACATTTAGAAATATGTGCATTGAGGTAGAATAAATATACAAAAACATATTTTGTGATAAGACCTCAGAGAACTTTCCTTCTGAACTAGGGTTGTCAAAATATGTTAATATCTGAAACGAAAACGAAGTCTAGGTAGCTACATTTAGCTTACAAAATATTTTGCTACAATTGAAATAATGCAGTTTAGCAGTCAAACAGAAGGTATCTTGCATTCTGTTGAGTAAAATCTCCTGTCTAAAACAGAAGTGTTAATATTCTCATATAACACACACATTAAATGGAGACTGCAAAATTCTGGTCCCAGTTATTATACCCATTGCCACCTGCTCCCATCAGTTGTGTGCCTGGCTGTGCATCTGTCTGATTCCTATCCCTCATGGCATTTGTGTTACTGGTGAAAAGGGACTGTTCAGTGAAATAGAACAAAGACTGAGAAAAAGGCATTAACGAATGATGACTTCCCTCTCGGGGTTTTTTTATATGTTTCATGAATTAAACCTTACCAGAAGAAAAGCTGCACGTTTTCCGCTGATGCTCTATCTTTCAGTGGAAACATAACAGTTTGGTTTATTTATTCTGAGACGCCTTATACAAAACTGCTCTGGGAAAGGTCAGAGATGGGCATCGAACCACCAAGAATAGTCATGAAGTTTATAAGCTGTTTATTGGCGTCAGTTCCCTGGAACCTAACACCACAAAATGGCTGAACTGATGCGCTGTCACAATTATGTTTTAATATGGCGGCAAATGAGCTGAATTCCCCCCCCCTTTTATTTTTTTAGAAAGCAGAATGCAATGTTGTTGGTGAATCTTGAACACACACTGGTGTTACATTCTGCGTTGCCATTTTCATTTTCACTCACTGAAGAGCTTCCAGGAGTCCTTCTCTTATAAGGGGAAAATTATACAGTCATACCTTGGGTTACAACCACTTCAGGTTGCATTTTTTTGGGTTGCGGACTGCTGAAACCCAGAAGTTCCGGAATGGGTTACCACTTCCGGGTTTTGGCAGTCACGCATGTGCAGAAGCGCCAAATTGCAACCCGCGCGTGCGCAGACACAGGTTGTGAACGCTGCGGGTTACGAACATGCATCCTGCATGGATCACGTTCGCAACCCGAGCGCCCACTGTACTTTAGAAAACTTTAGGGCTCTTCATGCACTTTGTCTCCAGAGAATATTCTGGGGTGCTTTGGTTGTTGATGCATGTTATGTACTGAAGTTCTCACCCTGGGCCAGCAGGGGGATACTGTAGATAGTTTTCACTTAGGTCCACATATGCAAATAAGGGATTGAAAGTGGTGTTCAGTGATTGGATAGTTACAGAAAGTGTTACAGTTGCGTTGTAGTGGAGCTCTATATAAACAGGCTGGCTGAACCCCTCAATTCAGTTCTGTTCTGGCCTGTGAATAAGCAAGAGCTGTTTGAAGAATCGCTGTGTCGTCTGATATGTTCACCCACAACTTAACAATGCATAAAAGGCAATAATAGTGTTTTCACTGAACACAGCTCAGCTGCACAAGAGAGCCTTAACCTTCATATCAGGGATAAGTGTGACCTCCTGGATTGGAAGGCAGGATCAATCCTTTGAGCTTTCCTCCCTCTCGTTTGGGCAGAAAATAGGTTTCTTCTGAACTCTTAGTTTCAGTAGATTTTTTTTGTTTTACTTGCTATATTTTCATTCACTGTAGCCTGGGAAAGGCCTTCGAGCTGGGAGCATGAACCAAAAGAAGATTTTGAGGGAGAAGCTCCTTTGACCTTGAATGACCATCACTCCTTACAAGGTCTTCTTCCTCCCTTCCTCTTTTCCCCACAAACTAGCAGCTTATAGGGGCCAGTGACATGAAAAAAAATCTCCCCCTCAAGGCCGCCTGCCTCTCATCCCAGCTCGGAAAACCTAAGGCACTTTTTGGGTTGTTTTGTACAATCTCCTGGACATTGACTCACCGACTTTACCACCAGTCTCATGAAGACTTGGAAAAGTGAGGCTGATGTGCAACGATTGCACAAGCATCCTCCCTTGTTTGGGGTGTCCATTTTCACATGATTTGCTAATTTATATGTATAGATGCAAAATTAGAAATACTTGCTGCAGTTTAAATGTAAATGCAATACATTTCGCCACAGTGGGCATGAGTGTGACCAGGTGACCTGCTGATTGTGGCTGGGTAATAATAATAATAATAATAATAATAATAATAATTATACCCCACCCATCTGGCCAGGCCTCCCCAGCCACTCTGGGCGGCTCCCAACAGACTATTAAAAACATGATAAAACATCCAACATTAAAAGCTTCCCTAAACAGGGCTGCCTTCAGAGATCTTCTAAAAGTCAGATAGTGGTTTATTTCCTTGACATCTGATGAGAGGGCATTCCACAGGATGAGCGCCACTACCGAGAAGGCCCTCTGCCTGCTTCCCTGTAACCTCACTTCTCACAGGGAGGGAACCGCCAGAAGGCCCTCAGCGCTGGACCTCAGTGTCCGGGCTGAATGATGGGGGTGGAGATGTTCCTTCAGGTATACTGGGCCGAGGCAATTTAGGGCTTTAAAGGTCAGCACCCAAACTTTGAATTGTGCTCAGAAACATATGTGGTCTGGGTGGCGACTCGCAGTCACCAGTCTAGCTGCAGCATTCTGGATCAGTTGTAGTTTCTGGGTCACCTTCAAAGGTAGCCCCACTTCAAGGCCCCTTCCTACTTTCTTATGGTTCTGGATCTTGCAGGGGTCAGCCATAGATCACATGACTCTTGGAATAGAAAGCTCCTTCATATAGGAAACTGTCCTCTTCAAATAGAGGAATCTCCTCAGGAGACATTGTCGGCCTACCTCCATAGCTGAGAGCAGGGAAATAACTTCTGGGAAGTATTGTTGCTCAATTCATAATATAGCTAAGCATTGTGAGCTGGAGAGGTTGGTATATTGAACCACATAATTACAAATTTCAATGCCATTACTTCTCAAAATGCCTTGGGAATGCAGAGACAGGGCTTTCTCTTTTGGAACACAATCCAACTGTCTAATCAAGAGCTGTTGGACTTAGAGTATTGGGTCTTATGACCCTAGAGGGTATAATTTAAAATGAGGGTGATACCCATAGCTTGTGGAAGTAGCCAAAGGATGCCCATGCTACCCTGTGCCAATGATTTTTTTTTACATTTAAGTGGTTTAAAAATGAGATATTGCTTTCCTTTTTAATACTGTATTCTTTTTCTTTCCTTTTTAAAGCCATACATACTTAAGGTGAATGTAGCCTTTTGCCCACGGCTTATATTACTAAGCTATTCCTGGCACTTTCTCTGAAGTTAAATGAAAAAGTGATTTTAAGAAACAAGTGGGGTTTTCCATTCACAGCACACAGCTTAAGTACAAACAATTTTCCATGGTGCTTTCACAGGCCAGGCTAAAAGACTGAATTGTTTTGATTGCTGACTTGCCTTTCTTAAACCCAGATACAAAGTCATTGGGTGTATTGTGATAACTCAAGAGAAAACTTTTTATTCTCTCTACCCCACCCCACCTAAAAAGCTTTGTATTTTCCCTGCTGAGTCATAAAAGTTCATTCCGTTTGGTGTGTATTGGAGTGCGGGGGGCGGTCAATCCTCTTTCTGTAGAGAAAAGTAGGGAGGAATAAAAGTGATTGTAAAACTGGCATTGCCTTTTCCATATTTAGTCCTCTCGAATACTGTCAAATCCAATTGGGGTGGGGGGTGGGGAAACACTCTAGATATGTTGAAGAGGAATTTGTGGCCTTAATATGATTGCTGACTTGGCTTTTGGTAGCTTTGCATTAGAGGCTGTTTAAACAGAGAAAAGAGCACTAAAGATAGTTAATCTTTACTGAATAAATCTTCTTCAAACTACCGTTACAAAACACTCCATAATTGAGGCAAATCACTATGTATTTGGAATATGTTCTTTCGACCACTGCTGCACACAGCTTATAACACGCAATCCTGATCTAAACAACGGTGGGAAGAGAAATAAAATCTAGACCGCTGATCTTGGCATTGACATGACCATTATTTTTAAGTGTGTTTTCACCGCTGAATGAAAATGGGTAATGGGTATATGTGTCTGTAAGTGGAAGAATCAAATGTGCATTGATGGGCTAATTCTGGGTGTCACAGATAGGTCTGTAGAACAGAGTCCACAAACTCAAAGGACAATAAAATCGCACCATTAAAGCCAATGATAATTACACCATTCTTTTTAATCAAGCTTAAAGGCATACTGAATATAGAATGAGAATTTGATAGTAAGAGTATAAGCTATTGGGTACCAGATAAAAGGCATTTCACACTCATATTGAATAAAGATATTCATATATGCAGGTGACGTACTGTCCGGGAACTGACATCGGAGGGAGAGGCGAAGGGGAGGCTCCCAGATGATGCTGGCGAAGGACCCAGCAGCAGGGGGAGAAACAGCTCAGTAGAGGGGGAAGCCAATCAGCGCAACACCAGGGATAAAGGGGGGCAGACGGGGGAAGTGGAGAGAGGGCTCCAGGACTCTTCACTGGACATCAGTGAGGAGAGCCCAGGTCCTCCGCTACCCACGCCTTCCCTGCGCAGAAGACTCCCGCGCAGTGAGAGGAGGAGGAGACTGGGTGTCAAACAACTTTTATGTTGGAAGAGGTTCAAGAAACGCCCACTGACGGATTCTGCCAGTGACTGAGGCAGCCACGTCGAGAAGGGGCTGTGCAGTCAGAAAGGTTTAACAAGGCAAAATTAACCGAGAAAGGCACCAGCTTACGCACGAGTAACTCATACCTATTACACGTACACATCTGGTGTTTTGTTTTGTTTGTTTGGCTGCGTCTCAAGATACTAAGCATACCTGCTCAGACACCTTTGGGTTTTTTTTAAAAAAAATTCTTTTGCACATTTAATCAGAAGGATTCGAGGCAGCTTACAGACCCTTCAAGTGTCCCTGTTTTCCAGCAACAGTTCCAGATTTACAGGAGCCGTCCTGGTTTCTGATTTCATCCCTGAATGTACCACTTTTCCTTAGGACATCCTTATTTTCATCAGAGAAATGTTGGAGGGTATGGAGTTCTGTGACACCCCCCCCCCCAAGCTGAGAAGCTAAGTAACTATGCAACCTATAGAAGACATCTGAAATCAGCCCTGTTTAGGAAAGTTGTTTAATGTTTTATTAAGTTTTTATATATGTTGGAAGCTGCCCAAAGTGGCTGGGACAATCCAGTCAGATGGGTGAGCTATAATAATAATAAAATGATGGTGATGGAATAGCAGGGGTCAGCAGACTTTTTCAGCAGGGGACCGGTCCACTGTTCCTCAGACCTTGGGGAGGGGGCAGACTATATTGGGGGGGTGAACAAATTCCTATGCCCCACAAATAACCCAGAGATGCATTTTAATTAAAAGGACACATTCTACTCATGTAAAAACACACTGATTCCCAGACCGTACGTGGACCGGATTGAGAAGGCGATTGGGCAGCATCCGACCCCCGGGCCTTAGTTTGCCTACCCGTGGAATAAGGTGTCCCTATTTTCATTGGAGAAATGTTGAAGGATATGAGCTTATAACACTAGTTTGGAGGTATGTGAGTGGCTACTGCAGAAAATGAAGCAAATGTGATGTTAGAAGCCCTGAGGGATCTGAGAGGACCCCCACATCAGCTCTGCCCCGTGGAGGCAATGCTTGTCTGGGGCGGACCTGTGGCATGGAATCCTCACTCACTCAGGGCTTCTGACAGAACAGGAATGGTGCTTCTGGCTGTTTGAGGGAGCACATTTAACCATTCAATTACTGGGGTGGTCAGCATTGGCCTGTGACCATTCAAGCTCTCGGCCCCCACCTATCTTAGAGTTGTTCAACGTTGTGACATTACCACTCCACAAACATGGGGACCACACTGCCTTCCAGCTTTTCGTATATACATGACAAAACCCAGGTTCAATATACACAACTTGAGTTACACTATCATATCCCTTACCATTTAATTCATATGTACAGTGGTACCTCAGGTTAAGAACTTAATTCGTTCTGAAGGTTTGTTCTTAACCTGAGGTACCACTTTAGCTAATGGGGCCTCCTGCCGCCGCCACACGATTTCTGACCTCATCCTGAAGCAAAGTTCTTAACCCGAAGTACTATTTCTGGGTTAGCGGAGTCTGTAACCTGAAGCGTTTGTAACCTGAAGTGTCTGTAACCCGAGGTACCACTGTATGTGTGTATAAGTGTGTGTGGGGGGGTGTCAATAGATTTTTAAATTTCATGCATGCAATTTTGGGAATGCAATGCCATTTTAAAGTCTAAATATTGGAGGGAAATGGAGCTTGTAGTGCAGCAAATAATTGGCCTCATTTTGCCTCTACTTTGGGGATAACCTGGGTCTAGTTGCCTTTCGCACAGTCAGGAAAGATAAAGGAGAGCTTTGTAATAAAAATTTTTTTAAAAAATAAGTCTAATGAAGAAACTGCAAGATGAAACTTCAGTAGACTTAATTAGATGACTCTTGGGGTCTCTTCTAGGAACGCTACCATTCTATGAAATATATGCCTCTGTTTCCATAGGAAATGGCTCTGTGGGTCTGGCCCTGCCCACTCTTGGACTGTGCCCACCAACATTTTCATACCCCCCAACATTTCTCTGATGAAAATAGAGATGTCCTATTCCATAATCATTTTATTCTTTATACCCCACCCATCTGACTGGGTGGCCCCATTAAAAAACATTTTTAAAAATTAAAATAAAAAAACACTTCCATATACAGGGCTGCCTTCAGATGTCTTCTAAAGGTTGTATAGTTACTTATCTCCTTGGCTTGGGAATCACATAACTCCGTACCCTCCAACAATTCTCCAATGAAAATAGGGATGTCCTAAGGAAAAGTGGGACATTAGGAGATCAAATCAGAAACAGGGATGGTTTCTGTAAATCCAGGACTGTTCCTGGAAAATAGGGACACTTGGAGGAGGGGCACTTTTATATGGGGGAAATGTGGCCCTGAGCCTGGAGAAAAAACAGCTCCAGATCCACGATAATTCAACTCTCATTCAAATCCTTTGTTTACTCCAATTTTGTTCACTTAATTAAAGGAAGGTTGATAGTCTCTGCAGGTCTGTGGCTTGTAGGGGATGCTGGGACAATGAGAAACAGCAGCACTCAAGCCACAGTTTTGTAACACTATACTTGATAACATCCCATGTTTACTAGCCACCTCTGCAGAATCCTTATCAAACGGGAACAAAACTTGTTCAGCTCTGAATAGGCCAGGATTAAGTTCAATTAAACTAATTACTCTAATGTTTGCAAAGAGCTTTGCACATGAAATAATGCTGTAAAAGCACCAGAGCGTTATTATTTATTAGACTCCAGCTTGATTCTGGCACCACGCAGCTATCAGCATTTCTATAAAATGCTCTGTTGATAGTGTCTGTTTCTTTTATATAATAGAGATCAATTTTGTAATTGAGATCAATTGGAGGCTTTTCTGGGAGACCTGTAGGTTGTAGTAAACCTAATAGTCTGTAATTGTTCAAGGTACAAGTCTGTACAGCGGGTTGCTTGGAATCACATTTTGCAGTTTTTCTTGGACCACCGCCTGCTTTTTCACTTTAACATCCCATTTTGGATTAACTGGCAGAATCTGATACACTGGGCTTAGGTAGTCAGGATGAAAGTCCTATCCCTATGTTCTTCATCTTGCCAGTTTCTATCTTCTTCTCCTCAGTCATTGGCTTCTTCTCAATTTGCAGAGACTTGCAGGACCAGGCGTTGGGCTCCCCATACCCCAACCCATATAAATAAGAGACCAACAAGACTGGTTTTGGGTCAAAACAGGCCACAATTTTATTGAATACAAATGAAAGAGGTTTGGCTTGGGCATGGGGCAATCAAAATACTTCTGGCCTGGCCGCCGGAAATGATGTGTGATCAATGCAGGCGAGGGTTTCTAAGACTTACATAAAATAAGGTGGACCCCCCCCCCCACAGGGACTGCCACACCGTACCAAGAGGGGTGAGTGGACTTTTTGAGGAAAGCTTCTCAGGGGTCTTTCATGAGCCGCTGAGGAGTCTGTGATCCAGTCATCACAGTCAGGTGACAGAGGTGTCATCTTGGGGTTCAGGAACGAGATGTGGGTTCTGATGCCAGTGAATTCACATGTGAAGGACCAGTAGCCTTTTTTTCTCAGCACTACCACAGTGGAAGGACTCTGAATCTGAGAATTCCTGGTCCAGGGCTGTGACATCATTGCTCTCGTTTATAGGAGGAACAACAGTGGAATAGGGAGGAACTACATATTGGGCTAATCCTTTTTAGCTTTGACTTTTCATGTTACCCAAGTCATGACAAAAGGAGCTGTGTTACAGGAGTTCCCATTGACTTCACAGGACAGAGAAATCTGTAGCTGATCAATCCAAAATCCATCATCAGAAAATACCATTCTTAGGCAAACTAAGATATAACCCATGGACTGCAAGAAGATCAAACCTATCAGCCTTGAGTGCTCACTGGAAGGACAGATCCTGAAGCTGAGGCTCCAATACTTTGGCCACCTCATGAGAAGAGAAGAAGACCCTGATGTTGGGAAAGATTGAAGGCACAAGGAGAAGAGGACAACAGAGGATGAGATGGTTGGACAGTGTTCTCGAAGCTACCAGCATGAGTCTGACCAAACTGCGGGAGGCAGTGGAAGACGGGAGTGCCTGGCATGCTCTGGTCCATGGGGTCACGAAGAGTCGGACACAACTAAACAACTAAACAACAACAACAAGATATAACCAAATTGTGAGCAAGCTTTCCTTCCCTGCCTAATTCCTTCATCATACCCTAATTTGGATCTTGGTTCCCCCCACCCCTTATGGGCCAGTAAAACTTTGCTTTTTAAAACTGTTTGTTTTGTTGGATATTTGTGAGACTGAGTTTGCAAGACTGAAAACTGTGGTCACTCCAAACTGCATCTTGTGAAGTAGTGACAGCAGATTTTATAAATCTGTCTATTTATATAAGAGCCCGTTACCAACCTTCTTTCTCATGTGTCCCAAAAGTGCTGTCTGAGACCAGTTGAGAGGGGGCTTAATCTAACGACGAGACCCACTAGTGCAGGGAGCAAGTTAAACCTCCACCTCAGTCTCAAAAGGGCCCAAGAGAACAGCCTATTTGTGAAGAAAGAAGAGTTGAGAAGAGGGAAGAGCTGGGGCATTATGTTCTTCAATATGGTTGCACTGCAGGTGAATGCTAACAGTGGCATTCTGATGTGAAATTTCAGTAAAGAACAGGTGTAGTGGCCAGTCTTCAGGTACAGTGGCCAGATACCAGGCTGTTCATATATTTTTAAATATACTTCAGTTTTCGAACGTAATCCATTCTGGAAGACAGTTCAACTGAGGTGTAAAGGGTTGTCTGAAAATTCAATTGAGAAAATTGAAAAACATGCAGTGGAAGCAATTTGCCTTCTGAGGCGCATTCAAAAACAGAAGCATTTACTTCCGGGTTTTCGGAGTTTGGGTTCCGAAATGTTCGTCAGTGGACAACCAAGGTACCACTGTATCAATTTGTTTTTTATTTGTTTTTTATTGAAACTTTTTCCTGATGGGAAACAAAACTAAGCAAAGCAGAACACAGGATACAAAACAGTAAAAACTTACAAAACAATTGTACATGTAAGATATGAAATAGAGAATAAATTGAAACATAGAGCTGGGTCACAGGTGAGTAGGAGAATTAAAGGAAACCTCTGAGAATCCAACTAAGGACCAAAAATACTTAAGAATTACATTATACCACAGTGATACTTGAAAGTTTGGAGGATGAAACTTGCCCTTATGTTAAGTTGTACATACAGTGGTACCTTGGTTTAAGAACAGCTTAGTTTATGAACAACTTGGATTAAGAACGCTGCAAACCCAGAAGTAGGTGTTTTGGTTTGTGAACTTTTCCTTGGAATAAGAACATGTTTCACTTCCTGATGAGTGTGTTCCATTTGTAAATTGAGTCCCCCACTGCTGTGGGAAAGCACGCCTTGGTTTAAGAACTCTTTGGTTTAAGAACAGACTTCCGGAATGGATTACGTTCGTAAACCAAGGTACTACTGTACAATGAAAGGGTAAGAGTAAAAGGTCCTCTATCCAATATATCAGGCCATTCATGTGTGAAGTTGAGCAAGTGAGGAGAGATGCAGGGCTGAGCATATGAAAAGGGACACTGTTGATATGGAGAGTGAACGAATCAGACAAAAAATGAGCAGAGAAGGAAGTGGGATTTTGAGAAATTCAGGAAGCCTAGCAACATTAACAAGGGTAGTGTGGATTCTGCGTGGCACTGAAAAAGCAGGGGATTTGGTCTTGGGAACAAAGGATGGCTCACTGAGAATCTTAGGGCTTCAGAGATTGACTAACATTCTTAGCCTTGGAAACGGTTTGCAGGCAATCTCTAGGGCTTCCTTTTCAGCAGTCCTTGTGCAATACTTTAGCCCTTCTCTGTGACCAGCAACTTCAGAACACATTATGCAAAACAAGGAGAATATGCACATTCCCGGGATTTATAAAGTCACGGAACTCAGACTTTCCTGGCACAGAATTTAGGTTGTCTTGGTGTAGAATATCGTTGACTGATTGATTTTATGCAGAATGCACACATGTGAAGCATAGTCCACCTCGTTGGTGGCAGAGGCCAAGGGACCAGTGTGACCTGCTTGCTATGTGATTATAAGTATGTGTAATAGAAATATCTTTCAGTTGCTGCATAAAAGTGCAGAATCCATTGTTGGATGGAGCAAGGAGGCTCTTGTTGTTTGTTTCCTTCTCTGTAGAGTAGGCTGCACTGGGGAATGTGCCAAAGGCCACACAGAGGATTCCACGGCTAACCTGTTGTTGTTTCCTCCCATACAAATCATATATATATATATATATATATATATATATTAAAGTTTTCACAGTATTACATAATGAAAAATGAAAAATACAAAATAAAAAACAGTTAAAAATAATTCCATCTTTTTGTCACTTATCTTTCATTTACTTGTTTCCCGGACCTCCTCATACCTCCCTTTTTTGTATTCCAATTCAATTTATTAGTTCAGCAATTCCTTTCCCTCCTTATTATCCTGATCTTTAATCTTAATATATTGTAGCATTAAATTTTTACCTATTAAAAATCCAATTTTTCTATATTCTTTTATACCATTACAGCTAGAAACCACTTAACTTCAATCAAACATCATTCTAACATTCATTAATTTTGCAATATTTCTGTAAATAGTCTGTAAATTTCTTCCAATCTTCTTCCACCGACTCTTCTCCCTGGTCTCGGATTCTGCCAGTCATTTCCGCCAATTCCATGTAGTCCATCATTTTCATCTGCCATTCTTCCAGAGTGGGTAAGTCTTGTGTCTTCCAATACTTTGCAATAAGTATTCTTGCTGCTGTTGTAGCATACATAAAGAAAGTTCTGTCCTTCTTTAACACCGATTGGCCGACTATGCCCAGGAGAAAGGCCTCTGGTTTCTTCAAGAAGGTATATTTAAATACCTTTTTCAATTCATTATATATCATCTCCCAGAAAGCCTTAATCCTTGGGCATGTCCACCAAAGGTGAAAGAATGTACCTTCAGTTTCTGTACATTTCCAACATTTGTTATCGGGCAAATGGTAGATTTTTGCAAGCTTGACTGGGGTTATGTACCACCTGTATATCATTTTCATAATATTCTCTCTTAAGGCATTGCATGCCGTAAACTTCATACCTGTGGCCTCCCATACAAATCTAACGGAGCAGCCACTTCACCACTCTGGCCCTCATGACTGTAGGAAACAATATTTAGAATAATCTCTATGCTCTTCCTTTCCCAAGTCTCTCCTCCAGTCTCCTTTCTTTCTGCAGACCCCTGAAAACCTCAGTGGTAGAATTATGTGGATTTACAAAGATCTATGCAAAAATGCATGTTGTTTAATATATTCTGCTTACAGAACCTGGTTCCTGGTTGCAGAATGTGCAAGCAGAATACACATAGGCCTCTTCTGAAGGGAACATATCCTAAACACATTCAGTTTATGGCAACTACAATTAATAAGAATAAGAATAAGAATAAGAATAAGTTTATTATTTATACCCCGCCCATCTGGCTGGGTTTCCCCAGACACTCTGGGCAGCTCCCAACAGAATATTAGAAACACAATAAAACATCAAACATTAAAAACTTCCCTAAACAGGGCTGCCTTCAGATGTCTTCTAAAAGTCAGATGTTTTATTTCCCTGACATCTGACGGGAGGGTGTTCCACAGGGCGGGCACCACTACCAAGAAGGCCCTCAGCCTGGTTCCCTGTAGCCTCACTTCTCACAGTGTGGGAACTGCCAGAAGGCCTTTGGAGCTGGACTTCAGTGTCCAGGCTGAATAATGGGGGTGGACATGCTCCTTCAGGTTTACTATGGGCCATTCAGTATGGATGCTCTTAAAGCAGGTTTCATGAGAAAAAACTCATGAATATTACATTCACTGATAGGTCTTTGCATTGGCTAAGCCCAGTAGCAATTCTTGTCATTTTGATGACATGTATGCAGATTGTTGACAGAGAAGCTTTATTGACTCTTCTCACAAAGACTCTCCTCCTGGAAGAGAGGGGAGTGGTTGTGGGCAGGAACCCGAGCCTCGCCTCTAGCAAGGGGCGTTAGCCCCCTGCCTCCCACTCACCTGGCTGGCGCCCACGCCCATCGGCAGGCACCCAACCAGGTGCCTCCAAGGGGGCGTGTTCAGCAGTCTAAATGCTACGGCGCCAGCCCCTTCTCTGCCTCACTCTTCGTCGTCCCGTCGCGATTCACCCACCCTCCACTCCCTTTGAGCTCAGGGTCTTAGTTTTCCTTGGCCTTGCTATGGACCTTAGGTTGGTCGCCCTGGTTGTCCGGGGGGCCTGGTAGGAATTTTTCCATTTGGCATTAGGACTTTTGGTTTTTTTCGCCTACCTCGTAGCAATCGTCACAACCTTCGTGGTATTGGTGGGTAGGTTAGGCATTGGAATAATGTGTTGTGGTGTCGAAGGGCTAGGTGTGGCCATCGCCTATGCCTTCAATATTTGGGTATTCCATTAAAGGAATCTGGCGGTCGTGTATTCCGTCCGAAGCCTGCTTGGCGGGAGGCCATGGCACGACCCTCGGTGACATCAGGGGAGAGCCTATAGTTGGATTAGCATCAACAGGCTCCACCTACTGGTGAATAAACCCCCCTCGTTTCAGACTCACCCCTCTCTGAGGGGGTGGAGTCAGCTGACGTAATCCAATGCCTAAGCCAATACCTTTTCACTTGCTGTAATCAATAAAGTTGTGGCATTTTCTTGCCCATTAACCTTATATCATGTGTCCTTGTGTATTTATTCCTCTTTGGGGGGATCAGGTCCTCGAACCACAACAGGTACATTGTGGAACTTTATTTCCCTATGTTATGTGCTGCAATACATTCCCTGCTCAATTTGAACCAGATCATTCCATTCCCCCCCCTCTCTCTCTTCCTAATCCTTTTTAACCCAAGAGGGAACAAATTTATTTTGGGTGACGAGAGGGAGGCCATCAAACGGTGTAGCAATGGGGTAGAATAATTCAAAAAATAAGACGTATTCTGTTTTGTTTGAAGGTCACACCTAATAAAGCCTCCGAGGTACTATCTCCTGGCGAATCTTGGCTGCCAAAAAGAAAATATGCATTATATTTTACAAGTCCCCCCTGCAAAGTGTTGGTGCTTATTCTGTTTGAGCTACAGCAGTCTTGGAGAAAAGAAAAAGAGACAGCTTAAGAGTTTGGGAGCTGCAAAGCAGCAGTGCAACAGCAGAGCAAGCCAGCAGATTAGGGCACATGTTGTGCTTCTGGTTTAATTTAGTGTTCTGCCTGAGGGTCGTGTACAGAAAAGTGCATATGGTGGAGTTTCTCCTGCCTTCAACAGCACCATTCTCAACATGGGCCCATATTTTTCGCATAAGAGAACACCAGGATGTGTGTTTGCTCCAGGCATCAGTGGGCCAGCACTGTAAACCAAGTCTTACTCTATCTGAGATGTTACGGTTGAACAAAATTATTTTCTTGGGAATCTTCCTTATTCTGCAGTACTTTACTGAGCCCTCACCCCAGTATTGACAATTCTCTTTTTTTAAAAAAAAAACAACCTTATTCATAGCTATACAAAAACACAAACCCATTACAAAGTGTATATATTTTTTATAATATACTAAGATAACATAACTATTTAATCTAAAAAAAAGTTAGAAAGAATAAAAGGCAAGAAGAAGAGATGCCAAATGAAAAGAGAGAAAGGGAGAGAAAAGAAAGGAAAAGCTAAAGAAAATTTGAAGTGTAAAAGGACTTCCAGCTCTCTGTTCTGCAGCTACATAAAATATTCATTCCTTAAAATCCAACCATTCTATCTTCTATAAACCAGTATTATATCAATCTTCATATCCCGATATTACTGGTTCTTTTTCCCTTTCATGCTGACTGCCCATAAGAAATTTCCAACCCTTAACAAATGTCAGTAATGATTTTTCTCTAATTAAACATGTTAACTTTGCCATCTCATCTCTCTGGTCTTTGACTGCAATAAAGATTGATTGGTTGGTTGACTATGGCCATCTCAGCCAGATCCGATAATATTATCAGCCATTCTTCTATAGTGGGTAGGACTGTATCTTTCCATCTTGTTGCGTATAGCAGCCAATTCTCAGCAACAACCACATCTGTAATGTTATTGAAAGCATACGACAGAATCTAATTGCGGCCCTTACTCTTATGGAAATGGCTTTTGATTCCATGAATGCCCTTGCTAATGGAAGAAGAGGGAGGCAATTAACCGTGTTGTTTTAACCATGGCCCAGTTTTTAGGGGGTTTACAGTTAAAATCCTCCTCCTGCTTTTCATTTTGTCTATTGAGATTGTGCTTTTTGTTATTCTACAAGAGGTAGCCCACCCCATGACCTTATAGCAAAGGATGGGTAAGACATCTAATGAATATAGCTTTGTATAAAGGGTTGCTGATCTCCTCCTGTAACTGGATTTATGGATTTTGAATTGTATTACTCATTTTGTCATCTAGAGGCTTGAGAGTAGGGGAGGCACTTGTGTAATAAATAACAGTGTTGCTTGTAACATCGCAAGCGGGATCAAGACATTAGGGTGCTCTGTTTTCCCTTCCAATGTTGAAAGTTTGATATGTGGACAAACGAGAGCAGGCAACGCCATAGCCGTTTTTGTTTTGCTTGTTTTTATCCAAGTCTAAAACTGAGCAGAAAAGAGCCAAGGAAATCTGAATCTTCATGCGGAACCTTTTATCCTATTTGCCTGAACTTTTCTCTTCCGACAGTTGAAAAGTTAACTTCATACAGGATGAAGTGATGAACTAACATTTCTATATTATTGCCGTCAATTCCCCCTGAGAGGCAAATGGCAGGTCTGCAGAGTCAGCCAATTGATGCATGGCTTGCTGTCAGGTTTTTTAGAGCTCTGATGGGGAAATTGAAACAGCATGCACTCTCAGGAGAACTCCACTAACTTTGCCTACAAATTATCATTGAGAACAAAACTCGAGGGTGTGTACATCTCCTCCGCATTTTTGGAAAGGCACCATATGCAGTGTTCCTATATCCAGCCTAAAAATAATAATAAATGCTCATCTTCTCTTTGTTATGAAGTTTTCTATAGCTTTTGTAAGTTAGGGAGAATTATTAGAAAGGTGTCATCCAGGATGAGAACTGTGAGACCCAAACTGGATCCAGGTGACAGGGCAGATCCTAACCTGACTGACCTGCTGGGAGCCTGAAGGGCCTTGCCCTACCTGTCTCCACCTGGCTTGGGGCAAGGCCTGACAGGTTCCATAAAGGACTGCTGCTGCTGCTTGACAGAGAGGGCTCTTTTTTGATACTGTTTTTATTTTTTACCTATGTCATTTTAAATTGTTACTGATATTAATGTTGTAATTTTTTAGTTTTAGATTTTATGATTTATGTGGAAATTGTTTTCCATTTGGTTATGCACCTTTGGATGTGTTTTGTTTATTGTTTATGACTTTTGTTATGTTGATAATTATGTAAATCTTGCCATGTTGTAACCCGCCTTGAGCATTGTTTTAACTATGGAAAGGCGTCATACCAATAAAATGATGATGGTGATGGTGATGATTATAATGATAACCTCCCCCAATCCCCATGGACCATTTTGACAGTTCAGCAGGGCCACCTACTTGCCAGTCACCTGATGATATCAGGTGAAGCATTTTCCTTTCCCCCATGTATCTGTTGGCATGTGCCCAAGGAAATGGGGGCAATTTGCAGGCCACCAGCCATTGTGCGGGGCAAACTCCGGTCCTTGGTGCAGCATAAATCTGCGACACTGGCTTTAGAAGACTGTGCTCGCTATTCAGCAGAGAAAACGCTGCACAAACAGAAGTGGTACGAGAGGTTGTGTGAGCATATTTCCAAGCAGGTTTTATTCAGTGTAGATCAGGACAAAAGGAAACATGTCTGATCTCCTTTATGTCCAAAGCAAAACAGCAAAAGCAAAAGCTATACACAAAAGGGAAGTTCCCAGCAAGTTGTGCTGGAATGTAAACAGACACGTGACATGAAACAATTCCACATGCCTGTTCCTTAAGGTGGAACAGAATTCTCAACAGTATTCTGATGTGGGCCAAGGCACAGGGTATTGCAAGCACCACTGGCCTGTTGATTGGTGGCCCCTGCAAGCCCTGCTTTCAGCAGGGAGGCACATCTTTTTTCCTGCATCACACCTGATATCAGACATGCAGTGTACTTGGGCATCACTTGGGGAAACGGGCCTTGTGGACCAAATTAGGACCCCTGATGGGCCTATTTACACCTGTGGGCTGGAGGTTCTCAGATGCTGTGGTAGATGTGAGGGTGCTGAATCATTTCAGTGTTAATTGCTCACCCATGAATGTCTTTTGTTGCTGACTGGTGGTATTGTAGAGATCACTTCATCCTGTATGGGAAGGTCCATAGCTTGGTGGGAAAATATATGACTTGCCTGCAGAAGGTTTAATCCCCAGTATCCCCAAATATAGGGCTAGGAGAGAATTATGCTTGAAACCCTGGAGTGGACATAGTACTAAGTTAGATGGACAGACATAATCAGAAGATTGGTGGTTCGAGCCCACCCAGGAATGGTTGTGGGCAAGATTCCTGCATTGCAGGGTATTGGACCATATGACCCTGGAGATCCCTTCCAGCAAGTTAAGCATGTTAAGAATGCATGCAGCATCCAATACTTATGATGGCATCAAGTGCTATTAGGTTCTACTCTATCCTGTCAACCACCTTTCCGTGATGAGCTATGTGCTTTACCATGATTACTTCACTATAATCGCACTGCAGTCTTCTTTCTTTGGCGATCACTTGTAGCTGAGTGAGATTGTCTTCCATGAACATGGTCTTAACAGTGAGTCCGTAAGTGACTGTGGGAGCCAATCTGGATCCACATGTCCTTCCACAGTGGGGACATAGGTTTTACAGTGAGGGTTTGCCAAGTGTACCTTCCTCTTAGCATGTTTCTCCCTTTTGTCCTGAGTTTGAACGTCTTCAAGGTTCATGAAACCTTTGGTAAAGGCTGTTCTCCAGTTGGAGCACTCGCAGGCCACTGATTTGCCTTGAGAGAGTCTTCAAACCTCTTTTGTTGACCACCAGCATTATGCTTTCCATTTTTAAGTTTGGAATAGAGTAGTTGCTTTGGAAGACAACAATCTGGCATCCAGACATGACCAGTTCAACGATGTTGATGTTGAAGAATCATTGGTTTGACAGTGATGATCTTTGATTCTTCCAGTACACTGGCATTAGTTCATCTGTCTTCCCAAGTGATATGTAGAATTTTTCGGAGACACAGTTGATGGAATCTTTCAAGGAGTTGGAGATGGCATTTATAAGCTGTCCATATTTCAAAAGCATGCAGTAAGAGTGGTAGTACAATAGCTTTGTAAACAAGAATTTTGGTTTCCTTATGAATGTCCCAGTCCTTAAACACTTTGCACTTCAATCGAGAGAAAGCTGCACTTGCAGAGATCAGGCAATACTGGATTTTGGCATCAATGTTGGCCCTTGTGAAAATAACTGCCCAGGTAGGAGAAGTAATCAACACTTTCCAACATTACACCATTGAGTTGGATTAGTAGCGCTGCAGAGCTGTTGTTTTGTGCTTGTTGTGCAGCAATTTAGTTTTTGGATGTTGAGCGATAGGCCAACATCCTCTGAGTGTGCACACACTAGGTTGTTTACCTTTTGCACTACAGTATAACATCACTGTCATGACAGTTGTCACTTAAGTGTGAGATGCTGTTTTCATAATCATTGATGCCTTTTACATTTTAATCAAAATGTAATTGAGTTCATCAAGATTTAGTCTTTGAACCTATCACATCATATTGTCATTCTATCCATGGTGTGTAAGAGTGTTACGTTCATTAGAGAGTGCACATTAATTTTTGTTATTGTACAAAGTCAAACCTACATAAATAGTTTGATGGATGGATGTGTAATGCAAAAATCTCTTGACATATGGTGGAATAGACAAATTCATTTTTCTTTTGCCTGCTTCTAAATTTTGCTGGGAGGAGAGTTTTATTCAGGTTGTGTTAACTCTTATAGTGTCATTCTGACCGCATGCTATGCAGACAGACCAATTGAGGTCTTTGTGAGTGACATTTTTTATCTCCCAGGCCAATCTCTTTCAAATACAATGTCTTACAACTCCTTACATCTGTTCATTTAATTAATCTTACCCGTCTCCTTTTTAAAACAGTAAAGCCATGGAGTTCCAGCAACAATTTCTTTGTTGCATCTAGTGGAGTTGTTCAGTTCAGTTTAATTGGCTTAGGCATGATAACATGCCAATAGAATAGTTAGGTATTTATTTAATTATAGTACTTGTATTCCACTTGGCATACAATGTTCTCTTGGCCCATTACAACAAAACTTTTTAAAGAAGTCTGGAGAAATAAAAAGGCCTTCATGTGGAACTGAAATGAGCACCAAGAAAGGACCAGTTGAGCCTCTGTGGGGAGGGCATTCCATAACTAGGGTACCACCACTGAAAATGTTCCTTTGCTCATCCACCTCACTTGGGAAGGTCACCTGGAGAAGCGACTCAGAAGATAACAATATTACTGAATGATCAGTGGAGTTCCACTGGGCCATCTTTCTCTGATACTGCATGTGAAAAGTCAGGTTTTTAATCAGCTTCCTCCCGGCTTGAGCACAGAGGTTCAAACCAAGTTGTTCCCTCTGCCGTAATCCAGTAACAGCCAGCATACCGTGACTCCTCCCAACAGCTTCCTCCTCTTTGTGATTCCTAAGCCTTCATCAGCACTGTTAATGTTAACACATCACAGAAAATGATATAGTCCCCTTATAATGGAAAAAGAACGTGGCTTAGTGGTAGACCATGAACTATGCATGCAAAAGGCTCCCAGTTGAATCCCTGGCATCTCCAGGTGGGGCTTGGGAAAGGCTCATGTCCGAAAGCTTCAGAGCCATTGCCAGTTGCAGTAGACTATACAGTCTGATTCAGTGTAGGGCAGTTTCCTGTATGTAGTAGTATGTTAAGTGTAGTAATTTAATTCACTGAAATTGTAAATGTTTGTATTCATTACTATGTATTTAAATTTAATTGGTTGGTAACTGAATTCTAGAGAGTTCTCTAGTAGTTCTCATGTGCTTGGCTAACATTGGTCACATGGGAGGTATCTAGTGAAGGAGAGACTCCATTTTATGCGAAGCAAGAGGACTGTGTTTTGGAATCCACTGTGAACACTGCTAGTTGAATCGAGTGTTGGGGTGCTTCTTCTGTGCTTGAAAGAAATAGCAAAGCTGCAGAAGAAGGTGAAAGTGGAAATCATTCATAGGAGCTGCAAGGCATGGCCTCAGTGAGATACTAAAGGCTGAAAGTGCTGAGCTCTGGAAAGAGAGTAAAATACAGTTGTTTGGAAGTTAGAAAAGACTGTAAACCCATGCTTGGATAAGCATGTGACTGTAAATATTATGTTTTCATTCATCTACAACTATAAGTTTCTGCAAGTAAAGCTTTTGAATGTTCAAGTCTAGACATTGGTTTAATTTCCAAAGAAGGGTGTGAGGTATATCTATGATTTGAGCTACTTAGCTGCAATTTCACTATTCTTGCTTCAACATAGTATGTATTGATGTTTCATGGCAAATAGACAATTTACATACTCTGTTGTCTCACAGGACTGTGACCTCACACACCCCACAGATATGGCACAGCTGAATAATTCCAACAAAAGACCACTTTGGGTGGCCAGTTAGCATCTTCACTAACATTTGGCACCCAAATACCTGTTGCATAAATTGGTCACACTAATTAACATCTTAAATTAACCTGGTCCAGGTTTGCACTCATCCCAATAATCTCACCAACTGCATATGTATGCAGCAAATAGCACTAGGCTGAGGAGAGTGAGCTATGAATCGGGAGACTCCGGTGTTTTAATCTTGCCTCTTCTAGAAACTTGCTAGGTGGCCTTGCTTTATGGAGCCTAATTCAACATACTTTTAAAAGCCCAATATGTTCCAAAAACCAATGGAGTGGAATCATATCTGCCTGTCAAGCACCCTACTGCTGAGAAATTCCCAGAAAGCCTATTTCATTTATCAACATTTATCACAGTGGATTACAGCATTGTTTTTGGTTTTATATGCTCATTCTTTCATTGATTATATGTTCACGCTTTCATTAACATCTGTCAGCTAAAGGCCAGCAGTATGTTAAATGCATAAAAATTATGATGAAACTACACATCAGGCCAAGAAACTCTAAACAGTGCATCAGCAAAATGTTATTTGACCAAAAATAACAGCAAAGCGATGGGAGCTGCCAATATGATACTCTTTTCTATCTCTTAAATATATACACTTCTTTATTCATAGCTGTGCTGGGCCCAGGGGTAACCCGAGAACCACGGTCCAGGTCTGGTTCAGAATCCGAAGGTTCCGCTAGGAGTCAGTCCAACAGGGTCAAGGCAGGAAACCAGGCAAGGACAGGTACAGGATCTCAGGCAGGATCTGGCATATAGCAATGTTGCTCCCGCAACCTGGGGCAGGGTCCAACAGCCTTTTATCTTTGTTGGGGTAATGGCCGGTCCTGATCTCCCAGTGACTCACCTCCCTGTTTCGCCCGAAGGCAAGCACTCCTCCTGCGAGTACTCAGTTCTCTCCTTCTCTCAGGCCTTAGTCTCTGCAGCTTGGGAGAAGTCGGTGGGTTACTAGACCCAGGGGCCTCCTCAGCCTCCCTGACCCAACCAGTAGTGGAGCAGCTGTAAGTGATGGCCTAGCTGAAGGCAATGAGGTAATCCCTGCATCTGGAGCCAGGGCAGGCTCAGGCCCCTGACTCAGCCCAGCTGGTGTTTGTTGCAAGGGAATCTGTGCAGACTGGGACTCTTCAGGATCAGGCCCCAGACTTGGTTCAGATGATGCCTGAGGCAAAGGATCCAGTGCAGACTGAGACTCCTCTGGTTCTGAGTCTTAGCCCGAGTCCCAGGCCATCACACTTCATATGGCACCCAAAGAAGAACCTCAGTTGAAGATTTCAGTGGACACATGTGGCACAGGTTATTACTACCTCGATTGTATGGAAGTTACAGCAGTGTTACTCCTGCCCACACTGACAAGGTGACATGAGAAGCCTGGGATTGACATGGGGAACCCATACAGTCTGAACTTCTCACATTATCTCACCAATGTTGTGGTGGCTACCACACTACCATGGCTACATAAAACCCCAGCTGCACAGTGGAATCCTATCTGTTTAACTTGGAAATCTTACTTCAGAACAAACCAGAGTCTTAAAGTCACACTTTGGACCATGCTTCAGTTGCAGTTGGGAGAGCCAGTGTGGTGCAGTGGTTAAGAGCAGTAGTCTCATAATCTGGTGAACCGGGTTCGCTTCCCCGCTCCTCCACACGCAGCTGCTGGGTGACCTGGGCTGGTCACACTTCTTGAAGTCTCTCAGCCCCACTCACCTCACAGAGTGTTTGTTGTGGGGGAGGAAGGGAAAGGAGAATGTTAGCCACTTTGAGACTTCTTCGGGTAGTGATAAAGCAGGATATCAAATCCAGACTCTTCTTCAATGTGATTAATCAGAGACTTCCTGGTTTAATCTTGACTCGTGTGAAGATACCAGTTGGTGTAAACCACAGGATGGGTGAGTGTACTTGACCTCAGGTCCTACTTGCTGATATCCCATGGGAATCTGGTAGGCCTCAGTGAAAAGAGGATGTTGGACTCAATGAGCCGCTGGCCTGATCCAGCCAGCTCTCCATGTGTTCTTATGTTCTTCAGAGAGACATGGAAGGAAGTGCATGCACAAGCAGAAGGCTGGTGCATCTGTCAGCTTGTCAAGCCAATATATGATTGTCCCTTTCTGCTAGAGACCAGGTTAAGGAAGGGTGGTCAGAAAGAAGTACTGTTTTGTGGGGACCGGGGGCTGGCAGGTGTGGAGGACTCCCTGGTCCTGAATGGGGTAACTGTGTCCCTGAAGGACCGGGTGCGCAGCCTGTGAGTCTTTTTGGACTCACAGGTGTCCATGGAGGTGCAGGTCAATGTATCCAGGGCAGCTGTCTACCAGCTCCATCTGGAACGCAGGCTAAGACCCTCCCTGCCCGCAGACTGTCTCACCAGAGTGCTGCATGCTCTGGTTATCTCCTGCTTGAACTACTGCAATGCACGCTACATGGGGCTACCTTTGAAGGTGACTCGGAAACTAGAATTAATCCAGAATGCAGCAGCTAGACTGGTGACTGGGAGTGGCAGCCGAGACCATATAACACCAGTCCTGACAGACCTTTATTGGCTCCCAGCACGTTTCTGAACATAATTCAAAGTATTGGTGCTGACCTTCAAAGCCCATGACCTCGGCCCAGTAAACCTGAAGGAGTGTCTCCACCCCCAAAGTTCAGCCCGGGCACTGAGGTCCAGCTCTGAGAGTCTTCTGGTGGTTCCCTCACTGTGAGATGTGAGGTTGCAGGGAACCAGGCAGAGGGCCTTCTCGGTAGTGGCGCCCTACCTGTGGAACGTCCTCCCTTCAGATGTCAAGGAAATAAACAACTATCTGACTTTTTGAAGACAACTGAAGGCAACCCTGTTTAGGGTAGTTTTTAAAGTTTGATGTTTTATTGGGTTTTTCATATTCTGTTGGGAGCCACCCACAGTGGCTGGGGAAACACAGCCAGATGGGCGCAGTATAAAAATAATAATAATAATAATAATTATTATTATTATTATTATTATTATTATTATTATTATTATTATTACCATCAAGACAGAAATGTTTTACTCCTAGTATGAACCATCTCACACATTGCACCTCACATTTTGGGCTAGATAACCTTTGGAATCATAAGGACTCTTAGCCACTAAACCACATATTGGAAGTATTTCAAATTGAGCAGTTTCTCTTTCTACCACAAACAATAGCTCCAAATGTTGAACTTCGGTCTGCTGTAAAAATGAACTTAAGTGAACTTTACATACAAACCACAAGAGAATGTTGTGCATATAAACTTAGCTCTCTCTACCAAATTTGTAATGTGAGAAGCAAAACTTACTGAAGATTTTTTATTGCCAGTATTGTAATTATTGTCAGTGCTGTGTGTATCCCCACATCCTTATAGCTTTTTGAAAATGAACGTAAGCTTATAGAACTTTATTTGTTTCATAAATTTTATATACTCATTGATTAAAAAAACACCTCAAAGTGGTTTACTGGAAGATAAAACAATAATCTTGAAAGTGATTTACAAGAAGATAAAACAATAACATTTGCAACCATACTTTAAAACATAAAGTTAAAATACCAAAACAGATTAAAACCACACACACACACACACACACACACACACACACATATGTGTGTGTGTGTATATATACACACACACATACACACATATACAGTACACATAAAATTACATATACACATACATATAACCAAGAAGGTAAAGTTTTATAAACAAAACCCAAAATCACAATACCTCAGATTTCTTGATTGTATCACAATGCTTTCTGACAGTTAATAAAAGAATGAACAATAAGAGCAGAAAGAACTAAGAAAAAACAAACAATTCAGTATTACTATTTTTTTTATTAAAAAAACATTTTTAAAACACAAAGCCACTCTGTATCTTAGGCAGGTCTAAGTTCTTTTGACAGAATCCCCCAAAAGGACTGCAGTTTGCAATAAAATTGTTTTGACTTTGTCCGGTTGGATCTACGGAAAAAATAAAATGCATAAACACTTGTGTTGTGTTCTGTTCCTTGTCCCTCTGCTGCATGTAACTGTACAAGAAATCTCTTCTAACTGTAAACACCATAATCAGCTGAAGAAATTCTACAATGCATAGAAGACAGATGTGATATATGTGTGGTCCAGGTTACCATCATGAAAGTTAAACAGAAATAGTTTGTAGTCAGTCTCACAAAGTTGTTGTAAATCATTCTTAGTGCTTCGTTTAGTTTCACACTAATTCTAATTGCACCGAGACAAGGACAATCTAATTACATAAAACTATACACATGCTTCTTCCTCAAAATCCTTACCCCCTCCCTATGGGTAGCACAATTTACAAAGTGGAATTAAGAGGGCTCCAATCAGCGTAATGGAAGAATATGCTTCCTTTTGTTACCTACTGCCATATCTGTAGTCTAGATGAAAATAACCAAATGATCAGCAAAGGGCCAAAGGTTGCTAATTGTGATTGCTCCTCACATTTTCCCCAGGTAATAATCTTAATTGGGGAAAAAATGCTTTAAAATTATAGCTACCAGTTTTTGCATAATTAAATGTTAATGTCGAAATGGCATTCTGAAGGGATTCTTGTTTGCCAAACACAGCAGAATTGGTGAGGTAGGGGGTGGAGAGACTTTGTACATGCTGAATAGTCTTGTTTTGCAGCGTTTTGTTTTCCATGCACAATATCATAATTGGAAGGTACTGAAAAGCCACACAGTATAACCATCTCATGAAATATGGGACCATCTGCTACTCCTCTTCCACCAGGTTAACATATGCTGAGAGATGGTAGAATTTGCAATTTCAGTTTCTTTCAGTTCTCATTTTTCCAGTCTTTAGTTCAGTTTTCCACCTTTCCGCATCAGACTGCAATCTTTTCTCAAGTACTCAAGAAAGTTTATTAGCCTTTTAGTGCAAATTTATCTTATTATGCACATTTTTGTATGCAATTTTGGTTAATATTTTTGCAAAGCAGTTTTCCCCAACATGCATTCTTGCATGTTATTTTCAGTATTGTATACATTCTTATACACACTTCACTGTAATACATTAATTTTCGCAAACATCACCAGGCTTGCAGCTGCTTTGCAAAATCTGGAGATGTATTTCAGTTTGTGTATTATCTTGGAAAGTGCAAATTAAGTAATACCATATTAAGTAACACCTGAAGGAGCGTCTCCACCCCCATCGTTCTGCCTGGACACTGAGGTCCAGTGCCGAGGGCCTTCTGGCAGTTCCCCTGCTGCGAGAAGCCACGTTACAGGGAACCAGGCAGAGGGCCTTCTCGGTAGTGGCACCCACCCTGTAGAACGCCCTCCCACCAGATGTCAGAGAGAAAAATAACTACCAAACTTTTAGAAGACATCTGAAGGCAGCCCTGTTTAGGGAAGCTTTTAATGTTTAATAGGTTATTGTATTTTAGTGTTCTGTTGGAAGCTGCCCAGAGTGGCTGGGGAAACCCAGCCAGATGGGTGGGGTATAAATTATTATTATTATTATTATTATTATTATTATTATTAATGTGAACTGAATTGGATTTCTCCTCCATTGCTCCATAACTTAATCCAGACCACATTATGCTACCAGTGTAAAGGCACTTGTGGAACAAGTAGCTCTGGGTGTTTGGATAAAAAGAGCCAGGACACCACATGTGCCAGAACTGTTAGAAATTGGCATGAAAAATACTGTTAGAAAAGTTGGGTCCCACCCCTACTCTCTGCAAGATTCTAGGGTGTTTCAGACACTCACCAGGGTCCATGTTCCTTTGGAGAATTGAGACATGGCAGAGACTGCTGTAGCTTTAAGAAATATGGTTTATTCACCTATTTACACCTTCAGTCTGCATGGAGGGAGTCCAGATCTTGTAACATAGTCATTTCAAGTATCCTGGCAAACAGGATTTCTGCTGTAGACTGCCTCCTCTGCTGTAGAACACCTCCTTCTGTGATGCTTGATGTATGATTCTCCTTCTGTATGATTTTTTGGGGGGATGGTCTTGGGCTACAGGGTGAGCAATTTCAAAAGTCTATATAAGGGCTTGTGCACCATTGTTCAGGGTTCTCCTCCCTTCTGCATGTGGTGAGTGGGGACCCTGTTGCAACAGTTAATAAAGATCAGGCTTACTAGCCGCTTCGCTTCTCAATATACTCTGGTTGGCCTCTGTTATTTTCTCCTACCGATAGGGAACCCACTTAAGGACTGTGTACGGGCTCTTGGATACCCCATAAAGGAAAAGGAGCAGGTTTTTATTACAACAAACAAACAGCTCCTGGGAACTCTAGGAACTGTGGCAGTTTGAGGGGAATAGGAGTCTCCTAACAACTCTCAGTAAGGACGCGGGTGGTGCTGTGGTCTAAACCACAGAGCCTAGGGCTTGCAGATCGGAAGGTCGGCAGTTCAATTCCCTGCGACGGGGTGAGCTCCCGTTGCTCAGTCCCTGCTCCTGCCAACCTAGCAGTTCGAAAGCACGTCAAAGTGCAAGTAGATAAATAGGTACCACTCTGGCGGGAAAGTAAATGGTGTTTCTGTGCGCTGCTCTGGTTCACCAGAATCGGCTTAGTCATGCTGGCCACATGACCCAGAAGCTGTACACCAGCTCCTTCGGCCAATAAAGCGAGATGAGCACCGCAACCCCAGTCGTCCTCAACTGGACCTAACAGTCAGGGGTCCCTTAACCTAACAACTCTCAGCACCCTTAGCTAACTACAGTTCCCAGGATTCTTTGGAGAAAGCTGCAACAGTTTAAAATTATATAATGCTGCTTTGAATGTACAGGACAGACAGAGCCCGTTTGCTTGGGGCAAGAGAAAGACCCAATAAACCTGGCAGTGGGCAACATTAGGTCCAGAATCCTTGTTCATTGGCAAACAAGTCGGTGTGCAAAGGGTTCCCTGAGGCTGGCAAACTGAGAAACCACAAAGTCAGGAGTGTGCTTTTTCTTGTAAGATGCTAGCAGCGTAATCCTTGCTTTAGGCTCTTAATGTATGGAGCCATAAACCATATTTATTCCAAATAAAAAGCCCATCTATCTTTGTGTACCCTTTTCAGCTGCTGATCTACAGCTCCATTATTTAGAGAAGGCTGCTTAATTTCATCACTGAAATCTTAATAGCTTTAAGGTTGAAAAACACTTGTGCATTCCTCCTTTTAATAACCATGTTCCAGCATTGAATATTGCCTCTAGAGGGGGACATTTCACACAGTACAAATGTATAAGAACTCCATCAGCCCTAGGAGACATGATGCTAATTTTTACATTGTACCGTATTTTCCACCCTATAGGACGCACTTTTTCCCCTCCAAAAATGAAGGGAAAATCTGTGTGCGTCCTATGGGGCGAATACAGGCTTTCGCTGAAGCTTGGAGAGCGAGAGGGGTCAATGCGCACCTGGGGAGCCCGCGGGAGTTCCTGCAGGGCTCCCTAGGCTGCGGATAGCAGCCTGCCGCCCGGTGCGCGGGCGCCCTGAAGCAGAGCACCCCGCGCTTCGGGCAGACATCGGCCAGCCCCACAAGCTCAGGGGACAGTGGGGAGGCGCAGCGCCGCCATCCCGCTGTTCCTCGACCTGGTTTGGAGGCTGGCGCTGGGGAGAAGCGCACTTCTCCCCAGTGCCAGCCCCACAAGCTCGGGGGACAGTGGGGAGGCGCACCGCCACCATCCCGCTGTTCCCCGACCTGGTTTGGTTTCCCCGACCTGGTTTTGGGGGGGAAATAAAGGAAAAGGTTTTTTCCTTTATTTCCTCCCCAAAAAACTAGGTGCGTCCTATGGGACAAAAAATATGGTAATTGTTGATGTAAGCTACTCTTAGAAATGAAAATGTGTTGCAGGGAGGGAATAGATTTGATGTGATTTTTTTTTATCAGAACCTCTGTTTTCTTACCTGTAAAACTGGAACACGGATCTAAGTTACAGGATTTTTGAGTGAATAAAACAAGGTTCATTCTGATTTTTTTCCTCTTTATTGTGTTGAGTTACTTGTACGCCACTTTGAAACAACGGTAATTAAGTGCAGTTACAATTTATGAGGCTGTCCATTTTATCAGCACATCTCAAATGTAATGAAACATCTAGACATTGCAGATACTAATCCGACAGCCATCTTTACCACTTTGGTCGGCAAAAAAGTGATGCAGCAATGCATAGTAATGAAGGTTATAATTACTGCGGCTATTATTACCAAACACAACACAATTATGCAGCTGCAGCTAAAATTGCTTCTAGAAAATTGGCAATTGTATTTTCTACAAAAATCGTGTTTGCCACACAGGGCTGCTTCCTCATTTTCTGGAAGGGGGGGGGGAAAGAAAGAAAGAATGTGTGAGGTAAATAGCCATAGAGGGGAAGAATAATAGTAGCTAAAGAAGCAGCAGCAGCAGGTAGCCTTGCAGTAAAGATATTGATGTCAAGCACAATATATAGTGCAGACCTACAAAGGATGCACAATGCAGAACTATTTTGTGCAACTATGTTGGGTAAGGTTGATTTGTTTCCCCCCACACACCTTCTTCCCAGAGTACTTCTTTATTTCCCAGGTTATTTCCTTGACGTAGATCTTCCCTCATGCCTTCTCTGTTGGTGGGGGAGAGCATCATTTTGTGGTTTGCTTCAGGTGCCAAAATGACTTGCACCGGCTCTGGGTATAGAGTAAAAAAAAGGTAAAGGTATGGTTAAGTCCAGTCAAAGGTGACTATAGGGTTGTGGTGCTCATTTTTCTTCAGGCCAAGGGAGCCAGTGTTTGTCCACAGACAGCTTTCTGGGTCATGTGGCCAGCATGACTAAACTGGCACAACGGGACACCGTGATGGAAACCAAAGCGCACAGAAACGCCGTTTACCTTCCTGCCGCAACGATGTCTATTTATCTATTTATGCTGGTGTGCTTTCGAACTGCTAGGTTGGCAGGAGCTGGGACAGAGCAATGGGAGTTCACCCCGTCACAGGGATTTGAACCACCAACCTTCTGATCGGCAAGCCCAAGAGGCTCAGTGGTTTAAACCACAGCACCACCTGCTCCACTCTGGGTATAGGATGTAAAATCAGTAAAACCAACCGATTGGAATAATTTCAAACCCTCTTATAAGAGGCGAGTTACCTGTATTCTAAGGGATGGTAAAAGGGAGCTTAAAAGATACAGAAGTGTGTGGCATGATGAGAGATTGGCTGTTGTTGTGTGTGTGTTTTAATAAATCTAATATTGGACAAAGTTGGGAACAGAAATCTAAAACATGCTAGGCTGCTATATCAATGTAGCACTCTCTACACAAAGACCGAGATTCAGCCTGTTTTAAAAAAACACCAAAACCAAGCAAATATACAAGCCAAAAATCAATATTGGCTGTTGTAACCTCTTTCCTGTTGATCTTTTGTGATGGGAGATAACACTAGGCCATACTGCAGTAAGAGCGTCACCACAAATATTGAGGGGCAATTCTATTAAGATAAAGTATGCTTTTGCTCTCTGCTGTTTTCCTAATAACCTATGAGCTCCTGATGAAATATTCCCATCTGTTGCCATGTTCATAAAATCTAGGGTATTAAAGGCAGCTTACTTGAGAGTAAACACCGCTGAGCTCACTCTCTTGGCTTCTGAGAAAACATCCATGCTGTTGGGTTACAGCATCTTAGAAGGTAGAAAAGGGCCTTTTTTCATCCGTTCACAAACAAAGCATTCACTGTGGAAGCCTTCTAGTGAGAAAAATGAAGGGAATGAAGTTGCTGAAACCATAAGGTTGTAGGAAAATCCATATGCTTGACACAGTGGCCAACAACGTCCCAGGAAGCTTATTCTCCACTCAGTCGAGAATGTACAAAAATGGCCGGTTTTCACTTTGAAAAATTTAAAGTACAACTGAGGAGAAAATTAATTGCAGAGCCATCTGCTTCTTCACTCGTTCTCTGCCTTGCTTGATGCCAGCGTGAGGGGCTGACTCAGAAATCTCCCCTTTGCCTGGAGTTATCCACACATCTGCATAAACTCCACTTTCACACAACTTGAGAATTTGTAGCAGCCAACTTAAGAAATGGCAAGGTTAAAAAGATACCTGTTCACATTCTCCATCAGTCTCTAGGTTGACTGAGGTGCCACTTAAAATTGAATATGCTCCTTCTGCGTCACAAACTCATTCTTGTCATCTCATAAACATCATCTGCCTCAGCAGCAGTGGCAGAGTATTAATATTATTGAATTCATATCCTACCAAAGATGAGATAAATGGTTTTCCCTATCCCCTTTTTCTTCACAACAACTCAGTGAGGTAGTAAAGGCTGAAAGAGTATAAATCACCCAAGGTCACTCAGTAAGCTTCAGGGCTAAGCATGGGTGTGAACTGGGATCTGGGATGTTACCAGTGCTAGATGGAATCTTGTTGTTGTTGTTTAGTCGTTTAGTCGTGTGAGCCAGTGTGGTGTAGTGGTTAAGAGCGGTAGTCACGTAATCTGGGAAACCGGGTTCGTGTCTCCGCTCCTCCACATGCAGCTGCTGGGTGACCTTGGGCCAGTCACACTTCTTTGAAGTCTCTCAGCCCCACTCAACTCACAGAGTGTTTTTTGTGGGGGAGGAAGGGAAAGGAGATTGTTAGCCGCTTTGAGACTCCTGAAGGGGAGTGAAAGGCGGGATATCAAATCCAAATTCTTCTTCTTCTTCTTCGTGTCCAACTCTTCGTGACCCCCTGGACCAGAGCACGCCAGGCACTCCTGTCTTCCACTGCCTCCCAAAGTTTGGTCAAACTCATGCTGGCAGCTTCGAGAACACTATCCAACCATCTCGTCCTCTGTCGTCCCCTTCTCCTTGTGCCCTCCATCTTTCCCAACATCAGGGTCTTTTCCAGGGAGTCTTCTCTTCTCATGAGGTGGCCAAAGTATTGGAGCCTCAGCTTCAGGATCTGTCCTTCCAGTGAGCACCCAGGGCTGATTTCCTTAAGAATGGATGGAATCTAGACACACATTAAAACCGCTCTGAAAATGCTTTCTTTTTTAAAAAAAATACATTGAATTTTCCATAGTGCTCACCATTGCCATCTAGCGTCACATTGTATGTTGCATTTAAAACACATTTAAAATGTTATATTTGCAGTTGTATAGCTGAGTGCTAGTCCAGTACTCTAACCACTAAACAACCACAGCTGTTTGTGTGCAGGGAACCATCCTGCTATCATGAACTGACTTGTCAGAGATCAGGCTGAGGAGGACATGACGTGCAGGAAGTGGCAACCAAGGAGATCAATGAGCAGAAAATTTCTTTCCTCTTGCATATCACCACCCCAGTATTTGGATACTTGTAATTAAATGGATAGCCGTAATTACTCAGCTTATAACTGAAGAATGTCTTGTCCTGAGGCTACCATCATCTGACTGATTTGGTTTGCTAATATTACTTTCTTACCTGCTTTCTTCCTAACACTTGCAAGTAAATAGAAAAGTAATAAATAAGCCCCAAAAAATCACTATGGAGGAGGTGCAAATAGTCTCCATTTGGCTGCAATTAATTACAGTTCAAGCTCAGCGGCATGCAAAATAATTTTAGTGCAGGAACATGATGGAGGCTGATCTGCAGCTGTTGATGTGACAGTTATTACATTAACTGTTACCTAGTTCAGAACTACAAAAGACAGAGATCAGAAAGGTTACCAGAAACAGATGGCATAGAAAAATAATAGGGTAGGGCCCAAATCCAATGCATGTGTGACCTGTTTGAATGTTTTGGCAGCAGTTTGCTGAGAAGAGAAAAACAGGGAGAAGCCACAAACCCCCACCCCCTGTCCTCCTCATCCTGAGATGCTTTTGGGTCATATTCAAAGTAGCTAACTAGGACAAATAGAAGGAGAAGAAATGGAGGCAGTGAAATATTTTACTTTCTTGGGCTCCGTGATCACTGCAGATGGTGACAGCAGTCACAAAATTAAAAGATGCCTGCTTCTTGGGAGAAAAGCGATGACAAACCTAGACAGCATCTTAAAAAGCAGAGACTTCACCTTGCCGACAAAGGTCCGTATAGTTAAAGCTATGGTTTTCCCAGTAGTGATGTATGGAAGTGAGAGCTGGACCATAAAGAAGACTGATTGCCGAAGAATTCATGCTTTTGAATTATGGTGCTGGAGGAGACTCTTGAGAGTCCCATGGACTGCAAGAAGATCAAACCTCTCCATTCTGAAGGAAATCAGCCCTGAGTGCTCACTGGAAGGACAGATCCTGAAGCTGAGGCTCCAATACTTTGGCCACCTCATGAGAAGAGAAGACTCCCTGGAAAAGACCCTGATGTTGGGAAAGATGGAGGGCACAAGGAGAAGGGGACGACAGAGGACGAGATGGTTGGATAGTGTTCTCGAAGCTACGAACATGAGTTTGACCAAACTGCGGGAGGCAGTGGAAGACAGGAGAGCCTGGCGTGCTCTGGTCCATGGGGTCACGAAGAGTCAGACACAACTAAACGACTAAACAACAACAGGACTACAAACACACAGCACAGGCTGGGGGTTCACATATCCAAATCCCCATCCAGCTAGGGATGTCTATGTGGGAATCTCCTGTGCACACGTTTCCTTGCTGAATCAGTATGTAAGAGTTGTATATGGACTTCAGGCAAGTGGGTTGTCATAGCATATTATATACATGACTGAAACATCCTAACCTCAGTATGGTATGTGAGAGGTAAGTGATTGGTGTGTCGATGTGTGTGGGGCTATAAAATAATTTTTTTAAGCTGTCTAAATGGAATCCCCTCAGGTGCAAAGATTCCATACCTCTGATATCAGATGCCGGCGACGAAGAAGAGAGTATGACGATAGACTACTGGAAAATGGCTAGGGGAATCTCACCAGGGATGCTAGACTAGATAGACCTTTGTCTATCTTTTTTGTCTGCAGCTGTTTAAAAACCAAAGAGCGTGTAACAAAAAACAAGATCCTTACCCACTCGGGATTTTAGCAGAGATTATGAGTAGATTTCTCCTTCAAACATTATTTTTCCTTCATTTGTATTTATTGCATTTTTTCCCTGTTGTTGCAGCAGTTGGTTAGTATTTGTGGTTGGTTTTTTTAAAAAATGTTTCTTGTCAAATGTCTCAACTGGGTTTAGTGTTCCAGACCAGCTATGAGGCTACCTTGTACTTTTCCATTGTATTCCTTCATTAATAACATACCCTTTTGTGTATTCTAGTCTACATATCACTACATCTTTTCAAGTTGCCTACAAGCAACCTGAATTTCCAAATATAATAAATAGTATTTCAGGAATTGAAACACTGTATATAGTACAGGTGAAAGGTGTAAATGCCTCTCTTTGGAGGTATTTTAGAAGCCCCTGAAAGTTCACTGCCCTTGGCATCTCTCAACCTGGTCTGTGTCTAGTGGTTGGGTAGAAGTGGATGGAGTCATCAGGTTGAATGATTGGGTCAACTTTTGAGGGCTCTAGCATATGGTTACCAAATTGTTTTCAATGAATCTGGGAACACTTTTTAAAAAAAAAAATACATGCTTTATTATCCCTAATTACATCTATACATCAGCTGTTTTGCTGTCTCGAGGAGGAGAAGAAAAACCTGGGGGGTGGAGTTGGAAGCAGAGTTTGAGAATACAACTGTGGGATGATCACAGAATCACAGATTTGGAAAGGAACTCTGAAGGTCATCTAGGCCAACCCCCCGCAATGGAGGTACCTCAACTCAAGCAGCCTCAACCTCATAGAACACAAGGCTTCCCTGCTCCAGTTTGACTTCTGCAGTTCCCAGCCATCGGGGACACACTCTTGTTCACGCTCTCTCTCATGCTCAGCTGCCCAGCTCTGCGCCAGCCCACCACCAGTCCAGTTGGCCAAGGGGACCCCTGACCATTAGGTCCGGTCGTGGCCGACTCTGGGGTTATGGCGCTCATCTCGCTTTATTGGCTGAGGGAGCCGGCGTACAGCTTCCAGGTCATGTGGCCAGCATGACTAAGCCGCTTCTGGCGAACCAGAGCAGCGCACGGAAACACCGTTTACCTTCCTGCCGGAGCGGTACCTATTTATCTACTTGCACTTTGATGTGCTTCCGAACTGCTAGGTTGGCAGGAGCAGGGACCGAACAACGGGAGCTCACCCCATTGCGGGGATTTGAACCGCCGACCTTCTGATCAGCAAGTCCTAGGCTCTGTGGTTTAACCCACAGCGCCACCCGCGTCCCTCCTACCCCTCTAGCTGCATATTACTCCAGGAGAGCAGGGTGTCACATTTCCCAGGGAAATTTAATGAAATCTGAGGACATTCCGGGGACAGATTTGCAAATCCGGGGACTGTCCCCGGGAAATGGGGGCGTCTGGTAACCCTACTCTAGCATCCATCTCACCAAGCTACTGATTGCTCAGCATGTGGGAGCACTAGTGTCTGATGGCAAGGTTTGTTTTGGGTAGGATGTCTATGCAACTCCTGGTGACAGGAGATGTAGAGTTTTTGTTTTCTTTGTGTCTCATAATGCTGGTACCTGGGGCCATCCATTGAAGCTGAATAATAGAAGATTCTGGGCAGGCAAAAGAAGTTATGACTTCACACAGTGCATAGTTGAATTATGGAATCTACACACACAAGATGTAGCGATGGCCACTAACTTGGCTCTAAAGAATTAGAGAAATTCATAACTTATGGAAGAAGATAAGGCTATCACTGAGTGCTACTTAAGATGGTTATGTTCTCTTTCCACTCCCGGAGGAATTATGCCTATAGATATCCATTGCTGGGTATCACAAATGAGGAGAGTGCTGTTGTATTCCGGTCCTGTTGGCAGATTTCCCATTGGCAACTGATTGGCCGTTATAAGAACAGAATGCTTCAATAGATGGGCATCTGTTCTTATCCAACAAGGCACTTATTGTGGATACACAATCTTTTACTACTCCCCTTCTTTCATTCCCCTCCTTCCCTCATATGCATGTGCCCACATGCACACACACACACACACACACACACACACACACGTGGTATGACCCCATGCTAATGCATAGTGTGGGTGTGGCCAATGGAGTGAGCCATATCTATCTATTTGCTACCCTTCTTCCTGGTAGGGTGATGAGTTGGGTGGGGAAATCCTTGCACAATTGGCCCTGCCTCTAAGATTTATGGATTCACAAACTCCACAGCAGCATGTGATTCACCGAGTTGAAGGGCAGGTGCTATGTGGGGGAGAGACATACTCTAGCATAGAAAGGTAGCCTCTGAACAGCATAGGCAGCACCTGAGCAAAACTGCTTTTGAGGAACTAGATCAGTTTATTGGGACAGGGTCTGCTTGTGTCATATGGTCACAAATGGATTGGGTGCAGTATATCCTTTAGCCACCTGCAATAATCCCAGTGCTTTTTTTCTGGGGGGACACAGGGGCACGCATACCCCTAAACATTTTGTGAGTCTAATTTTGTGGGGCAGTACAGTGGTACCTCGTGTTATGGACAGGATCCGTTCTGGAGGCCCGCTCATAACGTGAAAAGCCCTCAACTCGAAGCGCTGCATCTGTGCAGGCGTGCGGCACGATTTGGCACGCATGCGCAAGCAGCGAAACCTGGAAGTAACCCATTCCAGTACTTCCGGTTTGCCGCGGGACACAAGACAAAAACACACAACCTGAAGCAGACGTAACATGAGGTATGACTGTATTTCAATATGAGTAGAAAAATGAGAGTACCCCTAAACATTTTTTTAAAGAAAAAAAGCACTGAATAATCCAGTCCTAGGATCCCATGGCTTTCAAACTGTCATGGTGGCACGGGGACCAAGTAGCCTGTGCTCTGCCACAAAATGCATGGTAGTTCAAAATGCCCCACATTTTTTCCAGGCTAAAAGGATTATGTAAATTAGTTCTAAAAATCAGTCCAAGTTCTAAAGTTGGAGGTAAGAGTTGATAAGATCTCTACTTCAGTTTATTCATTGAGTTCATTATTTTCATAATTTAAGCTTGAAATGAAGCCCAGTCGTAAAATAAAAGCCAATCAGGTTGTATTTACCCAGCAATTATTCTTGGCTTATATAATTACCGGTGCCAAAGATAAAATCTCAAGCTAGTTTATTGAAATTGGGAATTGAAACCACAGAGAGAGAAAAGAGCTCAGTGTACATCATTAAAAGCAGTCCATTCATTACTTCCACGTACTCTGCTTGAAGGAAACCATGATGCTAATGCCTCCAGATAACCACCTGACCTTCTCGACTTTTACATAAAAGCTAAACGTAATGCCATAAATGCTTGAGAGGCATAAATCTTGGACACCAAAAGACATGACAGAATGGTGTTCAGCTGTGCAACTGGCCACAGGGCAGGGAGCACGCCTGATCTGGGGCGGATATGAGCGAGCATCACAGGAATTGAAAAATGAGAAGTTTGATACACTGCTAGTAGACTGGCAAAATGGCCATTGTATCCTATATCTTCTCAGCTCAGAAGAAAGCAGAGTGATCAGGAAAACTCAAACTGAAGGAGAAATGGCATGCATGTGTCCAGCATCCATGGACGCACCACCAAAACCCACCAGTCAGGACTGTGCAACCAACTATGGTTATGCGGCAGACCCGTGTTTGGGAAACACTGATAGCCCCTCAACTGGCAGAGCTTGTGTATTAGGGTAGCATGCTAAAGTTTCTTTCCAGCAACTTGAATATTGTGTTGCCTTTACAGCTGAGACCCATGGGCTTATCACAGCAAAAAGTTACTAGTTTCCTTTGCATCATTGTGCCTTCCCATGAATCATAAAATCAAATCAAGCCCAGCAGACCGCACAGACTTAAATCCCTATCATAAGGCGGGGTTATCGCGATCTTAACCTTTTCTTCAAAATCTCCAAGAAAATATCCAGCAGCTTCCCCTGGCAATTCCATTGTTGAACAGCTCTCATATTTAAGAAGTCCCCCTCCCCTCTAAGTACTTAAATCTACATCTGCCAGCCTGCAATATTGCTGCTTCTGCTATTATCAGTAGACACGGTGAAAAACTGTCTTCTTCTTTAAAAAAAAGAAAGAGAATAAATACCATAATAACATAATGTGGAATGAAGGAAAATGTATTGCAGATCTCATCTGACCACCAGAGAGATTTTGAAGTGAGATAGAGAGGTTTGTTTACTCATGGTGAAACTCTTCATAAAGGATTCTCTTAAAAGGAGGAGGAGGAGGAGGAGGATTTCTATTAGCCCAGTTCCTTTTAGTTCTATATTCCTTATCAATATTATTTATATCCCCCTCCCCCCATAGGTGGGATGCGGGTGGCGCTGTGGGTTAAACCACAGAGCCTAGGACTTGCCGATCAGAAGGTTGGCGGTTTGAATCCCCACAACAGTGTGAGCTCCCGTTGCTCGGTCCCTGCTCCTGCCAACCTAGCAGTTCAAAAGCATGTCAAAGTGCAAGTAGATAAATAGGTACCGCTCCGGCGGGAAGGTAAACAGTGTTTCCGTGCGCTGCTTTGGTTCACCAGAAGCAGCTTAGTCATGCTGGCCACATGACCCGGAAGCTGTACGCCAGCTCTCTCAGCCAATAAAGCGAGATGAGCGCTGCAACCCCAGAGTCGGTCACGACTGGACCTAATGGTCAGGGGTCCCTTTACCTTTACCTTTAGGAGCCAATTCCAGGAGGCCGTAGGTGCTTGGGCACCATCTATAATAAAATTGTAGGAGCCAGGCACCCACAAAGTCAATGAAAAAAGCTTCATCCTCCATAGCCAGCCAGCGAGCCATTCTTTTCCGGGATTGTGGTTTGGATGTGGAGGCAGTCTCTCTGCCTCCTGGTGCGAGACCATCCCCACAGAAAAGGGTGCCTCACTGGCTCTGGATAGAAGGAGGAAGAGGAGTCGCCACTGCCAGCCACCACAACACAGATGTGTGACATCACAAGCACACTGTGTTGGGCCCGGAGATAACCTGTGAAACACGGTCAAGGACCAGTCCAGAATCTGAAGGTTCTGCTAGGAGTCAGTCCAACAGGGTCAAGGCAGTACACGAGGCAGGAAACTAGGCAAGGACAGGTAGAGGATCTCAGGCAGGATCTAGCATACAGCAATGTTGCTCCCGCAACCTGGAGCGGGGTCCGACAGCCTTTTATCTTTGTCAGGGTAGCAGACGGTCCTGATCCCCCAGCAATTCACCTCCCTGTTTCGCCTGAAGGCGAGCACTCCTCCTGCGAGTACTCAGGTCTCTCCTTCTCTCAGACCTTAGTCTCTGCAGCTCGGGAGACGTCAGTGGGTTACTAGACCCAGAGGCCGCCTCAGCCTCTCCTGACCCAACTGGTAGTGGAGCAGCTGTAGGTGATAGCCCAGCTGAAGGCAACGAGGTCATCCCCGCATCTGGAGCCAGGGCAGGCTCAGGCCCCTGACTCGGCCCAGCTGGTGTTTGTTGCAGGGGAACCTGTGCAGACTGGGACTCTTCAGGATCAGGCCCCAGACTTGGTTCAGATGATGCCTGAGGCAAAGGATCCAGTGCGGACTGAGACTCCTCTGATTCCGAGCCGGAACCCGAGTCCCAGGCCATCACACACACACACCTGCACCTAGTGCATCTGACGTCACACACACTATGTGCAGGTGGGTCGGTGGGTGTGACGTTGTACATCTGCATTGCGGCGGTGGGCACCCACAATCCTGAGAACGAGATGGCACCCCGACCCCCCCCCAATATCATACCAGCAGTCTATTGTGGTAGCTAATAATAAGCAAGCAAATATATTAAACCATCTCTTTAAACAAGACATTGGATGCATTTGCCCATGTATCTTTCGGTGGGCTATTCTGAAGCAATACCGGGCCAATATTTCACTGGATGCTCAATTTTACCGATTGTTTCTTTTCGTTAAAAGAAAACATGCTGAAGATGAGCCAGTAGAAATTTCTCGAGGGTTTCAAGGTGGTGAGGTTGGGCTTACCTTACTTGCAGGTGAGGTGGTTGGGGTCAGGTTGCCTGCCCCCCTCATTTTGTTTCTGAACGTTTTAAAAGAAGGCTCGCCAGCCGTGATCAGCAGCCAGCAGGTTTTGTGGTCTCCCTGTAGCATTCAGATTTCCTTCCGGCTGCACGGCTGTTCCTGTGCCAGTCCTGTTCTAGCCAGCAACTGTGGGCAACCGATCAGGGCCCAGATATGCCAGGCAGCAAGCCAGAGGGGAAGATGAATGACAGGGCTGGGAAGCAGTGCCAACTCTACATTTTGAGGGGGCTCTGAGTCATAACTGTCTCAGGAAGCTCTTCCTTGCATAAATGGACTCATCTCTGCCCCTGTACTCCCTCTCTTCCTCTGAGATCAGTCTACTCAACTTTCTCTTGCCATAGTCATGTTTGCACACTTGGAGAGGGGCCATGAATAAGCAGCAACTAGGGACGCAGGTGGCGCTGTGGTCTAAACCACTGAGCCTAGGGCTTGCCGATCAGAAGGTCAGCGGTTCGAATCCTGCGACGGGGTGAGCTCCCGTTGCTCAGTCCCTGCTCCTGCCAACCTAGCAGTTCGAAAGCCCATCAAATTGCAAGTAGATAAATAGGTACCGCTCTGGTGGGAAGGTCAACGGCGTTTCCGTGTGCTGCTCTGGTTCACCAGAAGCGGCTTAGTCATGCTGGCCACATGACCCGGAAGCTGTACGCCGGCTCCCTCGGCCAATAAAGCGAGATGAGCGCCGCAACCCAGAGTCATCCGCGACTGGACCTAACGGTCAGGGGTCCCTTTACCTTTACAAGAAGATAGCAGGACCAAGAGGCTCTTTGAATCACCAGTGTGCCTCCCCCTCTGCAGAGCTGTGGACCCCAGAAGGTGCCCAATGATGGCACTGCCTGGCATCAGGCCTGCCAGGGAGGGAACGTGCAGGAGAAGTCAATAGGCCAAGCCTTTCCTACTATTGAAATACAAATATGGGAAAGCTTCACCAGTTGACATTCTGTCTGCCAGGCAGTTTTATTACTTGTGTGTGGTACCCGATTTATTGCTGAGCCCTCCACCCCATCCACAAAAAGGATACAATTTGCATATGGTTCCAGGAAATACTGCTGACATCCCTGCCTATTTTTTATTATTATTTCTTTTAAGATTCAAATACATATCTGAAAGTTATATGCATACTATTCTCTAAAGGTAAAGGTACCCCTGCCCATACGGGCCAGTCTTGACAGACTCTGGGGTTGTGCGCCCATCTCACTCAAGAGGCCGGGGGCCAGCGCTGTCCGGAGACACTTCCGGGTCACGTGGCCAGCGTGACATCGCTGCTCTGGTGAGCCAGAGCCGCACACGGAAACGCCGTTTACCTTCCTGCTAGTAAGCGGTCCCTATTTATCTACTTGCACCCGGGGGTGCTTTCGAACTGCTAGGTTGGCAGGCGCTGGGACCGAACGACAGGAGCGCACCCCGCCGCGGGGATTCGAACCGCCGACCTTTCGATCGGCAAGCCCTAGGCGCTGAGGCTTTTACCCACAGCGCCACCCGCGTCCTACATACTATTCTCTACAGAGTAGTTAAATGCTTCTTGTACTATGCACTCATAAGTAAAATGATGAATAGGCTTAAAATTTTCTTAAAATACTATTATAGCACAATCCTATGCCTTCCTACTCAGAGGTAAGCCCCACTGCATTCAGTCACAGCCAAGCTCGTATGTGTATAAGATTTCAGCTTTTAATTTCTTAGAGGAAAAAGGGATAAACCTTCTTGGTTTAACTAAAGTTTTCTTCTTTTCTTTCGCGTTGTTATGCACTGTGAACAATTTTTTTTTAATTAATGGCACTCATTGTTTAATTGGCTTGTAATGCCCCCACTCCTGTCTGTTATTGGTAAGTGTGTGTGTGCGTGCGCGCTAAATCCAAATTGGATATATGCTGTTCCGATCTCTCTAAGAAATCATTAATTCCTCAGAATGCAATAATGAGGAAGGACAACAAAATGGGTTCTGGTAAAAGTTAGTTTTGTAAATGTGGAACTCTGCTTTCAGATTGTCTGCTTGCCATTTGGAACAGGAGGGGAATATAGAAAGGAAATAAATATGTTTTAAAAACATAGGATTAACGGCAGAAGATGGCACTTCAAACAAAACACCCCCTCATTGTATTTAAGAGCAGAGAGAGGGAGGGAAGGGAAAAAATATAAAGTCTTAAAGCAATAATTTGCCTTTATAAATCGACAGAGAGCAAATGGATTACCAGAGGTGGCTAAACTCACAATTTTTCAGTAGTTGCCATTTAATAAAATGGTTGTTATCAGTAAGAGAGAGAGAGAGAGAAAGAGAGAGAGAGGGCACATTCTCATACACACACACACACACACACACACACACATATATACAGTGCTTTTTCTGGGGGTACATAGGGGTACGCATACCCCTAAACATTTTGTGAATCTTTGTACTTTTGTCCATTGTATTTATTTTTCCCAATTTGAACTATAAAATGGCGGTTTACTTGAATCAAAATGAAAGTAGCCCTAAACATTTTTTTTAGAAAAAAAACACTGCGTGCGGCGCGCGCGCACACACACACACATACATATATACCTACATACATATATATATATGAGAATGTGCACACATATACACAGAGATTCTAGCAGCTTGTTCAAGAACATAGAGAATATAGCTGCTATAATGTCCATGTCCCTTGGATGCACCATACATTTTGCCATAGCAACTGTAGAGCCTGAGACCTTAGACATGGAAAAAGGATGCTCCCAGCCATTCCCACTACCTCCAACTGATCGGGGCAGGAGTAGGAGAGTGGTGAGGGTCTGTTGTTTGGAGGCCATATACTCTGCTCAAAGTTCATGATGCACCCAAGATACTAAGGCATAATGGGACTTGCACAAGAGTTTCTATGAGACCTGGCTCTTTAGGGTATGAGTGAACTTTCTACACTGTACTATTCTCCTCTGCTAAGTGCAGGGTTGGGGGTGACCTGATCTTTGCCATACTCCCTCTGATGTTATCAAGACCCATTCTGAATTTTATCCAGGTCTGGAGGATTACAGTTTGAATGCCCAGTGAAGAAGCAACCACCACATGATTGGTGCAAGTTTGTAATGAGCTGAGGTGTGTGGTTTGGTTATTCTGTGCCAATCCGAGCATTCTTGAAAGGTTTTCTTTTCCTCCTTCACCTCTGTCTTGTATTAATGGTGATCAGAACTGAATATCTTCCGTTGGCAAGGGGACTGTACAAAATGTCAAATTTCCCGTTCTTTAATCTTACTACCATACGCATTTCTCCGGTGTTTGTAGAGAGATGGAAACAGTGAAGGCCTTTCAAATGTGAATGCTTCACTCACCTCTTTGATGTTACACATCCCATTTGCCAGCTATTCACGCTAATGTGTTTTGCATTAGTGCTATATAGTGGGAAAGGTCCTGTCTCTGTCACCTGCGTGTTGAAAGCGTTGGGTGGAATTTGCTGACTGAAATGCAGCTGAAGGCTAGTTGTGGCCTCAGCTGCAAGCCTCTGAACAGCTACTTGGGAGGAAAACCCAACGAAATCAGTAAGAGTTATTTATGAGTAAACAAGAACTTCACAGCCCATTGGAGCTGATGAAACAAGTTCATTGCATCTAACGTAAGTCACATTGCTTTTAATCGGACTGCCTAGATCATTCTAAGCATCCATAATGCATCCCAACCACTCATTTTCTACAGAGGGCCTCTGTCTAGACTGAATATTCTTGTTAGTGCATTGAGTGGGCCTGGGATTGCAGCCATGTAGAATAAGTAATATCTAGCCTGATGGCATGCAGCTGGTATTTTGTGTGGAAGATTCACATTCATGAGGAAGAAAACTTGTCTGTATCTGTGGCGCTGTGGTCTAAACCACTGAACCTCTTGGGCTTGCTGACTGACGGTCGAATAAAATGATTGATTGATTGATTGATTGAAGGTTGGCGGTTCGAATCCCAGCGCTGGGGTGAGCTCCCGTTGTTCTGTCCCAGCTCCTGCCAACCTAGCAGTTCGAAAGCACGCCAGTACAAGTAGATAAATAGGTACCAATGCGACAGGAAGATAAATGGTGTTTCCATGTGCTCTGTCTTACATCACGGTGTTCTGTTGTGCCAAAAGCGGTTCAGTCATGCTGGCCACGTGACCCAAAAACTGTCTGTGGACAAACGCTAGCTCCCTTGGCCTGAAAGCGAGATGAGCATCGCACCCCATAATTACCTTTGACTGGACTTAACCGTCCAGGGGTCCTTTACCTTTTGCCTTTACCATGGTGCCTTGTTTCTCAAACTTAATCCGTTCCAGAAGTCCGTTCCAAAACCAAGGCATTCCAAAACTAAGGAATGCTTTCCCATAGAAAGTAATACAAAATGGATTAACCCGTTTCAGACTTTTAAAAACAACCTCCAGAACTGCAATCTAACATGAATTTTACTATCTGACAAGACCACTGAGCCATAAAATGAAAGCAATAAACAATGTACTGCAGTCACACAATCAAGCAAGCAGTAGCTGAACTGGGTTCCACACAATCACAAAAACAAAACAAAAAGAGCCGCAAAAACAAAAACACAACATCAATAGCAAAAACAGACCTCAGCATAACACTCAAAACAGAAGTGTGGCACTCAGATTGGAAGCATACCACTCAAAATGGAGCACATTCGACTTCTGGAAAAGGTTCGCAAACCGGAACACTTACTTCTGGGTTTGCAGTGTTTGGGTTCCAAGTTCTTTGAGTACCAAGGTGTTTGAGAACCAAGGTACCATTTTAGTAATGTATGAACTGCTATCCAGTCACATTATTTGCTCGGCTACCATTTCCTGTGTTGAACATTAGCATGATAAACTAAATAAGAAATTTTCTTGTTTCTTGCCCACTCTACTTCCTGCTCAGGGAGGAGGGGGGGGAATCCAACCAGTAATGGGTAGTGTGGGAGGGGCAAAGCTCAGATTGGCGCTGCCACCACACCTGCCAAACTCCCCAAATATTGCAGGGCCATTTTCCAACCAAGCAATGTGTGCCGAAAAATGCATATGCTGGCCTAAAGTGTGAGGGGGGAAATGTGCATGTTACTGAGAATGCATTATATTAAGGAAAATCGCTATGCAAAAATGCCTATATTAGGAGAACTTCACACTAAAATGCATTTTTTTTAATGCAGACTTCTTTTTAAAAAATAAAAAATAAGTTGCAAATTGATGTGGAAATGTGGAGAACTTGAGCTTGGGAAAAAATAGAAACTCTGACAGATTTCTCTATCCCCAGCCACCATTCAACCTCCTGTTTTGCTTACCTGCTTAGGACTGCAAAAGTTTAAGTGTGTGAATATAAATAAAGCACCTGGTGGAGCAACCCACCTCTTTGTCTAAAAATGCATATTCTGCCTCCATTTGTAAAATTAGGGCAGCTTCCAACACATAATTAGAAAACTATGGTAACCCATAAATCTAAGAAGCTAGCTTGAAATCATTTTAACTGAAGATGATGGAGACTGAACCTGAGCTATGATAATCAGACATGTTTTCAGATTAGTTTATGAGCACTTTTAAGCGTGTCTGAGGACATGGGAATGGCAAATCTGCGCGGTCATTTTTAACACCTCCAGCTTTTTCCATGAGATCAATGATATCCTTTAAGCCACAGACTGATGTTCAGCGCTAGTGACACAGCCACCTTTGTTGGATCTCTGCTGCTTCAGCAAACACCGCGACAATCCCTCTGCTCACCTGCTGCTTCTGTCATCGGGAGGGAAGAGAGAGAGAGACAGAAGGCTCAGCGCAGCAACACAAGGGAAAGGAAGTGAAGCTGGAAATTAAATTTTCAGGCATTATGAGTGCAAGTGGAAGAACGGAGCAGATGAATTTATCTGTGGGGGGAGATGCACACAGCAAACTGAAGGCTCAGCAGAATACCCTTCCTCCCACCCCTTGTCCTTTGAAAACCCCCCGTTGGATTTATCGTTTGACTATGTCAAAGGTTAGCTTGACATAACGTGTCCTAAGTTGTTTGTGCCTAGTATGCCAAAGCTCTTGCTTGAAAGTAGCCTTCTGTAGCTGAAATGTTAGCTTCTATAACCACAGGCACTGATCACATAGATGACAGTTAAGGAGGAGATACAAATAATCAACATGGCAGCCTCAAGAGGTTATTGCAGAGACTGGGCATAATAGGTCCTGTAACCAGGAACCACCTTATACAGAGCTCCAGGGTGACTGTCAGGGCAGCTGTCAAATCTAATAAATCAATATTTCAGCCAGACAGTCTCCTCTTCCACCAGGACCTTTGTAAGACCAATTGTCCAGTGGAAATAAGAATCAACTGCAAGTTCTTACACAAGTCGAACCTGATCTCCCTGCCCCCCTTTTTGTGTTTTTAAAGGTGTATTATTGAATTCTTATCAATATGAGCCCCTATGAGAGGCTTCCTCAGCCTCGGCCCTCCAGATGTTTTTTGGCATACAACTCCCATGATCCCTAGCTAGCAGGACCAGTGGTGAGGGATGCTGGGAGTTGTAGTCTCAAAAAACATCTGGAGGGGCGAGGCTGAGGAAGCCTGCCCTAAGAGGACCTCAGATGGAAAAGAGAGAGAAATCTATGAAATAAATAATAGTGACCAGCACCCTTCCAGCCCCCTCAGTGTCATCATGGCAGCATTGAGAATGCTGAATGCATGTGCATGTTACGTGTCAGGGCTGATTGCTACAGCTACAGTGATTAGCAGACCTCTTTCTGAACACAGAGTCATAGAATTGTAGGGTTGGAAGGGACCCTTAGGATCATCTAGTCCAACCCCCTGCAATGGAGCTTGTCCCAAAAGGGGATCGAACCTGCAACCTTGGTGTTATCAGCGCCACGCTCTAACCAGCTAAGCTATACAGGCTTCATGTAATGGCAGTTTCACTGGCTGGCGTGCAAAGTGGACAAGGCAACCTGTGACTTAGTAGCTAACAAAACAGCATTAAGTATTTTTATTTATTTATTTCAGGGTGTGCCTTACTTCTGTACTGTCTGCACCATCATCATCATCATCATCATCATCATCATCATCATCATATATTTATACCTTGCCCATCAGGCCGGGTCTCCCCAGCCACTCTGGGCGGCTTCCAACAGGATATTAAAAACACGATAAAAGATCAAACATTAAAAACTTCCCTAAACAGAGCTGCCTTCAAAAAGGACTGGTTTCTTTTTCTTTAGGGGCGGGGGGAATACCGTATTTTTTGCTCCGTAACACTCACTTTTTTCCTCCTAGAAAGTAAGGGGAAATGTCTGTGCGTGTTATGGAGCGAATGCCTACCGATGGCGGGGGGATCTGCCGCAGTCCTGAGCAGAGGATCCATGGTTCCCCTTCCTTCCCTCCTCCGTGGCTCGCATTGCTTGCTTTGAAACAGCAAAGCGGGAGAAGAGCCATTGAGTGGGGAGAAGAGAGGGACAGAGAGCCTGGTTACAAAGCACGGATCCACATGGATCCTCAGGATTTTTGCACTGGGTCACCCCAAATTCACCATCAGATCACATAGCATGTCCATGGCTACAGCTTGCACCAAAAAAATCACGCACCCACTGTTGCCTGGGGCCGCAGTGGTGCAAAAACGTGGTTACAAAGCATGGACCCACATGGATCCTCAGGATTTTTGCATTGGGCTACCCCAAACTCACCGTCAGATCACATGTCTGTGGCCACAGCATGAACCACAAAAATCATACATCCACTGTTTCATTTAGAATATTTTTTTTCTTGTTTTCCTCCTCTAAAAACTATGTGCATGTTATGGTCGGGTGCGTGTTATAGAGCGAAAAATGCGGGTACATTCTGCAAAATTGCATGGGATTATCTAAGAGTTCTCTGCAGTTCCCTGCTTTCTAAAGTGCAAATAACCACAGTGTCTGTAGTGGTTACAGGCATCCCGGGAAAGGAAAATGAGAGAAACAACCACCACTCGAGAAAACAATGAAGGAACTTGAGTATTGGGAGCCAGCCAAACCCTTGGCTGGCAGCAGAGGGATTTGATGGAGCAGTATAGCCATTGCCACTCTAGCAGATTCTGTGCTGAACAACCCCTATCCCTTCCCCTGAAACATCTAGTTCAAGCTACCCTGTGATAACTTCTGCCTGCCCACCATTTGCTTGGGTACATTGGTGGGCTCCTCACAGGCCGGACATTTCCACTGACAGTGGAGCTTCCTCAGTGGCAGAGGCCCACCCCATTCAAGCACCCTCTAGTGTGGAGGATTGGAGGTTCGGATTGCACCTCGTGGCTTCTTTAAAAGATTCTACAGTGGTACTTCGGGTTAAGAATTTAATTCATTCTGGAGGTCCATTCTTAACACTTTAGCTAATGGGGGTCTCTGGCTGCCGCTGCGCCGCCGCCACACAATTTCAGTTCTCTTCCTGAAGCAAAGTTCTTAACCCGAGGTAGTATTTCTGGGTTAGCAGAGTCTGAAACCTGAAGCGTCTGTAACCTGAAGGTCTGTAACCCGAGGTACCACTGTGTTAATTTTTGATCCTTCCTTATTTTAACTTTTCACAGTGATTGTTCGTATGGGATGTACAATACCAGTAGTGCTTGCGTTGACTTCCTCTGCCCTGTTCCCAGAACCTCTTCTTTAAACTTCCTTCCCTTTTCTTTCGTTACAGTTCCTTCATTTTGGGGCTTGGTGAATTCCGCCTGGAATCTTTGTTCTGTTGGGAAAAGGCAATCACCGGTCAACATAGAAACCAGCCATATGATCTTCGACCCCTTCCTCACCCCTCTTCGCATAAACACAGGGGGCAGAAAGGTAAGATTCCAGCCATGGCTTCCGCTCTTGAAAAAAATGGCAACAGCTGTTTCACATTGGCATTTTTCCATAGGTATGACAATGCCTTCCCCATCAGGTGGGATCTCGAACTCGGGGCTCAGCCAGACCTGCGCTTGTCCCATACCTGGAAAGCGTGGGGCTGAGCAGTTTTGCCTTTGCCCCGCTGCTTTCCCCCAGAAATCCTGCTCTTTAGTGATAAATTGGAGCAAACGTCATTCCAGAGAAAACCCGGTTGACATTTGCACTGATTCAGCGGCTAATATTGGGTTTTCCCAGAGGAAAGCAGCAGAGCAATGGCAAGCCTGGAAGAACCCTCACACTCTTGTAGCTGCTGTACATTTTATCCTTCCCATTTTCAAAACCACATACACTTATGTCGTGCTGCATATATCTTTCTGATGACGTGCTTTAATGTGCCTTGTGTACTATTCTTAATACAGGGAAATTTTTCTTAATATTTGGAGACTTCTGCATAAGATGAGTTCTAACTTTAGTCTTATTAATGTTGTTTTAAGTGTTGTACTCAGAGGTGCCTGGTCTTGTTGGTATGCTTCATAAAGTTTTAACAGTGTGGGCTACTAGCAGAGAATTCTGTCCCTTGCATTTTTCTCCACGCTCTAAAATCTTTAATGAATTGGGGATAGCTCTGAAGTGAAGTCCCCTCGTGGAGTTTGTTGCCTCTTTGTGGCCAAAGGAGCTCCACTACCAGTGATGGTTGCACACAGGGACAGCAAAGAAGAGCAAAGTGCAATAGACATTGTATTTGTGTGTGTGTGTGTGTGTGTGTGTGTGAGAGAGAGAGAGAGAGAGAGAGAGAGAGAGAGAGAGAGGAAGCACTTCCCGTATTGCCTAGGCCACCAGGTGATGCTCTCTCTTTTCATTTGCTGAGCTAAAAGGGTGGGCTTTGCAGCAATTGCAGAAAGATAGTTGGTATGTGTTCAGTTACCTTGGGGGTGCATCCGCTCCCTCTCTGAATCATACTATGTTGGTTTCATTGCTTACTCTCAGAGGGGTAGGAACCCCTGCATTCACTTGGCAACAGGCAACATTCCCTCTCCCCCACAAGTGTGCAGCCAGTCTGACTGCCTTTATAGTGGTGTGGCCTGCTTTTGTTCGTTATATGATCCCTGATTAGCTAGTATCTCATTGTGCCTATGGATAGCCATAAAAAAGCAAAAACACACCAATATGTTTGGGAGGACTGAGGGAAGTTCCCCATTTCTGCTTCGAAAATTCAGTTGATCCCATTTAAGAACAACTTAAGGCAGTGATGGCCAAACTTGGCCCTCCAGCTGTTTTGGGACTACAACTCCCATCATCCCTAGCTAACAGGACCAGTGGTCAGGGATGGTGGGAACTGTAGTCCCAAAACAGCTGGAGGGCCAAGTTTGGCCATCACTGACTTAAGGGAAGCTTTTACATTTTTACATCATTGCTGTATCATCGAGTAATAACTTCTACTTGTGCAACGATCACCACAGATCCAACGAACCGCACCACGCACTCTCACATCGCCTGACAACACCTTTTGCCCCATGCTTTTCAATTAAAGCACTTCATGTATTCCATTTGGTGGCAAGTCATTGAGTGGTTAGACGCAGAGCAATGAATGTCTCTGCATGGATCAGTTTTTAAGCATTGGCTTTGTTGTGTCCTATAATGGGGCACCCCAAGGAGACTTGAATTCCTCATGTTGTGGAAGGGGTTTTCACTTTGCTGCTGCTGCGTGTTTAAGATGAGGTAGCTAAGGTCACTTGGAAGGTCACTTCTTGCACTCTTAGAAGCAAGTCGAGCACGTCTTTTGCATATTGTAGGAAAGTCAATGGACAAGCTGATGTGCCTCTTTAAGCGTTGTCCGAACTCTATGGGTAGGACACACCTCTGCTTTATTCTGCATCATCAACTACCCCATTTCATACCTCCAGGTGAATGGATCATGTGCCCATTTACAACTTGCTGATTAGAAGAAATGGCTTTTCTGTTTAACATCAAGAGAGGCTTAATGCAGTGTCTTAGCAAAAGCTATAGCCTGGAGGTTTTCAACATTTTTGAGTCCATGGCTCTCTTGACCAACTTCATTGTTTCTGCAGCTCCCCTATGGGAAATGTGCTTTGTGTTGAAGGAACAGGTTACCCAAAGCCTTCTCCTTTATCAGTCCATGAAGGCTTAATGGATGGCCTTGTCAGTTCCAAGTGGAGACGGGATGGCGGATCTGGGTCTTATCTTATCAACTGTAACTATCCTGACCACGCTGACGCACAGACCTTGCAAGACACCCCACGCCCCGGGATGGCGCCAGGAGTACTCCTATAGTTGGGTGACCTTTTTACCCCAAGATAAGAGTACAGAAACAGGAATTTCTGTTCATGCTCAAGGATGTAAACTTACGTGTACAAACTCATGAGGCTGGATTCCTGGGGAGGGGGAAAGGGGACCTGAAGGGGATATAAGCTGTATGTAACTGCTCTTTAAGTGTGCTTGCTGTGACTGATCACACAGTGCCTTTCTGCTATCCGGAAAGCAGAAATAAACTCTTTCTCTGAACCAACCCTCGGTGTCTATTGACTCCTTCCTCCCTCCCGGGAGCAACACGCACCCAACCAATGGGAAAGGTCTGAAAGGCTACAGTGTCTCAGGAGCCCAGTTATGTCACTCCTTGCCTGCCCAAGCCAGCATCTCCTCACCCCTTTTTGGATAACCTCCCTTGTGGAGGGTTCCCCCAGCCTCTTCTCCCCTCTCATCGAGGTGGATGCTGCAGCATCTGCTAGTCTCTGAGCCACCACCCTCTGCCCCAAAGAGAGTTGCCTCCTCATGCTGTCCCACGGGGGCCTAGGAAGATGATGCCTCCGGTCTTAGTGGCCCAACAGAAACTGGACAAAGTGGGCTGAACGTGAGGCCATCAGCTTACTCGCCTCAGGAGGCAGCAGCAGAGGGCGCTGCTGGGCCTGCATGGCAGAGAGACTCCCCTTTGGTGTCAGGCGCTCAGCTCCCAGGCAGGCCTTGTATGCAGTGAGCACAAGACAGCTCACTGCCCGGCCTCCCACTTGTCTGCCTGTTCCCAACAGCAAGGGCTGGGCTCCCTCAGCTGCTTGCTTGCTTGCTTGCTTGCTTTCTCTGAGGCCACCTTAGCTCCTGGCAATCAGAGCCCCCTGGCCAGGGGTGCCAACCTGAATAAAATAGGGGGCGCAGGTAAGCCCCACCCACATAATTGATCGCATGATGAGGTGCATGCACACCATTGGAATGACAATGCCCATCAACTTGGGGGCGTGCCCTCAAATACATTATTGGGGGGCAAAAACCCCTTGGCACCTAGGAGTTGGCTCTTATGCCCCTGGCCAACCGCAAAGGCACCGTTCACCTGGGGAGCTTGTAGCCAGGGCCGCTGCAACAAATAGGCTTGTGAGCCTCCAATAGGCAGAGATGCAAGAGGGCAAGAGAGGAGGGAGGGAGGGAAGGAAGGAAGGAAGGAAGGAAGGAAGGAAGGAAGGAAGGCAGGCAGGCAGCTGGTGCTGCCTGAAGCTTACCTGATTGTCATTCAAGGTGCTACAGGCTGCCGTGGTGCACTAGTTGAAAACCACTGATCTAACTTATAGTAGGAGTTACCACCCAGTGCCCACAGGCACCACGATGTCCCTGGGCAAGGTCCCCAGTCTCTGAGCTGGTGGAATGCTTTAATACACAATAATAGGGAGTGGGGAATGAGAAAACAGGTGCAGCGTTTGGGATTTCCCCCCCTGTGCCATCAATCTGCAAGCATTTCAGATGATGTCATGGAATCATCCCTCCATTATTTACTCTATGGCTTCCTTTTTATTACAAAGAGCCTCTCCAGCTCCTCGAGACAGTGTGTCACTAGAACACCTAATTGGATTCCAAGACCTGAAATATCAGCTTGAGATACTTAATGAGTTTACATGCAGATGAATTGCCCCAGAAGGAATGCAAGTATCGGAAGAAACCCCACATGCTGCAATTTTCTCATAATAAGGCTGCCTTTGTCTTTTGATTATATGTATTTAAAAAGAAATCAACAAGAAGCCCATTTGCAGATAAACTCTCCCTTCTAATCGAAAATTCAGGCTCTCATTAATTTACGCAGTGCATCCTCTTGTTCTTCACAAACAAGCAAAAGAAAAATAATCCTGCTTTTTGCATTTTTCCCTTGATGCTCACAACACACAAGCACCACTGGAGCAAAACAAAAGAATTTATTAAGAGGCGAGTACAGGCCCATGTCAATCAGACAACGAACACCACAGCTCCTTATGCCCAAGATGACTTAAGTGCCTGAGATAGCACTTTCTTTTAAAAACACTAAAATTGCTGCCAATTTGCTCATAGGGAGTGAAAACTGCATTAAGGAAAAGTTGTCAGCCTGGTGTCCTATAGAAGACACAAAGCCTACACCTGGATTACTAGATATGCCCTTTGCAATTTGAATCCTATTGCTCATATTGCTGGGCCCTTGCTCAGGGACAGTACCTATAGCATTGTTGTTTGTTGTTGTTTAGTTGTTTAGTTGTGTCCGACTCTTCGTGACCCCATGGACCAGAGCACGGCAGGCACTTCTGTCTTCCACTGCCTCCCGCAGTTTGGTCAAACTCATGCTGGTAGCTTCCAGAACACTATCCAACCATCTCGTCCATGTCGTCCCCTTCTCCTTGTGCCCTCCATCTTTCCCAACATCAGGGTCTTTTTCAGGGAGTCTTCTCTTCTCATGAGGTGGCCAAAGTATTGGAGTCTCAGCTTCAGAATCTGTCCTTCCAGTGAGCACTCAGGGCTGATTTCCTTAAGAATGGACAGGTTGGATCTTCTTGCAGTCCATGGGATTCTCAAGAGTCTCCTCCAGCACCATAATTCAAAAGCAACAATTCTTCGGCGATCAGCCTTCTTTATGGTCCAGCTCTCACTTCCATACATCACTACTGGGAAAACCATAGCTTTAACTATACGGACCTTTGTTGGCAAGGTGGTGTCTCTACTTTACTATAGCATTAGGTGTGTTTATTATATGCTTTAATTGTGCATTAGGCTTAGAAACATACTGTATAGCAAGTCAGATCATTGGTCTGAGCACATTGCATGCAAAATATCTCCAATTCAGACCCTGACAACTCCAGGTATAACTGGGAAATACTTCCTGAAACCCTGGAGAGCCTTGGCTAGTCAGCACAGATAATATCGAACTAGATGGATCAATGTTCCTAACTGATTCCCGAAGTCATATTTCTGGGTAATTTAGCATTATCCACATTTTCAAAATGCCTTATATCACATAATATTTAACCTATAAGTTTTCCTGGAGTTGCAACTGCACCGGTACACTTCCAGTGGAAGTGATAGAAGAAGAAGAAGAAGAAGAGTTTGGATTTGATATCCCGCCTTTCACTCCCTTTTAAGGAGTCTCAAAGCGGCTAACATTCTCCTTTCCCTTCCTCCCCCACAACAAACACTCTGTGAGGTGAGTGGGGCTGAGAGAATTCAAAGAAGTGCGACTGGCCCAAGGTCACCCAGCAGCTGCAAGTGGAGGAGCGGAGACACGAACCCGGTTCCCCAGATTACGAGACTACCGCTCTTAACCACTACACCACACTGGCTCTCACAATGTGGCAAGGGGAGTAAAAGTCAATTAATGCATTTAGTGTTTTGGATTTTCCAGTCACTTTTGCTGTTTCAGCGTAGTTTAACAGCTTAGTTTGCCATTCCTCTCTGGTCGGGACTCTTTCTTCTTTCCATCTCTGGGCTAGTAGCATCCTTGCTGCTGTTGTCAATTCCATAAAAAGTCTTTTCTGTTCCTTTGGAATGTCAGTATCTATAATTCCTAATAAAAAAGGCTTCTGGTTCTTTTACAAAAGTTATTTTAAACATTTTTTTTTCATTTCATGAGAAGAAGTACAGTTGTACCTCAGGTTAAGTACTTCATTCGTTCCGGAAGTCCGTACTTAACCTGAAACTGTTCTTAACCTGAAGCACTACTTTAGCTAATGGGGCTTCCTGCTGCTGCCGTAGCACGATTTTTGTTCTCATCCTGAAGTAAAGTTCTTAAGCTGAAGCACTATTTCTGGGTTAGCAGAGTCTGTAACCTGAAGCGTCTGTAACCTGAAGTGTATGTAACCCGAAGTACCACTGTACTTTCTCTTAATAGCCCCAGTTATCGCAGCCAATAAGAAATGATGGTGCAGTCCAGTCACATTTCCTCACCCAAGCTCAGGGAATTATTTCTACATCAGCCTGTATGTCATGGAACTTGGGCACGTCGTGGACCTGAGTTTACAGCAGAGGAGTCTGAGCGTATTCTAGGATGCCCATGCCAACAAACTGGAACGTGTCCAGAGGAGGGCAACCAAAATGGTCAAAGGCCTGGAAACGATGCCTTATGAGGAACGGCTAAGGGAGCTGGGCATGTTTAGCCTGGAGAAGAGGAGGTTAAGGGGTGATATGATAGCCATGTTCAAATATATAAAAGGATGTCACATAGAGGAGGGAGAAAGGTTGTTTTCTGCTGCTCCAGAGAAGCGGACACGGAGCAATGGATCCAAACTACAAGAAAGAAGATTCCACCTAAACATTAGGAAGACCTTCCTGACAGTAAGAGCTGTCCGACAGTGGAATTTGCTGCCAAGGAGTGTGGTGGAGTCTCCTTCTTTGGAGGTCTTTAAGCAGAGGCTTGACAACCATATGTCAGGAGTGCTCTGATGGTGTTTCCTGCTTGGCAGGGGGTTGGACTCGATGGCCCTTGTGGTCTCTTCCAACTCTATGATTCTATGATTCTATGATTCTATGATTCTATGATTCTATGATTCTACGTCACCCACTAGGGCTTTAGGTCTTCACCTTTGGATCCCGTGTTTCTATCCCTCAAGGACTGCTGTCTCATCCGCTAGTATCCTTATATGAGAGTGGCCTTGCCTGCACCTGCATGTTGCTTTTATTCTCACTCTTCTTCCCACAGTTTGCCCCGTTCCCGAAACCTTCTGCTCTACAGAACAGTCTTTACTAGTTCTGCTGCCCATTCTACTAACCATACCATTATTTTCCCCTCCAGCTGGGAAAATGACCACTGCTTCCCACTCGTGGGACAAGAGAACAGTCTTGAGTAGAGACTATTTTAATGAGACCCAAGGAGCCAAATGGGCCTAAGCTCCCAGCCATTGCTGTGAGCCTTTCTTAGCATAATGAATAACCCAGCCTTTGGCTTCACGTATGTTTGGAAGGCACCTGCAGTTTGATTGAAATGGTGTCTTCTTTTTCTGCCATCACAAAGAGCCATTCCACCTGATGTGGATGTTTTGAGGCTGAATAAATCAGTTTGCACTGGCCACAGGCTATTATTTAAACTCCGTAATGCTGTGTGGGTAAATGAAAATTATTCAATTGTATCCTTTATAGCTTTCTTTTGAAAGAGCACATTCAAAAAATTGCAATTGCAGAGTCATTTAAAATAATGCTTTTATAAATAATTGGTTCATCCAGCATATGTTGGCACAAAATAATTGCAATACTAGAAGTCTTCTGACTTAAAAGAAGGGATAAGGATAGAGGGAGAGATCGGTCAAATGGATTCTCTGACAGCTAGTTTTGATTCCATGCTGTTCAATCAATTCAGAGTATTACTGGCATTTTTTTCTTCTTCGAGAGTGTAATTTATGACAACTGCCAAGCTATGCTTTGGTGATTACTAAAAGGACAGATACTGGCACGAGCCATATTTCAACACTGCGGGAATATAAAATGAACTGCTAGAAATGGTCCAGGAGGAATGAATAGCAATAAGACATCAGTGTCATCTGAAAACTGATATGTGATTGATTTTCAGAGGGCTTAATAATCTGAAGCTTTGATGTATAGTGTTTGGAAAGTTATTAAGTTTGATACAAACGTCTGAAACTTTAACAAATAAAGATGCAAATAATGAATTCATGCTGTAACTTAACTATTATTCATAGGGGCTCCAGGCAATCAACCTTTTGCTAATAGCATGTCTATTGGAAAATGAAGTTTTGTTTAAATTATTATTTTTAAGTCTGTCTTCTCCAACCTGATGCCTTCCAGATGTTTTGGACTACCGTTCCCATCAACCCCAGCTAGGAATGATGGGAGTTGTAATCCAGAACATCTGGAAGGTACCAGCTCAGTTGGTTAGAGGCTGGGGAAGGAAAGCTGGTTGAGAGCCAGTGTGGTGTAGTCGTTAAGAGCGGTAGTCTCGTAATCTGGGGAACCAGGTTCAATTCCCTGCTCCTCCACATGCAGCTGCTGGGTGACCTTGGGCCAGTCACACTTCTCTGAAGTCTCTCAGCCCCACTCACCTCACAGAGTGTTTGTTGTGGGGGAGGAAGGGAAAAGGAGATTGTTAGCCGCTTTGAGACTCCTTTGGGTAGTGATAAAGCGGGATATCAAATCCAAACTACTACTACTACTACTACTACTATTACTCTTCTTCTTCTTCTTCTTCTTCTTCTTCTTCTTCTTCTTCTTCTTCTTCTATACCTTCAGCTAAAACAGCATTTCCCAAACCAAACTTTGATCTATAGCTGGTTTTGGACTACAATTCTTATCATCCTTGCCCATTGCTCCTGCCTGCTAGGGATGATGGGAGTTGTAGTGCAAAAATTGCTGGAGATCCAAGTTTAGGAAACCCTGAGCTAGAACATCGCTAATAACCATAACTCGGCACCCAACAGGTCAGTACAATTCTATACAGTTCTGTGACTCCTCTTTCTCCAAATATTCCATCTACAGACACAGGAAGTGACCATGTTTTAATAATTACCACATTTTTCCGTGTATAAGACACCCCCATGTATAAGATGGCCCCTCTTTTTTGAGCCCCAAATTAAGAAATAAATAATGGCAACATTCCATGTATAAGACAACCCCCAATTTTAAACTTTAAAAAAATAATGGGGGGGGAATATGGTCTTATACACAGAAAAATACAGTACTTTTTAAAACTTAAGTCTTATACTCCTAATCCAGTCTTAGGGGAACACCAAAGTGGTATGTGCAATAATGATTGCTTATCACTCAAGTGACTTTCAATAGACACTTAAATAATCTTGGGCTGCAATCCTATTTGGACATAATCATCACTTGGTGCACTGGGTCTAACTTCGAAGTAAATATTCTGAGCAGGTCCAGCATAGCATTGTGATGTTAGAGGATTTTCCTGTCAAACCATGGTAGCTTCTTGGTGGGCCTAACAACATGTGAATAACTGCAGGAAGAGAACAGATGTTCCCTAATAAGGCTTCCTCCCATCTTTGACATAATCCAAAGAAAGTCACGCCTGCTTAAATTCTGTTGAGATCAATGGGAGGAGCGTACAGAAAAGCACTCAAGCCCCTTTGCTTCCAGTGGGATGGGTGCATAATCTAGACGGCATCCTTTGCAATCTGAAATTTGCCCATGGTGTGTCAAGTGCATGAGTGCCTCTCATTTATTCATCCCTGTATGTGTATCACTGTCTGTTTTGCTGCTTTGTTTTCTTTGTCACTTTGTTTAACAAACAGCGATACTGTAGATTTTGTAAAACCCCTCTTGTTTGTAATGGTTTACAATGAGGACAGATATAAACAATAGACACATCTTTTTCATCGTATAGTCTAAATCTTCTTTTTAAATGATTTTTATTAATTTTACATATACAGTGGTACCTCGGGTTACATACGCTTCAGGTTACAGACTCCGCTAACCCAGAAATAGTGCTTCAGGTTAAGAACTTTGCTTCAGGATGAGAACAGAAATCGTGCTCCAGTGGTGCAGCAGCAGCAGGAGGCCCCATTAGCTAAAATGGTGCTTCAGGTTAAGAACAGTTTCAGGTTAAGAACAGACCTCCGGAATGAATTAAGTACTTAACCCAAGGTACCACTGTAATCACAATACATAACATTGTATCCTCTTATTAAATCTCTTGGCTCAACCAAGCCCAAACGACTTCCCTCCTTCCCGCCTAATGGTTTACAAAATTAAATTTTCCATTTTTGAATTTCACTTCCTTTCCTATTCTTGTTATATCATTACTTAAAATATTAAATTACTCAAACAGATAGGTAACTAATTCATCTTACAAATCTTCAGATAACCCTGCTAATGGTATTAATTGCTTACAGTTGTCTTTCAAATATAATATAAATTTGTTCCAGTCTTTTGGGAAGACAGTACTTGATCTTGCTGGTTCCGGATTCTCCCCATCAGTTTCGCCAGTTCTGCAAAGTCCATCAATTTCATCTGCCACTCTTCTTTTGTTGGTACTTCATGCTGTTTCCATTTCTGAGCTAATAACATTCTTGCTGCAGACGTTGCATATAAGAACAATTTTTCATCTTGTCTCAGTATCTCTTTCCCCGCTACAGTATATCCAGTAAGAAAAGCTTCTGGTTTTTTTAACAAAAGTGTTTCTAAACATTTTCTTTAACTCGTTATATATCATCTCCCAGAAAGCTTTTACCTCTTTACATGTCCACCACATGTGGCAAAAAGTACCATCCTTTTCCTTACATTTCCAACAGTCATTTTTTTTGTTCTATACATTTTGGCCAGTTTAAATGGTGTTAAATACTTCCTATACATCATTTCATGACATTTTCTTTAAGCAGACTGCATGCAGTAAAATTGATACCTTCCTTCCATAACCTCTCCCATTCTTCTAACCGTATGTTATAACCAACGTCTTTAGCCCAGTGTCTCATTACCGATTTTACCTCTTCATCTTCAGCATGCCATTCCAATAGTCTAAATCTTTCTTAAATCAAGTTCTCTTTTTAAATCTGTTTAATTCATCTTGGTTACTTCACCGGGTTATATCAAAGCATATCTTCAGGAGAGCACATCAGCACAGACTCTAGGACAGTCATAGAGTCATAGAATGATGGAGTCATCTAGGTCAACCCCTGCAATGCAACTAAAGCACCCATGATAGACAGCCATCCAACCTCTGCTTAAAACCTCTGATGGAGAGTCCGCAATCTCCCGAGGGAAACCATTGCACTGTTGAACAGCTCTTACCGTCAGAAAGTCCTCCCTGATGTTTAATCAGAATCTCCTTTCTTGAAATTTGAAGCCATTGGTTCAGGTCCTCCAGAGCAGGAGAAAACAAGCTTGCTCCCATGTGACAGCCCTTGAGATTTTTGAAGACGGTTGTCATACTTCCTTTCAATCTCCCCTTTTCCAAGCTCAACATACCTAGCTCCTTCAACCTCTCCTCATAATAATGACAATAATATGATTACTGAAGCTCACAGGAAACCAGGGCAAATGAGCTAGAGTTGAGCTGTGGGGTTCTGCATAGCCATTTCCGACCTGGGAGGAGAGGGGGTTGCGGGCAGAAATCCCTCCCACATCCCATACGCGGGGGCTGGCCATTGCCCCCGCGTGATTAGGGAATCCCCGGGCGTGTCGGCAACCCGGCCCGCCAATCAGCGGACTGGGGAGGCGTGGCCTGGCCTATATAAGGCTAGGCACGCCCGGGGACCACCCTCTTTGTCCCCTTTCGAGCGGAGCGGTTAGGCATTGGCAAGGGTCAAGTGTTTTGCAAATGAAGGGGGGAAGGAAATGCCATCACCTTCCCCAAAAGGAAAGGGTAGTCCGGTAGAGGACTCCGGGGGGTGTTGCCTTGTCCGAAACAGGACTCCCACGGCTTGTGGACAACCCTTCCCGGTCCCCATGCCGGGTAGTCGATAGGAGCCAATGCCTAAGGCCAATACCTTCCGATTCTGTAATCAATAAAGTTGTGGCCTTTTACACCTTAAATACTGTGTCCAGTGTCTTCATTTCACATGGGGGAGGGGACTTGCCACGCAATAGCTGAAGCTTGCAGACATAGCCCCATGTCAAGTGAGCTAGCAATCCAAGATTTGACATAGCTTGCGCATAGCTACATCTTATGTGTACCCACAAGATAACCTAGCTGAATGTTAACACCGCGACTGCTTACCCATAGTGCATATTGATGTCTGTATTGTGTGGTGTTGGATATGTAAAAGCATCATGTTCTGCCAGCAACGCTACATGAAACGAAGCCAAAGCTGTCACAGAACATAAACTTTGGAAGGGACGCCAAGATGTGTGTGTGCTTTTGGGAAGCTGTGGAATAGTATCCAATTTAAAATGTTCTATTCCGCTGGAAAGCTGTGGTTCTGTGAAATTAACATTTGATTCCTTCCAGTGTCTAATTAATACTTAATACTATACACAGTCCTGAATTTTTGTGTGGAAGACTTCCCAGCTCCTCTGTTCCTTTTGGGAAAAAGAAGCTTCTGATAAAGATTGGGTTAAAAAGAAACTTGTCAGTCCTCCTGCCTATCACGTGGCTTCAGTATAACAATCTTCCCTACATATCTTTGTCCATAAAGAATTCAGTTGGCCAGAAAGTCTCTATGGTTTTATATTGGCTTATTAACCAGGGTCTTGAACAACAATCTGTAGTTGCAGTTTTAACTTGATGGTCTCTGATTTGAAGCAAGACCCTCAAAGTTTGCTTCCAGTCAGTCAGGAGGCCTTCATCCATATATCAAGTTACCATGGCGATATTTCTTTCTGCAGCAAAATTGGCACTTAACAACTGGCTGGGCAGAAGGTTAAGTAGACCACCAGTATGTGAAACCCTAGCCAGTGTCAGGCAGGGCCAACTCATTTCTATTCCACCCACCCATCTTACTGCTTCTTGCTGAGCTCTACAAGGGGCAACACTGGGATTTAAGGAAGAGGAACAGGCTGATTGTAAGAAGGCAGGAAGGTGGGGGCTGGATGAGGTTGGTGGGAAAGTGCCCCATTTGCCCTAACAGAGAAGCCTTCACAGATAACAACAACAACAACAAACAGAATGTACAGAGGTGGTCAGAAAGTCCTCTTCTTGTGGGACTGTGGCATGCAACCACAGATGTTCTGCTTTTTTTTCCTTCCGGCTTCTATTTTTTTTTAAATTAAAGATTTTTTTGTTTTACAGAAGTAAGTGTAATGTCTCTCATATTTTTTCCATGTAACATTTTTACAAATCCTTTTCATTTGTTGAGACATTAGGGGGAGAAGAAGAAAAAAGGGGGGTGGAGGGAGGGAAGATGGGTGGTGGTGGGGTTGGGTGGTGATGTTTCTGTTATGCTTAATGTATGTAGGGTTTGGTGTTGTAGGGTTTGGTGTCAGCATTGCTTGTGCTGTTCACTTGTGTTCCTTTGGTGGTGAGAGAGGTTGGGGTTGGCCTAGGGTGTGGTTGTTTGTTTGTGATTGGCTGTGGTGATCTTTGTTTTTGTGTGTGAGTGAGGTGGGTGGGTGTTTTGGATCAGGTTAGCCATATTGATTTGTATGCTGTTGGTGGATTATTGTCATTGTCTTGTTGGGTTGTGTATGTGATAAAGGGGAGCCATACCGGGGTAAAGGTGTCTTCTTCTGTTTGTCCCCGTATCAGTTTCAGTTTATTGGTTAATTTTTCTAGCAGGGCTGTTTCCCATACTATTTGGTACCATTGGTCCATGCTTACTCCTGACAGGTCTCTCCAGTGTCTGGTTATGGTGTTTCCGGCTGCTGAAAGCAGGTGGGTTATGAGTTCTTTGTGGTGTAAATGGGCATTGTTGTCTTGGAAGATGTTTAGTAGGGCCAATTCTGGGGTGATGTCTAATATTTGCTGTTCTGCTTATTTTCGAACCTTTCCCAGTTCTAATTCTTTCTCCTCATGAGTTCCTGTGGCATGCCACGTTCTTTGCCTTCCCTGTGCATATTTGAGCTGTAAATACGGAATAGGAATAGAGCAGTTGGGTGAGTAGGAGCCAGTTCCATGTGGTGGAGAATATTGAAAAATGCCTGAAATACAAATCAAGGATAAAGACCTCTGAAGTTTAACAGCCTCGGAGGAGACCAGAAATTTCATAACGAAATCTCTTCTAGCAGCCAGGAGCTGTCAGAATGACAAATAGACTAGTCTTTAATATCAGTTTACATACCAGGGCAGAGGGGGGTAGGGAGAGAAACAAACAATATTTCACACTGCAAAATCTGTAGGCATAATGGTTTCCGACTCCTAAGATGACAAAAGTAAAGCAGTCTGTCCAGAAGCTAAGACGAAACTTTATCCAGGATCACAGATAACATTGTCAGAAAATCAATACCTGTTGTAAAGCCCCTGGGTCAATTCTGTCGTTTGTCTTAAGAGTTACTAGTCAGATGTCTGGTTAACCAACAGTTTACTACTTGATGCTCTTATCTCTCAGTGTACCATTTTGTGGTGTTGAGATAGTTTTCTCACTGAATTTCACATTACCTTGTTTGGTATTTTTTTACATGGCGTCTTTGACTAGCTGAGGGACAGAGTTCAACATAGCATCCTAGAGCATTGTCAAAGGTAGATTTGTCTGGGAGATAATGACTGGCCCAAGGTGACCAAATGACCTTCACTGCTTTGAAACCACTTCTCTCTGTTCTAAACACAGCCATATATCCATTGCAGTGCACTGGCTCTTATGGGACTGACAATGATATTTTAAATTTTGATACATTTTATTATTCGTTTAGGTGGGCTCTTATATTTGATTTTACTTGTTAGCTGCATTGACGTTAGCGGCATTGATCTAAGGCATGCTAAAGATGCAATAGAAAAACACAATAAAAAAGGTTGCATGGAGGTATACTATCACGTTATTTAAATGAGAGAAATGAAACAGCCCACTCTTCTGCAAATCTTGCCCATTGCAATTCTGTCCTGCCCCAGGGGGATGTGGCAGGCGGGGGGGGGGGTCTCATTAGAAGTCCATGCCTTTGTCTTTTTGGCATCAGCAAAAATCAGTTGCTTGTTCTGTCTGATTCTTTTTCAATTACGCTCAAGGGCTTGATAATGGGGAAAATGTTTACAGTACATGGGTCCTTCATTAGACAAAAAGAGCCATTTAGCTTCATGAGGTATAATTGATGTCCTTCCTGCCACTTGTCAGAGAATATTTGGCATCACATGTAGGTGCTATAGAAAGAAGGAATCTGTTTATATGTTTGTGTATTGTGGCTGAGTTTGCATGTGGTGCTAAACTAGGGAAATGCCAGCCTGGGACCTCTCCTTCTGTCCCCTTAATCTTCTTCCTGATCCCACCCTCTTTCTTTTTCTGCTGGAGCTGAAGCTCACTGCCAGATCACTGGGGTTCCATGCTTCTCTTTCTACCCTCCCAGCGCAGAAGCAGTGTGAACTGCCAGTGGTGGGGCAGGTTGAAGGCAGCATTCCATCTGAAAAACAAGCTGCTGGGTACCACAGGAAGGGAGACCGTTCTTGGGCTATGGTCCTACCTGAGAGTTTCCCACTTTGAGAACAGGATGCTGGACTAAATGGGCCCCTGGCCTGATCCAGCAGGATTTTATGTTCTTTAAAGAGAAGGTGGGGAGGGAGGTGATGATCTTAAGAGAGAAATACCTGTGCATGCAAATAATATGTTAATAGCATTCAGCATTGTGGCCAACCATCATTGAAAGATACAAAGATCTGAACCTTCTTCTTTTTCTTTTTCTTCTTCTTCTTCTTCTTCTTCTTCTTCTTCTTCTCCTCCTCCTCCTCCTCCCCCTCCTCCTCCTCTGGCGATCACTCATAGCCTAGTAAGATAGTCTTCCATGAACACGGTCTTAACCATGAGTTCGTAAGTGATAGTAGAGGCCAATTCTGGATCCACACGTCCTTCCACAGTGGGAACATAGGTTTCCAGACAAGAGTTGATCACGGTGAGGGTTTGCCAAGTATGCCTTCCTTTTAGCACGTTTCTCCCTTTCATCCTGAGTTCAAGCGTCTTCAAAGTCCATGACACCTTTGGTAAAGGCTGTTCTGCAATTGGAGCACTCGCAGGCCAGTGTTTCCCAGTTCTTGGTGTTTATACTACATTTTTTAAGATTTGCCTTGAGAGAGTCTTTAGACCTCTTTGTTGACCACCAGCATTACGTTTTCCATTTTAAAATTCAGAATAGAGTAGTTGCTTCCATGCTCCTCTCTGCTAGTGCAAGTGCAGAGAGGCAAGCCAGCAGTGGTGTAGTGTGGGTTGCCAGTGTCCAGGGCTGTGCAGAGATACCACCCTGTGCAGAGATGGATGGGAGGAAGGGAAATGGACAGAGTACACATGCACATTTAACTGCCTAACAGTGTCCATGTCACCCAGGAGACCACAGCCACAGAGATAAGAAGAGTCGTTCTGTTGTCTTCCTGGTTTGCATGGAGTAGCCCTGGGTGGTGAAAGTTTGCTCCGTCTAACAATTTTGCGCCTGGGGCAACTGCCCCTGTGGCAACCACATGCTACACCACTTCAAGCCAATTAAGCCATTGTGTCCCACTCCAATCATGCAATTTTGCAAGATTCTCTGAAGGACATCGTTTCTCCTTGAACAAACATACTTCTCCATGCAAGAGACTCATGGGGTTTTAATGACCTTTCCATCATGTTTTGTCATTCTAACAAGGGTATGAAGGGAGTGGCATAAGTTATTGTTTTTGTAGTTGAGCATTCCGAGATGCATATCCATTTCATTAACTTCTGAGAGTATTAATTTTACCCTTAATCAATAAGTTTTATGACCCCCAGTTCTCTGCTGGTCGGCTGCCGATGACTTAGCCATCAACTCTCTTGTCTTTGCACGCTACGCTTGGGCAATTATGCCGTATTTAGTGACTGAAAACATAAAATCGTTTGAAAGCCCGTCCTTCCTATGTGTGGCGTAATTGCTTCCAGCTTATTCAGCGCTTATTGAATTAGTATTGAAAAGATCATTTCATGCTTGGTTAAGTGGTAAATCCAATTCATTTGCTAGTGAGACAAAGTAACAAATCTGACATTAACAGTGTTAATTGTAAGGCAACCAAATAAAAAAGCAAGAACAGCTAACAATCAAAGGTAAATTAGTCTGTTTTTATTTTGCTACAAATCTGACCTTTCACTTGTCGTGTTTGAGATAATGCTGCAATTGTTATTTGTTTAATTATACACTTTGGTAATGATCTAGCTAAACCTGAGTATGTTGCATAACCCTTGATTCTCATGGGAGACAGTTAAGGATATTCTTATTTCTCCCACTAAAACAACAGATCTTAGAAGTGATTTCCATTTGCTGAATCATGACCTTTATTGTTGAAACGGTGAAACATACAGTACCAGTAAAGTGACATTGTGTACAACTAATGTTCATTTCATATAAATCACATAGTATTCAAGGCAGCCGGGGGCATGTAGAAACTGTATAAAGTTGTTCTATCTGTATTGAAACATATTGTAAATCTTCCCAGCTTCATCCTGGGTTTGTAGTTTAATTAACTGATTCCCAACGCTTAAAGTCCAGTCCTCTAAAGACACCATATTCTGGGTTTTCTGTATCTTAGTTATTTTAGTCTTTGCAGCGATAATTAGATTAGAAACCATTTCCGCCTTTCATTTTCTAACATCTTATTTATAATATCCAAGAAGTATTAACAATGGACCCACAGGCAATTGAAAGCACGCAGTTCTTTGGTCTCATTTGTATAACTTAATTCCAGAACGTGTGCACATCACACTCAATGGCAAAAAAATGAAAACTTCTGCTGCTGACCACACTTCATGCAACAGTGTGAAACATAATAAATTTTTGTAGGTGTCAGATACCACTTACACATAATATTTTAATGATTACTCTTAAAGTTGGAAGATATACACTCCTCCTGCAGTGGAGAGTCCTCAAATCTTATTCCCTAGCTCTTTTAAATACCGTAAATTTCGCTCCAAAACACGCACTTTTTTGCTCCGAGAAAGTAAGGGGAAATGCCTGTGCGTGTTAAGGAGCGAATGCATGGATCAGAGCCATGGCTGCCGTCAGTCAGGCAAAGCGGGAGCCACTTACACGCTCTACGAGGCTCTCACTTTGCTTTCTTTAAAGCGACCTGGAGCCAGGAAGGAGGGAGGGAAGGAGAGCCATAGCAGCAAAGCCGGCAGCAGCCGCTTACACGGGAGGAGGGACAGACGCTAGCAAAGGTCTGCGCGCTCTCTAAACAGAGCAATGAGGCTGCAGAGAGACGGCAGGAAAGATAAAATTTAAGCAACCAGCAGCAAAATAAAACCAACCTCGAGCTCTGAGCCAGCGCAGTGAAAACCAGGAAGTAAAAAAAAAGGCTGGGGAGGGAATGAGGGAGAGGGGAAAACTTCGCAAATCCCCGCGTCTCAGCTGATCGGCTGGGATGGAGCAGCTTGTTTTCAGGCAGGATAGATTTGAGCGTTGTCTGGGTCCTAGTGCCCCTACCGCTTTTTTGTGCTCCATTCTATTGCTGCTGGTGGCTGCTTATCATTCAGGCTGCAAGGAGGAGCACTTTTACACAGCTAATGGCGAATCCCCTGCAATCCAAGTCCTCCTCACTTGCTCAAATCTATTCCGCCTCAATACAAGGAGCGGAAGGAAAAGGCTGCAAACTGTTAAATGAAAAAAAAAAAACCAGGCACAGGGCAAATACCTTAAGTATACCTTTAAAGCAACAGTGCTCTTTCCCTCCCTCCTCCCCGCGGAAAAGCTCCTTGTCCCTTGAGTTCTTTTCCTTCCCTCCCCACTTAAAACGTGGTTACAAAGCACGGATCCACATGGATCCTCAGGATTTTTGCATTGGGCTACCCCAAACTCACTGTCAGATCACATGTCTGTGGCCACAGCATGAACCATAAAAATCATACATCCACTGTTTCATTTAGAATATTTTTTCCTCGTTTTCCTCCTCTAAAAACTACATGCGTGTTATGGTCAGATGCGTGTTATAGAGCGAAAAATACGGTAATCCCCCCACAAGGTATCAGAGAAGGGTTATAGATAATTTTATAAGCTTTTTTTAAAAAAGGCCAGGATCCTTTCTCAGTCTCTAGCTTAATGTTTTTAAAAAGTCACAATTTATCCCTGCCTGTAGTAATAATAATAATAAATGCCCTGACTTTAAAAAATTAAAGAAAAAATAGAAACATACTTTGCACCTGAATCACAGCCTCATAAAATATTATTTTGGCTGATAAAGTGGCATGTTTTTGAGGAACTAAAAAGGTAAAGGGACTCCTGACCATTAGGTCCAGTCGTGACCGACTCTGGGGTTGCGGCGCTCATCTCCCTTTATTGGCCAAGGGAGCCGGCATACAGCTTCTGGGTCATGTGGCCAGCATGACTAAGCCGCTTCTGGTGAACCAGAGCAGCACATGGAAACTCTGTTTACCTTCCTGCCGGAGCAGTACCTATTTATCTACTTGCACTTTGACGTGCTTTCGTCAAAGGGAGCTCACCCCGTCGCAGGGATCTGAACGGCTGACCTTCTGATCGGCAAGTCCTAGGCTCTGTGGTTTAACTCACGTCCCACTTTTAAGGAATTACCTTAGTCCTATTGACAAGTCCTATTTGAAAATTGCCTAGTTCCCCTTCCCCATTGCAGTTACAATGTCTGTTACAGGGTTTGGTGGGGCAGCCAGCTCAGACAGCAGGGTGGGGGGCAATTGGGGACAAAGGGAGGAGACTTCAGTGGTAGAGGAGTAGCTGGAGCCAGGGGTGCCATTTTGTGTTTTGCCCCAAACAGTAAAACAGCCTAACCCAGCCCTGGTCTGTTGTCTAAACTCAGGTAAAGCGTGTTCTCCTTGGAGAGCACGTGTTGCGGTGGGGGCTAACAAGACACCCCACTTTTGCTGGGTTGGAAAGAATGTTGGCCAACATTATAATTGGGTTCTACCTGTTGCTGGGGAGATTTATATGTTGCCATTTTGTGATTGACAGCCATAGCCTATATATGTCCTGCGCGCAGCGTTGAGCTTCCTCTTTTTGCTGCGCTGATCGGATCACCCGCCCTCCCTCCCTATATTCAGGGTTGTTCGCTTGACCTTGCTATGCCTGTCATGGGGTCGCTTTGGGGGCAGGGGCCTGGTAGGAATTTTGTCCATTTAGCTGATTGTCTGGTGCCATTTGGTTTTTGCCTACTGCGTAGCAAATCATCACAACTTGTAAGGTTGCAGTTAGGCATTGGTTTTATGATTTGGTTGGTGGAGGGGTATGGATTGGCTGTGCCTGCACCTCCAAATGCTGCTGCTGCAAGGGTATTCCGTTAAAGGAATCCAGGGGCTCACCATGCTTTTGTAAAAACCCCTGCCAAGAGGCTAGGGCCACGCAAGAGCCCCTGGGAGCATTTGGGGAGAGGTAAGGGCATGGTACCCAGCTCCCTCTCTCCCTAAAATGTTTTCCCTTTCTGACTTCGCGGCCGTGCGAATGTCAGTCTGTCCCCATGCGGGGTCAGATAGTAGCAACCAATGCCTAAGCAACCACTCACATTACTTGTATTTTAATAAAGTTGTGGCCAAAATTATGCCAAAAACCTTAAGCAAAAATTATGTCTCAATTGTGTTTTATTTGGGGGTGGCTTGGGGACCTCAACATGCAAATAGTGAAATGCTTGGGGTCAATTTAAATCTGCACTTGTCCCAGATCTTTGCAGCTGTTAATGAAAAATATTTGGAATCCTCACCCCCTTATTTTTGGAAGGCTATAGGCTTCTATTTCCGATTTGCAGCACGATGCCTATATCCTCTGGCTCGAGATTATGCCATTAAGAGCTCAAATCGAAGATGCTAACTATGATGCACAATACATTACATCGGGGATTCCATTCTGCTTCCCTGCTTACCTTTTGAATAATCCAATAAATAAGTCTAGACATTTATTTTTTTCAAAAAGCTGCTGAATTGAATTTTAAGTGCACACTGTTCTAGCTAATATCTGATCCTTTCTTTGCTAGACATGTTGCTGCTTAAGAGCCCAGAGTGGTAGGCCGATAGCGGGAAACCTTGAGTTTTTGAATAAGATACCCATCAGCGCTTGATGAGGAAACTGGGTAAATGTAGTCCGTATGGGTGTGCAGGAACAGCAAATTGACAGAGAGAGAATGCTGAGAGTTGGCTAAAGTTTATGGGCCTCTATGGAATTTCTCTTGGGATCTGATGTGGGCTAGCAAACCAGCTGTCCTCTTAGGGTCTTAGGGTATGTTCTCTTCGCCTCTTACTACTATATCTGCAAATGAAGCAAAAACATAGGAACTTAGAAACATACCTGTCAACCGTCCCTTATTTGGCGGGAAAGTCCCTTATCCCAGTGCCGTGTCCCGGTGCTGTCCCATATTGATGATGTCCCTTAAATTTCCCAGGTTTCAAAGGAAGCAGCCAGGGAGAAGGGAGGCTCCAACTGTGCTGCTTGGCTGTGTTGCTCACCCAGTAAGGAGTCTAAGAACGACTGGGGGTGGAGCTTGCATGCTTTGCGCCGATCAAATCAGCCACGTTGCCTGGGGACTCACTTTTGCTCAGCAGAGAAGTGACAGTGGTTTTCCTTGCTGCATCCCCTTTGCCGGGTTGCTGCGCTGTGGAGAGCCAGTGTGGTGTAGTGGTTAAGAGCGGTAGTCTTGCAATCTGGGGAACCGGGTTCACGTCTCTGCTCCTCCACATGCAGCTGCTGGGTGACCTTGGGCCAGTCACACTTCCTTGAAGTCTCTCAGCCCCACTCACCTCACAGAGTGTTTGTTGTGGGGGAGGAAGGGAAAGGAGGAATGTTAGCCGCTTTGAGACTCCTTAAAGGGAGTGAAAGGCGGGATATCAAATCCAAACTCTTCTTCTTCTATCAAATCCAAAACCACTGCTTGAGGCTTCATTTGGCTGCTGGTTGATTAAAATCCCTTATTTTGGCTGCTGATCCCTTATTTTCGAGGCTGCTGGTCCCTTATTTTCAAATCTGTAAGTTGACAGCTATGCCTAGAAAACTGCCTTATACCAAATCAGAACTCTGGTCCATCCAGCACAGTATTGTCTATACTGATTCACAGCAGGTCCCCAGAGTTTCAGACACAGAGTCTCTCCTAGCTGGAGATGCTTGGAATTGAACTTGAGGCCTTATGCCATTGAGCTGTGGAGCTTCCTGAAATGCTACAGATACTTTAAGCTTCCAATGCTTTCTCACCCAAAGTAAATCAAACCTAGGTAATGCTGCTGCTGGAACATCTCAGAGCTCGAATAAGGGGTGGGGGTGGGGATGAAGAACTAGTGCACAATAATATACTATGGAAATCTCAGTTTTCTAAGCCCCATTACACAGAAATAGATGTCCTAAAAACTCAAAGGTAAAAGACCCCAGGATGGTTAAGTCCAGTGAAAGGCAACTATGGGGTTGTGGCGCTCATATCGCTTTTAGGCCAAGGAAGCCGGCATTTGTCCACAGACAGCTTTCCGAGTCATGTGGCCAGCACAGCTAAACTGCTTCTGGCACAATGGGACACCATGACGGAAGCCAGAGTGCACAGAAACGCCTTTTACCTCCCCACCACAGTGGTACCTATATATCTACTTGCACTGGTGTGCTTTCGAACTGCTAGGTTGGCAGGAGCTGGGAACAGAGCAGCGGGAGCTCACCCCATCGCGGGGATTCGAACCGCTGACCTTCTGATCAGCAAGCCCAAGAGGCTCAGTAGCTTAGACCACAGCGCCACCCACATCCCCCTAAAAACTCAACAAGCATTTGGAAAGTTGCAGAGGGAAGCTACTTGGGGATGAATGATCTGGAGCGGTTAAATGGCATGTGGCTGGGGAAACACAGCCAGATGGGTGGGGTATAAATAATAAATGATGATGATGATGATTGATGATGTAAGGAAAGGTTTGGCACACCCCTTTCCATGCCACTCCTCCAAATTATTTCCTCCCAAAGTTTTTTTTCCTTTTTCTGAAAAAACAGCTCTCAGATATCTGGTCCATTCATTTGCAATTGGGCCCTTATCAGGACTGCCATATGTCAGTTTTGGGTCTAATATTTAGTGACAGCCCTCCCCATCTAGGAGCCAATGTATTATTATTATTATTATTATTATTATTATTATTATTATTATTACCCCTCATATTGAAAACACTTTGCTCCAGTGCATTTTGCTACAATGCTTTAGACTTAGAGGAGCAGGCAATTTTAAACAATGTCATAGGCTCACTTCGTACAGACATGGCTTTGCGGGAGCTGCTTTTCTGCATCAGTGTGGATTATGTGTGAACCCACTCCACGGGTTGCCATTACATTTGCAGTTTTTAATGTATTTTTAATCTTTTGTTGGAAGCCACCCAGAGTGGCTGGGGAAACCCAGCCAGATGGGCGGGGTATAAATAAATTATTATTATTATTATTATTATTATTATTATTATTATTATTATTATTATTTCCCACCTGATCAGCACACCTACACTCACCAAGTTAAGCTTTATGTTTGCCACGTGAAAAGCACTCCAGCTCTGCCAGTTCAGAACTTTTAAGTGGTGTCAGTGGGGAAAGAAGAGCCCTGCGTTCTTCCCTTTCACAATTTATCTCCTGCCCTCTTTCCACCATTTGTCTAATCTTCCCTTACAGTTAGGAGGGAGGGAGGAGAGAAGATTAGATGCCACGAATAGTGATAACAGGAGATAAACAACTGAAGGATAGAGCTTTAGCTGGCAGTTCCCCTTTACCTATCGGTGTGTCAACCTCCTTTAGTTTTCTGTGTCTCGAGAGGGAACCTTCAAAGGTAGAGCCAGACTGTTTCTCATGCTGTAAGAGTAATGGATAGTCTGATTCCCACAGTTGAAGAGTTGCCACCAAGAAGGTTTCTCTGTATGTTACATGGATAGTATCGACAAAAGGGATTATTCCTGTCGGGCTTAGAGATAGCAAAGGAGCAAAAAATATGTAAGGTATCTAGAAACATTTACAGCCTGGTCCCATATATTTTTTGCCTATTAGCACCATCGTTATTATTACCATTCAAATAATAATCAGTCTCAAGGCAACTTAAAGGCATTTAAAACATACAAGCTCCAAACCTCCTCCTTCAGACTGAACCCATTAAGAGCAGGTTGGACACCGCTCATCCAGGAAGTGATCTCACCACAACAAAGGAAGCAGTGCAAAGTGTTTCAGGTTGTCGTCTGTTTGCTGAGAAAATCACATCCAGAATATGCCCTGCTGTGCTCTGGTTTGAAGGCATTTGGGGACAAGCTCGTGGTTTTCATGGTACCCATGAAGTCATGGGGGCTACCCCAGGCAAGGTAACCTTGATGTGAATGTTGACACCCCCAAAGAAAAACAGCTAGTAGCTGGGAGCTCTTCAACACTATGTTTGAGAACCCCTCCATCAGCTCACATAGGGAGAAACCTGAGCAGTGTAGGGTGGGGTTGGTACACCAGCAGAATCCCCCATCTTTCCTGTTGGCCCTGAACTAGATGTAGACATTCTGGATTATCAACAGACAGGGAGCCTGGAAAGGGAGAGAGATGGTATTCCAATAGATCTCAGCAAAACCCTCAAAAAGCCTGGCTCTCAAGTCTATTGGTTCTGAACAAAATATCCAGGTGGATTTAGCAGGAAGAGGCTAGCTCAGCCTTACTCACCCACCTAGGTCTCAGTCAGCCCACATCCACTATTTAATTCTGGTTAAAGTGGATCTCATTGTATACCAATGAAGCATTCATAAACAACAACCGAGAGACTTGAGGACTGACTAATAGGACAGCCACCAGACTTCTTGGTGAGATGAAGATCAGACCACTGTTTGTTCCTTGATCCCCTTACCTGGACTACCATCCTCTCACTACCAGTGACTACATGGTTTGGGGCCCCCACAAAGCCACTTCCGAACCTGGTGAGGAGGTGGGGTTGCGGGCTTCACACCCACCCTAAGTGCGCGGGGGCTGGTTCCAGCCCCCGCGAGACCAAGGGAAACCCGGCTGCGTCACCCTCCCAGCCAGCCAATCAGGTGGCTGGGGGGCCTGGCCTGCCCTATTTAGGGCCGGTGTGGCCAAAACTTGCCCTCATTTCGCTGTGCCAGCCATCACGTTTTGTCCCACCCTCCCTCCGTTTAGGTAGGCTCCTGACTTTGCTATAGACTTCGGTCGGTCATCGCAAGGGGCCTGGTAGGAATTTTTCCCTATTGGCAATTTCAGCCAATCGGTTTTTCGCCTACCTCGTAGCAACTCGTCACAACTCCTCGGTATTGGCAGTTAGGCATTGGTAAGGAAGGGTTAAGAGGATGTGGGGGGGAGGAAATGCCATCACCTCCCCCCAAAAGCTAAGGGTAGTCCGATAAAAGATTCCGGGGTTGCGTGGCCCTGTCCGAAGCCTATGGAGGTGTGGGCTTAAGGCACGCCCCTGAGCGGTGACCCGGGGGAGCTCCTAGTTGATGTGCCTCAGCTGGACTCCCCCTTATGGTGTTAACCAATGCTGGTTTTCATGCAATCGGGCTGGAGCCGGCTAGTCGATAGGACCAATGCCTAAGCCAATACCTCTCATTCCTGAAATCAAGAAAGTTGTGGCCTAATTCGCCCATTAACCTTAATACTTGGTGTCCTGTGTCTTTATTTCTCCCTGGTGGGGGGCGGGAGCTCGCCACGCAACTCCCACCCACAGTTGAGTCCCATATCCTCCTTCCAGGCATAAGACAAAGCCCCTTCAAAACCAGCGGATGAAAAGACCCACTGAAGTTCACCTCCATTAATTGTCTCCAGAACACTACACCATAAATATTCAACCCCAGGAACAATGTTAGAAGGGGGACCCATGGCCTTACATCACCCCCCTTTCTTTGGTGTCACTGCTGCTGAGGGCACTGCCACTTGTGTTGAGACTGGCAGATAAAAGCCTACTCCCAGAATTAGGGCTCGGTTGGCTCATGTTGTCAGCCAGCCTGGAGGCAGCCTCTGGCTAGTGATGTCAACAGCAAAGTCCTGGGCACAGCAAAGGGAACAGCATGGCAGCAAGTGCAGAATGGGGCCAAAGTGGAACAAATGGTCCACTTGCTCCGTAGGCCATCCCAGCTGTTGCAATTGCTACTTCTGGGACATAAATCCCACCAAGTTCAGTGGCACTTGTTCCCATGGGAGTTTACATGGGATTCCGGTCTTAGGCACTGGAGGTTAAAACGCAACATCTGGAGTGATTGCCCGAAACCAAAAAGGAATCATTTGCAAATCCAGGAAGGCTCTTGCTGACGTGTTCCTGGCAACCCACCAGCATCAGAAGACAGGCTGTCACAATTTCTCTCTGGCTGTTTTCAACTACATGCATAGCTAACATTTGCAAAAAGATTCTGTTTGTCTGATAATGTCCCCTGCTTCTTTCAGATTCCCTTATTATTCAAAGATGCCGTTCCTCTCTTGATTCGATAGAGCTTGGCAGTGCATGTTTGTGAGTCGATGTTGTTTGTTTTAATGGCCTGGAGAATGCAAAAGCTCTGTCTCTGGAATGACACCCCGTTGCATTAGGATTGCTTGTGCACGGGTGCTGGCAATATAACTGTGTCTTGTGCGCTGTTTGGAGTGTTCTGCTTTCCTGTACGTGGCATAAGGCTGGTGTGCTTAAGGGAGATTGTTCATAGTGGGGGAGTATACATGGCAATAAAGAGCTTTTGCCAGTGATTAAAGCCAGCGAAGCAAAGCTGAGAAACACAAAAGCTGTTTACTGTTAAATACATCTCAGCATTACCCAAGAAGCCTTGCTTGCCAAATCACAAGATTAAGCTTAAATAAAGGAGGCAGAGTGGCTGGTGTCTCCAAAAACGTGAAGGTGCTTCAAGTCTAGCGATGGGCAAATCTGTCCATTTCCGTTCCTCCTCTTTTCCGTCTGAAGGTCAATTCTCTGCATTTCCACATCAGTTTGCAAATATCTTTTTTTTTAAAGCTGCCATGATCCATCAGCGCGTCAGTGTGAATTTATCCGAGCACACACATTTGTGTGTGGAGTTTTGCCGAATATGTGCTGTGAAAAAAATGGGTTGTATTTAGGTCTAGTTTGGATACTATGGGCTTAACTTATTAAAACTTGCTGGGTCTGGAGATCAACTTGAAATCTGGTTAAATCGTTGAGAAAGATGCAGATTGCACTTAGGCTGTGTTTGCTGTTGAGAGAAGGGGGCAGGGGAGACTATTTAGCTTCCCTGTGTTTGGGAGTCATGCAGCCAGAGGGTAAATTGGGGAACCAGGTAAATGGATGAACGGATCAAGGCGTGTCTCAGGATACAGATAAAGGAACACATGCCAGCTGAAGGGTGCAAGATATGGCAAATCAGGCATATGTCTTAGCTCTCAGGACTGTGTCTAGCTAGGGAAAACTGGATTGCATTTAACCTACATTTATTTGGCTGTGTTTTTGCTCCAGTTGGGAAGAATGCTTTATGTGCATGTAACCATTCCGACGCTGCTGTTGTTTTCCCCTAAGAGCTTTTTCTTCATCCTTTTAGTAAACTTTTAATCTTGTTTTATAAAACTTTTGTGGTCTCCTTTAACGTACCACCCCAGGTCTAAAGTGCCAAGTTCTATACTACCTTGAGGGCTCTCAAGGACACACAGAAGAAGTTTTTGGCTGATAGAAAACAGCCAGGAGTAAATAATACTTTTACCAGGTGGAAGAGAGAGAGGCTGCTTTGGCTCACTTCTTCATCATGGTATGTGCCCTGGGGTGCCTTGGCCATAGCTGTCAACTTTCAGATTTGAAAATAAGGGATCAGCAGCCTCAAAAATAAGAGATCAGCAGCCTCACCTGTCCCAGGGACAGTCTACGGGATATCTAACAATCCGGGATAGCAGTGGGAAACGGCGCTGGAATAAGGGAATTTCCCGCAAAAAAGGGGAAGGTTGACAGCTATGGCCTTGACAGGCACACTGTTTCAAAGCAGATTTTCCACAATGTACTGCATTTTCCGTTTGTCATTTTCCCCAAATATATGCATTTGTATGCGCACTTTACCTTAGAATATACATTTTTGCACACATTGCATGGCCGCTGCGAAATTCAGAGAAGTGTAAATTGTGAAGATGTCTGTATTTTGGTTTGCATATTGTTCTGGAAAGTGCAAAATAAATGTGAACTGAATTGCAATTTCTCCCCCCATTCCTATTCAGGTCCCACTCATCCTGCTATCCCTACCTTCTCCACCTATATAATCCATTCCTATCAGATTCAATGGGATGATCCAGTTGACATTGTGCAGTTGGACTTTCAAAAAGCTTTAAGATATTCTCAACAGAAGTGGGAAGAACCTCAGGCCTGGGGGCCAAATGCAGGCCTCTATCAGGCCCTCAGAATTCTCCTCAGGTCATGTTCTTCATACCCTTCTTGAGACTTCTGGCCTAGCTGGAATGTGTCCTTGAACTCTGATAGTGCCTCTTGCTTGCCTGCATAGGGAATATTATTATTATTATTATTATTATTATTATTATTAGAATTTACATACCACCCTATACCCAAAGGTCTCAGAGCTGTTCATAGAACAAAAATAGGGGTGTGCAAGCGTACGTAGAAATTAACCTAGCATTTAAGATAACATTAATTGCCTCACAAACTTTTTCCTCTGATGCTGCTCACCACTGGCGCATGACTCACAGAAGGTTGCCCAGAAAGGGATGCAGTTGTTTGGCCAAAACCACAGGTAATATCAAATTTGCAGTGAGCACCTGCTGAACTTTTTCTTTTCTTTTAAACAAACCTTTATTGCTTTTTAAATAAATACAGATACAATAGCCATGCTCCATCCCACACATTCAATGAGAGGCCGCCCTTTCCTACCTTTGTCCTTGAAGGAGGTAAGGAAAATAGATAATCCGTTTACTTAGATCAGTACTGTTGGTGTGGAGAACATGGAGCAAAACACTGGCCCCTGATCTTTTAATGTCAGTGCTGAGCACCCGGGAAGAGAGGTTTTCACCAGGACCACAATACACAGGGTTGGGAGGTTTAACCTTTCCGTCTCCAGCCGTGACCCTCCCCAAAACCATTCCCCAGTGTGACAATTCCTGTCAGGGACCATGTTGAGGAGGGCTGCACTGAGGAGAATTGGTGGGAGACTGCCCCTCCCCCTGCTCCGGATCCTGAATCTTCCCAGGAGCAAGAGGACAGTATAGATTTGGAACAGTGGCTTGCAGAAGAAGAAGAAGAAGAAGAAGAAGAAGAAGAAGAAGAAGAAGAAGAAGAAGAAGAAGAAGAAGAGTAGTAGTAGTAGTAGTAGTAGTAGTAGTAGTAGTTTGGATTTGATGTCCCACTTTATCACTACCTGAAGGAGTCTCAAAGCGGCTAACATTCTCCTTTCCCTTCCTCCCCCACAACAAACACTCTGTGAGGTGAGTGGGGCTGAGAGACTTCAGAGAAGTGTGACTGGCCCAAGGTCACCCAGCAGCTGCATGTGGAGGAGCAGAGACGCGAACCCGGCTTCCCAGATTACGAATCTACCGCTCTTAACCACTGCACCACACTGGCTCTCTTGCAGAGAAACATAGTTCAGAAGGCAGAAGCTGGGAAGTACTGGATGGGGAACAGCTAGGAGGAGGAGAACTAGGAGAGAGAGTGTTAACAGTCTCACTGTCGCTTGAAAGTGTTCATCTGCTCAGCCTAAGGTCAAGAAGAGCAGATAAGGTGACAGCAGAGAAAGCACAGTGGTTGCAAGATCAGGTTACCTAGTGACGTGGGTGACTAAGAATGAAGTGGGTGAAACCCTTAATTGGGAGCACCTTCCTTTCTAGAAATGGATTCTTTGTTCTCTCACTGTGATCATTAAAGTTTCTAACTGGTAAGAAGACTTCTTTTCCTTTGTTCTGCTTATCTACTGCCAAAGTGGGGAGGAAGCTGATTCCCTGAAGCCTGACAATTACCCTTAGAGAAAAAAGAAATTTTGCCATCCTTCCTCACTTGTTGCAGTCCTAATGATAACCCCTACTCACTCCCAGTTTTGAAGGCCAGTGCTTCATACTACACATTTGATATAATGTGTAGTCCGGCCCACAGACATCATGGAATCAAGTGTTGTTGTTTTTTGTTGTTTTTAATGGAGCGGGTGTCTCATATATCAAAGAAACTTTCCAGTGTAATTGCTCTGGATGAAAGGGCTAGGAATCCCTTGTTCAAATTGATGCAGGGGCTCCTTGCAGCTGTCATTTCAGCCGTTATTTCCTTTGTCTCACGCTTGCCGTTCTTCTCCTATGAAGAGTTATTTCCATGCCTCGTGCTATTCCTTATAGCATCTCCTTTTCTATTCCACTTCAAAGGGTCTGTCTAAAGGAGGATACTGGGGCTTGAAGGAGAATCAGAGTGTAAGACAAATAATCTGGAGGTGTTGGAGCTGCATAGCCTCCAACATTTCTGATGAAAATAATAATAATAATAATAATAATAATAATAATAATATACCCTGCCCATCTGGCTAGGCTTCCCCAGCCACTCTGGGCGGCCTCCAACAAGGTATTAAAATACAGTAATGCATCAAACATTAAAAGCTTCCCTAAATAGGGAAGGTCCAAAGAAAAGCAGGACATTCCAGGATCGGTTCAGAAACCAGGACGGCTTCTGTAAATCCAGGACTGTCCATGGAAAAGAGGGACACTTGGAGGGTCTGAAGTTGTTGTGAGTGCCAAAGAGAAGCTTTGACTTGCCATGGTGTTTCTTATTTGATTCCTCCCCACAGATAGATAGCTATCAGTATGGGTAGCTGTTACCGTAAGAGAAGAACTATCCATCTTGTATGACCATCTGCTTTTGGAGAGGATAAGAGCTGCTTCAGATGTTACTTTTCTGATGCTTCCATTTTTAATTGGCCGTCTACGAAAATTGAAATAGAGATGAATTTGCTAATCTGGATGTTCATATGTATGCTCCATAAATGCAACAGCATACACAATAACACAGAACTTACACTTCGGCATATGCATCCAAACCTCTTATGCAGGGGCTGTCATCATTTATACAACCGTCCTAAATTCACGACACACGCAAACACCTGGAATCAACAGAACTTAAAAGTGCTTTTATTTTGGCCATTTTCTACTGTTAGGTTCTTCTGCACCTCTAACCCCCCCCCCCAAAAAAAAATGTGCAGTTGTGAATCCTGTTATCTGACTCACCCCATGAAAATAGTTGGCAGGATACATGCTGGATGTTGCCAGGATATAGGTGTCAGGCATTTCCCCCCCAATCATAGCGTATGGCATTTCTAAACTACAAGCAGTGACACTCAGTGTTACCTCTGGTTGCAAATGGGATCCGTTCCAGAGCCCCGTTCGCAACCTGAAAGGAACGCAACTGGCGTCTGCGCACGCGCGGGTCACAATTCGCCACTTCTGCGCATGTGCATGACGTCATTTTCATTCTGCGCGAGCAGAGAAACCCAGAAGTTACCCTTTCTGGTACTTCCGGGTCGCCGTAGGACGCAACCTGAAAACGCGCAAATGTAACATGAGGAATGACAGTATATTCTCCCAAAAAATGGGTAAAAAATATAATTCCTTCTAAACATAAAGCTTCTCCTAATAGTTACATGCAGGAGAATCCGAGATAAGGGAGAAGAGGTGGTGGAAGAAGACTGGAAGAAATTTAAAGACTACTTGCAGAAATACTGTAAAATTAATGAATGTTAAAGGGATGTTGGATTGAAAATAAGTGGTATTGGTAAAAAGATTAACAAGAATATGTAAATACGGATTGACAATGGTTGAAAATATATAGTTATAATAAGTTAAGATATTGAGTAAAGATAAATGATAGAGGGTAAGGATTTGCTGAATTAACCACGTGAACTGGAATACAAAAAAGGGGGTGTGAGGAGGTCAGGAAACAAGTAAATGAAATATAAGATATGAAAATATTGGGGGTTTTTAAAACTTTTTTTTACTTTTTATGTATTTTGTCTTTGTATTTTTGTATCTCTTTTTCTTTTATTATTGCTATTCTTTTTTATTTCTTATTTTTAATTTTGTAACCTTTTATTGTCTGTAAAATTTCAATAAATATCATTTTTTTAAAAAACTAATAGTTACATGCAGGGAAGGGATAGAGTATACAGAGGTTCTATTATCACTGGAGAGCATAGTTCATCTCCCTGTTTCCTGTATAGAAATTTCGCCAGGTATGCACAGCTTGTGATGTTCTGCATGCACAACAGAATAAAATTGGTCACAGCCAGGGCTTTTTTCCAGCTGGAACGTGCCAGAACTCAGTTCTGGCACCTCTCAGGTGGGCGCCATTGCCGTTATTAAGAGAACAAGGGAGGCATTCATGGGGAGTTCTGGCCCCTCTTTTTCTAGAAAAATAGCACTGGTCACAGCACTAAAGCACCAGTGTTTCATAGTTGTAGGAGTGTCGTTGTCTCCTCCTGTAGAATCATAGAATCATAGAGTTGGAAGAGACCACAAGGGCCATCGAGTCGAACCCCCTGCCAAGCAGGAAACACCATCAGAGCACTCCTGACATATGATTGTCAAGCCTCTGCTTAAAGACCTCCAAAGTAGGAGACTCCACCATTCTCCTTGGCAGCAAATTTCACTGTCAAACAGCTCTTACTGTCAGGAAGTTCTTCCTAATGTTTAGGTGGAATCTTCTTTCTTGTAGTTTGGATCCATTGCTCCATGTCCGCTTCTCTGGAGCAGCAGAAAACAACCTTTCTCCCTCCTCTATGTGACATCCTTTTATATATTTGAACATGGCTATCATATCACCCCTTAACCTCCTCTTCTCCAGGCTAAACATGCCCAGCTCCCTTAGCCGTTCCTCATAAGGCATCGTTTCCAGGCCTTTGACCATTTTGGTTGCCCTCCTCTGAACACGTTCCAGTTTGTCAGTGTCCTTCTTGAACTGTGGTGCCCAGAACTGGACACTGTACTCCAGGTGAGGTCTGACCAGAGCAGAATACAGTGGCACTATTACTTCCCTTGATCTAGATGCTATACTCCTATTGATAGCCGAGCTATCCCAGAGTAATGGCACCTACATTGACCTCCCCCAGTGTCAGTGAGGTCCCTGTGCTGATCTCACCTTTTGTTACCCCTCCCGTTGGAAATTTGAAGGGAGCAGTTGCAGCCTTGAAAAGTGTGTAGACCATAAATTGCCAACACTTTAGTACGCAATGCTGGCATTATGTGCCTTTGTGTGCATTTCCCTCCCTTCTTTCCCCCGGCTTTGATTGACACTTGTAGAGAACCCAACAAGACGGTGAAGTGATTTTGGCTTGGCTTTGTTGTTGTTTTTTTAGTTGATGTTAAATAGCTGTGACACTGCTGAGGTGCTTGTCTTTGTTGTTATTCTTGGCACCACTAATGGCTGCTCTGGGAGTACGGCATGCACCGAGAAGGTGTCTTTAATTGTTGATGCCGTTCAAAGGATATTACCACTCCTGACAGATTTGCTGATGCACCGTTTATTCCAGTAGCCTTTCAGGCGGTTTGTTCTCCCGCTTTAGCTCCTTGTGGTTCTGTTTTTTGAACTTACTCTCTGCACAGAACCTGCACAGAGTTGTGCCAAGACACTTTTGGTCAAACAGACAGAGGGGTTCCTCACCTGAGTGGACAACAATGAATTTTGGTATAGGAAGATAGATTTCATTCCTGAGTAACTAGATCAGGGGAGGGGTACCTGTCAGAAACCTTTTGCACTTTTATCAAACTTGTGGCAGGAAGCAGAACTGTGTCAGTTTGCAATACAGTGGTACCTCGGGTTACATACACTTCAGGTTACATACGCTTCAGGTTACAGACTCCGCTAACCCAGAAATAGTGCTTCAGGTTAAGAACTTTGCTTCGAGATCAGGGAGAAGAGGTGGTGGAAGAAGACTCGAAGAAATTTAAAGACTACTTGCAGAAATACTGTAAAATTAATGAATGTTAAAGGGATGTTGGATTGAAAATAAGCGGTATTGGTAAAAAGATTAACAAGAATATGTAAATATGGATTGATAATGGTGGAAAATATATATTTATAATAGGCTAAGATGTTGAGCAAGGATAAATGATAGAGGGTAAGGACTTGCTGGATTAAATATCTGAACTGGAATACAAAAAGGGAGGTGTGAGAAGGTCAGGAAACTAGTAAATGAAGTATAAGATATGAAAATATTGATTTTTTTCTTTTTTTCTTTTTGTTAACTGCTTTCTATTTTGCATTTTTCATGTGTTTTGTTTTTGTATCTTTGTAGTTCTTTTTTCTTCTATTAGGGTTATTCTTTGTTCTTATTTTTTATGTTTAAACTTTGAAACTTTTTATTGTTTGTAAAATTTCAATAAATATTACTATAAAAAAAGAACTTTGCTTCAGGATGAGAACAGAAATCGTGCTCCGGCGGCGCGGCAGCAGCAGGAGGCCCCATTAGCTAAAGTGGTGCTTCAGGTTAAGAACAGTTTCAGGTTAAGAACAGACCCCTGGAACAAATTAAGTACTTAACCCGAGGTACCACTGTACCTTTCGTATTGGGGTGTGGCCAGTCAGTATCCATTAAATATGTGGAGGGTTTCTTGCAATGGTGTGTGTGTGTGTGTGTGTGTGTGTGTGTGTGTGTGTGTGTGTGTGCAAGATTAATGTGATCTATAATTCCTTTTGGGAAAGGTTATAGAGTCTAGCGAATCATCTAGGTCTGCCTGATGCTGCCGTATTATTAAAACTAAGTGGTTGTGGCAGGATAAATGTTATACCACTGGGTGCTTCCCATAATCCACTACAGAGAGGAACACTTGAATAAAATGCACCTCTCATAAGTTTAATTTTAACTAATAGGAGGGGCAAAGTACTATAAATCTGTTGCAATGATGATTACTGGTCAGGGAGTGTATTGTAATCCTGGGTGTATATTGTAAAATGTGCACATTTATTTGGGAATAAACCCCACTGAATTTGGGAGGCAAAGAATTGTGCTGCACTATAGTTCAAATGTCACCTTGGCCACTAGCTGGTCTTTGGAAAACTGTCTTTCATCCGTAGCAATAGGGGGGATGACGGTAGCCTCCAAGATTGTTTACTGAACATACAAAGTAGTTTGCAGAGACATAGCAAAGCACCTTTTAAACACAAACTATATTTTTACATTTGTTTTGCGGTAGAATTTATCCGATCAAAGTTGCCTCTTGCTCCTTATGGAATGTGAAAAGATTTTAAAAGTTATTGTGTGTGTGTTCTCTCTTCTTCAGATGTTGGGTTTTTAATGGCTAGAGTACTTGAGTCAGTGGCTCACTTGCCACAGAAAATCACCCCTGTGGGTCTTTGCTGATTCTGTACCTAACAGGAAATGGCAAAGTTCCCGTTGATTATAATGAGCGGGAGTGATATTAAAACTGTAATTACTGCTTTATTTTACTCTTGTAGGCTATCCCCGTTGGCTTACCTTCGATTCGTTTTCCCCGAACTTAAATGAAAATGAGGTACTTGTATTATTCTGTCTCTCCCCGATGCCGCCACCACTTTGTACTGGTGAGCAATTTGGTAGGGAAACAGTGCCTGCTGTTACAAGGCAACACAGTGGAAACATAATTTTTCAGAACTCTCTTTAATCATTAGGTAAATGTTCCAGCAATCAGCTATGCTAATAAACAGCTCCCCATTAATACTTATTCAGGAGAGCCAATGTAGGTATAAATGAATTCATAAATAAATTTGAAAGTTAACAGCTTTAATCAGCTACACCTACATCCTAATATTATCATCACGGGGACAATCACCCAGTGGGTCAAGTAAAGAGCATAGCAAAGGATAGAAGGGGGGAAAGCAAGGGAAGAAGTCAAACACCACCAACCACAAGTTCCTTAGTGCCAAATAAAATGTGTAGAAAATGTACATGGAACAGCCGGACTGGACTGCTTTAAGACTGCTGCTGGTGGTCTATTTCTTTTTTTCCTGCGCATGGAATCATAGCATCATAGAACTCTAGAATTGGAAGGTACCCCAAAGGTCATCCAGTCCAATCCCCAGCAATGTAGGAAATCTCAACCTGTGGTTCCCCCATCCAATTTGAAACTAGACCCTGCTTAGTTTTGTGAATGTGCTAACAGTTTATTGCTGCACCACTGGGAGTCCAGAAAGCTTGTGGGTCAGGAAAAGGCTTTTATCTTTGTCTTCTTCTTCCTTCAAGGAACCAGTCATATATGATGCCCCACCTGCTGTTTGAAGGGGTGCAATCCGACAAGAAGTGTTGTACACATACCGTCATGCTGTTCCAGTGGATTTGGGTTGGCCCTTAGATGTCTACAAGAACTTCATTGGCCTATCAACAGCTGGAGCTTTTATATATCCGAAAAGCAGGGTGATGTGATTGCGAAGTGCCACAGCATTGGTGCCAAGCAGTCCTATCCCCGTCCATGCAAAATTGTTGCTGAGCTTCTTGCGTCTCAGTCTTAATGGATGGTTGTGAATAGCTGTGCCATTATGCACCCAGCCACTAGCCGATTAGGTGCCGAAATCAGTTGTTAGTGGTGGAGCAGTGCAAAAGGATACTGATGATCAGCCAGAAGGGAAATAATGGCAACACGGCTAAAATGCATTATGCCTAATGGGGCAGTGTGAAATGTAAAGGAAGTCCCCTTTCTCTGAGCACCTTCTGGAGTTCAGCCATCATTTCTTCAGTCATGGAAACAGTCGCCAGCCTTTGCATAATGGCTCACTATCATTACAGAACGTGGAACATATGTTATGCCATAAACACAGGAGAACAAATTCCCAGACCAGCCAAGGAATCCAGCTCAAAATATTTCATAGCAAGTATATACAACATGTAAAACTGTGCCAGCCCTTCTCTTCTGTTCTAGGCAAATCCATCCATTGGCAATCCCAACTGGAGTGATCCAGTTACAGTAAAAGGGAAGAAAGTGTGTTAACTTTACAACTGCAATATTGGTAGTAGAGTACTTGTGGTGTAACCATCCCAATGTCTGAGGATCTCCTACCTCACTTTTCTCTTGTTGGAGGACAAGCGCATCCATTTGGAGCTGTTTTTCTGCGTTATCCCGCATGGTGGCTGTAATAGTTTTGAAAAAAACACTTTGCTGAAAGAGGCTGAGGCATCAGCTTCTTAGCGCAGTTGGCAAACAGGTTGCTTTTTCATAGGCTCCTAGAAAGCAGGGTTCCTTGGTAGCAGAAGTGGTGAATTTCTAAACAAGGAGTGTTGTCACACTGACCTGAAAGCCTGATGTTCTAACCCAGATGTCTGTGGTTACTCAAGGATGGTTCATGAATAAGACAACCCCCCCCCTTAGGAGCTCTTCAAAAACTATAGGGCCACCAGCAGGCTTCTGTTTGAGAAAGGTTTACATGGAGGTGCCAGTAATGTGAAACTGTCTCATAGGGTGGGTGGGTACGTAGGTGGATGATAGAGATAGATAGATGATGATAGATAGATAGATAGATAGATAGATAGATAGATAGATAGATGATAGATAGATAGATGATAGATAGATGATAGATAGATGATAGATAGATAGATAGATAGATAGATAGATAGATAGATAGATAGATAGATAGATATAGATAGATAGATGACAGATAGATAGATTATATAGATTTATATGCATCTAAACCACTGAGCCTAGGGCTTGCCGATCGGGAGGTCGGCGGTTCGAATCCCCGCGACAGGGTGAGCTCCTGTTGCTCAGTCCCAGCTCCTGCCAACATAGCAGTTCAAAGGCACGCCAAAGTGCAAGTAGATAAATAGGTACCGCTCCGGCGGGAAGGTAAACAGTGTTTCTGTGCGCTGCTCTGGTTTCACCAGAAGCAGCTCAGTCATGCTGGCCACATGACCTGGAAAAGCTGTCTTCAGACAAACATTGGCTCCCTCAGCCAGTAAAGCGAGATGAGCACCGCAACCCCAGAGTTGTTCGTGACTGGACTTAACTGTCAGGGGTCCTTTACCTTTACCTTTTACCTCCTTCCCCATGATAGTGGTGATTTATTTTATTTTATTTTTGCCATCAGGATTATGGGAATTAGGGTGACTCCATATTGATGTCCTACATGGAGGGCCCAATTCACACAAACAATGTATCTATATGAATCTAGCCTGGTGGTGGCTGCATTCTCTGTTGGGGTAAGAGTGTTGGGTCCAGCTGATGCGTTAACCAATTTTCATTAGTGAGGGGAAAACGTTCCCCATATTTTCCAAATAAGAATGGGTGAATCTGCCAGGTTCAGTATTCTAGTTTCCCCATCTTAAATTCATTTATCTGTATTTCCAGTTCAATTTGTGATTAAAAAGAAATTGTGATTTATGTATACCATATTTTTCGCTCTTTTTCGCCTCCAAAAATGAAGGGAAAATGTGTGTGCATCCTATGGGGCGAATGCAGGCTCCTTGGCTTCAGTGATAGCAACGCTAAGCCTCCGAAGCCTGCACTCCGGAGGCTTCGCGTTGGTTTCGCTGAAGCCAGGAGTGTCTGCTCTTTGAGGCTGGTGGTGAGGGGAAGCAGCGCTTCCCCCCACCGCCAGCCCCACAAGCGGGGGGGGGGGCAGCGGGAAGGCACGTGATGCCTTAGCACTGCTCCCCGACCCGACTTGGAGGGTGGCGGTGGGGGAATTCCTCTACCTCGTAGAAAAGCCCGCAGGAGCCGCGCACCCTTTAAAGAGCGTGCCACTCTTGGGGGCTTTTCCCCAAGGAGGGACAAGGGGCTGACTGGCCATTTCAGTCCCTTCTCCCTCCTGGTCGAAAAGCCCGCCACCTCCTGCAAAAGCAGGGAGAAGGTCTTAGAGTAGCGCACAGGCTGCGTGCAGCCTGTCCGCTGCTCCCAGAGCTGTGGGGCGGGGGGGAATCATTTTTTTTTTCTTGATTCCCCCCCCCCTGAAAACTAGGTGCGCCCTATGGGCCGGTGCGCCCTATGGGGCGAAAATGCAGTATTTTTAAAAAAGAACGGTTCTCGTGGAAATTGATTCACATTTTAATGCAAATTTATCCCAGTACACACATTTTTCTATGCAGTTTTGTCTAAAGCACACATTTTTACGAAGGTCTTTTTCCTAATGCAGTGCATTTCTGTATGTTACCTTCACAGGTATGTTCATTTTTACCCTATTATATGCATTTTTGGACTGAAGAACTACATTGCAAAATTGGGAGAAGCGTGGTGTGAATGTCAGAGGATAGGTGTGTTTCTGTTTGCATATTGTTCTGGAAAAGGTCAGTTAAATGCAAACTGAATCAAATTTCTCCATGTCCCTAGTTCTAATGAACCCTTGCTTATCATTGCTGATTCGGGATCCAGAACCTTTGGTTAGAGACAGTGCTATTTTCCCAGAAAAGAGGTGCCAGAACTCACCATGCACCTTCCTTGTTCTCTTATACAGTGGTACCTCGGGTTACATACGCTTCAGGTTACATACGCTTCAGGTTACAGACTCTGCTAACCCAGAAATAGTGCTTCAGGTTAAGAACTTTGCTTCAGGATGAGAACAGAAATCGTGCTCCGGCGGCACGGCGACAGCAAGAGACCCCATTAGCTAAAGTGGTGCTTCAGGTTAAGAACAGTTTCAGGTTAAATATGGACCTCCGGAACGAATTATGTACTTAACCTGAGGTACCACTGTAATAGGGACTGAGGTGGCACTGTGGAGGGATGTGGGTGGCGCTGTGGGTTAAACCACAGAGCCTAGGACTTGCCGATCAGAAGGTCGGCGGTTCGAATCCCTGCGACGGGGTGAGCTCCCGTTGCTCGGTCCCTGCTCCTGCCCACCTAGCAGTTTGAAAGCACATCAAAGTGCAAGTAGATAAATAGGTACCGCTCCGGAGGGAAGGTAAACAGCATTTCCGTGCGCTGCTCTGGTTCGCCAGAAGCAGCTTGGTCATGCTGGCCACATGACCCGGAAGCTGTACGCCAGCTCCCTCGGCCAATAAAGTAAGATGAGCACCGCAACCCCAGAATTGATCACAACTGGACCTAATGGTCAGGGGTCCCTTTACCTTTACCTTACCACTGTAATGGCAATGGTGCTCACCTGAGACATGCCGGAACTGAGTTCCAGTGCGTTCCTGCTGAAAGAAAGAAAAAAGCCCTGGATGGAGACCAGAGGAAACCTGGTTTCACTTCAGGCTCATGTTGAAGAAGTATTTATTTATTTTTACATTCTGCTCAGTGGTCATTGCTCTAACGTGCCACAAAGCCTAACCACAGGATCAGACTACTTGGACGTAAGGGATTATTTATGGGTGGCTGAAATTGTTCACAATCACGGTGGGATGTATTTTTATCGGGCAGCTTGGACCTTTGAATTCTCCTTGTTACCAAGGCCAAAGTTTAATGGCAGCAAAGCCATATGGTAACTGACGCTGGGTTTTGTGGACGCTACTAATTGTCCACACACCACGGTACCTGCCAAATAACGTAATTTGGGCATCAGGAGGAGGGGGGAATTAATAGAGATTCTAGTGCTTTCTATATAAACCTTCAAATTCCCATTTCATTAAAAAAATTCCCCCTCTGCAGCTGGTAGCAGAGATTAGGATGTTTTGCCATCTGTGCAGATTAATGTTGACTAAAAGAGAGTGAGAGCAACAGATGAGAGCTAGCTTTTGAGATTTTTTTTTTGGGGGGGTGGCAGGATAGAAACACATCCAAAACACAAAATATCTCCCCCTGCCTTCTGCATCTTACACCTGTTCCGTTTAATCACATCAGTGTGCGTGCTGTTGTTGTTTAAGGCACAGGCTTCATCCAGATACATATTATTACATTTAAAAGATCTTTCCAGCCCATCAGTCTTTGTGGCTTGCGACAGAATTAACAACGGGGGTTCTGTTTGCGAGGTGGCTAAACTTACTTTCGGTTTCCGATCGTCTGTGCGTGCCTCTCCTGTCAAAGTTTCTTCGCTCCATCATGCTGTCGATCTGCGATACTGGGAGGAGAGAGTGGCAGGTGTAACCACAAACCAGGAAATGCCAGTCTTCTGGTTCGCTTCTCCTTGATTAGCCTTTCATAACCATTCCAAGGGAGGCAGCATCCTTGTGTATTGAAATTAATTTTTTAATCAAACCCATGTCTCCGCAATGTCCTACCGTGTCGCAATTATAAAATTACATTAGGCTCGTGTGCGGCGGGGAACAAAGGGAATACAGCGTGGCATTCTGGGCACGAAACACACACGCACCCAAAAAAAAAGAAGCAAATTGTTGGCAGTGACTGCAGTGGCTGGGATTCAGCACTAGAATTAATGGGTTTTTCCAAGCCTGCCAGGAAATGTGATCATAATTTTGATTGTTTATTGGGGGGCCGCTAAAAAAGAAGAAGGTCGTGTCTAGAGTGACCTTGAGCCTTGGGATTATGCTGCTGTTTAGTCTCAGAGTTACACTGCACACAGTCATCAACACATGTGAAGTATCAGTTTGGATTTGGATTTGATATCCCGCTTTATCACTACCCAAAGGAGTCTCAAAGCAGCTAGCATTCTCCTTTCCCTTCCTCCCCCACAACAAACACTCTGTGAGGTGAGTGGGGCTGAGAGACTTCAAAGAAGTGTGACTAGCCCGAGGTCACCCAGCAGCTGCATGTGGAGGAGCGGGGAATCAAACCCGGTTCACCAGATTACGAGTCTATCGCTCTTAACCACTACACCACACTGGTGTGACTCTGTGCCACTTTTCAGTGCAGATGAAGGCTGGGCCGGGCAATCCTTTACTCCAATTGTGGGGTATGGGGAGATACAGTGGTACCTTCGTTTGCATACATCTTGGTTTGCATACGTTTTGGATTACAAACACGTCAAACTTGGAAGTGTGTGTTCCAGTTTGCAGCCTTTTTTGGATTACAACCCTTTTTTCTTTTGGGGGGATTACGAACAAAAATTTTTTGGAGGCCCCATTGGTGAAAGCGCGCCTTGCATTACAACCTGTTTTGGTTTACAAACGAACCTCTGGAATGGATTATGGTTGTAAACCAGGGTACCACTGTACACTGTCACTATGCAAGCAAGACTGCCCCTAAATCCTATGCATGCTCAGCCCAGGATTAACGGTGCGTCAGAAAATGCAAAAAGAAAAAACAATGGCATGAAAACAGCAGATATTCCCGTAGCATCCCTGGAAACATTGCCAGTGCTACCCAATTAGAACAGGATGACTCAGGGGAAAGAGCCTTTGTCTTTTAAGGATAAAGGTAAAGGGTAAAGGGACCCTGACCATTAGGTCCGGTCGTGGCCGACTCTGGGGTTACGGCACTCATCTCGCTTTATTGGCCGAGGGAACCGGCATCCAGCTTCCAGGTCATGTGGCCAGCATGACTAAGCCGCTTCTGGCGAACCAGAGCAGCGCACGGAAATGCCATTTACCTTCCCGCTGGAGCAGTACCTATTTATCTACTTGCACTTTGACTTGCTTTCAAACTGCTAGGTTGGCAGGAGTTGGGACCGAGCAACAGGAGCTCACTCCGTCGCGGGGATTCGAACTGCCAACTTTCTGATCAACAAGTCCTAGGCCACCCGCGTCCCATCTTTGAAGGATACTTACAAGTAAAGCATAATTAGCACAGGGCTGCCAACACCGTTTCTGAAACTGTGTATGTGTCTTTAAGAACATCTAGACAGGCAGAAATTCAAGTGGTTCCTCTTTCACCAAAGTGGCGGTGTTGTAGAGAGCTGGTGAAGTGGAGTGACGTATAAATCAGCAAATCCATGGTTTGAATATTGCCTTAGATATCTCGTAATTTGTGGGGGTAATAATTCTGACCTACAACATGATTGTTGTAACGATTAAAGCAAGATAGTGCTTTTTAAGCTATAAGTAAAAAGCTGTGTTATTTTCAAAATGTATCAATCTACGACTGTAAATTATTAGCTAGTTCTTCCATAGAAGGTGTTGATTTTCCTAGGGTTTTGCTTTGTTAGAACCACATAGAGGAGTTTGCTGCACTAAGGTCACCGTAGACATCAGGTATTGATTGAACGAAACGGGACTCTCATTTTTGTGTAGCAGCATGTGCAACTTACAGATTTGCAGTTTGTCAGTTTAAAATGAAGTTTTTGAAAGCGTGGGCTATATAACATACAGTCGTACCTTGGATCTCAAACGCCTTGGCTCCCGAACAAATCGGCACCCGAACGATCGAAACCCGGAAATGAGTGTTCTGGTTTCCGAACAATTTTCAGAAGCCGAATGTCCAGCGCAGCTTCTGCAGCTTCTGCAGCTTCTGATTGACTGCAGGATGCTCCTGCAGCCAATCAGAAGCCGTGCCTTGGTTTTCTGTTTGAGAACCAAGGTATGACTGTATAATATCACGGGGCCGGATTTAGCTAACTGGCCGCACCAAGTGACTGATGGGGGTCAGTAAATTAAATTAAATTCATGGCTTCTTACATCTGAAGCCTGTAAATTCCATTTATGACCGTTGTGTTATATTTAGCTCGGGTGGTAGTCAACTTTAAGTTTTTCCCAGTGCAGACATACTGAAATTCATGGGCCTAACATAAAAAAGCAAGTAGCATAATTTTGGCCACAACTTTATTAAAATACAAATTTATGAGTGGTTGCTTAGGCATTGGTTGCGACTATCTGTCCCCACCATGGGGGACAGACTGATATTCCGCACAATGCGAAAGTCAGAATGGGGGAATACACTTGGGGGTTACGCGGAGCAGGGAATCTGCCCTCACCCCAAATGCAACCAGGAGCTCATTGCTATGGCCCGAGCCCCCTTGACAGAGTGGACAAGCAATAGTTAGACCCCAATTCCTTTAACGGAATCCCTTGCAGCAGCAGCATTAGAGGGGCAGGCACAGCCAATCCATGCCCCTCAACCAACCAAACCATAAACCAATGCCTAACCACAACCTTACAAGTTGTGACGATTTGCTACGCAGTAGGCAAAAACCAAATGGCCCCAGCCAATCAGCCAGAGGGACAAAATTCCTACCAGGCCCCCGCTCCAAAGCAGACGACCCCATGACAGGCATAGCAAGGTCAAAGCGAACAACCCTATTCTAGGGAGGGAGGGACGGGCGAAAAGAGGAAGCCCTAGCCTCGTGCAAGGAGTTTTAGCATTTCTGGCTTTCAATCAATAAATGGCAACATTAATTTCTTCCCAACAACAAGGGAAGCCCCAATCGCATCAGTGGCCAACGATCAGTTAGCCCGCCCCCAACTTTGGAGTGTCCTGGCGGCCCCTACCGCAACACGTGCTCTCCATGAAGGAGAACACGCTTTGCAAAAAGATTCACAACAGTTTCCCTCCACCTCAATTCAGTATATGAGATGGTATCTTCCAGTCTTTCTTGCTTGCTTTGATTCTATTTCCACTCATGAGCCCTCATGTTGTTTAATATTATTATTTGTCTGCTACACTGTGATATAGTAGTGAGTCAAAAAGAAGCAGCAAACTACAAGAAAAATAATTTACGCTGCAGTCTGAGTAGCATTTAACACACCCCGAGGCTGAGCAACCCAGTCTTACACTATTTCAGAGGACTATCAGAAAATACACACACAAAACTGGTGAGAGATACTCTAGGACAGGCATAGGCAGACTCAGCCCTCCAGGTGTTTGGGGACTACAATTCCCATCATCCCTGACCACTGGACCTGTTAGCTAGGGATGATGGGAGTTGTAGTCCCAAAACATCTGGAGGGCCAAGTTTGCCTATGCCTGCTCTAGGGAAAGGAGGTGGAAGTTCCATCCCTCAAGCAAAAGCCTGCAGTACTAGCAGAATGGCAATATTGACCGTGACCCAGTAATCCCAAGTTAAATTTAATTAAAGAGAGGCCCCTTATTATAGATTGTGCAATGCAACTTCATTGCAGATAGCTTTTTCTTCTAAAGCACATGAAAGGCATATATATGCTGAAATCAGACATTCGTGCTGTTATGATCTTCTCTCCGCTGAGCTTTTCTTTTGTTCCTTCGCCCTCCCCGACTCTCACCTTAATAATTAGAAATTGTTCTTCTTGAAAGAATTCAAAACAAAACTATAAATGTGGAGGTGGAAAAAAATCAATCTTAATTTGAGGGTCAGTTCTTTTTCCGCTATGTGGCTTGATATTCTTGCTGCTTTTTTCACATCTCGGTTGCTTACAACAAGAAATAAGAACCACAGTGGTCTCCAAGCCGCCAAATGGGACAACCTTAGCTAATAATACCAACTATTATTGAAGGAAGAGTAATACATGGTGAATGTTGAAACCTTACGGCTTCACCACTTTACGGCTTCCTACAAAAGCCAGCTACAAATACATCAAGATACTAGGTTTATTAAAGATGGCTTTCATAAATTAATAGTAAACCGTCCATCATCAAAGATATCAGAGTGGCATAAGAGCGTAGATAAGAAACAGCCAAATCAAAATGTAATACAATTAATAATAAAACAGCGTCGTCATAAACGAGAGCAATAAAGGCAGTTAGACAGCAACAGATTAAACTAGGTGCTAAAACTTTAAAGTGCCTGAGCAATGGAAGCTTTTCTGGAGTTCCTATGAGCCTTCAGTACAAGATACCAAGCCCAGCTATCTGTTAGTCTTGAGTGGACAATGGAACTGCAGTACAGTTGTAAAACTAATGACTTCAGAAGTTTCCATAGTAACAGAAAAGAACTTTTGAAGTATAGTTTGTACGTGAATTTGATACATTATTTGCATAGAGTTAATTATTTTTATGAAGATTGGGCTTTATTTTTTTTTAAAAAAAATCCACATAGCCTTCTGCCAAGGAGGTTGTTTATGAAGCTCATTAAAACACTTTCAGAAGAATTAAAGTTCCATTGAAGAGCAGTAGAAAATTATTTCTTTTCATTCAAATTCTGGACTAATTCATTGTTCAAACTGAGGGTGACTTTGAAGTAGTTAGTAGCATGCTGCATAAGGGAGGTTTCGTCTTTGTATTTGCTATCTATTTATTTTACAATTATGTATAATTTTATTCATCTCAAACTAGCTTGACAGCAGTACTTGTTATGCATCATGCCTCTGGATTTCTACAGGATTCTCATTTTTCTTTTCACACACAGACACACACACATATGTATATATATATTCTGCTTTTAAATTTAGAATTCAGGCAACCTTAAAATATCAATGACTTCCCTTTTTCTCTTTCCATGATTCATTTTCCATAGCATAAATCCCTGCATATTTTATATAAACTAAGCCATTCATGTTCCATCAGTTTAAATTGCCATTCTTCTTTGGTTGGGACCTCGCTTGTTTTCCATTTTGGGGCTAACAAAACACGGGCCGCAGTTGTGGCATACATAAACAACCTTTATTGGTACCTGGAAATTTCCATCTGAATTTTTTATTTTTTATTTTTTGAAAGGTACTTTTAAACATTTTTTTTTCAATTTATTATAAATTATTTCCCAATACCTTTTTACACTTTTTCAGGTCAACCACACATGAAAGAACCTTCTTTCACAGGATTCTCACTTTTCAATGCCTTGGGATTTCTGACAGAATTCCTCGTTCAGGGTGAAGAAGCCCTGGCGGTGAGGCAATCTCAGATTCAGCCATACTTACCATTGGCAATTACATCTTCTTAGGCAGGATTGGGGGTTCATGGTGCATGCGCAGGAAATATGTCAGAAGCACACTCATGTCACTTTGGAACCTACATGGCCTCTGTACCTTAACCTGGGTTACGCTCTGTGCCGAGTGATTTTGTGGCAAAGATGTGACAAGAATGTTGCTTGCTCAAAAATGGAAATAAAGTCCCCAAAAAAGGAAGAATAGATACAAAAACTTATGGAATATGCAGAAATGGCGAAACTTACCAGAAGAATAAGAAATCAAGATGACGAGAATTTTGTAGAAGAATGGAAATAGTTTATTGAATTTGTTTAGTCGTTTAGTCATGTCCAACTCTTCGTGACCCCATGGACCAGGCACTCCTGTCTTCCACTGCCTCCTGCAGTTTGTTCAAACTCATGTTGGTAGCTTCAAGAACACTGTCCAACCATCTCATCCTCTGTTGTCCCCTTCTCCTTGTGCCCTCAATCTTTCCCAACATCAGGGTCTTTTATAAGGAGTCTTCTCTTCTCATGAGGTGGACAAAGTATTGGAGCCTCAGCTTCAGGATCTGTCCTTCCAGTGAGCACTCAGGGCTGATTTCCTTAAGATTGGATAGATATGATCTTCTTGCAGTTCATGAGTTCATGGATCACTGCCTTGTCATGGCGAAGGGGCTTGAACTCAGAGAAGCGATGAGCTATGCTGTGCAGGGCCACCCAAGACAGACAGGTCATAGTGGAGAGTTTTGACTAAACGTGATCCACCTGGAGCAGGAACCGGCAAGCCTGCCAAGAAAACTCCATGGACAAAGACAACAGGTTTATTGAATACTTACAGATAAATTGCAAACAGATAAGAACATTGACAGGATTATTGTAATAACCTGCAGTTTCATAAGAGTGTATATTTAAAGAAGATGAATAAATGAGCAAATTAACTTAATTTGGATATGCAGAAGATACCAAAAATAAATTTAAGGAAATGCAGAAAGAGGGGGGAAGGAAGTCAAGTTTTGAAATGTCAAAATGATTGTAAAATCAGTGAAATGTATAAATCTGAAAAGTATAAATAATTTTTTTTGTTAAAGAAGTTGTGGCAAAGATACTGGTGTCACCTGAGAGTGCTGTGCTAATTGCTTGCAATCAACATAGGATCCAAAGTTAATCTGAAGTGAACAGAATGCTCTCCATAGCGGTTTGCATAATTTCTGGTGTCAGTAGGTAGAAAAAGCAGGATGTGAGCCTGAAGAGTATGTAAAGAATGTGTAGAAAATGCAGCTATGTATTCAGCAAGGCCCTGACACACTGTTGTACACTCACTGAACTGCCTCTTTTTGCTCCAGTATGCACAAGGGTAAGTTGACATAAATTAAATACCTTTCCAGGATCTTTAATATAAGCTGCAGCACAGGCTTTCAGCAGCCCTTAGCTTTGTTTTCACTTGAGAACAAAATCAATAATTGTGCTGTCAGTGGAGGGTAAATATAAATGAATTACTTCCAAATAAATTATGCAATATTTCTCCCTGATGCTTTATAAATTGAGAAGCTAAGTCACACAAGAATTTAACAACAGCAGCAGCAACAACAAAAGTTTACAATTCTTTTATATGCTATAGTTGATCCTTGGGCTGAAAGGAGATCTCACAAGAGACACGTGATTCTTGCCAGAAAGAGAGAGAGAGAGCACCTCACATCACCTCCTCCTTTAGTAGTGCAGTGGTACCTTGGTTCTCAAACGCCTTGGTACTCAAACAACTTGGAACCCAAACACTGCAAACCTGGAAGTTAAGTGTTTTGGTTTGTGAACCTTTTCCAGAAGCTGAACATGCTCCGTTTTGAGTGTTACGCTTCCAGTTTGAGTGCCACACTTCCGATTTGAGTGTTACACTGAGGTCTGTCTGTTTTTGCTACTTATTTTGTGTTTTTATTTTTGAGGCTCTTTTTTTGTGACCGTGTAGAACCCAGTTCAGACACGAATTGATTGATTGTGTGACTGCAGTACATTGTTTATTGCTTTCATTTTATGGATTAATGGTCTCGTTAGATAGTAAAATTAATGTTAAACTGCTGTTTTAGGGGTTGTTTTTAAAAGTCTGCAACGGATTAATCCATTATGCATTGCTTTCTATGGGAAAGCGCGGCTTGGTTTTGGAACGCTTTGGTTTTGGAACGGACTTCCGGAACGAATTAAGTTTGAGAACCAAGGTGCCACTGTACAAGTCGTGATGTGATGTGATATCATCAAACTTTGAAGTTTCTCCACTCGTACAAGCAGTGGCCAATAAATTAGAGGGGGTGGAGCAATTCACTTATATCACACAACATGGTGCTAGGGAGAAAAGAGGAGGAGACACAGGGCTGCTGTTTTGGATGACTCCGTCACACTTGGAAAATCTAAATGGTCATCTTCAAATTTACAACCAACTGAGATTTTTTTGGTCGTTGTAAACTTCAGAAAGATTATTTGAGTTTAATTGAGAAGCTTGCACTACCTAAATATTAAGAAATAAAGGCAAATTGGTACACTAGGTTGTAAGAAAGTATTAGAAAGTATATTAAATGTAAGGTAATAATTATAAGTACATTCAAAATCACAAATGTCAACTATATCGGGAAATGATGGGAAGTCTATATTTATTTTACTTTAGTTTGTTGTTTTGTTTTGTTTTGTTTTGTTTTGTTTTGTTTTATGTACCATTATATGATTTTAGCTTAGCTGATATCTAAGTGGAATTAGAAGGTCAAATTAACATTCTAAGTTAAACTAATTTAAGAATAGATAGATAGATGATAGATAGATAGATAGATAGATAGATAGATAGATAGATAGATAGATAGATGATAGATAGATAGATAGATAGATAGATAGATGATAGATGATAGATTAGATAGATAGATGATAGATAGATAGATAGATAGATAGATAGATGATAGATAGATGATAGATGATAGATGATAGATAGATAGATAGATAGATAGATAGATAGATAGATGATAGATAGTATGTGTATGTGTGAAGTTAAATCTGTAATGACATTAATGAATTTAAATAAAGATTTTTTTCATTTAAAAAAAAGGAGAAGCTTGCACTAACTTAACGAGTTTAGAGGAAGTGGCATGCTACCCAAGGCAGAACTACAGAGGCGCAATGGCAGAGGGTTGCAACCTCTGTCATTTATTGTCACACAATAAGTGAGAGAAAGAAGATTAGGCCATCGCAGTAAATGAGATTGTGTCATGGGAAGGCAATAAGCTCTTGAAAAGAAGCTACAGATTGCATGGCAGTGGAGTAAGATTATGGTAGGGAGAGGACAGTTCCTGAAATAATTGCATTCTGTTTGCTGTAATCAAACCTGGAATTTGAAGAAGAAAAAAAGGGTTATCTGGGGGAAATCCGAAACATCAAAATCTGTAAGTCCATGAAAGAGTTCCCGAAGGAAAAAAGCAGAAGCTCAAACACTTGAGACGAAGCATTGACACGTTAAGAAAACAGAAAGGATGGGCAACATATCACATTATCCAGAAGAAAATGGTATCTAAAATGGGGGATATGGCCTTATCAAAGACAATGATTTCCTGTCATTTTTCTTGTTTATCTATTTGTTGTTGTTTAGTCGTTTAGTCGTGTCCGACTCTTTGTGACCCCATGGACCAGAGCACGCCAGGCCCTCCTGTCTTCCACTGCCTCCTGCAGTTTGGTCAAACTCATGTTCGTAGCTTCGAGAACATTGTCCAACCATCTCGTCCTCTGTCGTCCCCTTCTCCTTGTGCCCTCCATCTTTCCCCAAATCAGGGTCTTTTCCAGGGAGTCTTCTCTTCTCATGAGGTGGCCAAAGTACTGGAGCCTCAGCTTCAGGATCTGTCCTTCCAGTGAGCACTCAGGGCTGATTTCCTTAAGAATGGAGAGGTTTGATCTTCTTGCAGTCCATGGGACTCTCAAGAGTCTCCTCCAGCACCATAATTCAAAAGCATCAATTCTTCGGCAATCAGCCTTCTTTATGGTCCCCCTCTCACTTCCATACATCACTACTGGGGAAGCCATAGCTTTAACTATACGGACCTTTGTTGGCAAGGTGATATATCTGCTTTTTAAGATGCTGTCTAGGTTTGTCATTGCTTTTCTCCCAAGAAGCAGGCGTCTTTTAATTTCATGGCTGCTGTCACCATCTGCAGTGATCATGGAGCCCAAGAAAGTAAAATCTCTCACTGCCTCCATTTCTTCCCCGTTTATCTATAGGTATAGATATAACCAAATGCAGTGAACAAGGAGCACTTGTGCGGGTTCATCTTAAACTTTAGTTTTTCCCAAGCGAGCATCCGTTCTTGCCGTTCGATCATATCATGTATTTAACATCTGTGTTACATTATTCTGTCATTTGAATATATAATCCCAATCTGCCAGGCATGGGGGTAATGCAGTTCATTGCAGCGGAGGGCAGACTCTCCTGCAACATATGGTCAATTTAGCTGAAATGTTGCACAGGGCATGGTGCTTTTCAGAGCTGCGTCTATATGCTAGATAGCTGCTTCCATTACTATGCATCTATTTTTAAATCCTGAAAAGAACAACTACAGTGGCATTATGTAACGGGGAGTGGGGGGGGGCTTCTGTGTCTTGTTATCAGTTATTAATTATTTGTTCAGCAAACAACTGGCATTTCTTCTTTAACATTCATTTCATGTCAATCAAACACAATCAAACACAAAGACTCCCAATCATTTGTTTGTTTTTCCCCCAAGGGTATCCCCCAAGCAAAAGCAGGGATTGTGGCAGGTTCCATCTGATTATATTATACTTGTGTGGTTTAAGAGATTTTCCAATTTTATCTATTTATAAAATTACTTGGAGCTGAGGATTAAAGAGGAAGGTTTAATGCAGGAAAGCTGATTTAAGACTGAGAATCTTCCTTAGCAGCATCCATTTAAAAGTTAATCTTTGATCATCTGTGAAGCTGATTACCTAACATATAAAACCTATGAAAATGGGCTTCTCTCTTATTATGCAACAGGGAATAATTTTTTTTTTTGTTAGCTACATCTGATTGATCGCACCAGGACGTGTGTTGAATCTGCGGACAGAGCAAGGTGATTTCTCTTATCTCCAAAAGGAGTCCACCCCTGAAACTAAAGGAAGAGAGGGGGAGGGAGGGACAATGAGTTGGCTGCAGTGTTTCATCATCACTTTCCTGAGCGATGAAATAGGATAATGGTGCCTTGAAGTCAAAGATGGAAGGCAACCGAGAGAATGGCTGGGCCCCTCCCTTTGCAAGTATGGGACGCATTCCACACAGCAGAGGATGTATCAAATGAAATATTTGATCTTGGCCCAAAGGCTTGCTATTTAAAGATGTCTGACACAGCATGTGCTGGCGATTTTTCACTCTGCACTTTAAAAGCTCTGAATTGCTTCACAGTCCACTGCATGCCTTTCGCTATCTCTCCTTTCGCACGAGTATCATTATTCTAGGATATCGCTGCTCCCGAGCACATAAAATATGCACCTTATTCCGCAACTCAGAACAACTTTATATCCCCCACGGAACAAAACACGTCGGCTGCGTTTTCCTCTTCCGTTTGAAAAATAACCAATTTAGCAGTATTACTGTTAAAGGCAGGCTTTATTAATTCTTTGACATGGAAGAAATATACCTGCCACAGACGTGCGTCAAGGAAATGACTGAACTTTATGTCAGCCAGATTAACGGAACAATCTACTAAATATTTTGGAAGGTGGTTTGCCCGTCTGTCAATTTGTTTGCTGTCTATTGGGTTCAGATGCCTCTCAGCATGAAGTTTCCTGAAAGAGGGGGGGGGGTCTATGCCAAGCTTTGTGTGCCAAGCTTCATTGTGATTCAAGATGGTTGGCCAAAACATCTTTGATGTCCCTTTGCCCATTTTTTTGGCACAGGCTTTTGAGATATTGCTGCCAAATGTGACACGGAGGTTTCCTGAGGTGGGGTGGCCCATCTTTGTTTATGTTCAGGTGCCATCTTGTTTTGAAACAAGATGGCAGATCAAAATGTAACTTCAGCATGACTTCACCTGATTTTTGGTGTAATGGATCCAAACTCACTAATTACACTATACACACACACACACACACACACATATATATATATTCTTCGAATTCCAAGGCAGTGCCAGGCACTCCCCACTGACTATATCTACTCAAGAGGTGAGGCCCATTTATTTCAGTGGGCCTTACTCCCCTAAGCAAGTGTGTATAGGATTTCAGTCTTACTGTTTCAACATGGGTCTCACCTAAAATTGAGCAAATGCACCAGTTTCATTTTCTCATTTTCCCTGTCTTCAGTCCTCTGCGTTTCCACATCAGAATATGATTTATTTTCATTTTCTTCATTTTTTAGAAAAGTCATGAAAATTCACCAGCATTTTTGTGCACATTTCATCTGTCTACGCATTTTCTCCTAACACATATAATGCATTTTCCTATGTTATTTTCATTAATACACAATTTCTTTAATGTGCACTTTACCCCGTTTCATGCATTTTGGTACACATCACTTGGGTGAAGAACAGATTCATTAAGCCGATAATTGAAAAGAATTGTCAGCTGTTTTTAATTCTATAAACACGTTTTAAAAGCCCTCCCAGTGACAAACACCATTGCAGAAGAGGTATTTCTGCTTTCATTCATAGTAGGGAACTCTTCTGCAACAGTGCTTGCTGTGATTCATGCATGTATCATCTAAAAACTTTTTTTCAGAACTGTTGTTTTCCATATGTAAATCTATGCAGATTTAACCTGTTGAAATTTGTTCAGCTACAAATTGCACAAGCAGAATAAGTGCTGCTTGGACAACAGGACTTCCTCTCTCTCCTCCCTGTATGCCGTCCTCAAATCTGCTTGGAGGGTTGGGGAAATGGCAGAAAATATTTAGTGGGGAAGAAAGGAGAATAATAGAATTGTAGAGTTGGAAGGGACCCCAAGGGTCATCTAGTCCAACCCCCTGCTATGCAGGAATCTCAGCTAAAGCATCCATGACAGATGGTCATCCGATCTCTGCTTAAAAACCTCCAAGGAAGGAGAGTCCACAACCTCTCAAGGGATCAGTCACCAGCCCTATTCAGCATGTGTTGGTAAGTGGTCAGCAGCAGATCATATCTCAGGATTTGCCTCCTCCAGTACTGAAAGTTCTAAATATATTGCATCCTGGTCCCGTACAGAAGGGGGTCTAAAAGCACTCAATTTCCTGTATTCTCCAGGGTTGCCCGCTAGCCACAGTATAAAACAACTTGCTGCAGGAAATCTCACCTGTAGAAATCCTAAGCAAAAGGTGCCCTTGAGTTTCCAGGCAGACCATTTGTGAACAGTGGAGCGAGAGCTTTCAAGTTATTCCCTGAACGCTTGCATTAAGGAGCTGGGAAGAACCATTAAATTTGTATGATGTTGTTTCTTCTGGAGTGCCTGATGGTCTGAGCCATTGCACCGGCACTGACCTCACCGCCACCCCGTTGTACACCATTCTGGTAAGCAGCAATGAAGCAGGGACCAGGAGGCCAGGCCAACAGCACAGGCTCACCCTCTGCTCCTGAATGCAGGAGAAATAGCAGAACTTAAAACTTAAGGGCATGCTGCTCTCCATACAGTGGCAAAGCATATGCGTGTGCTGTCCAGGACGGGCGTGTTCCCAAGGGGGGGGCGGAGGGTGCCCTCCCAGGTGTGGCGCGTGCCCTGCAGCCAGGGGCAGAGCAAGCCGCCCATGGGGCAGGAGCGAGCCACTTGTGATGGCCTGGGATTCCGAGTCTGAGAGTGAACTGGAGGAATCCCAGCCGGCACAGGAGTCCCCGCGTCCAGGGCCAGCTGAACTGGGGCAAGGCCTAGATGCTGAGGAGCCTGCACCTGTACCAGATCCTCAGGGGCAGGCACCAGGTGAGACCATTCTGACCCCAGAGGTGCTGGAGGACTCAGTGGCTACAGGTGAGCCTCCCCCTGGGCCCAGTAACCCTTCGGCCTCTCCTGAACTGCAGAGGCTTAGGGCAGAGAGGCGAAGGGAACTGGTCTCTCCCAGGAGGAGTGCTCGCCTTAAGGCCAGGAGAGGGGGGCTCCTGGGGGCCGGGACCGCCCCCGGCCTTAGAAGAAGATAAAGGTCAGGCAGCCCGGTCCCAGGTTGCGGGAGCAACGTCGTTGTGGAGTACCTGCTTTTACCCAGACCTAGATCTGCACTCCCGGTGTGCCTGTTCCATGCCCGGCTTCCTGCTTCTACTCTCCGGTGTTCCTGTTCCTCGCCCGGCTGCCCGCTGCTGACCTACCCATGTTCCTGTTCCCCGCCTGGCTTCCTGCTGTTGCCCTACCAGCGTTCCTGTTCCCCTGCCTGGCTCCCTGTTTCGGACCTCGCGTCTCATCTAGTGATCGTCTACCCTGCTAGTGACTCTGGACTGAACTTCGGCTACGGTATCAGTACCTTCCCCCCCCCCGGGACCAGCACACCACTGATGGCTGACATTCGGCACACCGCCCACCCGCAACTCCAAGCGTACCCCGAGCCATCGTCCTCTCCCCTCATCCTCTCCCCTGCCTGCCTGCCTGCCTACCTCCTCCAGCCAGGAGTGTGGGGCAATGGCGCATCGCCTGCCCATGACTCCCAAAGGAGGGAGCCTTGAGGGAGCCTGAGGAATATCACACTCCCCCCCCCCCAGGGATGACACCCGGGGTGAGCCACCCCCACCACACACCCCTCCCTCTGCCACTGTCTCCATATGCACCTGGCTGGGTGTGATCTGCATCGTGTCGGTGTCAAAATTCCCGTTGATTTTAATTGAGCTGGATTTCATCTCAAGCCTCTAGTTTTGCTTTTGGTATTGTTTACTTACACATTATACATTCTTCCTCCCGAGTATAAAAAAAAACACAAATCAGCCAAAGGGATTGTGAAGATGGGAGAGAAGCCGTCATTCTTCGAATAAACCGCTGTTATTGAATTGAGTCTTAAGATTGTCATTTCACATGTCCTCTTAATATCCTGGCAGGGATTCATGTCGAGAATTCGTTTTGACAAGAGATTTATAATCAAAGACGGAGTTTGCTTATGAAAAATTGATGGGTTGTGTTTGGTGCTTTTCCCCCGCCTTCTTCCTCTGGCTCACAAGCAGGGAAGTCCGTGACAAAGGGTGTGGAGCTTAGTTACGTCTCAGTACTTGCTTGTAGAGATCAGCCTCTCTAGGGAAGGGGGAGCAGATGCAATCTGGTAAGGCATAAAAGATGCAAGGCAGAAATTTCCAAACTGCGTAGAACTTCAAACGGCTATTGAAAAATTCAATTAAAAGTATCTGCGGTTGTTTGACAACAATGTACTGCGTTGAATGTATTAATCATAGCTTCAGGACATTTAAGGCAGGGCTGTGTACGAAGAGGGACATCCTTAATTTACCTCATTGAGGCTCGTGACTCATTGTTCTCGTTTAAATATGACATTGAGGCAAACTATGGCTTAGCATGAACAAGCAAGCATGCTGGTGAACAGTGGAAAAGTCATGGCTGCTTCATTCTTCCCCCACTCCTGATGCTGCAATGCTACCAAAACCTGAGCAATGATTTGTTTTAGGATTATTATTAATCCTGGGTTTATGGCTTGTCTCACTCCAAGCAAACCACAAGCTGTAACCTAGGTTTGTTATTGTTATTGGAGACAAACCATGATCCCAAGTTTGGATATAACACTAAGCCAAACCACGGCTTAGATTCTCATTGCAGTCAGGTAAGGTGAGGTGCCTACAATCTACATGCTACAGATTGTTTGTTTGTTTGTTTGTTTGTTTGTTTGTTATACCCCGCCCATCTGGCTGGGTTTCCCCAGCCACTCTGGGCGACTCCCAGCAGAATTAAAACCACAATAAAATGTCGAACATTAAAAACTTCCCTTCAGATGTCTTCTAAAAGTCAGATAATTGTTTATTTCCTTGACATCTGAAAGGAGGGCGTTCCACAGGGCGGGCACCACCACCGAGAAGGCCCTCTGCCTGGTTCCCTTTAACCTCGCAGCGAGGGAACCGCCAGAAGGCCCTTGGAGCTGGACCTCAGTGTCCCAGCTGAATGATGGGGGGTGCTACCCGTTTTATTATTCTAAATAGTCACATAAATTACTCTCACACACAAACACACCTGCTCATTATTTGGTCTTTGTAATCACAGCTGCGATGTTTCAATGCCATCTCGCAAGGCAACATTCAACTCCTCTGTTTTATCTGAATTTCTGAGGCGCAAACTATGACGAGAGGAGGAAAACAAAGGACTCTCAGACCAGTGTCTTGCTACTGGCATGAAAAGCAGCAGGGCTGTTTGGAAAGAGGAAGCAAGTGGAAGGTGCTGCAAAGCCATATTTTCCTTCTCCTGAGACTTGGCCTCTGTGTCCATGTAAGCAGCATCAAAACCAGTGGTGGGGTGATGGCTTCATATCATTGCAAGTGCCTGGAGGCGGTTGGAGGATGGATGGCGGCTAACAGATTGAGGTTGAATCCTGTCAAGACAGAAGTACTGTTCTTGGAGGACGGGGGGGCGGGCTGGTGTGGAGGACTCCCTGGTCCTGAATGGGGTAACTGTGCCCCTGAAGGACCAGGTGCACAGCCTGGGAGTCATTTTGGACTCACAGCTGTCCATGGAGGCGCAGGTCAATTCTGTATCCAGGGCAGCTGTCTACCAGCTCCATCTGGTATGCAGGCTGAGACCCTACCTGTCTGTGGACTGTCTCACCAGAGTGGTGCATGCTCTAGTTATCTCCCGCTTGGACTACTGCAATGCGCTCTGCGTGGGGCTACATTGAAGGTGACCTGGAAACTACAACTAATCCAGAATTCGGCAGCTAGACTGGTGACTGGGAGCAGCTGCCGAGACCACATAACACCAGTCTTGAAAGACCTACATTGGCTCCCAGTACATTTCTGAGCACAATTCAATGTGTTGGTATTGAGCTTTAAAGCCCTAAATGGTCCTAAACAGCCACGGCCCAGTATACCTGAAGGAGCATCTCCACCCCCATCATTCTGCCCGGACGCTGAGGTCCAGCGCCGAGGGCCTTCTGGCAGTTCCCTCACCACAAGAAGTGAGGTTACAGGGAACCAGGCAGAGGGCCTTCTCGGTAGTGGCACCCGCCCTGTGGAACGCCCTCCCATCAGATATCAAAGAGATAAACAACTACCTGACATTTAGAAGACATCTGAAGGCAGCCCTGTTCAGGGAAGTTTTTAATGTGTGACATTTTAATATATTCTTAATCTTTGTTGGAAGCCGCCCAGAGTGGCTGGGGAAACCCAACCAGATGGGCGGGGTACAAATAAATTATTATTATTATTATTATTATTATTATTATTATTATTATTACCCCACTGCACTGGCTGCTCATGCCAGGGTACCTGTTCTCAGTGTGAGGCTACAGGGAGAGTAGCCAGGATGAGAGGTTGCCATGGAAAAACGATGGATGAGAAAGAGTTATGCACTCTTGACACTGCTTGTTTTAAATATCCCCATTGCTTTTAATTTCAGAAGCAACACATGGGGTTGGGAATATGGCATTTTCCACCCAACAGCTCGTTCTGCTCCCTGTGAGTCAGATAAAATTAGAACCGGAATCAACATGTGGTTTGGACAATTATGAGTGCTGAATAACAGATGTTTGGATAATACGAAACGTACTGTATTCTGCTTACCTCAAAGAAACATGTGGTTGATTGTAAATCCTACACTTTCTAACCCTTTTCCAATATCCCCTTTTTTAAAAAACACAGTAAAAAATGCTAGCTAGTGTAGAAGACTGCTGACACATTCTCTTCCAATATAGTTTCAGGGCCCTTTATCTGTGGTTTTTATTTGCAATACAAAATAAGGCATAAAACATAAACCCAGGCCTACATTTGCTTTAGCTGGAGCAGTCTAGCTCCTGACAAATAAAGATTTGGTATTATCTAGATATGAAACCTTTTCAGCTGATTATGAGCATATTGGCATTAAAGTGTAGCAAAAATGGTTCGAGCTGGCTTTCGTTGCATGAATTCTCTGTCCTTGGTATTTAACATTTGGATTTGTACTGTTTTCTTCCATTGAGTAGAGCAAACGCTCCCTCTCCCTCATATTTCCGCTGTCGGAGGAGGTGAAATATTTCATATGAACCTGGCCTGGACACTTAACAACAACTATGCGTTGGCTTGTTGTATACCTGAATAACCCCCAATGCCACCATCCCATTAATGCTGTGTTTCTCAAACTTGGGTCTCCAACTACAACTCCCATCATCCCTGACCACTGGTCCTGCTCACTAGGGATGATGGGACTTGTAGTCCAATAACAGCTGGAGACCCAAGTTTGAGAAGCGTTGCATTAATGTATCATTGGGTGCAAGGGACCACCCAAGCCTACACAGAAGGTCATCTTCCCAAGCTGTCATGTAATGCAGGACTGGTACCCCTGGACATCACTGTGCCTGCCAATATTTCTTATGATCTACAAAAGATATTGGAAGACATCCCCTCAAAAATCCACAGTGCCTGAAATTGGCCCCTCCTATTATTATTATTATTATTATTATTATTATTTATTATTATTATTGTTATTGTTGTTGTTGTTGTTATTACCCCACCCATTTGGCTGGGTTTCCCCAGCCACTTTGGGCAGCTCCCAACAGAAATAATAATAATAATAATAATAATAATAATAATAATGCATTAAAACATCAGACATAAAAAACTTCCCTGAACAGGGCTGCCTTCAGATGTCTTCTAAAAGTCAGGTAGTTGTTTATTTCCTTGACATCTGATGGGAAGGCGTTCCACAGGGCGGACGCCAATACTGAGACAGCCCTCTGCCTGGTTCCCTGTAACCTCACTTCTTGTGGTGAGGGAACTGCCAGAAGGCCCTCAATGCTGGACCTCAGTGTCCGTGCTGAACGATGGGGGTGGAGATGCTCCTTCAGGTATACTGGGCCAAGGCCGTTTACATGCACCCATGGAAACCCAGCACTTTCTCAAAATTCCCAATGTGTCCACTGGCTCCAAAAGAAACCAAGTCAGGAGTAGAGGAAAGTCCTTTTCAGATGAACCTGCACCAAATGATTGCCACGTTTAATTTCTGAGTCAAAAATAACTGTTTTGGTGAAACGGAAACACTTCCTTAAAGCTTTTTTGATTGTGTGAATATGTTAGCCTGTTAGGTGCAATTATTTCCTCCATCTGCTTTGGCACTATTTCTCATCCCACCCCACCCCAATGGCTGCTGTTTCCCCTCACTCCTTCCTGGGTTAATCACATGACCACCACCACCCCCAGCCAGCGAGAAATCATGTGGACATGATGTTTTAATAAAACTCTGTAGGTGATCAATTTTGGCTGTGTGATGACAAATCAGGTGAGGCTGAAAGCAAGCCGGGGCAATGGAAATGAGCAAGTCACCATTTTCTCAAGCTTGTGTTGTCATTAGCAAAGCCTTTTTGTCAGTACCTGCTGTTTGTTGACTTTATAAGCAATTTACATAGCAAATATATTTCATGTGTTTGTCTGAGATATACCTATGTAGTATGGAAGACCTTGATTTTCTTTTCCATCGACCCATTCTTTGTGCAAATGAAGGAAAAGTTCTGTGCACTGCTGTCTTGACATGTGTTATTATCTGCACGTGAAGTTGTTGTTGTTTAGTCGTTTAGTCGTGTCCGACTCTTCGTGACCCCATGGACCAGAGCACGCCAGGCACTCCTGTCTTCCACTGCCTCCTGCAGTTTGGTCAAACTCATGCTGGTAGCTTCGAGAACAGTATCCAACCATCTCGTCCTCTGTCGTCCCCTTCTCCTTGTGCCCTCCATCTTTCCCAAAATCAGGGTCTTTTCCAGGGAGTCTTCTCTTCTCATGAGGTGGCCAAAGTATTGGAGCCTCAGCTTCAGGATCTGTCCTTCCAGTGAGCACTCAGGGCTGATTTCCTTAAGAATGGAGAGGTTTGATCTTCTTGCAGTCCATGGGACTCTCAAGAGTCTCCTCCAGCACCATAATTCAAAAGCATCAATTCTTCGGCGATCAGCCTTCTTTATGGTCCCGCTCTCACTTCCATACATCACTACTGGGAAAACCATAGCTTTAACTATTCGGACCTTTGTTGGCAAGGTGATGTCTCTGCTTTTTAAGATGCTGTCTAGGTCTGTCATTGCTTTTCTCCCAAGGAGCAGGCGTCTTTTAATTTCATGACTGCTGTCACCATCTGCAGTGATCATGGAGCCCAAGAAAGAAAAATCTCTCACTGCCTCCATTTCTTCCCCTTCTATTTGCCAAGAGGTGATGGGACCAGTGGCCATGATCTTCATTTTTTTGATGTTGAGCTTCAGACCATATTTTGCGCTCTCCTCTTTCACCCTCATTAAAAGGTTCTCAATGAAGTTTTAGTGAAGTTAATGTAAAATTTTACCTGGGTTATCGACGTGTGGCACTATTGTCACCCCAAACCTTCAGTTTTCTGTTTTAAACCATCCTACCCTGAAGCAGAGTCAAAATTAGCCCCAACAACTTTCAACATAAGCTTGACGATGAGAAAAACGTTCAGATAGTTTTTTTAACCAATCACAAGTATACTGTTATTGCATTTGTCAATGAACGCATCTTTGTGCCCTCTCTTGCCCTGCTCACAACTTTCTTTAAGTGATTGACCAATTAATTAAATGAAATTAATTAGCAAAGTACCAAAACCTCAGAGTCAGTGCCTTAACGTGCAATTTATGAGCCACTGCTCAGAAAGGCTGCCTGTAACATTGTCTTTCATTCCCGCATAATAGCTTTAAATATGAATGAGCATCTCCTTAATTCCTTGTCTAGGCGATTAAAATTTGCCGTTACTGATTGAAGATGGCCTAATCAATGAGCACTTTAGTTGATTCATCTGCCGTTGAAAGCGATTAAACTTCGCAGCCCCCGGGGGTGGGGGGAAGACATTTGTGGTAGCTGCCCCATGAGAAGCACCTTTTCTCTGGATTCTCACAAAGGGCCAATAATTAAAAAGCCCTATGAGACCTTCCTGACTGAGCAACCTAGATTGCTGGGATTAAGGGCCATGTAGCAATCTCACTAAATTCCGCAAGGGATGCTTAAATTAGTACATAATTGAAGCAGAAATTATTCTGTGTTGGCCAGAATAGTGTTCTGATCCTAACAACCTTGGGATTCCCCAGAAGGTTACCAGGAGATCATCAATTAGAAAACCTGCAATGGGAAACACACTTTCCTGAAAGACAGACCATTTTCCATTTCCATTTCCCTCTCAGTGCCCTGTGCGCACTGAGTACAGTGGTACGTTGGTTCTCAAACTTAATCCGTTCCGGAAGTCCGTTCCAAAACCAAGGCACGCGTTCCCATAGATAGTAATGCAAAATGGACTAATCCGTTCCAGACTTTTAAAAACAACCCCTGACATGAATTTTACTATCGAACGAGAACATTGATCCATAAAATGAAATTAATAAACAATGTACTGCAGTCACGCAATCAAGCAAGCAGTAGCTGAACTGGGTTCCACACAGTCACAAAAGCAAAACAAAACAGCCACAAAAACGCAAAATAAACAGCAAAAACAGACAGACCTCAGCGTACACTCAAAATGGAAGCATAACACTCAAAACGGAGCATGTTCAACTTCTGAAAAAAACTTGCTTCTGGGTTTGCACTATTTGGGTTCCAAGTTGTTTGAGTACCAAGGTGTTTGAGAACCAAGGTACCACTGTAAAAATGCTGAATGGAATGTCTCAGACCTCTCCACAAAGTGGATGGGCTCAACTGACCAATCGGCATGGGAAGAGTTCCCTTATCGGATAACCATTGAACTAAAACATACATTCATGATGGCTCCCTTCCTCCCTCTGTACAACACCCAGAGCATCAACGCATGCCTACAAATAGTGCCAGAGAGGCTCAAAGAATCTTTTAGTGGCATGTGTGATAAACCTATTTCCACAGCCCAGATTGAATTCTTTGGATTGGAGTGCCTGTCTTTAAAAAACCAGAACCGCACAAAGCCAATGAATTATGATTCCCCAGGCTGGAATATTTTTCTTCCATTTATGTGGTGTACAAAGTGAAGCCGTGTGTACTGCTTGTACCTTATGAAACTGAAGCATATTAAAAATAAATCACTCATGGATCATATGCTACTTTTAAAAGGCAGAAATATGCATTTAAAAGATTTGTTCAATCTTAAGCCTGCCTTCCAGCATCAGAGATCAATGTGTCGTCTGATTAAATTGTGCTCTATAGATTTCTCCAGTCAAGTTCATCAAAGAACACATTTCTCTTCTTCTAATGATACTGAACCTAAAGTTCTCCTCTGAAGTACTTTAATTTTCACTTGGTCATTACAAGAAGACAGTGACTTAATGAACTGCAAATAGAAGACGAAAGTAGCATAAATCATTTTTTTGCATCCTTTTTTCTGTTGTATTAGCATAGCTCCTCTTTCATCATTAGAATGCCTACAGTGATTTCTACATGCACGGCGGCGAAAATTAAATTATACTCCACTTTCTGCAATCCAGCGCATCAATAAGCATTTAAAATCATTACCAAAATAATCATGATAAATTAATGTCAAGAAAGTGTAATATTTTATAAACTGTTAAAATAGATGTAGCATTGACAATGCTGTAATGATAATAGTCAGGAGATATTTATCATAAAGAATCAGTCAGAAATTTGCAGGAGCTGTGGTTGTACACTTCGCTTTCGTTGTGTGTGGGACTTTTTGCCTCCCCTAGCCAACTGACATAAAATTTACTGATTTTTAAATGAATGAATATATTTATAGAAGGTTAATCTTCACTGTATGTAAAACACAGTACATACCACATTTTTTATAAAAAAAAAGGTAAAGGACCCCTGACAGTTAAGTCCAGTCGCGAACGACTCTGAGGTTGCGGTGCTCATCTCGCTTTACTGCCTGCGGGAGCCGACGTTTGTCCACAGTTTTTCCAGGTCATGACGCCAGTATGACTAAGCTGCTTCTGGCGCAATGGAACACCGAAACCAGAGGAGCGCACAGAAACGCTGTTTACCTTCCCTCCGCAGTGGTACCTATTTATCTGCTTGCACTAGCATGATTTCAAACTGCTAGGTTGGCAGGAGCTAGGACCGAGCAACGGGAGCTCACCCCATTGCGCGGTTTTGAACCGCCGACCTTCTGATTGGCAAGCTCAAGAGGCTCAGTGGTTTAGACCACAGTGCCCCCTTTTAAAAGAGTAAATTCAGTAGCTTAGCGGTGGTCTGGGTGAACAAGCTCCTGAATCTGTCAACGTTCCATTTCATTGGATGCCCCCAAGTTATATTATTGTGAGGGAGGGAGAATACCCTCCCTTTATCGACTTCCTTCACACCACACATAATTCTATGCATTTATTTCATGTCCTCTCTTACTCAAAACTGAAAAAGCCCCAAATCTTGTAACTATGATAGTTGTGCAAAGAAATAATGGCTGCAGTATTTAATGAATTAAATTGCTAAATTCATTAAAAGGCTTGTGGTTGACTAAAAAAACCCCTGCAAATTAACCGAGCAACACTTTTTAAAGAGTTTCTTTCTTTAGTAAAAGTACATCTAAAACAGCAGGCTCCATTTTAGAAGAGGGTTTTTCCCCCTTTCTATTTTCTAAGATTATGTTTGTTGCAAGTATACCCATGCATTATATAAAAGTAATTAACATATGTTCCCTTTCAGACCCTTTGTTTTATTCATATGCAGATTTATGCAGATTTGATGAAGTGATTAAAACTTATGATTAATCAACAAAACTTTCTTAAATCAGGCAAATAGTTGAAATATATATATTTTTAATGATTGGGAATACCACAAGGCACTACAGATTTGTGCTCTAAAGCAGTACAATTTGCCGTGGAGTGGCATTTTTCAATAGTATTCAGATTTTGTCAAAATGCAGGTGAAAGAAGAAGCTGTTAATAAAATCTGCATAGGTCTTCCTGCAAACTAAGGGCTTCCTTAACACTAAAATGGTTCCATTAACATTACTGAATGCATTCGGGTGACACTGGTCTGTTATAGGTAGGTAGCCTTGTTGGTCTGCCGTAGTTGAAACAAAATAAAAGACTTCCTTCCAGTAGCACCTTAGAGACTAACTAAGTTTGTTATTGGTATGAGCATTCGTGTGCATGCATTTCGTGTCTCTAAGGTGCTACTGGAAGGAATTCTTTTATTTTGTTTTGACTGTTCTGTTAGTTCCTCAAGGATTTAAGTTCCACAGCGGTTACAAAAATTGACAGGGCATGGGGTGCGAGAGAAACATCTGTTTTCCTACTCCAAATTTTGGAAAGAGAGAGGTTCTCTTTGTAGTGTAGAATTTAAAACACATCCCAAAAATTTTACCCTTTCCCCCCAGTATAATTTTATTTTTATTTTTTTTAAAAAAAATATTTATTAAAGTTTTTAACAATAAAGCATCAAAAACACATAACATACAGTACAAGCAAAAAGCAAAGGAAAAAGAAAAGAAGAAAAAGAAAAAGAAAAACAGAAAAGTTATCTCAAAATGAAAAAAGATACAGCAAAATCAAACATCCAAAAATCATATTTCTATAACCTTTAGGACTTCCTCACATCTCCCTTTCGTGCATTCCCAATTATAGGATTGTATTCAGCAATTTATCACCATATTTCAACTCTTATTTTATAGTTTTCACATATTATATCTCCAACTTTAAATGTTTTAGTCAAGTACTTAAATAGGTAATTTAGACATAATATAAATCCGGTTTTTATCTTTGTTTTTAAACATCACTTATTCTCAAGTTTCTTTCAATTTGGTTACTGGTGCCATGTTATTTTCTATCCTGCATCCTCTTAAGATTCATACAACTTACAATATTTTTGTAAATAGTCCTTAAACTTTTTCCAGTCCTCTTCCACTGTCTCTTCTCCCAGGTCTCGGATTCTACCAGTCATTTCTGCCAATTCCATGTAGTCTATCAGTTGCATCTGCCATTCCTCCAGAGTGGGCAAATCTTGAGTCTTCCAATGCTTTGCGATGAGTATTCTTGCTGCTGTTGTCACATACATAAAGAAAGTTCGATCCTTCATTAACACCCTTTGGCCGACAATACCCAAAAGGAAGGCCTCTGGTTTCTTAAGGAAGGTATACCTAAATACCTTTTTTAACTCATTATAGATCATTTCCCAGAAAGCCTTAACCCTTGGGCAGGTCCACCAGAGGTGAAAGAATGTTCCTTCAGTTTCCTTACATTTCCAACATTTATTGTCTGGCAAATGGTAAACTTTTGCAAGCTTGACTGGGGTCATGTACCACCTATATATCATTTTCATAATATTTTCTTTCAAGGCATTACATGCCGTGAACCTCACCCCGGTGGTCCATAACCTTTCCCAGTCAGCAAACATAATGTTATAACCAATGTCCTGTGCCCATTTTATAATAGCTGATTTAACCGTTTCATCCTGAGTGTTCCATTTTAACAGCAAGTTATACATTTTAGAAAGTACCTTAGTTTTAGGTTCTAACAATTCTGTTTCTAATTTTGATTTTTCCACCTGGAAGCCTATTTTTTTGTCCATATTAAAAACCTCCCTGATCTGAGCATAATGTAACCAATCTCGCACTTTATCCTTCAATTTCTCAAAACTCTGCAATCTCCAGGTATCTCCATCTTTTTCTAATATTTCCCAATACTTCGGCCATTTGGCCTCCATATTGAGTCTTTTCTGAGCCTTAGCTTCCATTGGTGACAACCACCTTGGAGTCCTGTTTTCCAATAAGTCTTTGTATTTTGTCCAGACATTAAACACTGCTTTCCTGACAATATGGTTCTTGAAGGCCTTATGAACTTTTACCTTGTCGTACCACAAGTATGCATGCCATCCAAATACATTATTAAACCCCTCCAGATCCAAAATGTCAGTATTCTCAAGAAGTAGCCAGTCTTTCAACCAGCAGAAAGCTGCTGATTCATAATACAACCTTAAGTCCGGCAGGGCAAACCCCCCTCTTTCTTTAGCATCAGTTAATTTTTTAAATTTTATTCTGGGCTTTTTGCCCTGTCAGACAAATTTAGAGATGTCTCTCTGCCACTTCCTGAAACACTCCACCCTATCCACAATCTGTAGGGTCTGAAACAGAAACAACATTTTTGTTAGTTCCTCTAGGATTTAAGTTCCACAGCGGTTACAAAAATTGACAGGGCATGGGGTGCGAGAGAAACATCTGTTTTCCTACTCCAAATTTTGGAAAGAGAGAGGTTCTCTTTGTAGTGTAGAATTTAAAACACATCCCAAAAATTTTACCCTTTCCCCCCAGTATAATTTTAGGCCTGATTCCCCCCCCCATCCCTTTTTGTCTATTTCATCCATGGTAGAATGACACAGTTTCCAGGGAACAATCATGTTAACACCATGAGTTCTTCCATCTTGCATTATTTCTGTCAACATATGAAAGCCAACAACTACAGAGCATTCGGGAAGACAGTACCCACCAAATGGACTCTCTAGGGAGAAACTTGGAATGCTCTCAGGATGTCTTCATTTCATGGACGCTACTGCTGCTACTGCTCAAATACTGATACTTTCTGTCCATATATGACAACCTGCATCACGACTTGCAATGGAGGCATGATTACTCAGGGGAGCATTCAAGTTCATTTCTAGAGAGTCCACACTATAGAAACAACTTTTATGAGTGCCCGTGAATCTGAAATAAGTGTGTAGACCAGTGTGATTGAATCTGAGCAAGTCACTGCTGCAGGAAAGGTACTGAAGGCATTCCACAAAACTGCTCAGAGGAGATCAGGGTTTTGTCTTGTGTTTTATTTTGTGAATAATTTGACTACAGTGGTACCTTGGTTCTCGAACTTAATCCATTCCGGGAGTCTATTTGACTCCCGAAACAGTTCCAAAACCAAGGCATGGCTTCCGATTGGCTGCAGGAGCTTCCTGCACTCAAGCGGAAGTCGCATGGACTTTCGACTGCCGAAAAACATTTGCAAACCAGAACACTCACTTCTGGGTTTGCGGTGTCCGGGAGCCGATTTGTTCGGCTAGCTAAGTCGTTCAAGAACCAAGGTATGATTGTACTGTATGCTCAAACCAGCTTGTGGATGTGTGTTGAATCTCTATTGGAATTAGTGCCGGTATAGAAAGAACATCATATCCCTGGAAAACATGCACACATATTCTCTGTAACATCATGGCCATAGAAAACTATAGGTTAGATGGGAGGGAAAGAAATTCAGCTGGGAAATGTGCTGCTCTCCACTCTGAATAGCACTGCTTTCCTCTCATGGAAAGGTTGTCAGCATTATTTATTTATTTTGCAAGCCTACCTCTCGGAACGAAATATTGCAGACATAAAATCTAAAGATAAAAGCTGCGCTTTGGACGGAAGCTGCTGTGTACTTCAGGTGAATTCCCAAACAGCTAAAAGTGTAATCTGGCCTGCTGCCATAAAATAGATGCCACACATGGGAGATATAAAGACATCCACACCACAATCTCTTGTTTTCCAATGCTGTGAGGGAGTTGCCATGTATTGAATCGGGAAGCCAGCTCTGCAAACCCATTCATCCAGAGCACTTAGATGTCATGCAGCTCAATTCCGTTGATGACAGCCAGGCTTGATTGGCAGATTTGCCCAGATGCTTCAACTGGTCCTGTTTCAGATGCATAAAGTAGCTATGTTGCACCTAGGGACTGGTGGACCTCTTCCAATGGTTGCATTAACAGGGAAGAGTGTTCACTGTGCATGCGTGAAACTCTCTCTGCCCATCACTTGTAATGAGTATGTTCCCAGGAAGGTGGATTGCCCTGTTAAGTTTGACAATATCTGACTGAAATGTCCATCTTATGCGCCTATCCCCAATGCGCTCTCCCTGCATTGATTGTGTGGTAATGGGGTCTTTGTTGTTCTTTGGGTGGCCTACCTGGGCCACCAGTGAAAGATCATCACTATCTGCTCTGCCTTCCATTTTTATTTTTATTTTAATAAATAGCATGTGACACAAAGATGTAATCCACTACACTGACCCCATGCTGGGATATATGAGTGTAGTGACTTATTGTCTTATTGAGGGGCCTACCGTTTAGACATTGCAAGCAGTGCTTATATACAAGGGAATATAGTTTTAACCCATATTTATTAATAGTCTTATCTTGTGAGGCTCTATCTGCAGTGTTGATGTTGTCCTCATCCAGGGCAGTAGCTTTGCTTATTTCGTCACACACACCCCCCGAGTTTTCGCATTGAAATCCCCCACATAGCAGAATCTCTGTCATTAGGAATGTTTCTTCAGTACATTGCAGCCCTTGTTCTAGATACTACCGAGCTTGTTTTGCATCGTGGTTTGTATGTTTAGGAGGGATGTGGGTGGCACTGTGGTCTAAACCACTGAGCCTATGGCTTGCCGATTAGAAGGTCAGCGGTTCGAATCCCCGCGACGGGGTGAGCTCCCGTTGCTCGGTCCCAACTCCTGCCCACCTAGCAGTTCGAAAGCACGTAAAAGTACAAGTAGATAAATAGGCAGGAATGGCATTTCCGTGTGCTGCTCTGGTTCGCCAGAAGTGGCTTAGTCATGCTGGCCACATGACCCGGAAGCTGTCTGTGGACAAACACCAGCTCCCTCGGCCTATAGAGCGAGATGAGCGCTCTACCCCAGAGTCATCCGCAACTGGACCTAACGGTCAGGGTATCTTTACCTTTATACATTTAGACAAATAAATTAATTCATTCTGCGGTGGTTTACTAATACTGCTTGGATATAGCCATTATTGGTTAATGTCAGATCCTCTATATCCATTTGTATGTCACAAGAGGACAGCCAAACCATCACTTCCACGTCTATATTTGGCTTTTTAAACAGTTGGGTGGGACACTATTTTGTAGCCCTATAAATGATAATTCAGAACAGCCTACAGTAGGGAAATATCACTTCTCTGCTTCTTACAGGGGAGGAGGGGTGTGGCAAATTCATCCCTCCCCCATAAATGGTATGAATGGCATTGCCAATGGGCAGAAGCTAACTGGAAACAGGAGTGCCAGCTTGGCCCTGCAACCATGGGTGTGGGTGCCATGCAGTGTGCATGGCCCTGGCACTGAAATTTGTGGGTGCCCGGCCCCTTCACGGGGAATTTTGTGGGTGCTTGAGCACCCATGGCCCCAGGGAGTTGGCACCTATGATAGGAAGCAGGTAATTTGATGGCCAAATCTATATGAAGAGGTTCCATCTGGGAATACAGTATTTGTACAGTGGTACCTCAGGTTACATACGCTTCAGGTTACAGACTCCGCTAACCCAGAAATAGTGCTTCAGGTTAAGAACTTTGCTTCAGGATGAGAACAGAAATTGTGCTCCAGCAGTGCGGCAGCAGCAGCAGGAAGCCCCATTAGCTAAAGCAGTGCTTCAGGTTAAGATCAGTTTCAGGTTAAGAACCGACCTCTGGAACGAATTAAGTACGTAACCAGAGGTACCACTGTATTTTTATATTAGGTACGATGGTTAAGAGTCAAACTGCATTTGACCAAGTCAGACCATTGGTCAGTCTAATTCAGTTCCTACACAAACTATCATCAGCTCTCCGGGGTTTCAGATAGGAATCTCTCCCAACAATACCTGGAGATACCAAGAATTAAACATGAAACTTTCTGCATGCAAAGCATGTGAATTACTGCCGAACTACAGGCGTTCCCAACGTATTAATCCCAAATCATCCCCGTGTGCCAGGAACGGGGTCAGCAACACCACAGTTCACCACCCCTCTATAGCAATGCTCAGGTCAGTAATTTTGCTCCCAGGTGTGTCATCGCATTAAGGGTAAGACCGTTGTTCTCATCAGTGACAATCTGATGGATACACGGTTCTCGGAAATCGTTTTGGATGATTACGTTGTGGCCAAGCTCCAGCCTAGTGGGGCGAAACCTGGAACTGCTGTTCTCTCTGCAGCTGACAAACATTTAATTTAGCAACGAGGTTCTCTCGTAGAGTTTTAAATGGTTTGTGATTAGATATTTCTGCATAGAGGGAGGCCAGTGTTGTACTGAACAGAAAGTATTAAAACCACATTTAATAATGATAATCCAAGAGATTTAAACTCTCTGTGATTTACTGCCATGCCATTTTTTAATCGTAGGAACTGGGCAGATAGCCATCAGTACACTATCCAGAGAGCTTTAGGGTATAATGCATGCTTGTGTTTCATGACTCTTCACATACAACATATAAGGGTATGTTAAAATTTGTTGAATAGCCCCTATAAATAGAGCTGTCTCATCCCCACCATATAAAACCTTATAACGTTTTATCTCTCGTCCACCCCCGCCGCCTTACACAAATGTTGTGTTTTGAGGCTGTTTTAACTACAGCTTCACAATGAAAGCCGATTCAGATTGGCAGAGTCGAGGGGTCTGAAGAGAGAGCCACTTCTCATTTAACTTTTTTTCTCAGAAGCAATGCCATTTAGATAGGGCTAGGAACTGGGTGGGTGGGAACTGTGTCGCTGTGATCACATTGAGTGAGTTCTATGCAATACCCATGGCTCAGATCCAAGCAGCTTTTTTCCCGAAGGTGAAGGCATGTCTACTCACATGGGAGCAGTTACTGATGCCCCCCACCCACCCACACCCAACTGCAGCCATCCCATTCCATGCCATTCCAGTGAGTCTCCAACCACCAGATTTTCAGGAGTTGCAAGGAACAACAATGGGGAGAAGAAAATGGGAAAGCTCTGTTACACAAGAGGAACTCTGTCCATGCTCCTTAGGACCCAAATCATTATATCTGTGGGGTGGCTAGTTAGAATCATAGAACTGTAGAGTTGGAAGGGGTCACTAGGGTCATCTAGTCCAACTCCCTGCAATGCAGGGATCTTTTGCCCAACCTGGGCTCAAACCCACTACCCTGAGATTAAGAGTCGCGTCCTCTACCAGCTGAGCTATCCCAGATCAGTTCTACATGCTGCCAAATAATACATTAGATCCAGTGCGCCCAGCAGAACCAACTTATTCTGTGCCAGCATGAAGAATGCTCTCCCTCCCCCTGATGGCACCAAGAAGCAGGGAGGAAACAAGAAAGTTCTTATGATCTATTTCAGTCATCACAGTGAAAGAATCCAGTCATTCCTCAATGATGGCGTTGCTCGCACTGAGCTCCTCCCCTCTCCCTCTATGGCGTCTCTCTGTGGTCTACTGCCTCTGTGCCCTTTCTTCTTGCACACGTAACAAACGCCACGTTTTGGAAGAAGGGGGTTCAGTTGTGCTGTCCAGTGACGTGTCAGCTAGCTGCTCTGCCTCCACCTCATAACTCTGCTGTTCACCTGTCTCTGAGCTGTTTATCTTCCTCAAAGCCCTGCTGTAATTCGAGACAGACGGCCTTCTTCTTCTTCTCTGAGAGCTACAGGAGAAAGGGGGGGAGCACGACCTCCACCATTCCTCCTCCTCTTCAGTCCCGTCCCTGACATTTTGGTTTTCTCCCCACCCTCCTCCTAGCTAACACTGAGCATTATGGAAGAGCAAGCTGACAGACAGTAATGGCTGTTGAAGAGCAGACTTGAGGGTGCAGGGGCTGTGCCCCATTTGCCTTAAGCAAGCAGCCTCCTCTGCTTCCCACTGCCGAACTTACAGCTGAACTCACGAGCAGCCAACACCTCAGCAAGAGGACAGGGGAAAACCTGAAAGCACAGCTTCATAGCCCCTTCCCCTCTTCACACGAGTAGCAACTTTAAGGCAGCTTGGACTTAGAGAGTGTCATGATGTTGGAAGCTGGCCTATAAGTTGCACGCACATTTATTTCTATTCATTTTTAGTTTTAAAAAGGTTAAAGCACTCGACACATGCAAAAGGGCTATGGGAATTATCTGTGAAAGGGAAGTTTGGTAGGGAAGAAGCAAAGCTTGGATGTGCAGCGTTTCTCCCCAGAGAGAGGGCTAATGATACCCATCGGAGAGAGAGAAAATAAGTGATCTGGCCTCACCGCAGAGGGTGCTTGCTTCAGATCAGGCTTCCCGCTGTCATTGCTGTACTTTGGTTGACTAGCAAAGAGCCGTGCCGTCCCTCCTGGTTATAAAGGCCACTTTAGATTGACAGATAGCGTTCACTGTCAATGAAATGCTCTCTGCTTGCTAATTTGCAGTAGTTTGGCATATTGATTTGCATAGGGTTCTCTGGGACTTTCGTCGTTACTCATCTGAAGTGAAAACATATTGGTATTCCTTTGTTAAAAAAAAGAAAGAAAGAAATTAGGAACTAGGAAGCATATGGCCATTCGAATCCCCACGACGGGGTAAGCTTCTGTTGCTTGGTCCCAGCTCCTGCCAACCTAGCAGTTCGAAGGCACGTCCAAGTGAGAGTAGATAAATAGGTACCGCTCCGGCAGGAAGGTAAACAGTGTTTCCGTGCGCTGCTCTGGTTCACCAGAAGCAGCTAAGTCATTCTGGCCACATGACCCGGAAGCTGTATGCCAGCTCCCTCAGCCAATAAAGCAAGATGAGCACCACAACCCCAGAGTCGACCATGACTGGACCTAACGGTCAGGGGTCCCTTTACCTTTACCTTAAGCATCTGAGAGTCAACTCATTCCTAGATCAGCTTTGTTGAAATCTTAACATTAGGTTACCAGACAATCTCATTCTTAATATTGCTACCAATTTTGCACACATTTTAAAGGAGGATTGCTGCTCACCCACCCCAATTCCCCCTGACCCTTCTCCTATGCCTGTAATGGCATCCAGATATAGTGCAGGATTCACATTCTGAGTCCCATCAATAGAAGCCCTGCACAAGGACTTCGCTTGCACAACAAGGCTTTCCCCCTTCTGCTCAACAAACATGCCTGATTTTCTTTCTTTTTTGTGAATTCTAATTAATTCCACTATAATTTTCCATTGAAACTATTTCCTGCAAGCCATTTTTTTATTTGTTTCATCACCTGCTTATGATGTGGTAAGGGATGTGGGTGGTGCTGTGGTCTAAACCACTGAGCCTCTTGGGCTTGCCCAAGAAGGTCGGCAGTTCGAATCCCCACGACGTGGTGAGCTCCTGTTGCTCTGTCCCAGCTCCTGTCAACCTAGCAGTTCAAAAGCACACCAGTGCAAGTAGATAAATAGGTACAACTGCAGCAAGAAGGTAAACAGTGTTTCCACGCGCTCTGGCTTCCGTCATGGTGTCCCGTTGCGCCAAAAGCGGTTTAGTCATGCTGGTCACATGACATGGAAAGCTGTTTGTGGACAAACACCGGCTCCCTAGGCCTGAAGGCAAGATGAGCACTGCCACCAAGTCTGATTGGACTTAACCATCCAAGGGTCCTTTACCTTTACCTTGTACTTTTATTATGTGGTTCTTCAGGGAGGTTTTGGAGGACACTATAGAGTAATCAGTCCAGTTGTGCCAGCCACCCATATTTTTCCATAGGGTCTCTCCACCCTCCAAAGCACAAGCAACCCCAGAATTCCTCCAACAGAAATGTCCTCTGAACAGGCTTCTGCTCACAGGAACTCTGGTCCAAACCCACATGCCCTCCTTTTTCCTGCTGCTGTGTTTGAGGGTGCAGCCCTTTTTTGTCAATTTTTTAAAAAAGCATTTGTTGCTGCTAAACTGTTTCTGAGTTTTGTTTGTTTGTTGAAAGCAGCCATGGATTCTTTGAAGAGAAACAGGATATTCATTTTAAGAAATAACGATTCACCACCTATTGAATTTCCTGGCGTTGGTCGGTTGTTAAAGGAACACAAACTGCTAGAGGAGGCTGGCAATCCTAAGAGGGAACTGGGAGGCTGACAAGATGGGATAGAAAACAGTGACATAGGAAGATCTCTGAAATGAGCACCTTACTGGGAGACATGACTCTTTATCATTCTCAAAGCTTCCCCCTCCATCCACTCTTCGGGAATAATAATAATAATAATAATAATAATAATAATAATATCAACAATAATTTATTATTTATACCCCACCCATCTGGCTGAGTTTCCCCAGCCACTCTGGGCGGCTCCCAATCGAGTGTTAAAAACAATGCAGCATTCAATATTAAAAACTTCCCTAAACAGGGCTGCCTTCAGATGTCTTTTAAAGATAAGATAGCTCCTCCTTATTTCCTTCACATCTGATGGGAGGGCGTTCCACAGGGCGGGCGCCACTACCAAGAAGGCCCTCTGTCTGGTCTGTCTCTTGGCAAAACTATAACAACTGAAATATCTCATGGCAGCCTGCATCGTGTCATGAACTTTCATAGACAAGAGCCTCCTTCAGCTAGTGAGCTTGATATGATGCCGTTAAAAAAAAAATCAATGTGCATATGAGATTTGGGAGCTGTCATATCCACAAAGCAAATGCCACTTAAATCAGTGTTATGAATTCACACATAGCTGCCAAGTCATACGCCGCTCTGAGTTTCGTACAAAGTGCTTTTGAATGCTGTAAGAAAAACCCAATATGAGAAAAAGGGCTTCTTTGCAATAAATCCAGATGTGATGAGTGCCCTGCCTTAGCCTCCAAGGTGTGCTGAGAAACCGTGTTGCTCCACGTGCTCTGTTGACAGGCTCATGCAAAATTCAGTTCTGCCCGTTCCCTCCTCAGCAGCTCTCTTTTCTGCAAGAAAGGCTGCATCAACCCTCACCAGCAGCCAATGGAAGCCTTGTTTTGGTGCTCCTGGAATCTCCTCTTGCGCTGGCTGCTGTGTGAGCTCTCTTAACATCCCCGCTCAGACAGCGCAGGCAGCTGCTGCGGGTGGAAAGGCCTCCCCCACTGGTGCTAAAGCTAGCAGATGTTTTCTCCGCTCTTCACGGAGTAGTGACAGTTTGCTGAAACAAAGCTGCGAGACAAACAGAGAAGTGAGCTCCCAAACACGTCCTACATGGATGACCTTGTGCACCATGTGTTGCCTGCCATCAGCAGCATAGTTAGGTACAAAATCAATGGCCCTCTCCATGGGAGGAACAAAGCCAGAGCGATCTGACAGATTTTACAGCTGCCAGAACCGCCCCCTGCATCCATATACATAGAGAAAGAGAGAGAAGAGCACATTGAAACTGGAGTTTTGAAGATTGCTTGTAGGAGTTAACTCCTGTGGCTCAGAACATGATTAACTGGGCAATTGTGTTTGCAGAGAAAAATATCTGGCTACTTATACCCATGCAAAACCCTCAAGTCCACGGATTTCATATACGGTAGTCTCATTGGGTAGTAAATGATGGGTTTTATTAGGTAGGTGAGGAATAGATTAACTAGATCCTGTCCCTCTATAGGCCAATGTGTGTGGGTTGATGCAAAGAAAATAAATGTGGTTGCAAGCCTTTTTCAAAGTGCAGGGCTTTTGCAGACTCTCCCACAAAAAAAGCCCTCTCAGCAGAGTTTAAATCCCATCTTAAGCAATTTAAATGAAAGCGTAGGAATTAGCCATTAGACTGATCTCTCTCTTTTGTTTCCCTGTTTATCAAAGAAACAGGCTACAGACTGAAAAGTAATTTTAAAACATAGTTTACTCACAGTCATTATTCATGCTTAGCAACGACAGCAGCAAAAACTAATGTAGGTAAGATACTTTCATTTACAGCGAAAACAGTTTCAGGTATGTGTCTGATGCTGGAGCAAGCAGGCAGGCATCTGCTCCCTTGACTGGTTGAAGAGGAAGAGGGAAAGAGAAGGCTCAGGAAATACTTCCTTCCCAGGAGAGGAGGGGAAATCACATCACACAAAACCTTCTCTACCAATTACAAATGTATGGTTTGAACTACGCTCTACGTGGGACTACCTGTGAAGGTGACCCAAAACTACAATTAATCCAGAATGCAGCAGCTAGACTGGTGACTGGAAGTGGCCGCCAAGACCATATAACACTGGTCTTGAAAGACCTACATTGACTCCCAGTACATTTCCAAGCACAATTCAAAGTGTTGGTGCTGACCTTTAAAGCCCTAAACGGCCTCGACCCAGTATACTTGAAGGAGCGTCTCCACCCCCATCGTTCTACCCGGACACTGAGGTCCAGCTCCGAGGGCCTTCTGGCGGTTCCCTCATTGCGAGAAGTGAGGTTACAGGGAACCAGGCAGAGGGCCTTCTTGTTCGTGGCGCCCACCCTGTGGAACGCCATCCTATCAGATGTCAAGGAAATAAACCACTACCTGACTTTTAGAAGACATCTGAAGGCAGCCCTGTTTAGGGAAGTTGTTAATGTTTGATGTTTTATCATGTTTTTATTATTCTGTTGGGAGCCACCCAGAGTAGCTGGGGAAACCCAGCCAGATGGGCGGAGTATAAATAATATATTACAGTGGTACCTCAGGTTAAGTACTTAATTCATTCCGGAGGTCCGTTCTTAACCTGAAACTGTTCTTAACCTGAAGCAGCACTTTAGCTAATGGGGCCTCCCGCTGCTGCCACACCGCTGGAGCCCAATTTCTGTTCTCATCCTGAAGCAAAGTTCTTAACCTGAAGCACTATTTCTGGGTTAGCGGAGTGTGTAACCTGAAGCGTATGTAACCTGAAGCGTATGTAACCCGAGGTACCACTGTATTATTATTATTATTATTATTATTATTATTATTATTATTAGTGGGTGCCACTGCCAACCTGCCAAATACAAGACATCAAGTGGTGACCTCAAAGGGTCTCACAGCACCGATTAACTGATCAAAGGAGAACAAGTCCCTTTGAAAGTGCACTGTCAGTGCCAATCACCTACTTCAAAGGTGTTTGCTCTCACTGGCAATCAGCTGGTGAGCACTGAGTGGGAGCCCCTTAAGTCTGTTTGCAGGCATGGTACGGATCCAAGCTACGCTTGCAACTGGACATTTTTTCTCTCCCAATTTGCAGAGGGTAAACGGTGGCCTGCGGGTGCACGGCTTGAACTTAAGCTGCACTTGGAAGCAGCCGTTCAGAGGGAAAATACCCATTTGCATGTGTGGCTTGAATCCATACCATGTCTGCAAACGGGCTTTCTTTCAGCACCCATCACCTCATTAGTGCTAAGAACGGTTGACCGCTCCTTATAAAGATGGTTGAAATAATAAAGTTCTGCTTTATTACCATAAAAATTACTAACGCTAACAGAAGATTATGTATGAAGAATCCCTGTATTTGTTGCCAGATGGGCGGGGTACAAATAAATTGTTGTTGTTGTTGTTGTTGTTGTTGTTGTTGTTGTTGCTTTTCTTTTGTCAGTTTTCCCCCAATTACAGCATAATGACCATTACCAGCACCCCAAAGATACAGTAGCAGGGTATTGTGTCATACCTTATACAAAGCAAGCAAACAAACAACAAACAGTAAGATGGAAAAATGACAACACACCAATGTAAATTTTAAGACATCCATAGTTCCCGAGCTGGCCTAGATGGTGAATGTTGCTTTTCTAATGTGCTGAATATGGCCAGTAATAAAGAATGCTACCTACTAATGCTGAACTCATTTGTTGAGCTTAAACCCATGCGTAGCCAAAATTGTGCCACCCATGCAGAAGAGAAGAAGAAGAAGAAGAAGAAGAAGAGGAGGAGGAGGAGGAGGAGGAGGAGGAGGAGGAGGAGGAGGAGGAAGGGGAGGTATCAGTAGGCTTGGGGAAACCTCAAGGTTTGTAGATGGGAATAAAAGGAGAACCACCTCCATCAAGTCAATGTGATCTGAGAATGCTCAGTAGCCACAGACATCTGTGAGTCTGAAGGAGTGGAACAGAACCAGAAATTTCGGGCTATTTAGAACACTGGACAGGAGCACTCCACACCACAATATTTTGTTGCGGTCCCCTGTTGTCATAATAGTGCCCATGCTGGCGAACGTTGCACCCACCTTGTCGATATAAAGCAACATTCCATGTTTCATCCACTTTCGTAATGGCTGAAAAGTCTATCAGCGCAGAATATTTGTGTATTTTTCAAGCAGATGGTTGCACAGCAGGAAGATAAATGCTTTGTATCACCTCTTGACAAGGGAAGGTGAGGGATGAGACTGTCAGGAAACTGAAAATATCTCAAGATTTTATTATGATGATGGGTGGTGCCTTGGAGAGGGGGAGAAGTTGTCTTTCACGAATAGCATGTGTTTCTAAACAATAATATAGCAACATCATATATCCATAGCTGTCAACTTACAGATTTGAAAATAAGGGACCAGCAGCCTTGAAAATAAGGGACCAGCAGCCAAAATAAGGGACCTGCAGCCTCACCTGTTCCAGGCACTCCAGTCTTCCTGTCCTCCTGCAGTGTGGTCAAACTTATGCTGGTAGCTTCGAGAACACTGTCCAACCAACTTTGTAACCAGAGGTTCAACTGAATAGAATCTGAATCACATGCACCACAAGGCCTATGCAGCCTCAACTTAAGATGGCTCCCTGGTCTGGCTTTGTGCTGCAAAGTTTGCAGCAGCACGTGCAACAAAACGGCGTCCAGCATTAAAAAAAACCCCTCAGCTTGCATTAACTAGCCACATACAAGGCATGAAAGCTCCACCCCCGTCGTTCTTTTTTTGCTCCAGAGTTAATTCATTTAAACTATATTTATAACTATATTTCCAGTCCTTAATTCACTTTAGCTTAAATTCCTTTGAAATTTAAGGAACATCATTTAAGGGACATCCATCAATAAGGGACAGCAGCGGGACATGGCGCTGGAATAAGGGACTGTCCCTTCAAATAAGGGACACTTGACAGCTATGCATATATCTGACTTTTTTTCTTTTCAGTATTATTCTATTTATCATGGAAGTATTTTAATCCAAAAGTCTTAAGCTTTGACATTCAATGAAAGGAGCAGCTCACCCTTTCAACTGAGCTGTGTGTGCACATATTAAGGATGGGCGGGACCTCTGGTTTTGCTCCAGAGTTAATTTATTTAAACTATATTTATAACTATATTTCCAGTCCTTAATTCACTTTAGCTCTGATTGACATCCAGATTAGTTAAGAATAGCTACTGCCGTGCTGATGGTGTCACTGGTTGGCCAGACCCTATAAACCTCAAAGGATGGCTAGAGTGCCATCTAAATGGTGGCCACTCTCAGCACAGAGCCTACCAGACAGATTAACACCCACCCAGGCTGACCATTCAATTCTTCTAGGGAGCAAAGAGTATAAAAGTTTTTCTTTCCCAGCTGAGCTTTCCTTGAGCAACAAGGTATTTTTGAGCTCTGGTGTGTTCTTGTATCTTCCGTTTCATCCATCTCGCAGTGAGAGTATGTCCCACGGAGGACCTTACGGTCTTCAAATAAAAACATATTGGAGATCTTGGGCCACGGGGAGGTTAGGCTGGCATCAATCAGAGCCAGGGCTTTTTTGGCCGTGGCCCCAATCTGGTGGAATGTTCTGTCACAAGAGACTAGGGCCCTGCGGGACTTGACATCTTTCCGCAGGGCCTTCAAGTCAGAGCTGTTCCACCAGGCCTTTGGTCAAGGGACAGTCTGACCCCCTCTCTCCTTCTGTAATCCTCATAGAACTCTAGCCCAATGGTTGCCATTAATTTGATTCTGAATTGATTTTAGAATGTATTTCAATTAATTGACTGTGATTTTATGTAACTGTGCTATTTCTACTGTTGTTAGCCGCTCTGAGCCCAGCTTTGGCTGGGGAGGGCGGGATATAAATAACATGTTGTTATTATTATTATTATTATTATTATTATTATTATTATTATTATTCAATGCTTCAAATGCAGATTCAGAAGCACAACTAATTTTTCACTTCTGTTATTCCTGCATTTAAAGCAATGTCTGAATTGGCCTGAAAGCTAAAGCTAGGTCAGCTGTCAGTCCTGAATTTAGCGTGCAGCATAGTTGGTGCCACAAATATAAGTCACATTTCCAAGCTGCAAGCCACTTGGGGGTGTGACTACACGGTGCTGAACATTTGAGGCATGTCTCAGACTCTGAGCAAGTAAATTGAAAGCCGCAAAATTTACATGCCATTTAAGTCAGTGTCTGGTTTTACCAGAGTTTTAGCATTTTTTTAATGTGATCCTTGGCTTCATTCATCTTTCCAAATTTGGGGGAGACTTGTGAATGTGATTAGGCAAGCATTTGACAATTGTTTGGTCCAATGTGTTATGTTCTGAATCCTCTGTCAGTTTGTTGGAACTATATTTTATTATAGACTTTGGGGTGCCTTCATGTTGTAAACCGCCCTGTGATCTTCTGATGAAGGGTGATATGGACATTTAATGATGATGATGATGATGATGATGATGATGATGATGATGCATGGAATATTGTGTTTGTTGTTGTTGTTGTTTAGTCATTTAGTTGTGTCCAACTCTTCATGACCCCATGGACCAGAACACTCCAGGCACTCCTGTCTTCCACTGCCTCCCGCAGTTTGGTCAAACTCATGCTGGTAGCTTCGAGAACACTGTCCAACCATCTCGTCCTCTGTCGTCCCCTTCTCCTTGTGCCCTCAATCTTTCCCAGCACCAGGGTCTTTTCCAGGGAGTCTTCTCTTCTCATGAGGTGGCCAAAGTATTGGAGCCTCAGCTTCAGGATCTGTCCTTCCAGTGAGCACTCAGGGCTGATTTCCTTAAGAATGGATAGGTTAGTTTTCCTGCTTATAGAGCTAACATTTCTGTCCCATTTTTTGATGTTCCTTTCACACTGTAGTACCTGCTGTGTTATGTACCGTAGCTTTTTGACTGACATACCGGCATTTCACACTAAAATTTATTCGCACCAACTGGTCATGGTGTGACACAACAACCAACGTCTTTGGGCAACCTCACTGCCCCCCCCTCCACACAGGTGTGCTTCTGTTGCAACATCACTCTGCCATGAAAACATCAGGGGGAAGCTGTATGCCAGCATACTGCCCCAAATTTTGTCCCTTTACTCCGGTGATTTCCTGAGTTAAGGGATCAAATAACACAGAAACATGTGCTATATTCCATTAGTTTTCTGGAATTAGCTTTGGTGTCATGTGAAAGCTCAAATATAACATGGAAATTAACAATTCGGGAAATGCTGAAGAAATGGAATAAACTGCCGAGTGAATGCAACCTTTGGCTGTCAGCATTTTAACATTAAAGGCAGGACCTTGTTAAAACTGGTGTGTGCGCTCACACTTTCTTAAAAAAGAGTACAAGCTGTCCTATTCTTTCTGCTGTAAACACAGTAATGCTACATTACAGATCCGGGTCGCCTGATGTCTGACTGATTGTGCTGACGATGCTGTAATTGCTCATTGCACTTGCATCTTAATGAGCTTGCATGTGCATTGCCATCCATTTAACGAAAGTGCTGAATGGAAATGTCCGTGTCTGCACATCTCACAACATATATTTCAGCCTCGTTAGTAAAATCAATCTGTTAATCAGTTCACCCAATACAGTGAAAGCCTAATAGAGAACAGGGAATGTATGTGTGCGGAGACACACACACATCATCAAGAAAGGAATTATAATGTATTCTTTCTGAGCACAATTGGGGCAGGCCAGGACCTTGCCTTTCACATGACCTTCTGAGCTACTGCCTTATGCTGCTGTTTTCTCCCAACTCTGGCTGTGTGCTTGATAACATAGAAGCTGGCACACAACAAGGCATTCCCAGTAATCAGCACCATGCACGGGAAAAGGATACACATCATCAGAGACTTGGAATGCTGAAAGGCACCCGCATCTCCTTGCTTCACACATCATGCTAAGCCAAACCATGGCTAAGTGCAAGACTGCAGGCTTCCAGGGACGAGGTGGCAGCCCCTTTGCTCTTCCTGGTGGTTCTGTCTCTGTGCTGTGCTCAAGCTAAGTCACGGTTTGGCTTAGCATCTCGTCCAAAATCTGGGCTCGTGGTTTAGCTCTCTCCAGACCAACCACAAGCTGTAACTTAGCTGTGTCCTACTTGAAACTGAAAGTTGGCTTTCCTTTGCCCCCCTCTCCCCCCAAAAAGCCATGTTAGAATTCAAAGTAGAATTGAAATTGAAAACATGTTAGCATTAAAATAGTTCCCAGACAAAATCAGAACGCTTTGCTGAGAATCTTAGTCAGGGCTTTTTTTTCAGCTGGAAATCACTGGAACTCAGTTCTGGCACCTCTCAGCTGGGCACCATTGCCATTACAAGAGAACAAGAGAGCAGTGAGTTCCAGCACCTCCTTTTCTAGAAAAAATAGCACTGGTCTTGGTTCTATATACAACACAATTTCAGAGTGCGTACACACCTCATTCCTACATGTTCCCCCCATTGCATCTCACTCTGATGTATCCAGCAGAAATGCACAAGCACTTGCATATTTGTAGGCAGTAATAATTCTGTTTCCTTTCTTTTATTCCTATACACTCAGGCATAATTAACAGCTATCAGTCGATTTGTTCTGAATCAGATCGTAATTAGCAGTTTGCTTTATAATAACAATCTTGCGCATCACTAATAACTGCAGCCAAAATTGTCAGACTATTGCTTCCATTAATTCCGTGTTTCCTCTTTATTTAAGAAAATTATATTCCTCTAATTTAGTTAGTTCTGCAGACATATGCTGCTGCTGCTGCTTTTTCCCCCCTCCCCTTCTGGCACCTGAACATTTCTGCTTAGTGGGATTTGTTGCATGCTACAGTAATTTGTTGCCTAGGGAGTGTGTAACCGATGCACAATTCCCACTTTAATTATCATTTGTATAACATCGTTTCACCAACAGACCCCCACACTTTGGAGTTTGTTGGGGGGGGGCAAACAATAATAGCAATGTTTAAATAGTTTTATTGCACAAAACTTTGTCCTTCTGAAATATTGTAGTGACAATAAAGCGAAATGTAGGGTGGCATCCAGCTAACTCATAAACCCAGAATGGGGGGCGGGGGGGAGGGGTTGCACAAGAAGAGAGTGAGGAAGTTTCACTGCAAAAGCAGAAATCCCAACACTGATGGAACAAGTTGGCTGGATAACACCCACTATAATCACTCACATGAATGATTGTTCTACTGCACCCATTCCAACTGGTTGAGTAGGAATGTCTCTGTGCAAAAGCAGGGTGCCTTTCTGTGGGCATAGAGTAACTTTTGCCTGCTACCCCTCCCCTACAAACACATTCCTGCAACTTGGGGTTTTTTGAAGGGTGCATGAACCTCCACATCGGCTGTCAGGCTTTGGGGAATCCGATCCTTCTCACAGTGGCAGTCAAGAATCAGAAAACCATCAAAGTTCCTACCAAGCAATTTATTCAATAATTCACAGAGAGCAACTACAGTGGTACCTTGGGTTACAGACGCTTCAGGTTACAGATTCTGCTAACCCAGTAATAGTACCTCAGGTTAAGAACTTTGCTTCAGGATGAGAACAGAAATCACGTGGCAGCAGCGGGAGGCCCCATTAGCTAAAGTGGTACCTCAGGTTAAGAACAGTTTCAGTTTAAGAACGGACCTCCTGAATGAATTAAGCTCTTAACCCGAGGTGCCACTGTAATGGCGTTTCTCCAAGTCAAGTCCCACCCCACTAGGTCTCTCCTATTAGACGTCGCTCCTGTGTCAGCTAATCTGAGCTTTCTGCTTCTGAGCTCTCGGTTCTAATATCCTCAATGCCCACCTGGTTCTGGGAGGGGGGGGGTCAGGAATGCTTTCCAAGGACACTGAGTCTGTCATCTGTCTCTCCCCTGGTGCTTCTTATTCTTCCTTCTGTTCCTCTCCCAATATTTCCCAGCTTCTCCCTTCTGCAGCCTCTGAACTATGCCCTTCTGCAAACCACTGTTCTAAATCTATACTGTACTGTCCTCCTGTTCTTGGGAAGGTTCAGGAGAAGGGAGGCGGCCCCCGTCCTTCCTTCTCAATCCATCCCCTGACATCAGCTGAGATCATTTCTGGAGGCTGTGTCGGGTGGCTCATATCCAGTGCTGTGTGAGCGACGTTGTATTCATGCAGTGGGACTTCAGCTTCCTCTCCTCTCCTTATGCACCTCACCAAATATGCTTCCAGAGGGTCCCCCAACCCTCTTGAGCAGATTTTGAGGGTGTGAAAGGAGCTGTAGGAAAGTAGAGGGGGAAGCGCCATTGCACAAGCAGATTACTGTTTTGTGATGGGAACAGCAGTGTTGGATACGATCCTGAGCTCTTCCATGGCAGCAACAATGAGTAGGGATGTAGAATAAGATCTTTGCAGTCGCAGAACCCCACATGGTGGCACTACTTCCCAAGGGAGATTAGACAGGTCCCTTCTCTATTGTCCTTTAGGCAAGTAGTTAAGACATTTTTCTTTTATGTCAGGCTTTTCATGTGCTTTGATTTGATCTCATTATACTTTCCTTTTATCTGTTTTATTGCGGCTTGAATGCTTTTTTGTGTGTGAAGTTTTATTGTTGCAAACCGCTTCGGGGGAATCTTTTTTCTATTTATTTATTTATTCAATTCATTTATGAATCACTTCCCACGAAACACCCCAGAGCGAATATCAATAATTCTCTGGAGCCAAAAGGCAGCAGAGACGTGTTTTTGGAGATATATAATAAATAAATCAGGAAGGCTGACGCAGCCCTGTGAGAACCGCAGCCAAACCTGCGACTGAAAAGTCTGCTCGGGGCACATGGAAACTGTCCCAAAACAGTTGCGAGAGGAAGGCAGCATGTGGCACTGCAGAAACTGAGCAGTGGGAATATGTTGTCCCAGCTCTGACCTGTAGACTCAGTACATGAACTCTTGGCTCGATTCATATTAAAGGCTTTATTCCAGAATTCACTACAGTGCTCCCACCATTGATCAGGTTTCAGGCTACGCTGTTCAGAAGTCACAATGCAGCTCCTAGTACAGTGGTGCCTCGGGTTAAGAACTTAATTCGTTCCAGAGGTCGATTCTTAACCTGAAACTGTTCTTAACCTGAAGCACCACTTTAGCTAATGGGGCCTCCCGCTGCCGCCGGAGCATGATTTCTGTTCTCATCCTGAAGCAAAGCTCTTAACCCGAGCTACTATTTCTGGGTTAGTGGAGTCTGTAACCTGAAGCGTCTGTACCCTGAAGCGTATGTAACCCGAGGTACACTGTATACATGACTAGGCATAAGCTAAGACATTGTCCAACACTTGACACACACCCTGAGCTCCCCTTTCGAAGAGTGGAGCATTCCTAGGCACATGAGCCAACACAGACCCTGTGCTCATCAACTGAGGTTCTCTGTGTGCTGTCCTACACCAAGGGAGGTCCAGAAAGTGCCAGCACAAGAACGGGTCATTTTAGTGGTGGCTCCCCATTTATGGAATGCTGTCCCCGGGGAGGGATGTGTGACATCATCACTGGTGACTTTTAGGCACCAGGCAAAAACATTTCTTTTTGGCATTTATCTCGGAGAGTTCTAGACATTGTGGCCTCTCTTAGCAGGTAGGATTTGTTAGACTGCTTTAAATGTGCATGAGTGCTTTTAGCTTTTATTTTGTTTTAGCTTTAGATTGATTTTAATTTTTGTGTTATATTATGCTGTAAGTCACTATGAGTTTACACTTTGTGATGATGATGACGATGATGATGATGATGATGATGATATACCCAGAAAATAATAATAATAGTTGAGTGTTTGTTGTGGGAGAGGAAGGGAAAGGAGATTGTTAGCCGCTTTGAGACTCCTTAGGGTAGTGATAAAGCAGGATATCAAATCCAAATTCCTCCTCCTCTTCTTCTTCTTCTTCTTCTTCTTCTTCTTCTTCTTTTCAAGCAATGGGATTAGGCAAATAATCAGGCACTACTCTGAGCAGGCTGAGTCGGCTAGGTCTGGCTACACTGATACAACCATTAGTACATCTTTTGCAGCAAAGTGTCAGGCTTGGGGGATTCTCTCTACCCCCGGTAGCATCAAGGAAGAAGCAAGAAAGTTCATATTTATAGTTTTATTCAGTTCTTGTGGTGTAATAATAATAATAATAATAATAATAATAAAAAATTTATATCCCGCCCATCTGGCTGAGTTTCCCCAGCCACCCTGTTCCCTAAACAGAGCTGCCTTCAGATGTCTTTTAAAGATAAGATAGCTGCTTATTTCCTTGACATCTGATGGGAGGTCGTTTCACAGGACAGGCGCCACTGTGAAGGCCCTCTGTCTGGTTTCCTGTAACCTCACTTCTCGCAATGAGAGAACCGGCAGAAGGCCCTCGGTGCTGGATCTGTGTCCGAGCTGAGCGATGGGGGTGGAGACGCTCCTTCAGGTATACAGGACCAAGGCCGTTTAGGGCTTTAAAGGTCAGCACCAATACAAGACAAAGAACCCAGTCCTTAACTCCATAGTGACATTGCTCACTCTGAGCTCCTCACCTTCTTTCCCCAGCAACAGTCTGTGGCCCTACAATTCACTCAGGATTCAAACGTCTTTGAGCCCTTTTTTCTTGAATTCTAAGTGAGTGGTGAGTACGTGGGGATGGTGGTGCTTCTATGCTTTCCAAGGATGTCTCTGCTGGCAATTCTCCCCCTCCTTCTCCTATCGCCTCATAACTTGCAATTCAATCCTGTCTCCCTCTTCCCTTGAAACTACTGGAGAAGGGGAGGCAATCCCCCAGCTCCCCCTCCTCCTCCAAGAGAAGCAGAGGAGAAAGAGGGGTGATTCCCAGCCCTCCTCTTCAGTCCAGTCCCTAACACAGAGGCAGAGTTGACATGACCAGCTCACTGTCCTGTCTAATCTCAGGCACCTCCCAGTGGCAAGGAGTGCTTGATTCACAGCAGGCAGTCCTGGAGTCTTCAGGCCACTCTTCTGTTGTGGTCAGGGCATCCAATGCCAATGAGGAGGGCCTCTTCCCTGACTGACAACCCACTCAAAGTCCTCACCAACATCTGGAGCAACACTGCCAGTCTACTGGGCCCCTCCCCAGGACCCAATTCTCCACTCTTGTCTCAGTCTTCCTTCCCCCTCCAACCAGCCCAATACATCTCCATGGGACACGCAACTAGTAATCACCAGACTGATTACTCTCCAGATGTTTTGGTCTACAACTCCCATTGCTTCTTGCTGCGAGAAGCCAAGTTACAGGGAACCAGGCAGAGGGCCTTCTCGGTAGTGGTGCCCGCCCTGTGGAACGCCCTCCCACCAGATGTCAAAGAGAAAAATAACTACCAGACTTTTAGAAGACATCTAAAGGCAGCCCTGATTAGGGAAGCTTTTAATGTTTAATAGGTTATTGTATTTTAGTGTTTTGTTGGAAGCCGCTCAGAGTGGCTGGGGGAACCCAGCCAGATGGGCGGGGTATAAATAATAAATAATTATTATTATTATTATTATTATTATTATTATTATTATTATTATTATTATTATTATTGCTATAACAGCCAGCACTGTCAGGAGTAGAGCACCAAGTTGGTGAAGACTGTAGCAGAATATTAAATATGAAAGTCCTAAAGGACAATCAGATAGCAGCTGCCCCCACTCCTAATTGCTATAACTGGAACTGGAATTGGTGCCCTCTACAGAAGAGACAGACCCTGATGTTGGGAAAGATTGAGGGCACAAGGAGAAGGGGACGACAGAGGGAGAGGTGGTTGGACAGTGTTCTCGAAGCTACCAGCATGAGTTTGACCAAACTGCGGGAGGCAGTGGAAGACAGGAGTGCCTGGCGTGCTCTGGTCCATGGGGTCATGAAGAGTCGGACACGACTAAACAACTAAACACAACAACAACAACAGAAGAGACATGGGTGGAGCTGTGGGTTGAACCACTGAGCCTAGAGCTTGCCGATCAGAAGTGCAGCAGTTCGAATCCCTGTGATGGGGTTAACTCCTGTTGCTCGGTCCCTGCCCCTGCCAACCTAGCAGTTCAAAAGTACATCAAAGTGCAAGTAGATAAATAGGTACCGCTGTGGCGGGAAGGTAAACGGCGTTTCCGTGCACTGCTCTGGTTCGCCAGAAGTGGCTTAGTCATGCTGGCCACATAATAATATAATAAATAATAATAAAATTTTATTTATATCCCGCCCTCTCCAGCTGAAGCCGGGCTCAGAGCGGCTAACAACAGTAAAAGAATACAACATTCTAAAATCAATTCATTATAAAATCAGTTCAACTCAAATTAATGGCAACCATTGGGCTAGAGTTCTGTGAAGATTACCAAAGGAGGGGGTCAGACTGTGCCCAAATAATAAAATTTTATTTTGACCTGGAAGCTGTACACTAGCTCCCTCAGCCAATAAAGTGAGATGAGCGCCGCAACCCCAGAGTTGTCCGCGACTGGACCTAATGGTCAGGGGTCCCTTTACCTTTACAGAAGAGATACAGAACTAACCTGGGGTTTGCTCAACAGTCCCCCAGGATCTCATGACTTTATCAGTGCCACCCTGGCTGACTTCCCCTAATCCTCAAGCTTGCAGTTTGTATTCACGAGGATAAGTGTGGGGAATGGTGCAAAGCCTTTTTTTGATACTTTCCCAAGATCAGCGAACAGTAGAATCAGTACACTGGTTCACCTCCCAGCCTTAAAGATTTTCACGCAAAAAAACCCTACCCATTTGAGAAAAGGAAAAGCAGGATATCTTGAGCAGGGATTGCCACGATGTTAATCTGACCTGAAATGAATGATCTCTGTAAAGAGAAAGGAAGGTTGCCTTAAGAGAAAGAGACTGCTCTGACGTTTCAAGGTTATTTCAGCGATGACCAAGTCATGTCATGTATTCCCTGAGCTGCTGTCTGAAATATCCCTGGGCTGTAAAGGCAGGCAAAAGGATAGATACCTTTGCACTTGTCACAGGGATCCCTTTGATTTGTTCAGCACCACAAGTGACTCTTGAATTTCTAACAGAAAGGGACACAGAACAAAGGGGCAAAGAGACAAAGCAAGCATATGCTATAGGAGGAAACCAGGTGCAAGAAGGTTGCTAAAGGAGAAGGGCTGGGAAGAGAAGACGAAAATAAGGCCCAGAAATAGCAGGTAGAAGGAATCAGTATATTGATATAGGTAAAGTGGCAGCAAGCGGTGGTGTTTCAGTGGCCATGGACTATTTTGTGGAGGATAAGAAACAAAATACAGTGGTACCTTGGATTAAGTACTTAATTCATTCCGGAGGTCCGTTCTTAACCTGAAGCACCACTTTAGCTAATGGGGCCTCCTGCTGCTGCCACGCCGCTGGAGCACTATTTCTGTTCTCATCCTGAAGCAAAGTTCTTAACCTGAGGTACTATTTCTGGGTTAGCATGGTCTGTAACCTGAAGTGTATGTAACCTGAGGTACCACTGTAACTAGAATATAGCTAGAATTGTGTTACCTTACAATAATAATGCTACTCTGTCATGGAGAGCGTGTGCAGAAGCGCCCATTAAACATGTCAGGGGAAATCCACTCTGTCGAAAACAAAGCCACACCATTTCATTTAGTGTTGTTGGGGGGTGGTGTATATTTATTTATTACATTTGTAGCCCAACATCCTTTCATGAAATTGAAAGCTGCATGTATACAGGTTCTCCGGTGATCTGCCCTCCAAGCACTGAGCAGGGCCACTATGCTTTGCCGCCTGAGGCAAATGACAAGATGATGCCTCTACTTTTCCACATGCAGAAGCTGAATCTTACTTCAACTCTGGCAGATAATTAATAGGGCTAGTTCTGGAGTTGCTTCTATTACCTGTTTTGTTATTTTGGAGATTTCCTGCAGCACTGATATCCAAAAGGATAGAACACTGGAGCATTCCCACCCCACCACATATGGAGTTATGTGCCTATGGAGGTGCAGCCTCTGCAGCATGCTGAGAATGAAAGGTCATTATTCCCTCTGCACATCTCTCTCCCCTCTCTTTCCCCCCAACCTCATGATGGGTCTATGACAGAGGTTTTCAACCTTTTAGAGTCCACGGCTCCCTTGACCAACTACATTCTTTCTGCGGCACCCCTGTGGGGCTTGGGAGTCCAGTTATGTCATCCCTTGCTTTCAGAGCAGACAGTCTCTCACTCTTTTTCAAACACCCTCCCTTGTGGAGTGTTCCCTCAGCCTCCTCTCATCTCATCTCTCCTTGGGAGTTCGCTGGGTCTCTGAGTTGCCCCCCCCCCCCCCCCGTTATAATATACATTATTTTTAAAAGTTTGTGTGTGTGTGAGAGAGAGAGAGAGAGAGACAGAGAGAGAGAGAGAGAGAGAGAGAAATATGATGGTGATGATGATGATGATGATGATGATGATGATGATGATATACCCCACCCATTTGGCTGGGTTTCCCCAGCCACTCTGGGTGGCTTACAGCTTTCCGAATTAACAAGGTGTCCTGTGACCTTGTTCCTTTGAGCTTTATTGTTGGCCTTTGCAGTGTAATTTCATTGGGAATGCATTTCACAAAGAATAGATGGGGTTTGGGACAGGAGGTGGCCGTCAGCAATTGGCAGTTGGGAGTTGGAAGTGGGCTGGTTATCCCGTTAGTTCTATCTTGACGTCATCTGGAGGAGTTCCTAAATAATACTTGGTGTTGCCAGCCTGAGAAGTAAAAAGATTTATTTCCAACTATTTGTGTAAGGCAGATTTTTTAATCACAAATAGCTGATGTTTATGGCGTGTGGTTGTGTTTATGCTTGAATATATGCATTCTGTGTAGTGCAGCTGTGGTCAGTGCCTTATGGCCAATGCCTACAAGAAGAAAAAGTTGTTTCTCAACAGGCAGAGAAGCAAGGAACTGTCCGTGGTTGCTGGCAGTGATGCGAATGACAGCCACATTATTAATATGTTGCAGCAGAAACAGCAAGGCCTCTTGCAGCCCCCCTGAAGACAAGCAGACAGTCCTCCTGGTATCACTAGATACTTTGTTGTTTAATATGTGTGGCGATGTTCATTACATCAGAAGGACTACCACAATAATCTAAACCACAGCGGCCATGCGAATTGGTCTCATGTGGAGGTGCCGGTTAATGCAGTTGGCAGGTCGTGAGTCTGCTGGAAGCCCTGCACAGCCAGAATACATGTAGCTTGCTGAACCATCTGACCCAGGCCTTTGTTAAAGCCATTTCTAGACAACGACCAGTTCCAAGGGTTGTGTTTTGCCTCCCCCCCTCCCCCTCTACATTTTTAGAGCCTGTTTTCGCAGCAGTGATTGAAATGGCTGGATGCCAGCTAATCTCGCTCAGTTTCAGAGCCCAGCAATGGTTGCCAAAGGATGAACTACACATTAATTAGCTTGCTGCTAATATGCAAACACCATACAGAACTACAGAGCTCACTCTTTTGGGAGTAATCCTTTAATCGCACACCGTGTGTGCACATTTTGCTAGGATTTCTGACTTGTGATGGGATCAGTCACTTCACTTCCAAGGAACTCTGGGGCACAGAGTGTGGCGCCCCCCCCCCACAACTTTAGCTATTAAAACTTTTCAGTAAGTGTTGAATTATTGTTTTGCTACTTCAACGGTCATCTTCCTGCTGAAGATTTCAGTAAAGATTGCTTATTAAAAATTTAAAAAGACTACTCATTTGTAGCAGGGTGGATTTGATTTAAATCAAATCAATTTAAAACATGATTTAAATCAAATCAATTCAAAACATGATTTAAATCACTAGTCAGTAAGACTTAAATCATTTTTTACAGAAAGACTCATTCTTCCTGGTATAATCTTAATATTTACAACCAGATGAAGGTTTCATTTTTGGAATAGTAAAAATTCAGAGTAGTTTTTACAGTTATATCAAAAATTACTGATTTGGTTATACTATTAGAAATACACTGACAGATAATTATGAAATTATTGTGAGGTTTAATAAGTTAACTCTTTATATTTGGACAACTTTTCTGCTGTACTTTATTGGAAGGAGAAAAATAATCATTTCCTTAATAACAATTTAAACAATTTATTTAACTAAAACAGTAACATTATGACATATGTATCCATATTTGTTAACTGATGTGGTTAAACAGTTTTTTTTAAAAAAAAAAACTTAGTCTGAGTTTTAGCACACATGGAAAACTTAAAACAAATCCTTATTTCCTGATGAATAGCCTTAGGACTATAATGTAACTTAAACAGAAAACCAACCTTACAAATATTTTCCCTACAAAAGCATTTTCTTTTAAAAATCCGATTTAAATTTTAAAAATCTGATTTAAATAAAAAAAATCCATTTTTTAATTATTATTTTTTAAAATCGTTGATTTTTTTATCCACCCTGATTTGTAGGAGAGGAAAGATTTGCCCAAATTTAGGCAATGATTTGCAGGTTTCTAAAGCAACCCAGTAATGAGTAAAACCATGGGGAATGCAAGGTGAATGAGATTTAGACTTGTCCAACACCAAAACTACATGCCCTTGAGAGGTGGGGAGCTACTGTGCTCTGGCGGGGGACGGGGACAGGATAACAGTTGTGGAGTATGTGAAACTGTGGGATTGATAACCTATCCCTTTAAGAAAAGCTTTGAAACTGCTGAGAAAGATTTTGTTATGCAAGCGTCCTTTCCCATGGGAAGAGGAGAAGCTAACATGTTTTATTGCAGAACATACGCAGCTATACACATAGGTTCAACAAAGCGCAATAGATTTTGCTATAAAAATGTAACACAACGTTTCTATATGGAGACCATATAATGGTAAAGGTAAAGAGACCCCTGACCATTAGGTCCAGTCATGGCCGACTCTGGGGTTACGGCGCTCATCTCGCTTTATTGGCCAAGGGAGCCGGCGTACAGCTTCCGGGTCATGTGGCCAACATGACTAAGCCGCTTCTGGCGAACCAGAGCAGCGCACAGAAATGCTGTTTACCTTCCCGTCGGAGTGGTACCTATTTATCTACTTGCACTTTGACGTGCTTTCAAACTGCTAGGTTGGCAGGAGCAGGGACCAAGCAACGGGAGCTCACCCCGTCACAGGGATTCGAACCGCCAACCTTCCGATTGGCAAGTCCTAGGCTCTGTGGTTTAACCCACAGCGCTACCCGCATCCCATGGAGACCATATAAACGGCAGCAAAACAGCTGATGCTAAGCTTGCGCAACTGACATGAAATGTACCCAATAACCAGGATGAGGTAATGGGGGAATATTTCTATGCATATGATTGGAGAAAATTGAAATGTTTTGTGTAAAAACTTATAAATATCACCACCACCCCCAGGCTGCGAAGTCGCAGTTGCAGGCTTTTGCGGAGCTACCTCACTGTTACCTATTGCTTGGAAAGTAATAAATCAAGGGACTCTTATCCTCCCTGCTCCAGAGTTTTATGGGCCAGTCCTAGGAGTTTTTATAGCCTTTGGGGGCTTGCAACCAAAGGGGTTCCCACCTGCTGGACATCTGATTCTAAGGATCTGGGTGCACATGGGAGAAAACTCTCTTGGCAACTTAAGAAGTCTACTGATGGATCACTCCATGTAGATGCTTGGGAGAAGCCCACATACAGGATCTGATGTCAGCAGCTGACAGCAAGATTCATGAAGTATACTCCCTCAGCATGAGCTGTTGCCCAGAGTGTCTTGCTCCTCCCATCGAGTCAATTTTCTGTCTCAGATCCCTCCTGCCTGCCTGCGGTGAGTCCCAAGGGACGCTCTCTGTTTCTGCCTGGCTTTCTGTTCTGTTACATAGAGCAATCGCCTTGTTTTAGGGGTGGGAAGTGGAGCTGGCAGACTTTCAACAGACACTCCATCAGCTGGTGCTGGTGTTGCCTCTATTAAGTCTGACTCCTGCCCTTGCCCAGGGCTAAGGCTTCTTCTTCTTTGCCCTTGTTCCTCACCCTCCAGACTCCCAGCTTCCAGTAATTCCCAGCTCTCCTCCTCCTCCTCTGGGGTGTATCCTGTCTCCCACCACCACGAACCCAGGTCCAAATTGTTCTCTCCTGCATTTTCCCAGGAGGCCTCTTGGTCAGGCAGTCTCCACCACTCTTCCTCATCTAATCCTTGGCAGACCATGGAGGCAGAACATAGACATTGTGGCTCGTGACCATTGATAGCCTTGCTCTCCGTGAGTTTGTCTCATCGCTTCTTAAAGCCATCCAAGTTGGTGACTATCCCTTTGAGGGAAAGTGAATTCCATAGATAGCTATTTAGGATAATGCTTCCATTTTGAAATGTGTCAGGAAACCCAATTAGTAGCCTACTGCAGCTTCCTGTAGGCCAGTGTCCTTAAGGCACTTGTGCACTTCAGCTTAAACCACACCAAACTTTGTTTTTACTTGGTCATTTCCTTACATGTCTAAATATCTTACAGTCTTGTCTTACATTATTCTTGTGCAGCCAGTATTGTTGTAACAGACAAGCACCAGAGGTGCTCTGTTGGCATGCGTTCTGCCACTCCCAGCTGGTGAATTAAGACTCCCATTTCCCTCGCTTCCAGCCTGTGTACAAATAAATGGCACAAATCTTTTCAGTGTTTGCTCCATTTGGCAGAAGTTACTTGACAAATGACTATATAATGAGCCCTTTTCCAGATGTGTAATTTTTCACCTTATGTTTATGAGGCAATTACTGGAAACTGGTTTAGTTCAAGAAACATGAACTGCAGACGTCAATAAAACAGAAGGTGAGTTGCACAGGGAGTGGGGAGCACAGTTGGAGATTTTCACAGGTGAGCTTAAATATACCATGAGTTTAGTTGTGTGTACCTCAGTGGCGTGCTACTCAACACCCACCAACCCCTGTTGTTGGAAGCAATTTCACAAACCTAACTAGTTCTCGAGCTAGAGCAAGGAACTATTTGCTCCAACAGACTGAATAGCGAACACATAGCTGTCAACCGTCCCTTATTTGGCGGGAAACTCCCTTATGCCAGCACCGTTTCCCGCTGCTGTCCCTTATTGATGATGTCCCTTAAATTTCCCGGGTTTCAAAGGAAGCAGCTCCTCTCCCTCCCTCCCTGCCAGCCAGGGAGGAGGGAGGCTCCAACTGTGTTGCTTGGCTGCCTTGCTCACCCAATAAGGAGTCTAAGAACGACTGGGGGGGTGGAGCTTGCATGCCTTGTGCCGATCGAATCAGCCACGTTACCTAGGGACTCGCCTTTGCTCACTGCTTCCCAGCAGAGAGGTGACGGTGGTTTTCCTTGCTGCATCCCCTTTGCCGGGTTGCTGCGCTGTGGAGTCTCTCCCTGCTGTAACTGGAGATACCAGGGATTGAACTTGGGACTTTCTGCATCCAAAGCAGATGGTCCATGGGACTTCTGCATTATTATTATTGTTGTTGTTGTTGTTGTTGTTTAATTCACACAAAAGATTGCTTTAAATTTAAACTCTGAGTGTAATTTCTATCAAAACACACTAAATGTGTTAAATCCCAATGTGTTAAATTTAAATGTGTTAAATCCCAAAATATGCATCCTTCCATGCATTCTGCTATGAAAACTGTGTTGCACTTTTCAGGGAAGTGTAAAATCCAATGGATATTCTCAACCATGTTTTCTAGAAGCAGCCATCCTTCTCTGGTGAATGATCCCATGTTGGGTCATCTATGCCAAGCATTTACCTTTAAGCAAATAACACCGTGAAACCACTAATCTACACTCTTCTTATGCCACTCTTAATCCATATTATTTTCTGAGATACTTTGTTATTATATAAGACGTCCCTTTATGTCGCTAAGCATTTTTTCTCCAGCATGAAAATGGGAGTGGATCATGTCTCAAACCATAAGGCAACCGGTCCCCCTGAGGGTAGCCTAATCCATGCTTTATCAGAACAAAACAAAAAGAGAGCAATTCCAGTGCTTCCTGGGAAAGTCTTTATTGTAGCTTTTTTATTAAAAAAAATTGTTTTATTAAGTACAAATCAGAAAAACGTACATATTTACAACAAAAGAAAATACAAAAGAAAAAGAAAATACATATAACCAAGGAAAAAAATTAGAGAATATTTTGTCTCTTTCATATTTACAGTTATTTATACCTCTATAAAATACTATTCACAATAAAGAAGTGAAATAAAAGGTAAGGTATCAGAAAAAAAGAACAAAGAGAAAATAAAGAAATAGAAAATAAAAGAAGCTTTATTGAGCTACAATAGTTTTCCATCACTGAGCACAGGAGCCTGCTCTCCTTTTGTTGTTGTTCATTCGAGGGAGTTTTTTCCCCTTTTCCTTGTGCCATACTTTCCTTCGCCACTGTATGAACCCTTCATTTTGCTCTTCAACTCACTAAATGGTTGTTGTTGATGTTGTTGTTGTTGTTGTTATTCCGCTTTTCACTCTCTTGAGTCACAAAGCGGCTTTCATACCGTAAATAGCAGAACATCACAACCACAACATAAATCATAGAAAATAATTAACAAATCACCAGGAAAGCAAGTAAAGGTAAAGGGTAAAGGGACCCCTGACCATTAGGTCCAGTCATGGCCGACTCTGGGGTTGCAGCGCTCATCTCACTTTATTGGCCGAGGGAGCCGGCATACAGCTTCCGGGTCATGTGGCCAGCATGACTAAGCCGCTTCTGGCGAACCAGAGCAGCACATGGAAACGCAATTTACCTTCCCACCGGAGCAGTACCTGTTTATCTCCTTGCACTTTGACATGCTTTTGAACTGCTAGGGACTGTCTTGCCAGAGTGGTGCATGCTCTAGTTATCTCCCGCTTGGACTACTACAATGCGCTCTACGTGGGGCTACCTTTGAAGGTGACCCGGAAACTGCAATTAATCCAGAATGCGGCAGCTAGACTGGTGACTGGGAGTGGCCGCCAGGACCACATAACACTGGTTCTGAGAGATCTGCATTGGCTCCCAGTACGTTTCCGAGCACAATTCAAAGTGTTGGTGCTGACCTTTAAAGCCCTAAACGGCCTCGGTCCAGTATACCTGAAGGAGCGTCTCCACCCCCATCATTCAGCCCGGACACTGAGATCCAGCGCCGAGGGCCTTCTGGCGGTTCCCTCATTGCGAGAAGTAAGGTTACAGGGAACCAGGCAGAGGGCCTTCTCGGTAGTGGCGCCTGCCCTGTGGAACGCCCTCCCAGCAGATGTCAAAGCAATAAACAACTATTTTACTTTTAAAAGTTATCTGGAGGCAGCCCTGTTCAGGGACGTTTTTAATGTTTGATGCTGTACTGTTTTTAATATTCAGTTGGAAGCCGCCCAGAGTGGCTGGGGAAACCCAGCCAGATGGACGGGGTATAAATAATAAATTATTATTATTATTATTATTATTATTATTATTATTATTATTATTATTAGGTTGGCAGGAGCTGGAACCGAGCAACGGGAGCTCACCCCGTTGCGAGGATTCGAACCGCCGACCTTCTGATTGGCAAGTCCTAGGCTCTGTGGTTTAACTCACAGCACCACCAGGAAAGCAAACACCTTCTATAAAACACTGTTAACAAAACAACTTTTTAAAAAGGCTATAAACAGCACAGCCGCAAGAAAAGTCATATTATAAAATTCACAAAGTGTTGCAGCACTCCTAAGTTCCTATAGTTCTTCCCTGTAAAGCAGGTTTGGGGAATCTTTGGCCCTGTTGCTGAACTACCACTCTCCCATCATTCCAGACCATTGACTATATTTGCTGAGGCTGATGGGAGCTGTACAGTGGAACCACGAGTTGCGGACGTAATTCTGTCCTGGAGGCAAGTCTACAACTCAAAGCGTTCGCATCCAGAAGCACTGCGTCTCTGTGCGGCGCAATTTAGCGCTTCTACACATATGCAAGTGGTGAAACCCGGAAATAACCATTCTGGTACTTCCAGGTTGCCGCAGGACGCAACTTGAAAAGACGTAACCTGAAGCAGACGCAATGTGAGGTATGACTGTAGTTCCCTACACCTGCAGTAGAGCTATTGTGCTTCCAGAAATTCTTACATGTCCACCTGGAACGCAAACCATCCTTTTTCACCTTGGAAGCCAGTAGAGATGGGTCTTATGTTTATGTATTTCTTTGCTTTGACTTCCTCTCAAAGCATCTGTATTGCTGATTTCGTGCTGTTTACCACCACTGCGTTGCTGTACCCTCGGCATTCTCAAAGTCTTCTCACAGCTGTAAGCCTGTGAAGAGGCTAAACCGCATTTATTTTTCCCTGCAAAGAACCTGAGGGCCTTGTTTGTAAATATCCTTTCACAGTGAGGCAGCATGAATTCTATTTGTTCGCAGGTTATCCTGCAAATGCCAGACACACCTTGTACAAAGCAGGATTATGTTAATTATGGTTGGACCAATTATCTCCCTCCACCCTTTCAGGAGACTGTTCTGCCCCTGAGAAAATGGGGCAGGGGAATACCTGCATTATTCACATGAAGCATCACTAGTTTAAGCAACACCACCAGCCTGTTGGGGGCAGTCAAGCTACTGTCTGAAGTGGTGACACCACTTTTTTTGTTTAGAAAGAAGAGGCCCTCCGCCATCTGATCTAGTCAGCTCATGCACACATGACAATTCTTCTGTGCTCCCCACTCCAGGGAGGGAAGTTATTTTCATCCCATTCCTTGAAAGATCTGGGTCAAATACTCTAGCCCTGCTAGCACATATAATAAAGTAGAATGATAGCTGTGAAATCAGCTTCAGAAAATAGTCTATTGATTCAAGAAACATTGATTGGCCACCTTTGTTTTATTTCTTATTAAGATTTTTATCGGCTTTTTTTCAAACCAGGCACAATCAAATAGCAATAGAGGAGGACACGTAAGCCAGCTACCCTTCTCACCACCCCCACCCTAGGTCGCCCATTAGAAGAAGGTTTACGAATAGAGCCTACTGGCGTTTTACAAAAGAAGAGTTTGGGGAAAGCAATTAAAAATAAAAATAAAATACCAGAATGGCAGCAGCAGTACACTCAGGATTCCACTCATTTAGTTTCAGAGGACTAGTGTGAGCAAAGCAAGGTTTCGTGGAAGGCTTAAAGTTGGGTAGTGAAGTGAGTTGGCCCTTTCCTACCAAGACATGAAGAGTTATATGGGATGCTGTCATTCCTCAAGTACAACAGGACTTCCTCTAGTTGTGCCCCCTTCCCCCTCCCAAAAACAAAAACCTTCTCCAGAGGGCAGACCCTCAAAGTGTCTCTATTTTCCAGGGACAGTCCTTAATTTACAGAAGCCATCCCAGTTTTGATTGACCCTGGAATGGCCTGCTTTTCCTTAGGACATCCCTGTTCCCATCGGAGAAATGTTGGAGGGTCCCCAGGGCTTTTTTTCAGCCGGAACTCACTGTACTTCAATTCTGGCCCCTGTCAGGTGGGTTCTAAGAGAACGAGGGAGGTGTTTGTGGAGAGTTCTAGCAACTCTTTTTCTAGAAAAACAGCACTAGGTGTCCCTATTGTCATCAGAGAAATGTTGGAGGGTACAACAGTTCCATTTCAACAGTGTAAATCTGTTGGGAGAGCGGAATTGGCAGCATTGGGTACGGTCCTTCATGTATCTGTAAAGAACAACCACAGTGAGTCAATGAATGGCAGTATTATCTCCAATAGCAGTATCATCAGTGTGCGAAGGCACATCTGAGTCATTACAAAATTGCCAGCGTAGCTCTCGGCACACAGAAGTGCCTCTCGTGCCGTTGTAATAGCTGGCATGGGCGTTTCCAGGAAAATGCTTCCCACAATAAGTTTATCTGGCCAATAAATTTGTGAACAATTGCCGTAGATGCCCATTTAATTGCAAAGGACTCTGGGGCGGGTTCTGGGGTGCATACTCAGTTTCTGGGGTACCCTCACCATGCATGTTGGGTCTACCCATTGCCCAGTGGTACACAGTGATTTATTTATTTTTTTATAGGGGAACAGTTAGGGCCAGAGGCACCAGTTTGCAAGGGCGATTGGGGCCGATGTTGCATGCGAGACATCACCTTCTTCAGCTTCACGCCTCCCTCTCCAAGTTGGGCAGCAACTTCCTGGGCTTTGGGAAGAGGGTGCCAGGGCTCTTACAGGATGCTGAAATCCTCCTTCCCAAAAGGTGGTGGGAGGGTTCTTGGACCCATTAGAGCAGGCATGTCCAACAGGTTGATCGCAATCTACCAGTTGATCGTAGGACGTTTCTGGTCGATCCTTGTCGATTGCATAACCCTGATCGATCTCCCCCCACCCCACCCCAAAAAAAGCTCAACCACTTTGGTCAATCTTTTTAAAAGATATTTATTAAAATTTTCAAAATATTACAAAAATGAAAAAAGAAAAAGAAAAATACAAAATAAAAATAATTAAAAACAACTCAGTTTTCCCATTACTTATTTTTCATTAGCTTGTTTCCCGGACCTCCTCATGCCTCCCTTTTTTGTATTCCAATTCAGGTTGTTGGTTCAGCAAATCCTTCCCCTCTTTATTTATCCTAATCTTTAATCTTAAAATATTGTAACATTAAATCTTTACCTATTTAGTAATCCTTTTTTCATATTCCCTTATAATATTGCAGCTAAAAACCACTTAGTTTCTATCCAACATCATTCTAACATTCATTAATTTTACAATATTTCTGTAAATAATCTTTAAATTTCTTCCAATCTTCTTCCACCAACTCTTCTCCCTGGTCTCGGATTCTGCCAGTCATTTCCGCCAGTTCCATATAGTCAATCACCTTCATCTGCCATTCTTCCAGAGTGGGTAGATCTTGTGTCTTCCAATACTTTGTGATGAGTATTCTTGCTGCTGTTGTGGCATACATAAAGAAAGTTCTATCCTTCTTTGGCACCAACTGGCTGACTATGCCCAGGAAAAAGGCCTCTTCAAGAAGTTATATTTAAATACTTTTTTCAATTCATTATAGATCATCTCCCAGAAAGCCTTAATCCTTGGCACGTCCACCAAAGGTGAAAGAATGTACCTTCAGTTTCTTTACATTTCCAACATTTGTTATCGGGCAAATGATAGATTTTTGCAAGCTTGACTGGGGTCATGTACCACCTGTATACCATTTTCATAATATTCTCTCTTAAGGCATTACATGCCGTAAACTTCATGCCTGTGGTCCATAACTGTTCCCAGTCAGCCATCATTATATTATGTCCAACATCTTGTGCCCATTTAATCATAACAGATTTCACCGTTTCATCCTGAGTATTCCATTTCAACAGCAGGTTGTACATCCTTGACAAAATCTTAGTTTTGGGTTTTGGGTTCTGTTTCTAATTTTGATTTTTCCACCTGGAAACCAATTTTCTTGTCCGCATTATATACCTCCATTATCTGATAATAATGAAGCCAATCTCGCACTTTGTTTTTTAGTTTCTCAAAACTCTGCAATTTCAGTCTATCTCCCTCTTGTTCCAGAATTTCCCAATATTTTGGCCATTTGGCCTCCATATTGAGCTTTTTCTGTGCTTTGGCTTCCATCGGTGACAACCACCTTGGGGTTTTATTTTCCAATAAATCCTTATATCTTATCCAAACATTAAACAATGCTTTCCTGACAATATGGTTCTTAAATGCTTTATGTGCTTTGACCTTATCATACCACAGATATGCATGCCACCCAAATACATTGTTAAAACCTTCTAAATCCAAAATGTCTGTGTTTTCAAGAAGCAGCCATTCTTTCAACCAGCAGAAAGTTGCTGATTCATAGTAAAGTTTAAAGTCCGACAGGGCAAATCCACCTCTTTCCTTTGCATCTGTTAGAATTTTAAATTTTATTCTAGACTTCTTGCCCTGCCAGACAAATCTAGAAATATCTCTCTGCCACTTTGGTCAATCCAATGGGTAGATCACTGCCAGTTTTTTTATAGTGGGAGTAGATCACAGTCTCTTGGAAGTTGGAGATGTCTGAATTAGAGCATTATGCCTTTGCCTTTGCCTTTGCCTTTGCCCTTGCCCTTGCCCTTGCCCTTGCCCTTGCATGAACTGAGAATGAAAACCCAAGCACACTCAACACTCCAGTTGTGAGTTGCTGGGAGAGATTGGCAATTGTGTGCAGGCTCTCTTTTAAGGCAGCTTGTGTGCCACAACTGATCTTCTCCTTGAGGAATGCCTGATAAGCATCTGCGGGAAGCCATGGGGAATACAGCTTGAAAACTACTGATCTAAGAGAGACCTGGACAGTAGGTCAGTCGGTGCTTCCAGTCACCCACTTCATTCCTCCTACCCAGGAGCTGCCTGTCGTTGTTGTTTTTTATCCTGGCTAAAAGTTTGGGACGAGCAATGGGGAGAAGCGCAAAGACCAATAAGCCTGCCTAGACTTGCAGCTCAAAAGGTCCCTGACACAGCAGCAGCAAAGCCCCTAGGGAGAGCCTTGTAACAGATCAAAGAGGATATTGAGAAACATGGCGGAGCTTCTTAATTAATTTCTAATCCTTCCCCAGCCTTAATCTCTGTTCTCACAGGAAGATCTGGCCTTATATATTCCTTGCGCACATGTTTTTGTAGGCGGCGTGTGCTGCGTTCTTAGATTTGTGATTTGTTTGAAGCAATGTGTCAGTGGGTCAGCTGTTTATCCCGGGCTCATGCTGAAGTATTTTAGGCAGAGTGCAAGATGAAATGTCAAACCTACATGTTAATCACAAACATGCCCCCCAAAAAAAGAAATTTGAGAGGGGAGGGATGTAAATATGGATGTGGGCCATTCAATTCTGTGTGTGGATGTTTTTATTTCATCTGTGATTTATTTTATTAAAAAAATAAAATAAATACATATGGCTTATTTATTTATTTACTTACTTAATCAACTGTGTCGGTAAAGCGCACGTAGAAATATTTTTATTTGCCTGCAGCCTTTGCGATGGACAGAATTCATTATGCAGCATTTGATAACATTGTTTGGCTTTATGTTTATTTTTAAACGAAAAATCTGGCAGAAAGTAGCAGCAGCAGTATTTTAGTGAGTTTGAAATATATATATTTCAATCCATACATATCCAGAAAGCCGATCAGCAGGGTTTTATTTTTTACCATTTTTACTGTTCATTGCAACAGAGTCTGCTGTTTTATGGCATACTTACCGTGAACATTTTAAAAACAATTTTTTAGAAGACTCAGAACTCTGCCAGCCAACATAATTCATTTGTTCATGACATTTCTGGAACACCCATTGACCGAAGTATTAATTCTGTGGGTTGAAACCAATAAACCTATTTAAAAAGTAGTAGACTTCGGCTAGTTGTACCCAATAATTTAAATGGGTCTGTTCTGAGTGTGATAGCAAAGAATTTGGGATCAGAAAAAAATGAAATGTAATACAGTACAGTGGTACCTCTGGTTACATATGCTTCAGCTTACATATGCTTCAGGTTACAGACTCCACTAACCCAGAAATAGTACCTTGGGTTAAGAACTTTGCTTCAGGATGAGAACAGAAATCATGCTGTGGCGGTGCAGCGGCAGCAGGAGGCCCCATTAGTTAAAGTGGTGCTTCAGGTTAAGAACAGTTTCAGGTTAGGAACAGACCTTCAGAACGAATTAAGCTCTTAACCCGAGGTACCACTGTACTGTAACACTGATGTAAAAAAAAAGATTCATAACACAAATATAAATATAATAGGGGCTGCCTCTGCTTCTTGATTTGCTAGCCAACTGCACTTACCCAACTCCTGACTATTTCCCCAAACCCCTTCTTTGCCCCCTCCGCCTAGCCAGCCCCCTTCCCCTCTTTTATACCACCCCCCAACCAACACATTCCCTGAACCTTCCCAACCCCTCTTCCCTTACAACTCACCCAAATTTCCCATCCCTCATTCCTCACCCAAACTACTCTTTCCTTTACACCTGTGACAGCAGTAGGGGGTGAAGCTTTTTCTCCCCACCCTCCGTTCTAGGGCAGTGACCACAGAGGGAGCTCAGGAAAGCCTGCCCCACCGTGATCCTTTTAGCCTCGGACACTGGAAGCTGCGAACAGGAGGTGTCCTGATGAGGAGGGAGATGGGGACAGAGGCAGGCAGGATGAGGCTGGTGAGGAGGTAGGAGAGGGAGCCGATGGACAAGGAGGCAGGAATATCGCAGGTGGATGGAGGCAAGTGAGCGTGCAAGCTGCCTGGAAAGGGGAAGGTCTAAGCTGCCCTGTGCTGATCCTTTCAACTGCAGTATGATGACATTCTTACATTTTTGCTAGGGGCTGCCACCCCGTTCGATCCACCACCCTCCTTGCCTTGCCTTCTTCAGCTCCATGTCTTGCATAGATGAGTGAAGTCCAAGTTGTTCATCTCTGTTTGTCCTTCAGTCGTTTAGATAAACTTGTACAGTTTCTGATCAAATGCCCCGGTTACGTTTAAAACTCCTTTACCATTTCTTAACGGTGCACATGAAATTCTCACAAAAGTCTGTGTTTGACATTTTGAGGCAGTATAGGAGCTTTAAATTTAACTACTGCACTGGTACACGTTTGCATTTTCCATTAGCTTAGAGGGATACTGATATGACCATATGCACAGTCATATGCCGGGGAGGAATGGGACGGCGACTGCTTTTTTATTTAAAAGAAACGTGCATGGTTGTTGAGGTGCATGGCTTACATGAATCACGTAGTCAAGTCAAAGATGTAGAGAGTCCATGCACAGCTGTCTTTATGAAGTCCAGAAATCCTAGCTGAAAGCATGGAGGATAACTCATATACTGGTGCTGTTCTGTGTCCATGGTTAGGGGACTGGGTGCTTCAGAATCGGATGAGAAACTTGGATGGAGTTAAGTTCCAGAAGCATTCCTCTCTTAGACCTTCTGCATGCAAAGCACATTCTCTCCTACTGAGCTATGACTCTCCAGTCTCATTTTAGGGTTCAACCCCTTTCCCTAGAATAATAATAATAATAATAATAATAATAATAATAATAATAATAATAAATTATTTATATCTTTCCCTCCCCAGCCGAAGCCAGGCTCAGGGCGGCTAACAACAGTAAAATAATACAACATTCTAAAATCATTTCATTATAAAATTAAATCAAATCAAATTGATGGCAACCATTGGGCTAGAGTTCTGTGAAGATTGCCAAAGAAGGGAGTCAGGCTTTGCCCTGGCCAAAAGCCTGGTGGAACAGCTCTGTCTTGCAGGCCCTGCAGAAAGATGTCAAGTCCCGCAGGGCCCTAGTCTCTTGTGACAGAGCGTTCCACCAGATCGGAGCCACAGCCGAAAAAGCCCTGGCTCTGGTTGAGGCCAGCCTGACCTCTCTGTGGCCTGGGACCTCCAAGATGTTTTTGTTTGAAGACCGTAAGTTCCTCTGTGGGACATACCAGGAGAGGCGGTCCTGTAGGTACGAGGGTCCTAGACCGTATAGGGCTTTATAGGTTAAAACCAGCACCTTAAACCTGATCCTGCACTCCACCGGGAGCCAGTGCAGCTGGTACAGCACCGGAATGCATTCTGCACATCTTCTTCCACTTTTCATGGCCATGATGAGAGACAGGCAAATCACCAGTCTTCTACATGAATGCTGTTATTTGTATATGATCATGTATGTTATTGTCCACAGCTTCATTGACTGTTTGGAAAGCACACACATGTTTATCATTGCAAAAAAATTGAAATGAATTCCTCCCTATTTAATTAGACACACAGTGATCTGAAGTGTGACTTTCAAGCTCTCTGTTTCCTTTTGAGTCACATCTACAGCAGATGGTGTATGAAGATGCTTTAGCATTTATAACAAAAACACATAAATCTCTTCTATATTTGGAGAGAGAGAGAGAGAGAGAGAGAGAGAGAGAGAAATCATCATCATGAATATAGCTCTTTCAGTGTGCAACGTACTTTAAAAGCCCTTTAATTTGTTTGTTCCTAAACAACCGCGTGAACTTATTTACATTTTTATTCTGGGAACGGAAGACGAAGGATACATCACAAAAATAATTTTGCACATGTTTTTTGTAGTTTAACATGCCATAGCAGGTCCCGAATGATGTGGAAAATGCTTTTGTGTGCCCTCTGTGTTTAGGGCTACAACATCCATTAGTCCCAGCCAACATAGCTGGTGGTCAGGAATGATGGAAGTTGTAGGCCAATGCTTCTAGAAGGCACCAGGTCAGCAAGGCTGTGTTAAGGGCTAGTGAAGAGTCACTCTCATTCCTACATCCCCATAATAAAACATACAGAATCTTTGCTTTATCCTGCTTTTTCCTTGCATCTCATCTTTGCTCATCTTGGCCCGAGTTCATCCTCCTCATTCCTTCCTATGTTCAGACTGATTTCTCCAGTGGTTCAAACCTAAACTTGCCCCGGACTGCCATTTGCAGAATGGTGCCTCAATATCAAGTCTTTCATAAAATAGTTCAATAATAAAGATCTGCTATATGTTTTCAATTTTTGCAATTTCAGAAGGTGGAAAATCAATTTGATAATTTTACTTAAAAGTCTTAGGAGTTTATTATAGTCTATGTTCTTTCTTTTCCATGCCAAATATTCCTGCAGTCCCTCTGATTTCCAATAAACAAAGGATTTAATAGTCTTTAAAATGCCAAACCAGTTTAATAAATTCAATTTTCTTCTACAAAATATTGCTGTATTGATCTTGCCACTCTGTTTTTAATAAGCAGAGACGATACAGAATTGCTTGCTATGAAAGTCTTGGAAAGTAGGGCACAAACTGCTGCAGCAAGCAACTGACTTCATGCAGTTAATTTATACCACTGTGTAATCCATTGTTTTTTTTAGCTGTTGATATTTGTTTCTGGGGGAATCAGGGGAATACAGTGCCATGTTCTGAAATATTATTTTTTTCTGCTACACAGAGTTCTGTACTTGCTAATGACACCATTTCAGCAGAAGTAAAGAGTCCTAGAGATTGTGGCCAGGATCCAGGGGAAAGAGTTGTTCATGTGGCAGACATGAACACTCTGCACACACTAGGAAGTGTACTAGATGTTACTGTTCAGAGTACCCACTGCCAAAGAAACAAGCCTTTTAATAAACTCAACAGAGGCATATCTCTTTGGCAGCTGACCTGGTATTGTTTGTGGCTACAAGTGATTGACAGGGTGGCTCTGTCTGTCAGCTCCCTCCTCCTTAGTCCCAGTCTTGTGCTTGTACAACTCAGCAGGGAGGAGGAGGAAGAGGACAAAACTATAATTAGCTGTAGCGCCATCTACTGTTGGTCATCCTGGCTACCACCTCACCAGTCCCAATGAGCACAGCTGCTACTGGTAGTCAGCTGCTTCTGCAAACCATCCCCTTACACCCAGGTTATATAGATAGATAGATAAATGTTTTTATTAATTTTTGAGAAATCAATAAACAAATTTAACAAAATAAAACTTGTCGATCGTTCCACCAGTATTGAAAATAGTCCCAGTGAGTTTCAAAGAGGCCTTAATAGCTCTTTGAGCATAACAAATCAACTATTTCACTTAGTAAATCTGTCAGAAAACCTCTTGCCCCAGGTTGAGGCAAACTTACTGCATTTTGGCAGAGCAGTGCATGAGATCAGTTTTAACCAGCCTTTGACAAGGCTCAGAAGACCTTGTAAGGTAAAGGTAAAGGGACCCCTGAGCATCATGTCCAGTCACGGACGACTCTGGGGTTGCGGCGCTCATCTCGCTTTATTGGCCGAGGGAGCCGGCATACAGCTTCCAGGTCATGTGGCCAGCATGACTAAGCCGCTTCTGGTGAACCAGAGCAGTGCACGGAAACACCATTTACCTTCCCGCCAGAGCGGTACCTATTTATCTACTTGCACTTTGATGTGCTTTCGAACTGCTAGGTTGGCAGGAGCAGGGACCGAGCAACGGGAGCTCACCCCGTCGCGGGGATTCGAACTGCCAACCTTCTGATCGGTAAGTCCTAGGCTCTGTGGTTTAACCCACAGTGCCACCCACGTCCCAGAAGACCTTGTACTTGCCTATAAAATGCCTTCTACTCTCTTCTGGGTAAAATGTCCAGGTGAGACATTTGTGTCCAAGGCAATGCAGCACTTTTTAATTATTTTTTTGGCAACAGCAGCATAAAGGGACTGAATTCATGGTGCAGATGTAAAGGAGAAGAGGGAGCAAGAAGTGAAAAAGGAAGAACACAGACATATTTTCCGTATCGGTCAAATGTGTACTCTTGTCAGGCATCCCTCTCTCAGAGGGATTGTGCATAAGATCAGACCACATTATATTATTTGCAATTGATTTTTTTTATTATTTAAGAAGGGAAGAAAACCTTTTAGAAAATTGATTTGCATCTTTTCAAAGTAGTGTTTTACAACAGTTTAAAGCTTGACTTGCAGCAAGCAAAGCATGAGGGAGCTCTCCAAGGTTCTGTTTCTGCTGGCTCTGGTATTTTCAGAATGGGGAGAAAAAATACTTTCATTCTTTAAAGTTAGAAATGTCGACATTCCTCTCATAGTCTCATTGTGAAACTGGGAGTGTAGTTGAGCTCGATTTTCATTGATTAGACAGATATGGGAAGAGATGCTGTTCTGTAAGGGCTGGAATTATTAAGCTCAGTCTGCACACGCACACCCACAAGCACACCATTAAAAGTATTATTATTATTATTATTATTATTATTATTATTATTATTATTAGTTATATTTATATGCCAGCTTTATCTTCTGAGGACCTCAAGGTGGTGAGTACATGGTTCTCCCCTCCCCGCCCCCCATTCATCCTCACAAGGTGAGGTAAGTTAGGCTAAGAGACTGGCCCAAGTTTACCCAGTGAGCTTCATGGCTGAGTGGGGATTCAAACCCTGTTCTCCCAGGTCCTAGTCCAACACTCTAACCATTACGCCACACTGGCTGTTAATAGGGGTAGGGCCTGAAATGAGCACATTTTTACTGCAGCCTCTCAACCTTTGCGATCATTGCATTCCACAAAGGGTCTGCCTCAAGGCAAAATGAATTTTATTGAGGTCAACTTCTGAATCCAGCTGCGGAAATCTACACAGCTTCCCTTCCTCCTCCAATAGTAGAGAGGGAGAAATGAGATATGAAAAGAGGTTGGATACAAAGCCCTCCCATTATGTCAATCTGGCAGGGGAGAGAAATATGCTAGTGGAGTTGGCACTTAATTTGCCTGCATCCTTACCACCTGCCAACTTCTGCCTCATCTGGGACAAGACCAGACCAGCTCTTCTCTTCGATTCTCATGTTCTTTTGAGGCAGCCCCCATGCTTGCATCCCACCATATTCCCCCATGCCTTGTCCCTTGACCATCAGAGACAGCTGGGAGGTGGGGGCAGGAAGTTACATCAAGAAAAACCCCATTGCAGAAATGGAGTTTTGGTCACACTTCTCTTGACCCACTGTGACTAAGTACTTCCAATTCCCCAGCCACAGAAAGTCCTTGTGTTCTTGTTTTGCTCTGCTGAAGTAGTGAAGGACCAGGTTGTTACATAGCATGCCAAATTCAAAGCTGGCAAGCAGGTTCCAGGCTGATATATATTTTTGTCTGAAAGTCCGTGCTCCTCAAAATGAACTCACACCTGATTCATCTTGAGAAGTCTGTCCGTATTTTATAGGCAAAATCCATCCAGGACTCGAATGCTGCCCTTGTGGTTATTGAAAAGAAAATGCTTTTAGATATTGCTGTATTGTATCCAAAATGCTTTTGTTATTTGTTCATTTTTTAAAGGCACAGTTCTCCCCATTTACATGAGACCTGAGAATCAATAGCATTGGCTTGAGGTTGTGGATTCTAAGAGCTGGTGTAGACCAGAATGCTACTTGTGTGTATTTTGCTGGCAAACCCCGCAATCTCTAAATACGATGCTATTCATCTGTATTTAGTATTCAGGAAAGGTTTGCAAGAACAGGATGTAACATGGGAATAAGAGCTGGAAATACAAGAGGACCCAGATTCTAACATTTGCATCAGCACATCTGCCAAGAATCCCAGAGGGATATTCTTGCAGCAGTTGCAAAGCATCATGTACTAGCTTTGTGATCCCTCAACAATGGTCAGAATGCCCCATCTTCTTTGTTACTCCATGTTTGTTGCAGTTGTGAAATCTCAGGACTGTATCCAGGGAGAAAAACTATTATAAATCACCTGTTCATGGAACCATAGCCCCTTGTAGTGTAAAATCTTAATGTTATCTGGCTGGAGAAAATAAGGGGCTATTCCATCGTCCAGCCGTTAGCACTAAACACTGTAAGCTCCACTAGATCTGCAGTAGTCTTCATAGTAACTAACATGCCCAGGCTGCCGAATTAATATGGTAATGTGACCATAATAAGGAACTTTATTGTCCCTGAAAGACAGCATGTGGCATATAAACCCCATGGGGTGTTACAGTGCATCAGGACACATTCCATGCCTTTAATTGCTCATGGTACATAATTATCTTATGACTGGCATGACCCTGTGGTGCTTGTATTAGAATTCTGTTTCTCTCTTTCTCTCTTCCATACAGAATGGCACATCCATTATTGAAGCCCATTGTCTTGATCACAGGGAATTGACATATTGTGCTCATTAGCCACTAAAATTGGACTTCATCATTTCTGTGGTTTTCTCCAGGTATCTCGGAGATGAGCAATTTAGCAAAGTAAACACCCAAACTCTTATTGCAGAGGTAATGATGAACAGCAACAAATAGGTCTTTAACTGAAACCTCCCCCGCCCCTTTCAATCTGAATTTTCCCCTCCCCTCCTTTTAAAATCCATGATGCTTATGAAACTAGGGCACCTTAGGTGGAGCTTTCTTTCGACTAATTAGCATGGTTCCCCTTTCAAATCCTTCATTCTCCATGAGATGAAAACATTATTTAAATCATTCCATTCATCTTTCATATTTGATCGTTTTCACGCGAACTCCCCCCCCCCCAATCAAACATTGGATCCATTCTCTGTTGTTCTTCAAAGCTAAGCACTTACATGGCAGCTCTCACTCAGTAAGTGACACATTATCGATAACTCCGTTGCTTAGCTTTACATCCCCTTTTTTTTCTGTGAAACTCGGGGCAAATCATTGGCTTTTTGCCAGGAAAGCATATCTACTAGAAATATAATTTATCTCATGACCTTCAAGCAATCTGCTGAGACTGCACCCTGAAAACTCAAAGCTGTAGCCTGGAAGTATACTGGAGTCTTGGGACCATATTCACAATTGTTTCAGATGGCTGATACCAATGCCTTTGCAACTGTAAGTCACAGATTATAATGGTATCACTTACCCAAAAGATTATGTTTCTTTCTTTCCTTCTCAGCACAGGGAAGTAAACATAGTATGCATTTAATAACTAGTATGCAATGGGCTCACAGTGCTCTCTGCTGGGTGTGACGAAACACTGCAGGCAACATACCTGAAAAACAGTTTTGCAGGCTGTTGTGTTGGCATTTAGGTACCGTTGGCAAGATCCTATTTGTAATTTTTAAAGAAATCTTGATGCGCCGTAGTGTATGAGCTCTGTGCCTATATGTATCCATGAAGCAGATTCTGGGCGACCAGACTGTAATTTGGCGATATTCTAAATGTATTTGTTGGGAAATTGTCAGTACCTGAACTAACTATCTCAGGAAAGGAGTCTGAGGAACTGGGGCAAGCAGTGATGACAAGAGATGGAGTTCACATATCTAAAATAAACAGATCCACCTGAGAGTTCTTAAAGAAGTCAAATGGGACCATTCCGATATTCTAACAAGAATGCATAACTTATCCCTAAGATCAATCTCTGTCCCTGTGGACTGGAAGAAGCAATTTTAAGGAAGTGATTTCAAAGGGAATCGCGGGACTTATGGGTAGGTTAGCTCAATGTCTGTTCCAGGAAAATCATCCAACATCCTAATGGTGGATTGCAATGTCCATCTGTCACACTTGGCCTACAGGGGTGGGGACAGAGAAAGATCTACTCCCAGGTCAAAAGTGACCCTCATTTTTGCCTTTGCAATGTAGGGGAAGAAAGATGGCTTCCACTGTGAAGCAATTGTCATCATGTCCCATCATCCCCAAGAGCTTTTGTGGTCCCATTTGGAACATTTGTGCTTGCGGTTGGAGTTTCTTATTGCTCAGATGCCGTGTTTTCTGCCCTCAGTCTGTCTCATAGGACAGCAAGGCAGTTTGTATATGAGCAGGCCTTTTTTCTAATTTGGGGGGGGGGAATCACATGTGAAAATAGAAACAAGACAGAATGGCCTCTGGAAAAATTGCAAAAGCGGCATGAAAAATAAACTGAACCATTATACACTAAAAACAGTAGGAGGAAAGAACAAGAGGCGAGTAAAATGCTTGATTTACAAGTCTTGAGTAAGAGTCTCGAACAAGTTGACAGGGGAAACAATAGATTTGCTTGATCTTAGGAGATCATTTGTTCCAACCCTTAGTACTGGACTTTCCTCATTGCTTAATCAGTGGACATTATTATTATTATTATTATTATTATTATTATTATTATTATTACTATTATCATTATTTATTACATTTCTATACTGCCCTTCATCCAAGTATCACAGGGCGGTTTCCTATGACTTTGTCATTTGTGCTTCATACTACTGAAGCAATATTGTTAACAAAAAAAGTGCCCCAGCTTTTACTGTAAACCCCTTCCATATTTAGAGGGCAAGTCTAAGAGGATAACAAGAATTCCGAACATCTTCCTTCTGTCTATGAGGTTCATTACCGGCAAACCTAAAGAGAGCTCCCAGACTCTGGTGCTGGCACCAGAAGAACATCCCTATATCCATTTACACAATGCGGCGCCGAACTAAATCAGGTGTGAAATCCAAATAGTGAAAAACGATACCTCATTTTTGCTAATGGTTGCTGTTGCGTAATTCCTCCTTTAATCTACAGTCTGACTTTTAATAGGAACCAAAGAGCAGCAGTTAATGGCATTCAGGAGCTTGCTCTCCACCCCCCTTTTCTTTTCTTTTCTTTTTTTTTTTACAAACAAGAACATTTCTCAGATAGCATTTCACTGGACAGGACTGTTGTATGAACGACATGCACTCACTCTGTGGTAAATAGAGAGCAATTACGTAAATATAGGTAGCATGAGAAATTCCATTTGGTTGCAGTGTTTTAAGAAGTGGGAAACTCCTCAAAGATGGCTTAACATAGTTCTTTGTCCCAAGAAGCAAAACATACTGATCCTGAAGCAGCTCTAGTTACATTTTGTTGTGCTGTTGTAATCCTTCTTTGGGGCTCCCATAGGCTTGGCCACTGTGGGCACAAGATGCTGGTCTAGATTGCCTGATCCAACAGACTCCTCTTATGTTTTTATGTTACGTTGTGTTGTGTTGTGTTGTGTTGTGTTGTTGTGTTGTGTTGTGTTGTGTTCTTAAATGAGCAGTTTCCTAAGGAATTATAACTGTCAGAGAACTGAAAATGCTGTACATGAGATGTTGTAGGTCCACATCTGTCAGGGAACTGACATCAGAGCGAGAGGCGAAGGGAGGGCTCCCAGATTCTGCGGGCGAAGGACCCAGCACCAGGGGGAGAAGCAGCTTGGTAGAGGGGGAAGGAAATCAGCGCAACACCCGGGATATGGGGGAGGCGGAGGGAGAGTTCCGGGATTCTTCTCTGGACATCAGTGAGGAGAGCACAGGTCCTCCACTACCCACGCCCTCCCTGCGCAGAAGACTCCCGCGCAGTGAGAGAAAGAGGCGTTTGGAGTCAGACAGCTTCTATGCTGGAAGAGGTTTAAGAAACGCCCACAGACAGATTCTGCTAGTGACTGAGACAGCCGCGCGGAGATGGGCTGTGCAGTCAGAACGGTTTAACCAAGGCAATTAAGCCTAGAGAGGCGGCAGTTTACGCACGAGTAACTCATACCCATTACAACATCTGTTCACCACAACACATTCCACATACATTAGATGTATGGCTGATGAACTCACTGCATCATTCTGAATGAACAGGCATGCCCCCACGTGCTCCAGTGTGGACAGCAGTGCTTTTTTCTGGGGGGACGCAGGGGGACGCATACGCCTAAACATTTTGTAAATCTAACAGGAGAAGAAACTAACAATTTTAAAAATTTTAGTTTCTTCTCTAGCACAGTGAATCGCCAGTTCCATTTCATAGCATGGTGAATCATCAGTTCCGTTGCTACCCCCAATGGCGGCCTCATTTCCTGTCATGGTGTTTCCTGAGTCTCAGGCGGAAGTGAGTGTTTAATGTGTGAAGTAGGAGTTGGAATCCAGCATGGTGATTGGTCAGTTTCGTTGCGCCACCTCCAATAGCGTTTTCATTTCCTTCCCCAGTGTAATGCATGTACTTTTGTCCATTTACTGCATTTATTTTTCCTGTTTTGAACTATAAAATGGTGATTTTCTTGAGTCAAACTGAGAGTAGAAAGAAAGCACTGGTGGACACTATTCCTCTGTCCCCAACCAGATGCTTTCAGGATGCAGTTTTTATTAGCAGGAAGATTGCTTGCCTGGAATCCTTTTTTAAAAAAATAATAATAATGCTGTGCACTTTTCTCCAGTCATTTCAGGCCTTGCCTTCCTCTTCTCAGGATTTTCTCTCCAAAATTATAATCGCTTATGACATTATCCAATGAAGAGTAATACATATATTTATCACTTTTGCCTAGTCCTCAGATTATTTCACCAAGGCTGACAGAGCCATTTGAGGAGCTAGGTTCTCCAAATCCTCTCTAAACTTACATTTGAAATCCAACATTTCATAGCTTGGGTCATGATTAACTTGGCTACTTCGTGCCATGTCAATAAAAACAAGCTCAGCACTGCTTACGTGGTCACGACAGATGCCAACTTGAATAAACAGTTCTGCACATCAAGTGATTTCAGATGTTGAGCGTTTTTCCACCTTTCCAATTTGGCCATGCCACTCTTTTTTTTTCTTTTAATAAGAAACAGAGCATAAGAGAGTCACAATAGGAGCATTGTGTGGCTCAGCAGCAGCATAAGTGTACTGGATTACCTATACTTCTGCTGATACCGTACTACTCCAGATGGAGCATGGGTGGCACTGTGGTCTAAACCACTGAGCCTACTGGGCTTGCTGATCAGAAGGTTGGCAGTTCGAATCCGCGCAATGGGGTGAGCTCCTGTTGCTCTGTTCCAGCTCCTGCCAACCTAGCCGTTCGAAAGCACACCAATGCAAATAGATAAATAGGTACCACTGTGCTGAGAAGGTAAACAGCATTTCTGTGTGGTCTGGTTTCCGTCACAGTTTCCCGTTGCTCAGAAGTAGTTTAGTCATGCTGATCACATGACCCAAAAAGCTGTCTGCAGACAAAGGCCGTCTCCCTTGGCCTTTGACTGGACTTAACCGTCCAGGAATCCTTTACCTTTTTTACTCCAGTCAGATGAAAACGCCACAACTTTAGTCAGTGCTACACAACATGCCCATGCCACAGGATGATCTTAACAGTCACTCAACCAACTGCATTAGCCATTGCATAAGAGACAGTGGCAGTACATCAATGATGGTATGTGTGTCATCTTCTGAAAGAACACAGGTGTACATTGGAGGGGAAGAGAAAGGTTCTGCATAATGAAAATTGGGGTGCATCCATTTGGCAGCTCCCTGTGCTCTCTGGTTGGCTGAAACTGGAAATGCACCAATTTGGGCACACACAAAAAAGCAAGTACCTTTTTATCCTGAGCCAAAAGCACAATCCATGCCATGCAGATTGCACAACCTACATTTGTCCTGTATTTGTTCCCTTTTGTCATGCCACTGCCTTGAGAGCCATGTTCTGTGTCTTGAAATGCAGAAAGAGCTTAGCCTTCTAAAGGACGCAGATTTATTTTGTACCCTAGTTTGTTCCCTGCGCAATTTTTATCCGTAGACAAAGGATGTTATTGTGAATGAAGAACTCTATTGTATGCACAGCAATGGTAGACCTTGACATTTGTGTTAGAGACGCATTTGAGCAACACGGAATGCTGAATAAAACTCAACAAGAATCCAAACAGGCGGTTGTATCAGGTGGCTTTCCATGTATGGCTGGTGATTGGAGGCTCAAGACCTAAAAAATATAGCTTGGGAGTCAATGTTTTAAGAATATTTAGAATATTTAGAATATTTAGAATTCAGGTGTTCATTTCAGGGTGACACTGGTAGGCCAAGCCCAGCACATCACTTCTCCTGTCTTTACAGTCCTCCATGAGTATAAGAGCAAACTTCTCTACTTGTGGACACTCCCTATATGATTTAAAACCCCACATGATTTACTGCTGGCCAGCTTTTTGCAACCTTGAGTTCCCAGATATTGTTGCTGTTGTTGTTTAGTTGTGTCCGACTCTTCATGATCCCATGGACCAGAGCACGCCAGGCACTTCTGTCTTCCACTGCCTCCCGCAGTTTGGTCAAACTAAAGCTGGTAGCTTCAAGAACACTATCCAACCATCTCGTTCTCTGTTGTCCCCTTCTCCTTGTGCCCTCCATCTTTCCCAACATCAGGGTCTTTTCCAGGGAGTCTTCTCTTCTCATGAGGTGGCCAAAGTATTGTAGCCTCAGCTTCAGGATCTGTCCTTCCAGTGAGCACTCAGGGCTGATTTCCTTAAGAATGGATAGGTTTGATCTTCTTGCAGTCCATGGGACTCTCAAGAGTCTCCTCCAGCACCATAATTCAAAAGCATCAATGTGTCGGCAAGGTGATGTCTAGGTTTGTCATTGCTTTTCTCCCAAGAAGCAGGCGTCTTTTAATTTCATGGCTGCTGTCACCATCTACAGTGATCATGGAGCCCAAGAAAGTAAAATCTCTCACTGCCTCCATTTCTTCCCCTTCTATTTGCCAGGAGGTGATGGTCCCAGATATTACTGAACTCCAACTCCCATCATCCCTAGCCAGCTAGGCCAATGGTCAGGGACAACGGGAGTTGTAGTCCAACAACATCTGGGGATCCAAGGCTGGGAAAGGCTACTCTAGACCCTTGCCAGAAATCATCCTACACTAAAATAGACCTCAATGTAATATCGGTGTCTGCTTCATTGTGTTACATAATATATTTTGCAGCCTAAGTCAACCTTATGAAGGCTTACCATGGCCAATGAAAATGCTATGTTAATGGTATTTATATATTTACTTTCCGTCTTACTCAATGGGTACTTATAATTTTGAGGCTGTTACCAGGCTCACCCTCCAGTTCAACTGCATATGTACTGTTTGAAGCCTGTAAGTTAGTTGCAGCAGCCTTAGCAATCAAAAGAAGGGGAGCAAATTGGCCAAGGCTGGACCACAATGGAAGCTTGTACACTAGCTTTTTCCAATTTGGTAGAAGTTGTCGGACTAAAGTTTCCATCATCCCTGGCCATTGCCCATGTTGGCTGAAGCTGATGGGAGTTATAATCAAAAACATCTGGGGGGTCAACAAGTTGGAGAACGCTTCTCTATCCTTGCAGTTGCAGTCCATTTTTAAACATGCTTGGAGGAAACTGAGCTTTTGGACTGATCTCTGCCTTCATGGTACAAAAACTGCCTTGGTTGCCATGATTGATGACATTTGTTGTTAAAGAGATAGCAGGAGGGCAACTCTGCTCGTTCTCTTTGACTTCTGTTGCTGTTGATGCCATTGACACAGTAGTCTCTTGGGCTGACTCCAAGACGTGGGGTGGCACCACCAATTTCATGGTGGTTCCATTCCTACTTTCAGATAATAGCAGATAGGGACAGCTATTTCCTGGCACCATGAGAATTAGCCTGTTGCATTTTGCACAAGTCCATTCTGTCCTGCCTCCCACCAATGCTGCTTAACATCTGTATGAAGCCACTGGGAGATGTGATCAGGAGTTTTGGGGTGAGGTGTCTTCAGCATGTGGATGACACACCCAGGTCTATCTTTCCATACCTCCTGCATCAGGAAGGGCAGTTCAGGGAGTGGAAACCACTGAGGTCATCTTGCTCAAGGGCCCTCCAGAACCTACAGCTGGTGCTGAGAACTTTGTCCCAGGAACAAAGTCCAGAGAAAACCCATGTAAACTGAAACTTATGAAACACACCTGTCAGTCCTTGCAGTATGATGTTCCAGGGACTCTAGCGAAGCAAGCTGAGATCAGCAGTCAGTCGAACAGAGTTGTAGCTCTTTAGCTAGGACAGGCTAGCAAGCCAAGCAGACTGATCAGGCAAAAGCAAGTTTCCATGGGGCAAGTGGAAAAGAGTACTGATGCAGATTGCTGCCTGGATGTCTTAGGAATACTTCCTAAATTGCCCCAAGAGAGCTGGTCAAGAGAGCTACACTTAGAGTACTCTTTTGTGTATTTTGCTAGCTCTCCCTTATAATCCATAGAGAGATATTAGGTTTGTGTTAGTACTCCGATTGAACCATTTTTTTAAAAAGAATGCAAGGGTAGCCTAATTTAAGTTTTGCACCCAGCTGAGTAAGTAATGGGTTTTTGAATATATTTCAAGAGCATTCAGAAGTGAATTAAACATTTAGCAATGTGCCGTTTCAGAATAGCAAACTGCCTTTTCAACCAATGAGGGGTGCTCGGTTGCTCAGCGTTTTAGAGCTCGGATTCAGTGAAGCAAGCCCTCATTGAAATATTAAAGCAAATCTGATATTTGTTTACTACACATGCAAATATCAAGGTAATAAACTAGAGGGCAAGCACAAAGCTCCTCGACTTGTGGGTTCCCCCCCCTCTCCAGGCATTAATAAATGACTTTATGTGACAAATAGAAACTTTTTACACTCTTCCTTTGAAATTAGAAACAGGGTGTAAAGTACCTGTGTTGATATGATGATGCAAAACTCTGGATGGCCAACCTTAATTTCTATCACAGCATCTCTATAATGCAACCTTTTTTTTTTCTTACAAGGGAATGAGCAACAACAGAACAAGACCTTTGAGCACAGTAATTGCTATTACGGGTAAAATGACACAGCAGCACGGTTAATGATTATGGTGCGTGATGTACTAACTATAGGGTATCATATGTAATTGTCAAGACACTCCTTTCAAATTAAAGCTCAACAAAGCATGCCATAAAGCATGCTATAGTTCCCGCTATTTAATACAAATTAGCATAATTTAAATGTACTGTTTGTATCCAGCCTGGTGATTTATTATTTTTATTTTCCTAACAACTGCTGAGAAGAAAAATGATTATTACCTTGAACTCGAGCAAGAAGGAATTGTACAATCCACTAGGAAAAAAAGTCTCCAGCATGCGTCTTAGTGGCATGAATGGGTGCTATACTGGAGCACTGTTTTAATTATACTCTTTAGATGCAATTTCATTTTTTCCTTTCACTCTCAGAGTCCTTGGTCTGATTGTCAGCAAACAAACATACAGGCAACAGCCTGGTTTTATTGACTGGGAAATCAGCAGGGATGGGGTGGGTCATAAAAGATCTTCTGCAAAATTTTATTTTTCCATAAAGAAAGGGACTAATGACAGCAAGTTCTTCCAAAGATGAGGTAGATGTAGAGTGGATTGGGGAGTTTTTAGTTTTTGTGCTCTTCCTGCTCTCAGCTTTTTCAGGTAGCCAGCAAGAAATCACAATATGCTGGATTTGAGGCCCAAGGGAGGGTGACTTGCTGGAGCAGTCATTTCAATTTTAGGAGTACTGTTGTCTTCTTGGGCAGGACCCATTCATCCCAATGAAGATTGAGCAAGGTGATGGGAAGGGCAGATTGTCCTTCTTTGCCTTTACAGTGGCATCAGTAAAAACATGCATCTTTTTATTTTATTTTTTAAAATGCATTGATTTCCTTCATAGTTGAACAATAAATCTATTTATGCACTGGTGGTCTCGATCACGACCCTCCACACTGTTTGTTACTTTAGCCTCCCACTGCTACCAGTGTGTTTTGGAACTGAAGCTTGTGAAAGGCAGGAAATTGTGTTTCTTCCCTGCTCTGCTACTATCATCCGGGTGTGAACATAATTCTCAGTGTGTCGGAGCAGTTGGAGTGTCAGATTGGGACCTGGCAGACTAGGGTTCAAATCCCTCACCGCTATGTAGCTCACTGAGCAATACACTCAGCCTCACCTGTCTCATGTGGTTGTTGCGAAGATGGAACTGGGAGGTGGAAGAGAACCTGGGGTTCTTTGGAGGGACGGCACAATATAAATGTAATAGTGAAGGGATGGAAATAATATACAGTCATACCTCGGGTTGCAGACGCTTCAGGTTGCGTTTTTTCAGGTTATGGACCGCCGAAACCCGGAAGTAACAGAACGGGTTACTTCTGGGTTTCGGCGGTCCGCATGCGCAGAAGCGCCGAATTGTAACCTGCGCATGCACAGATGCAGGTTGCGAACGCTGCAGGTTGCGAACATGCATCCTGCATGGATCATATTCGCAACCCGAGCTTCGTGTAGTGCAAAATGCCCAGGTATGTCAGTGATCTAACAGTGAAACCCAGTGGCTATCAACCACAAACAGAAACATGAAGAAAGGAACCGGGCTATTTCCTTTAAATGCAGAACATCCAACCAAGATGGAGATTGTAATAGTTAGTAGTGATTTTTCTCTGAATTAGATGAGTCGGAGGAAGAGATGTGAACCATCCATGTTGTAGTAACTGTCGTGGAGCAGATAGGTGTGGCTTGCTGGGTGGAGTCCAGCCACTACACAAGCTTCCGGTCAGATGGGTCACTCTTGCTTACTGGGAGGGTAAAGAGGGACAAGGCAGAAAATGCACTGGCCAGAACAATGCATTTTCACCATAGTGATCTCCCTCCCACTCCTGAAAAGCTAGTGTACTTCCAGGAAGTTAGCATAGTGACTTTGCCTGCCCACTAGCAACTGACTTCTGGGGACAGAAGTGTTGCCCTCAGTGATGGCAAGGAGGATGTAAGGTTGTATGCTTATCTTACATGTTTTTTAAATCTGTATATTTGCAAAGCTAGTCTACTCTGCTTTTAGCCAATTGTTTTTTTATAATTTTTTCAGTGAGAATAAATGAGTTGAATCTTTGATATGTTTAAATGCAATGTAAATAATTAATCCTTCCAATGAAATATTCCCCTTTCTCGGGCCCAAAATCCGGTAATGAAGTCATTATTCAAGTCTCGTATAAAGGATACTTTCAAACTCCTACTTATTTAGAAGCACACTAATCGCATTTATTGTGTTCCTCACACACTTCCAGCTAAAGTGTGTGTATATATCTTACATATTTTGCATGAAATATGTATACTTATTAAAATAATTCAATATATAATGTAATGCTCAAAGCAGGGAAATGAAGCCCTTATGGGTTTGTGAATTTCCTCACAGCCTTTTTTAAAAAAAAATCTAGATCAACAGGAGACAGTTAAAAGTAAAAACAAACAGAAACCAAAACTAAATAAATTTCAACCTTGAAGCAAGCCAAGACTTGCAAAGTTCATGCTTTTTCTTCCCCACTTCCATTTTGTTTAGGTCAGTGGGACAATGTATAACACAGGGAGGCATGTTTCTCTACGACTGGACAAAGAACATTTGGTCAACATCTCTGGAGGACCCATGACATACAGCCACCGATTGGAAGAGATCCGGTTACACTTTGGAAGCGAAGACAGTCAGGGATCAGAACACCTTCTGAATGGACAAGCTTTCTCTGGAGAGGTATGTCAATATGCTTTAAGCTCTGCAGAGAATTTTATTTTATTTATTTTTTAAGATCCCTGGGGAGCTGACTTGCTCATGTTTCTATCCTCAGCACAGGATTTCTGCACTTTGCGAAATATAAAAACCATCAGTTATGTAATGGGAACATAGAAATTCTGCAGCTAGAATACACTATGCACATTTAGCTACACTTGCTTATTGTTCTATTTTTCAAGCAGTTTGCTTGGTTTTCTTTCTGGAATCAGTCGCTTGCCCCTGGTGAAAAGGATGTGCTTGTTGCAACTCCAAACCACAGAAAGAAATAGTTAAAGGGTGTACAGAGGCGCGCCTGTTGCTTTCAAACTGTGTTCCCTGGAAGCTTATCAGGGGTTACTCAAAGAGAAGATCAGCAATGGGGGTGTGGTGAGCCAACTCCCCAGCAAGACAGCTTGCCAACCACAACCAATATCTCTCAGCAGAGGCAGAGTTACCTGCTCCGACACCCGGAGAGGCACATATGCTGTGCACCCGGGGGCAGGGGCCATGGGGCAGAGCGAGCGTCTCAGGGGCAAGCTGCCCATGGGAGCAGAGCAAGCCACCCATTGGGGGTGGAGCGAGCCACCCATGGCGGGCTGCTACCTGGGCGGGAAGAAAGGAGCCATGCTGCTTTGCCAGCAGCCTTCCTCCCTTCCCTCTTCCTTTTGACAGCTCGAGGGAGGCTTCCAGTGTGGTGTAGGGGTTAAGAGTGGTGGACTCGTAATCTGGTGAACCAGGTTCGCTTCCCCGCTCTTCCACATGCAGCTGCTGGGTGACTTTGGGCTAGTCACACTTCTCTGAAGTCTCTCAGCCTCACTCACATCGCAGAGTGTTTGTTGTGGGGGAGGAAGGGAAAGGAGAATGTTAGCCGCTTGGAGACTCCTTCGGGTAGTGATAAAGCGGGATATCAAATCCAAACTACTACTACTACTACTACTACTATTCTTCTTCTTCTTCTTCTTCTTCTTCTTCTTCTTCTTCTTCCCCCCTCCCCAGGAAGCAGCCTGGGAACGGGGGACAATGGCACGCCACCTGCCCATGACTCCCAAGCCTCCCCTGAGCTGTCAAAACAAAGGGGCAAGGCCCCCCAGCAAAGCAGTGCAGCTCCGCCCCTTCCCCCGATGGCTCAGGGTAGTCAGTGAGTTGAATGTCACCCCCCTCAGTGATGTCACCCAGCGTGGACCGCCCCCACCAAATCCCCTTCCTCCGCCCCTGTCTCTCTCCAATCCACAGCTACTGGTTCTCGCCATCACCCAGTGTTAGTTGAGAATGCACCCAATAGGCTTCAGCTGTGCCCTTGAATATACCCCAGATTCCTCTGCAGGACACAGCAGAGCATTCCTGAGCAGACATGTTGATGTGGAAGACTTACCTAAAGACAGGACACTGGGGTGGAAGGCAAAGAGTCATTGCTGTAGAGTCAAATGCCTTTCTAATTTCAGAGGTCTTACAGCGGGAAACACAATAGTTTCTAGGCATTTTAATAGGTCTATCTATAGGCTCTCAGGGTGGTTTTTGTTTGTTTGTTCTTCACAAGCAAAGAAGGACCCGTAATGAAATCAATCAAGATAATCTCTTGCCTCAGAGAAATGAACGGGATTTGTATGCTTATCTTACTTGTTTCAGTGAAGCTTTCAGTCTGCATCAGAGCTCTGGGCAGTCTTGTCAGGAATCCGGTCCAACCCAAAGAGCAACAGGAGAGGAGGCTGGCATCTGCCCATATTTAGTATGGGACCCAGCAAACCATCAGATGGAAGGTCATGCTAGAACAGAAGTCCAGCCAGCCATTAAGTCAAACAGGCCTATCATAATGCTGGAAGATTTGTACTCAGAGGGATTGGAGGAGGGCGTATCAGGCATAGTCAACAGAGGGATGTGGTGTTGTGGTGGTGCGCTCCCAACAACAGCAGCATTGCTGCTTAGTGGGGTGTGACGTTAACATATGAGAGTGCTGGAGGTTACCCAGGGGTGGAGTCAGAGGGACTATAAAACCAGCTCTGGGAGGGGCAAAGGGAGGAGTTCGTTGGGTGGTTGGTTGGAGTGGGAGTGAATTGGGGTAGAGTCTGTGGGGAGGTTGAGTTAGTGTAGCGAAATAAGCTGCGTCAGGAACAGTTAGGGGCTAGGAAGACAAGTAACTATCTGAGAGGTGGTTTAGTGAGTGAGAGCAGGTAGCGGAAGTTATAGGTCTGGATAGGCACCCCATTATTGTAACTGACCGATGCCATTTATGAAACGACATGCTTGTTAATCTGCAATAAATAAACAGAAGTTTATGTTCCCATTTAACCCTGACTGGACTCAGTATTGTACCAGGTAGGGCCTGAGTGGTGGCAGCGAGAAATAAAGTGGTGGCACAGGGATCAATAGACTGTGAAACGTCCAGGGACTCTGTGTGATCACCACATGGGGCAGTTCAGGGCAGTGGTCAAGTTCCAGACTCAATATGGACTCCAGTGGATTGAGTCCAGAGAAGAAGCAGTGAGTCAGATGACCTTGGAGGGGGAAGTCTGCTGAGACAATCAAGATGGTTCCAATAAGCAGGAAGGTGGAGATCTTTATGAGATTTTACAGCCAGCCATGGGTCATCAGGGGCTAGGAGAAATCAGTGGGTGAGGTCAAATGTATTGTTCAGATGAGAGGCCCCAGCCTGTTTCTAATGCTTTTAGGATGTTGGTTTCATGCATCAGGAGAAACCGGGAATGTAGTTGTTCATTCACTCATTCATTCATATACCATGATCTAGAAGAATTTCAAAGAAGGGTTCAGGGTAATGCAATGGATCATAAACATCATAAAACAATATTTAAAAATGCAGTATTCCAGTTTCCTGAATCCCCACAGTGACCAGCAAAATACCTCAGCCGATATCAGTGGTCAGGGAATGCTTTGTTGAGCAGGATGTTCCTCAGCAAAAAAATATAAAGCGGTCGGCTCCTGGTTTAAGGTCTGCTGGACCCCAGTATATGATCATGAGCTGTTCCCAATAGGATGTGCCTGAGAGCACAAACAAATATGGTAATAAGAGACGTACATCCTCTTACAAATATGTACAAAAGGCTCTTTCAATATCCTGTTGTTATTCTTTCTGACGCACCAAAAGGTTCCTAGCGATGCAGGAGTTTATTCTGCTGAAGATGAATAGCCGCTCTGCAGCCTATGCCATCTATCACCAAGTAGTGATAAGTCAATTAACGCCTGCCGTTTTCATTGGCATCGCAGAACAACAGATATGTAAAGAGCAGTAGATTAATTGCAGCCTTGTCAAATTGTGTTATTAAAATGGATGGCAATCATTGTCTTTGTTTTCCAAAAGTAGGCGACTGCCTGACAAAGTCAAGAAACAGTATTTTCATGAAATTACGTACAACTCGAACTTCTGACACCCGTGTGCTGATTTCACACACTATGGTTGAACCCCCCCCCCAAAGCCCTACCATTAGTGCAAGGACTTGTGGTTGCACAACGGGGTTGCTCTCCCCATGCACCCAACACACACACACCCATGCCCTGATCTGCTCAGTGGAGGGAGGGCTAGAACAAATGGAGGGGGAGAGGGAGGATGTGTTTGACAGGATGTGTTTGATGGATACAACTCAGTGAACATATTTGCTGAATTTAGCATTCATCTTTTTAAAGGAGAGATGGGGACTCATGTGCTTTAAGTCTGTGTTGCATATTCAAATACCACCTGTTCCTGGGTTAAAAGCCTGGTGTACTTTGCCAGGAATATATTGCTGAGTATGAATAAAAGAAGTCATCCTCTCAGGGAGGTGGGGGGGGGTCACAATTAATTCAACCACAACATTGGTCTGGGGGAAAAAATCCTTATTAATGCCCTCTTAATTGTGGGTAAATTCCTGCTTGATTTTAAATGCTTAATAGATAGGCTTCTAGCTACCCAGAATTCAACACTGTAGTTAACACTAAGTACCGTAACCAAGTGGGAAACTATATCATAAACTCTTGGAGTTTGTTTTTCCCAATCCTACAATTGATTCCTTGCATTTGGAAGGGGGGCGTTGAATGGATTTCAGCATTCTTCCTGCTGAATTTCAGAACTGCAATTTGCCACAAGCTATCTGCATTACATTCTGGAGCTTTTCAATGGGAAATGACACAGGTCAGTCTTAAGTATTTGAGCTCAAAGATAAGCTTATTAACATAGAAAATTGAGCCTTGGAGGAAAGAACCAGAAGAGGGAACATATGCCTAATGTAAGGGCAGTATAGCAAAACCTCTGTGGACTACAAATGAATGTTCAAATTCAGCAATGTAAGTCAACATGGCAATGTATTAAATAGCTAGAGAGATAAAATGCAAATCAAGAGGTAGCTGTGATATTTTAGGAAGCAAATGAAGGATGGCAAAAAAAAATAAAAAATTAGATGACTTTATGGGACAGTAAAGCTGTCCAAAATGTGTTAACCTTTAAATCTGTCTCTTATATCTACTGCTTTGGTGGTTGCAGTGGTGCTTCCAAGTTGGTGCTGTATGTATTAAATGTATGGCTCAAATGCATCAAATAACAGATACAAGCAATGGCCAACCAAACCATTTTGCCGGCATCCCTATCCTACCTTCTCATTCATCCTGGCATCTGGTCTTCAAACTCTGCAGTAGCAGGGCATGATGTTCACCATGTGTTTAAGATGCACACACAACCGTTGGAGAGGATATCAGGGCCTGGTTGGATAAGGAGGAGAACTGGGAGCCACCAGCCCAAGAGTCCCCCAGGGAGAGCTCTGAAGATGACGTCTTAGGGCCCAGAGCCTGGTGATGGGACACTGAGGAGCAATCAGCAGAAGGGAAGAGCTGGGAGCCAATAGAAGCAGAAGACTTGAATTATCAAGGGGGGGTCAGGAGAAGGAGGGTCATCCAGGACAGGATTAGAAGCTGTAAGTCACAGCATGCATGCAGACAGTCTCAGTCCTGCTGACTCTCCTTCCCCTCTTACCCCTTGCTCCAGAAGGGCCCTGCACGTTGCTGAGCAGTGCACCAGACAGGTCCAGAGGGCATGCCTAGAGCTTAGTTTCAGCAATGCCTCCATTGAGTTAAGACTAACCAGGGGACATTGCTGTGTTTTTTATTTCTGCTAAAAAACAAAACAAAACTAATTGTATTCCATGCCTTCTGTGTGTGTGCCTGTGGATGACCTGGCTCCTTGACAGCTCCATGACACAGGATCAGGACTGACCCAAAGTCTAAGAGTCCTAGTCAACATGCTAACCAAGGTGGACCATCAAATGAAGTTCTTGTGCTCCATCAGCGTAGATTGATTGTGAAGTGCAGGAAATCCATTTCTTGGCTAGCTGATTCCCATCCATGACTTTCATGTTGACTGTAACTTCAGCATCAGGCAATAGGCGAGCTTAAATTAGCATCCATTTACATACATCTGTGATCATGGCCACTGGGCCCATCATCTCCTGGCAAATAGAAGGGGGGAAAATGGAGGCAGTGAGAGATTTTACTTTCTTGGGCTCCATGATCACTGCAGATGGTGACAGCAGCCATGAAATTAAAAGACGCCTGTTTCTTGGGAGAAAAGCGATGACAAACCTAGACAGCATCTTAAAAAGCAGAGACATCACCTTGCCAACAAAGGTCCATATAGTTAAAGCTATGGTTTTCCCAGCAGTGATGCATGGAAGTGAGAGCTGGACCATAAAGAAGGCTGATCGCCGAAGAATGGATGCTTTTGATTTATGGTGCTGGAGGAGACTCTTGAGAGTCCCACGGACTGCAAGAAGATCAAACCTATCCATTCTTAAGGAAATCAGCCCTGAGTGCTCACTGGAAGGACAGATCCTGAAGCTGAGGCTCCAATACTTTTTCCACCTCATGAGAAGAGACCCTGATGTTGCGAAAGATGGAGGGCAGAAGGAGAAGGGGACGACAGAGGACGAGATGGTTGGACAGTGTTCTCGAAGCTACCAGCATGAGTTTAACCAAACTGTGGGAGGCTGTGGAAGACAGAAGTGCCTGGCGTGCTCTGGTCCATGGGGTTACGAAGTGTCGGACACGACTAAACAACAACAAACAACAACAACATACATCTGTTCATGTACAATGCATTTAAGACTGCAATGCTGTACACACTCACATGGAATAAGCCCCATGGTGCTCTGTCGGACTTACTTCTAAATGGACACTCGTGGGGTTGCACAATAAATGTAGTAGATAGCTACATTTGAAGACATTTATATAAATTAGCAAGTGAATTAATTAATAAGCACAGTGAACTGAGTTAACCTTAATTGAACATTTGAAATCATGCTAGTTTACCTGTTGATCAGCCTCTTCTTTTGCCCCTAAAAGTATCCTTGCTTAAGCAGAGTAGTTGGGTGACCAAATGGAATATGTATCTGTGCGATAATAGCATTCATCTCTGTTGCAGCGCTAACAAACTGCTTCCTGTGCACCCATCTTTTGAATCTACAAGATGAAAAAATTCAAAGAGAGAAAAGGTGAATGAATATGATCTTGGGAAAAGATATCTGAAGTATTTGATTGCTTGAGAAAATTACTTGTGTAGAGGATATCTCAGTTCATAAAGCAGTCCTCAATTACGGGAATCTTTTATATAAATGAAAAACCCGAATCCATTTTGTATACATTCATCTTAGAAGGACTTGACTTTAGAGAACATTCAGCTCTGAATCTGCCCAAATTAACAAGCTGGAGTCAGCAATGGACAAATGCAGAATGTGTATAAGCTTAGGAAAAGCTGGGTGCCTGTGGGAATAGGTAAAGAATGGAAGCTTGTTCCTGCAAATACTCCACTCATGGGTTCAGAGGTAGGATTTGAAAGAGAGGAGGGGGGGAAATGGGATGGGGCAGCTGTTTCCAGTGTAGGGAGCAACATAGGTGAAGAAGAAGAAGAAGAAGAAGAAGAAGAAGAAGAAGAAGAAGAAGAAGAAGAAGAAGACGTGTGCAAGCAACAGCAGACTAGTTTCTGCAGAATCTTTGCCTTGACATCTCTATAAACTCCTTTGTCTAAAACAAAGCCAATCTCCATATTATACAACTTTAATTGTTAATCTGTTGACAGGTAATTAAAAAAAGGCTGCAGATGCAAATATGAACTAATTACTGTGTTGAACTCAATTTACTTGATTTTTATCTTCCATTAAGAGTTATTGTCAGTTATGGCAAGTGCGAATATATATGTAAAGTGTGCAGGGACAGAACAACGACCCGTCAGTTTTAGAAGGTTAAAAATGGGTGGAACAAACCGCAGTTAATGAACCAGCCCAAAGTCTAGGAGAATGGAAAGTGATAGCAGTTTCAAAATGCCAACCAAAATATCACTGGTTGGAGCAGACTGTTGGACACTGTAACTGTTGCTCTTCGTACTTCCTTGACCGCGCTGTAGGACTGAGTTTCGTAATATCAGCTTAAAAGACAAATGCACCTCTATTTACAAATCTCCGTGACCTACTGATATAATCCTTGTTTAAACACTTGCACCCAAGCCCCTCCCCTGCAACATGGGGGAGGGTATTGAATCAGAGCCCCTGAAACAACTGCCTCCCAATTTACCACCAGCAAAGGGATTGGCAAATGGGGGGGGGGCTGTTTTGCTCTGAAGGACGCTCAGAACTCTCATTTCGAATTGTGTAATCCGCAGTGTGGTTAGGGTTCCTTGTCATCACCCCATTTGCCCACTGGACTCCTTCCCACTGCTTTCCCTTCTTTCACAATACAGTGGTACCTCGGGTTACATACGCTTCAGGTTACAGATGCTTCAGGTTACAGACTCCGCTGACCCAGAAATATTACCTCGGGTTAAGAACTTTGCTTCAGGGTGAGAACAGAAATCGTGCTCCAGCGGTGCGGCGGCAGCAGGAGGCCCCATTAGCCAAAGTGGTGCTTCAGGTTAAGACCAGTTTCAGGTTAAGAACAGACCTCCAGAATGAATTAAGTTCTTAACCTGAGGTACCACTGTAGTAAGCTTTTTCTTTTTTTCCCCCTCGCCCTTTAAAGTTGGGTGTTGGGGGCAGGATAACCAACAGTGGAGAGAAGAAAAAGTTTTTTTAAAAAAAGGTAAAGTACCCCTGGACAGAGCATTTACCTTCCTGCCGCAGTGGTACCTATTTATTTACTTCTGCTGGCATGCTTGCGAACTGCTAGGTTGGCAGGAGCTGGGACAGAGCAATGGGAGCTCACTCTGTCATGGGGATTCGAACCTCCGACCTTCTGATCAGCAAGCCCAAGAGGCTCAGTGGTTTAGACCACAGTGCCACACGCATCCCATGGAGAGAGGTATGCTTGCATTTGCAAGGTATTTTGAGGATTGGTCCTCACATAGGTTTTGATCATTTGAGGCAGCAGGGCTCACATTTTGGCGTGCCCTTTTCAGAAATTAAAAGGGACGTGGGTGGCGCTGTGGGTTAAACCACAGAGCCTATGACTTGCCAATCAGAAGGTCGGCAGTTCGAATCCCCGCAACGGGGTGAGGTCCCATTGCTTAGTCCCTGCTCCTGCCAACCTAGCAGTTTGAAAGCACGTCAAAGTGCAAGTGGATAAATAGGTACCGCTCTGGCAGGAAGGTAAATGGCGTTTCCGTGCATTGCTCTGGTTCGCCAGAAGCGGCTTAATCATGCTGGCCACATGACCCGGAAGCTGTACGCCGGCTCCCTTGGCCAATAAAGCGAGATGAGCACCGCAAACCCAGAGTCAGTCACGACTGGACCTAATGGTCAGGGGTCCCTTTACTGTTACCTTTTCAGAAATTGGCCCCATTCAAGTCATTGGGTCCATCATGTGGCATCGAGGATTTCCTGAACCCCTTCAGGCACAAAAGTAGTTCTCCTCCACCTCACTGACTGAGTTCTTGGCTGCCTTCCCCTTTTCCTTTAGACTGCAGTTGTACATCTTCTTTATTAGCACTGGTTTTACAGTTATGTGATGAGTGTCATCGTAGAGCCCAGGGTCTTCCCTGTAATATTGCTCTTGTCACAGTGCTGGTTGAGAAGAAAAAACATTGGATTCCCTACGTAGATTTCATTATGCAAATAGAGTTATAGGGTATCCGAGCTCCTGTGGACACGAATCAGTTCTGTGCCACGTACATTCAGGATTCATGACACAGACATCCTTATTTCTACTCACTTGAAATAGCAAGTAAAACATTTGAAGCGAGTGCCTTTCGGGGAAAGATTTATGTTTCGTATTGCGGGGCTAAGCATGCATTTTATGGGAAAGCGGATGAAACTGGGAAAGGCTCAGACTTTCAGTTGTAGTAAAATGAAAAGGCAAGTTTCACTTGATTCTTCCTACAAATGTCTTCCGTGATTAGGTTTTCCAAGCTTCAGGAAATATTCCCAAGCATGAGCATCCTGTTGTTAACATCTAGTAGAGCACTAGCCTGCCAGATATTTATCCTGAAGCCTGCTAGGGATGAAGGAAGATGTTTAAACATGCATCATTTAAACACGTTCTGAAACAATAAGTAAACCGAAACGTGGCCCTTCTTCAGAATTCACACTTTCCTCTAATTTTTTTATGCAGTTCTCCAGCCAAGTGATGTGTACACAAATACATGTGCTGGGTTAAAGTGTGCATATATTAAGAAATAATATACAAAAATGTATTATACTAGGGGAAATTGTTTTGTGAAGAGAATGTATATTGGGCAAAATAATAATAATAATAATAATAATAATAATAATAATAATAATACAGTGGTACCTCTGGTTACCAACTTAATTCGTTCTGGAGGTCCATTCTTAACCTGAAACCATTCTTAACCTGAGGTACCACTTTAGCTAATGGGGCCTCCCGCTGTTGCCACCACACCACCACCAGACGATTTCTGTTCTCATCCTGGGGCAAAGTTCTTAACCCGAGGTACTACTTCCAGGTTAGTGGAGTCTGTAACCCGAAGTGTTTGTAACCCGAGGTACCACTGTAATTGGCAGGGTACAGGTCAGTTTGAGGTGTTTCAGATTGGTTCCGCCATTGCACCTGCACCACGCCAAACTCTCCACTGTCTTTCCCCTCTGTCATTCAGTAACAGGCAGTGACACAGTGTTGGAAAGCCAGATCAGGGAGTGTGCGGCATTGCATTGTATAGTTCAGCAGAGTGGTTCAGACTGGAGAAGATCTAGAATTGTATATAGGTGACCTGTGGGGTCAGTTGCCTTTCATTCTCAGCACATTTATCTGTCATTTCTCACTGTGATGTACTAGCAGTAAACTCCTCTGAGCCCCTGTCTTGACAGTGCAAGGATCATGAGGAGGCCAGTAAGTGCCACATGACACCATGAAATTTAGATTACAAAAAGGCAGAAAATAATACTTAGCATTTAGATGGAATGTCCCTGTTGTTGTTTAGTTGTTTAGTTGTGTCCAACTCTTCGTGACCCCATGGACCAGAGCACGGCAGGCACTCCTGTCTTCCACTGCCTCCCGCAGTTTGGTCAAACTCATGTTGGTAGCTTCGAGAACACTGTCCAACCATCTCGTCCTCTGTCATCCCCTTCTCCTTCTGCCCTCCATCTTTCCCAACATCAGGGTCTTTTCCAGGGAGTTTTCTCTTCACATGAGGTGGCCAAAGTATTGGAGCCTCAGCTTCACGATCTGTCCTTCCAGTGAGCACTCAGGGCTGATTTCCTTCAGAATGGATAAGTTTGATCTTCTTGCAGTCCATGGGACTCTCAAGAGTCTCCTCCAGCACCATAATTCAAAAGCATCAATTCTTTGGAGATCAGCCTTCTTTATGGTACAGCTTTCACTTCCATACATCACTAATGTAGATACATTAGGGAATGTCCCTAAGTTAGCCAAAAGTTTCAGACACATTATCTTAGTAATCCTTTCCTGGTTTAAGTTGCAATGAAGGGAACAAGGGGCAATTCATGTCCCTTATGCAAATTTACAGTAACGGATACCTGCCGTGAGATTAGTTTGCCTTATGTGGGCCAGGATTCCAAGTGGGAGTCATGTCACTTGGATGAGGCTTCTGTGTGAAAGAATTCTACGAAGCACTGAGGGCTTCCACCAAAGCATTTGCTATTACCATGCTTCTTTATCTCCTGGTTGTAGAATACACACGGTAAATAAGAGATTAGTAAACTCCATCAGGCCCAATTAGGACTGGGGCCAGCAGTTAGTTTTAAAAGTGGATAGAGGGACCCCTTTCCTCAGAGTGTTACAAATTCACTTTAAATGAGCCCCCATGGGAGCAATTTCCTGGTGGCTGCAGCTTCATATTGTCTTCTCACTCCTTCCTCCTAATGCCTCGCTTGTGGGTATTCCAGTGGTGAAGGAGACCTTGATCTCTTGCGCTTGCTGTCACTGCTTGTCCCCTTTTCCCTAGTGTGTGGAGCAGCATGTGCAGAAAGCCTTAGGAAAACCACATTTCTCAGGGTTTCATGCAGGCATTCTAGCAATGCTTCATATGCCAGGAAGGTTGGGAGGAAGGGACTAAGACAGGGGTCGGCAAACTAAGGCCCGAGGGCCAGATGTGGCCCGCCGAGCTCGCCAATCCGGCCCGTGAACCTTGCGGACCCTGCTGCACGTTCAGTCAGTCCCCGCGCTAAACCAGCGCAGTGTGGAGACCTCACCATGCAGGGACTGACTTCCGCAACACAACACGGCTTCTAATTGGCTGCAGGAAGCTCCTGCAGCCAATCAGAAGCCGTGGACGCCTCTGGGCGGACGGTGACGCTGGTGCGGCCTCCACACCACCACCACCGCTTCCTTCTGCTGAGCTCTTCCTGCTCAGCCGCTTCATCCTGCTCGGCCGCCTCAGTTGGAAGGAAGGGGTGGCACCCAGAGGTGGAGGAGCCAGAGGAAGCGGCCGAGCGGAAAGAACTGAGCAGGAGGAAGCGGTGTCAACGTGGAGGCTGCCTCTGTCGCCCAGGCCAGAGGACGACACCAACGTTTGCTGAAGACAAGGCAGCGGCAGCATGAGTGGCGGCAGCGGGGGGTCCTTTCAGGAGAGGGGGGGTCCTTTCAGGACAGGGGTGCTTTTGGGAGAGGGTGGGTCCGGCCCCCCACAAGGTCTGAGGGGAAGTGGACCAGCCCCCTCCTGAAAAAGTTTGCTGACCCCTGGACTGAGCCCTCCCACTTCACCTCAGCTGCTGGAGCCATCACCACAGTGAGGTAAGTGAGGGCAGGTTTGGAAGGGAGGAGTTCTTCTCCAGCTCAGATTAAACTCTGAACCACAAAAGAACTCAAGGGCATTAGGCTCACCCTTGCCAGCACTATGATCTGTTGGGAGTTCCTATTCCAAGCCTAGACTTCGGCAGCATCTCCAGTAGAAAAATAAATGACAAATCGGGGGGGGGGGCTATTACGATTAAGAAAATAAAGTGAGAGGCAGTAGTCAGATATCCAGCATTTCACCAAATAACTACACCTCTGCCCAGTAACATTTTATAAGTTGCTATTAGAATGGCATTTAAAAGCGCCAAATGCAGGTTACATGCAATATGCATTTTTGTTTTGTTTTAATGAATTGCCTCTTTTTGAACAGAGAAAAGGGAAGGGATGGGGTCCTTAATGATTTCCTCACCAAGTGAAACCCCCAAGAGGTGGCAGGGGGATGGATAGCTGAACGAGCAAAGAGATTTAGAGCAGAAATGCAACTGGTGTGGAAAGGGTTAAGGGTTGACTTAAAAAACAAAAGTGACACTCAGTTTTCTTGCATGCATTTGCGTGTATCATCCAGAGTTTGCCCCTAAGAAAAGAACTATAACTACTCAATGTATTGTTGCTTTAAGTGTTGATTAAATTAGTCCAATTGGGTAATTTCCTGTTTTGTTCCCCTTATTTATTTGTTCAGCTACCAACTGTTCTGTTTATTCGAGGGATGCAAGAACAGTCTGTCACATAACAGATTCTAGTTCCCTTTAGGGATCAGAATTTTAAACTTTGCCAGCACAAAACAGAAAGGGATATTTCTCTCCTCTTCTTCCCACACACACACACCCGTTCAGAAAGAAGTTCACCGATTTTCTCCCTTTGGGCCATTAAGATACTGAAAACTCTAAACTTCCAGTGTCGCTTATAAAATATGCATTTTCCCTGAATTGTTTTCAGTTGCTAAAGGATTGCTATTACTTGCTTAAGGGATGACGTGTCTTTAATTAAAGAGGATGTTACTCCCAGAGGCAGAAGCTTTCAGTTTTACAATAATTCAGGGGTAACTTAATGAATTCACCATTACAACTTTTCAATTTTTATTTTAACATTGGTCCTCCAAGGCCTGTTCTAATATTTGCTGTGCCGGCAACGTACCACAGGGTGATTGAGCCAGGCTTTGATAACAAGAAACGGTTGCAGGATCAGGGACAAGATGGTGAACTTTGATTGAATCTGATTGGCCTCACTATCAGACTGTCTGTGTCCAAAATATGTGCCGATCAGATCCAAATTCGGTGCCATAACTAGGGAATCCGTATGAGGACTTTGTTGTTCTTTAGTCGTTTGGTTGTGTCTGACTCTTTGTGACCCCATGGACCAGAGCACGCCAGGCACTTCTGTCTTCCACTGCCTCCCGCAGTTTGATCAAACTCATGTTGGTAGCTTCGAGAACACTGTCCAACCATCTCATCCTCTGTTGTCCCCGTCTCCTTGTGCCCTCCATCTTTCCCAACATCAGGGTCTTTTCCAGGGAGTCCTCTCTTCTCATGAGGTAGCCAAAGTATTGGAGCTTCAGCTTCAGGATCTGTCCTTCCAGTGAGCACTCAGGGCTGATTTCCTTCAGAATGGAGAGGTTGGATCTTCTTGCAGTCCATGGGACTCTCAAGAGTCTCCTCCAGCACCATAATTCAAAAGCATCAATTCTTCGGCGATCGGCCTTCTTTATGGTCCAGCTCTCACTTGCATACATCACTACTGGGAAAACCATAGCTTTAACTATACGGACCTTTGTTGGCAAGGTGATGTCTCTGCTTTTTAAGATGCTGTCTAGGTTTGTCATCGCTTTTGAGGACTAGGAAGTCAAAAAGATAGGATCCCAAGATACCAGGTAAGCTGGAGAAGTTAGTGCAGGGGCCAAATGTGGGCCTCCAACCCTTTCCATTTGACCTTTGAACTCTCCTCAGGCCGCACCCACTCCCAAGCCAAACCCTTAACCTGCCTCAGCTTTGCACCACCTGGCTGAAATATGTCATTGAACTCTGATAATGTCCCTTGCTTGCCTGGATAGAAAATGGTGTGAGAATATGTGCAGAAACCAGCCTGCTATACAAAGCCGAAATTTGCATGTGTTGCTCCGCCCACTTTTGCCTCTAGCTCTGCCTTCCATTGGCATGTGGCCCCCAGAAAGAAATGTGGCCCTCAGGCCAGAAAGGGCTCTGCACTCCTGGGATGGAGTGTAGTAGAATGGTTAGAATCCCAGACTAGGACCAGGAGAATCCAGGTTCGTTTCCTGATTCAGGCATGAAACTCAGCCACCATCTCTCTTTGCCTGAACAGGGTTGTTGTGAAGATAAAACCATTAGGTAAGAGGAGAGAGAACTACATATGCTCCCTTCAGCGCCTTGGAAGAAAGTAAGGATACAAGTGTAACAAACAAATACTACAGGGCAGAAGCCCAGAGAGTTGCAGACTGCATGAACAGCAAACTCATCTGCTGTATTTGTTGCTGAGAAACGTGCTAAGAGGAAGGCATGCTTGGCAAACCCTCACCATGATCAACTCCCGCACACAAACCTATGTCCCCACTGTGGAAGGACATGTGGATCCAGAATTGGCCTCCACAGTCACTTACGGACTCGCTGTTAAAACCGTGTTCATGGAAGGCAATGTTACTCGTCTACGAGTGATTGCCAGAGAAGAAGAAAAGAAGAATTTGTTGCTCGACTGTTAATGCTTCAGATTGCAGGTAGAAAATCAAGAATCAGAATGCCCCCTCGTGTTAAGAAACCAACACAAAACACCTCGAACACTCAAACCTAGCAGGTAAAGAGAAAGGGTAGGGATGACTCTTGGGGGCAAGTTATTTCAGAATAAACGTGGGTGCAGATATTTAGGGCCGAGGTGTCGTCGTATTATGACTCATTTTTGAGAGTCAGGCAATGTCGCTGATGCATCAAGGCATCATTGTGTATGTCTGATTAAATCTGGGGTGGCTAATCTGTGGCCCATATCTACCCCACCTATCCTGCCTCTGCCTCTGCCTCTGATTCAGCCCTTCTCTCCGTCATAGACTTCCCCCGCTCACTAAGCCCTCTTACCTCTTCAGCTTCTGACACCTCCTCCCAGTCTTCTCCCTATGACCACTCGTCACCATCCCACCACCAATCCCCTGGCTTTGAGCCTTCTTCCCTTAGGGGTTCCCCAGATGGTTCCTCCCACCATTTCTCTGCGTCCAAACAGTCTAAGGAACACAGTGTTCTTTACTATTCGGAGCATGTATGGATGTCATGGCTGGGGGACCCTCTTCAGCCTGGGGGCAGCATTCCATTTTGGACAACTTCCTTTTTTTCTTGCGCATATAATTTTTATAAAATTTTCTGTTTTACAATTTAAAATACCGCATTTTTCGCCCTATAGGACGCACTTTTTCCCCTCCAAGAATGAAGGGGAAATCTGGGTGCGTCCTATGGGGCGAATGCAGGCTTTCGCTGAAGCTTGGAGAGCGAGAGGGGTCGGTGCGCACCGACCCCTCTTCTTCTCCAGGCTTCAGGAAGACATCCGCAGCCTAGGCAGCCCTACGGGAGTTCCCACAGGGATGTCTAGGCTGCAGATAGCAGCCTGATTCCCGGAGCACCGGGCGCCCTGAAAGCAGAGCGCCCGGCGCTTCGGGAACACATCCGCAGCATGGGGAGCCATGCGGGAGGCCCCCGCAGGGCTTCCCACACTGCGGATAGCAGCCTGCTGCCCGGCGGGCGGGCCGCCCTGAAGCAGAGTGCCCTGAGCGCTGGACAGATATCCGCAGCGTGGGCAGCCCTGCAGGAGTTCCCCGCAGGGCTCCCCACGCTGCGTATAGCAGCCTGCCGCCCGGCGGGCGAGGCGCCCTGAAGCAGAGCTCCCCTCACGCTGGGCAGACATGGGCCAGCCCCACAAGCTCGGGGGACAGCAGGGAGGCGCAGCACCGCCATCCCGCTGTTCCTCAACCTGGTTCGGGTCCCCCGACCTGCTTTTGGGGGGGAAATAAAGGGGGGAAATTTTTTCTTTATTTCCCCCCCAAAAAAAAACACTAGGTGCGTCCTATGGGGCGGAGCGTCCTATGGGACGAAAAATACGGTACTAATTTTTACATCCTTAAGCTATCAGAGATTTCCAGTCTTCTCTTTCCATGCTTCACCTTACATATCATAAATCCCTGCATATTTTACAAAAACTATACCATTCAGTAGTCCATTATTGCATCCATCAAAGCTTATTTACCCTGTTGAATTTATCTTAATGCTGCCAGCGTTTTCAGCTGTACACAATTATTTTCCCATATATTCAATAAATGTTTTCCAGTCTTCTCTAAATGTATGTTCTTCTTGTTCTCTTATTCTATGTTAAGTCTTCAAGCTTAATATTCTGTCAACTTAAGTTGCCATTCTTCTTTGGTTGGGACCTTGCTCGTTTTCCATTTGGGGGCAAAAAAACACAGGCCGCAGTAGTAGCATACATAAATAGCCTTTTTTGACACTTGAGAATTTCAGTCTGAATTATCCCCAACAGAAAGGACTCTGGGTTGGGTGGGGGGGTTTTTTGGGGGGGGAGTACTTTTAAACATTTTTTTCAATTCATTATGGATCATTTCCCAATACACTTTTACAAGTCCACCACATATGAAAGAACGTTCCCTCCACCTCTTTGTGCCTCCAGCACTTATCTGATTCAGTCTTATACATCTTAGCAAGCCTACTCAGAGTTAAATACCCTCTGTAAATCATTGTCAAGTAGTTCTCCTTCAAAGAATAACATGGACAGCTTTCTAGGGGTTGCGTGCCAATGGCAGGCCAAGCCAGCTGCACATGTGAATGGAGCAATAAACGTGAATTTCCGCATTCACACAACCCGCTCTACCCTCTATTCGGACAGGGAATATGCCTTATCAGGGCTCAACAGCCCATTGCAGCCAGGCAAATACATTCAGAGGCAGTGCTAATGTCCTAAGGGGCCAGGCAGAAAGCATTGGGGTAACATTTGTTCACTATCCCAAATATGTCCAGATCTCTATTTTCTCTTTAATTAAGCTCACTGATGAATAGTACACACACACACACACACACACACAAATCAATAAAGCTTTGGTTTCAAAACATTTTTATTTCTATAGCAAATTTTTAATAACTTTTTTGCAATACAAAAAGAGTTAATGTTTTAAAAAGCAATTCATTTCTGTCCAGGCAAGCTCTGTGAGAATTAAATTGGGTTATGAATTAAGAACATTTAGCATAGGCAAACACTTAATAAGGAGATTTGTTTTTCTTTCAAAATTATTGCAGTCAGAGCAGCTGTCCCTTGTGAAAAATTGCATTAGTATCACCTTAAGCACCAAGGAAATGGGTTTCAGTTCTGTAAGAAATCCAAAATTTGTTCCAAACTCATCTTTTCCCCTATTTATCGCCTGATGTTCCATCACTTTTTATCATCCCGTACTCTTACCTTTCAGCAAAGCAGTGAGCATTAATGCACACCAATTCCTATGAAATACTACATTAAAAACCAAAAAAGGGATTGAGCTAATTCATTCAAAATCAACCCCTCCCCAAAAGTAAAAAAGGGTGCAGAAAATCTATCTCAACTAATATATACTGTACTAACATATAATAATATACTAATATATATACTTGAGCTAATACATACTTCTATTTTTTCTGAATGTCAGCAAACAGCAAAGTTCAACAATTTGGGTTATCAATATGAAAACAGTTGATGTCAAATCTCCAGTCTAGTTTTAGATAAAATCCCAATCACTGAAAAACAGCCTTAGCACAGTCTGACATGCATCTATTTAGATGGAAAATGACAGGACAAACGACTAAGAAAACCATGAAGAGAGGCCTAGTTCTTGTTTTCCTTTTTTGGGGAAAATAGTTTTTATTTGGACAAAATACAATTATTATCTTCCATAAATAGTATCATTGCACTGTTACATTTTACTCATTTGTAGCACATTGTTACCCCCCCCAAAATGAACACCTTTGCCTAGTTCTCACTAAGGTGATCAACCTGTGTCTGAGTTACACCACTTGAGATAATAATAATAATAATAATAATAATAATAATAATAATAATAATAATATAGTTATACCCTTCCCATCTGGCTGGGTTTTTCCAGCCACTCTGGGAGGTTCCCAACAGAATGTTAAAAACATGATAAAACATCAAACATTAAAAACTTCCCTATACTTCTCTTTTATGTTGGCAGAGAGAGACAAAATCTAGCATAGCTTTCTCCCGTGACATGCTGGATTTCTATACGTAGGGTTTCTTTTTTAATGTCTGAAGACTCCATCATACTCATGGTCATTCCATCACAACAGCCTGATGTGGTACTGCTGAAACACACATTTATCAAGACCATGAGAACTAGGCCAGAGACGATACTGAAATGATAAACCACGCAAAATTGTGCTAGGATTGCGACAAGTTTTGAAGAACCCATCAACAATCTCTTTCCTTAATGAGCTCAGCAAAGACGCTCTCTGGGGCTCCTTCCCATTCTTTTGCTTGCCAGAAGAGCAAAAGAGAGAGAAGATGGGGCAAATAACCATTAGGAGCCTCATCCTGTTCACTTGGAGGCTTTTGCACATTTTGCTTTCCATCTGGGAGAAGTGGCAATTTAGAGTATGTAAGCATTCTGTTCAGCTGAACTGAGCAAAGCCACTACAACAGAGCCCTGAGATGCTCTCATAATAAACTGATCCTTAAGGAAGCATAGATAAAGGTCAAGTGTAAAAAACAAGCGATACCAGAAGGATTGTACCAAAGGCAATTGGAGTTTACTCTGGCTAAGTTACAATACCGCAGCTGCTTTTAATGACTTAATTCATCCAAGCACAATGTCAGAAAGATTATTAAGTCACTCAGCGGCTAGATAAACGAGGGCTATCTTCTTAAATTATAATGAGTTTGCAATGCACAAATAAAACTTTTCACTGCAGGTGGCTAAGGCCTCTTACTGCCTTGGCCCATATAAAGAGCTGTTGCTTCAACATGGCTCCTCGCGGAATCTCTGAAGAAAATAGGGAGGTTGGTGCAAGGGCCGTAAAATCCACCAGGCTTAGCTGTGTCATCATCCCTCAGAGCCGACTTTGATTGTTTATAAACTGCCTGTGGGCATTCGTTCCTTGTCAGCACGGAATTACCTGAATTAATAAAAGAGGCTCAACTTTGTGGAGATTAGAGCGTGTCTCTTAATGAATTAAACACCTAGCATTCCCTCTTCCAAATTATCCACAGATTGTCCCTGCGTGCATTTTCAAAGGGTTATCATCCAAACCCCTGCAATGCAGGAATCTCAGCTAAAACCTCCATGGCAGTTGGCCATCCAGCCTCAAAACCACCAAGGCGAGTCCACCATTTTCTGAGGGAGTCGGAAAGTTCTTAGTCCGATTTTCCTTTCTTGTAACTGGAGGCCATTGGCTCGAGTCCTACCCTCCAGAGCAGGAGGAAACAAACTTGCTCCATCTTCCATGTGGCAGCCCTTGTGATATTTGAAGATGGCTATCATAGCTCCTCTCAGTCCTCTCAGCCAGCAATGGTGTAGTGATTAAGAGCGGTGGACTTGTAATCTGGTGAACCAGGTTCGCGTCTCCGCTCCTCCACATGCAGCTGCTGGGTGACCTTGGGCTAGTCACACTTCTCTGAAGTCTCTCAGCCCCACTCACCTCACGGAGTGTTTGTTGTGAGGGAGGAAGGGAAAGGAGAATGTTAGCTGCTTTGAGACTCCTTCGGGTAGTGATAAAGCGGGATATTAAATCTAAACTCTTCTTCTTCTTGTCCAGGCTAAACATACCCAGCTCCTTCAAGTGTTCCTCATAAAGCTTGGTTTCCAGACTCTTGATCATCTTGGTCACCCTCCTCTTGTCAATATCCTTCTTAAATTGCGGCACCCAGAACTGGACACAGGACTCCAGGTGTGGCCTGACCAAGGCAGAATAAAGTGATACTATCACTTCCCTTGATCTGGACACTGTACTTCTCTTGATGCAGCTTAGAATAGCATTAGCTATTTTTCTGCTGCTATATCACACTGTTGACTCTACTGAGACCCCTCGATCCTTTTCACATGTACTACTGGCAATCAGAGTGTCCCCCATCTTATATATGTACAGCTACTGCTTCTTGCCTAGCTGCAGAATCACAGAACTGTAGAATTGGAAGGGAATCCAAAGGTCATCTGTTCCAACCCCCTGCGATGCAGGAATCTAAACTGAAGTAGAACCGTACATTTGCCCCTGCTGAAATTCATTTTGTTAGCTTTGGCCCAGTTCCTCAATCCATTAAGGTCATGAATCCCAATTCTGTCTTCTGTGGCATTTTCTCTGGATCGCCATTGAGATGCCTTAACAGCAAATCAGGCAAATTTTCCAGATTATGCAGTCAATCCCAAAATAGGCATTTACAGGGGGGTAAATGGGCAGCTCACAAATTTGAGTCATGTGAAAGTTCAGGGGTGCCAACTATGGGGGGCTCTGGGTTCCTGAGCACCCACAAAAGTTTTGTTGTGGGTGCTCAGCATCCACACCATAGGGCCCCCAACACGACTTCCTCTGTCTCAGGAAGCACTGGAAATCACATCTGAGGCCTTGTGAGAACTTGGAGATGCTGTCTGAGGCCATGTGAGAACTCAGAACCCAACTTCTGGTGACACCAAGGAAAAGTGGACATTCCAGGATCAAATCAGAAACCGGGATAATAATAATAATAATAATAATAATAATAATAATAATAATAATAATAATAAAAAATTTTATTTATATCCCGCCCTCCCCAGCCAAAGCCGGGCTCAGAGCGGCTAACATCAAATGTATAACACATCAACATAAAATCAGACAATCAATTAAAATACATCCTCAAATCAGATCAGGATCAGAATAAAATCCAATCAGATGGCAACCCGCAGATTAGGGTTGGGGACCTTAAATGCTCCCCAGGCCCAACTGTTTGTACTGAACTTATATGGGCCTGTGAGAAAAATTGGGAGGCCACTTTCATGCAAGTTCTTATGAAAGGGGCGAGGGAGTCAGACTGAACCCCAACCAAAGGCCAGACGGAACAGCTCCGTATTGCAGGCCCTGCGGAAAGATGTCAAGTCCCGCACGGCCCTAGTCTCTTGTGACAGAGCGTTCTGTAAATCTGAGAGTGTCCTGGGTAAATAGGAACAATTATTGGGTCTGCTGCTTTACATTCAAATTATAAACACCTACACTGAGTGGTCCTAAATTTTGCTTTAGAAAAGCCCTGCAGCTGGGACAACAGTGGACGTTGGCTTGGTAGAAAGGAAAAAAGGAGAACAATGTAAAAAGTAGGGTGGCAGCGTCATAATGTTTGCCTTGCATTTGAGACAAGCGTTGTTATGAGCCCCTGTGAATTTTATTTCCAAGTCCAGAAAAGAAGTAAGTAAGTAAAACTGCAAATCTCAACATCAATAAATCTCTGAATATTTGCCTCAGTATATTTGCTGAGTCAAATATGACTTATTTATAAATAAATAAATAAATAAAATGTTTAATGTATCTGCTCTAAGTGTTAATATTAACTTCACTGAAGCATTTAGAATAATTTACAATACATCTCTAAGGTTCGTGGAATGCTGCTACAGTAATTACCTTTTAAACGGCTCTAAGCATCCCTTAAATATTTGGTAATTTTTGTTTCAGCTACAGTTGCAAATGTATCGAACCATTTAATTAACTTGACAGTGTTTTGACTTTCCGGAGATGTCGATTGATTCCAGGCAGTGGATCCTGCAGCAGTAATTGAAGGATTCCCCGCCCCCTCTGAGTATTACCAATGGAACAAAGAATAAAGCATATTCCTTAATTTTGGAACTAAAGGATGTTCTTTTTATAACACTATCACAAAGTGCCCTTTAATTTGTGCCCGTTACAAGCTTATAAATCCCATTGGCTTCCATCCGTTGGGTCAAACTATGCATTTGCATTGTGTGGCTGCATGTAGTTGTTATAATCCATCTGTCTCAAGAGACAATGGAAGAGTGTGCCTTCGGGGATAAAGTCAAACAGATGGTGAGTTACAGCGCCTGCTGTGGCTGTAGAGACCAATACAGGACAGACACGTTTTATTGCGGGTGCGGCAAATGAAGATGCCTTTGTGCATCTGTAACGGCAAAAATGGACATTTCTTTTCTCTGTGTTCCTCCTCCTCATTCCTCCCCTGATCCCTGCTATGGATACACAACCTGACTGTCTCCAAGTACTGCGGTCGTCTGCTAGGGTTTCCCACACATTGGGGTTAATGTTGTTGGCCTTCACATCCCATTTGCAGTATTACAGCCTTGGTATACTAAGCCCCAGTGAACTCATTACTTACTTCAAAGTACAGTGGTACCTCAGGTTACATACGCTTCAGGTTACATATGCTTCAGGTTACAAACTCTGCTAACCCAGAAATAGTACCTCGGGTTAAGAACTTGGCTTCAGGATGAGAACAGAAATCGTGCTCCGGCGGCGCGGCAGCAGCGGGAGGCCCCATTAGCTAAAGTGGTGCTTCAGGTTAAGAACAGTTTCAGGTTAAGAACGGACCTCCGGAATGAATTAAGTTCTTAACCCGAGGTACCACTGTAATATGTACATAGGCTTACAAGTTTAGGAGCAGGGGAGGAACTGGGTGTTTGTAAGTAAACATGCATTTTGTTTTGCTATTTTTAATTATCATAGAATCACTATCAGGATCTTGGCATACCCAAGTTCTCTGCTGGATGTAGTCCCTTCTAGCTGCAAAACCACCCACTCTATGGTGCTTGAAATAGGATACTATTGAGGAATACAGTCGTACCTTGGAAGTCAAGCGGAATCCATTCCAGAAGTCCATTCGACTTCCATAATGTTTGGAAACCAAAGTATGGCTTCTGTTTGGCTGCTGGAAGTTCCTGCAGCCAACTGGAAGCCGCAGAAGCCCCATCAGACCTTCAGCTTCCAAAAATAGTTCACAAACCGGGACAGTCACTTCCGGGTTTGTGGCGTCCGGGAGCCAAAACGTTCAAGAACTAAGCTGTTCGAAAACCAAGGTACAACTGTACAATGAACACCTTGTGGGTCTGATGCCATCTAAGTGAACTTTGAAGATCAATGAATGATGAAGACTGGGGTCCTTGCCAGCAAAGATAAGGATTGGTGTGAATGACCTTAACAGAGACTGGGCTTTTTGCTACCCGGAGGGGAGGAGGACTTGAAATGGGGTGGCTGTTAACATTTGCTTGCTGTGTTGGCTAAGTGCCCAACTCGCTAAGTGAATTCCTTGGGAGTTTGGCTGTCTTGGGGCATCCTGCATTGAGCCCCATTAAGAGAAAATCTACGGCTCCCAAGGCTTTATGATAACCCCCATTGTGAAAGATGCGACATTTCCTTTGAGTGAACAGCTTCGTAATCAATTGGTGACTGCATTTTCCAAGGGAAAGCGACTCTCTGTTGCTGGCTCCAGTGCTTCTTTAATTGGATTGCTAAACCTTTTACCCATCCACTAATGTCTCGGAGGCTTACGGCTTCACTCTGGGTCACTTTAATCCTGCTGTGGTCTCCCTTTCACCCATTGCCCTTTCACAAATGGAGACATACAAAAAAAACCTCTCACCTCTCCTTCTCTGTAGCCTAGCATTTACAGAGCAGCAGTTTGCAACACTAATGTGCAATTGTCATCCGAATTCCTGCTGTGTGGAGCCACCTGAATTTCTTCTGCATTCAGAGCTTGTGGGGTGCAAGGTTTGACCCTTAGTTAATTAAGTGCTGGGTACGTGTTTATTGGGACGCGGGTGGCGCTGTGGGTAAAACCTCAGTGCCTAGGACTTGCCGAACGTAAGGTCGGCGGTTTGAATCCCCGCGGCGGGGTGAGCTCCCTTCGTTCGGTCCCGGCTCCTGCCAACCTAGCAGTTCGAAAGCACTCTTAGGTGCAAGTAGACAAATAGGGACCGCTTTATAGCGGGAAGGTAACGGCGTTCCGTGTGCGGCGCTGGTGCTGGCTCGCCAGACGCAGCTTTGTCATGCTGGCCACGTGACCCGGAAGTGTCTTCGGACAGCGCTGGCTCCCGGCCTCTTGAGCGAGATGAGCACGCAACCCCAGAGTCGGTCACGACTGGCCTTCGGGCAGGGGTACCTTTACCTTTACGTGTTTATTCAAGGGACGCGGGTGGCGCTGTGGGTTAAACCGCAGAGCCTAGGACTTGCTGATCAGAAGGTCGGCGGTTCGAATCCCCGCGACGGGGTGAGCTCCCATTGCTCGGTCCCTGCTCCTGCCAACCTAGCAGTTCGAAAGCACGTCAAAGTGCAAGTAGATAAATAGGAACCGCCCCGGCGGGAAGGTAAACAGCGTTTCCATGCGCTGCTCTGGTTCGCCAGAAGCGGCTTAGTCATGCTGGCCACATGACCCGGAAGCTGTACGCCAGCTCCCTTGGCCAGTAAAGCGAGATGAGCGCCGCAACCCCAGAGTCGGTCATGACTGGACCTAATGGTCAGGGGTCCCTTTACCTTTACGTGTTTATGGGGGGGGGCAGCTAGAGTCCAGCCTTCCTTGTTACCTTGTCGCCACAAAATCTGGTTGCCTGACTTTGCAGGGGCTATGTTTTGAACAGAGCAAGAGGTGATAAGCCAGGGACTTTGGCTTCATCCACTGGTTAGGCAGCAGCATGGTGGAGCTTCACCGCTCACCTAAGCTCCACCTGACCGAGTCGTTGCAGAGGGAGGGTGTCTTGACAAATGGAAGGTGGTTCTTTTAAAATGAGATTCAGAAGTAATACAGAACAAAAGTGAGTGAGAAGATTAAAGATTTTATTCTAAACAGCAAGCAATATATACAGACCAAGCAAGCACCTCAATCTGCCACTTGGAAGCCCTCAAGAAGTGGTGAAGTGACTCTCCCAGGTAGCCTCAGTTTGCGGCCGTCAGTCCGTACACAAGCTTCTCCCTAACTATGCCCAAACTTTTTCAGCAGGGGGCCGGTCCACTGTCCCTCAGACCTTGTGAGGGGCCAGACTATATTTTGGAGGGGGGGGGAATGAACAAATTCCTATGCCCCACAAATAACCCAGAGATGCATTTTAAATAAAAGCACACATTCTACCGATGTTCTTAACTGTTCTTAACCTGAAGCACCACTTTAGCTAATCGGGCCTTCTGCTGCTGCCGCTGCACCGCCACTGTGCCATTTCTGTTCTCATCCTGAAGCCAAGTTCTTAACCCGAGGTACTATTTCTGGGTTAGCGGAGTCTGTAACCTGAAGCATCTGTAACCCGAGGTACCACTGTAAATGCAATTTTCATATATTCAGTAAACATTTTCCAGGCTTCTTTAAATGTGCATTCCTCTTGTTCTCTTATTCTATGTGTTAAGTCCGCAAGCTGCGCGTATTCCATCAATTTAAGTTGCCATTCTTCTTTGGCTGGGACCTCGCTCGTTTTCCACCAACTTGGATGGCTTTAAAGGAGGATTGAACAGATTCATGGAGGCTTCCAATGGTTCCCAGCTCCCATGGCTATGTTCTACCTCCACTGTTGGAAGACAGTAGGCATTCGAATACCAGTTGCTGTGAAATGCAGGAGAGGAGAGTGCTGTTGTGATCAGGTCCTGCTTGTGGGCTGCCCACAGACATAGCATGTTCTCCCAAAAATGAGAGCATGTGTTGTGGTGGGGGCTGCCAGTCAACCCTCTGTTGCCAGGCAGGTTAAATGGTTATTGCCTGAAGCAACGACTGGATGACCGGGTTGATGGGGCAAATTGCATGTTGCGAATTGGGTGGGTGGGAACAAAGGCTTTAAATATTGGGGGCACTCTGCTTTCTCTTTCTCTTTCGCAAGAGTGCATCGGATCACCCACCCGCCCTGTGTTCCGGTTGACCTTGCTATGACGGTCATGGGGTCGTCTGCTTTTGGGGCAGGGGCCTAGTAGGAATTTTGTCCATTTGGCTGATTGGCTGGTGCCATTTGGTTTTTGCCTACTATTTAGCAATTCGTCACAACTTGTAAGGTTGCGGTTAGGCATTGGTTATAAAAATTGGTGGAGGAGGGGTCAGGATAGGCTGTGCCTGCCCCTCCAACGGTGGTGTGGAAGGGAATTCCATTAAAGGAATCCTAGGGCTTGCCACGATTTCATCCAATCCCTGAAATGGGACCAGGGCCGGCAAGCCTTGGGGAACTGGTTGGGTGAGCGGTGAGGGACTGTCGCTCAGCTCAACTGATCCCCAACATTGTTTTCCCTTCACTGGCTTCCGAGGGAGTTCAGAAAGTCAGTTCTGTCCCAGGTGGGGGGACAGATAGTCATAATCAATGCCTAAGCAACCACTCACAGATTATGTATTTTAATAAAGTTGTGGCCAAAATTATGCCAAAAACCTTAAACAAAAATTATGTGAGATTTGTGAATTATTTTGAGGGGTGGCTTGGGGACCTCCACACGCAACTGGTAGGCCATGGTGAAAACAAAATGCAGAGATAGATAGGCCTTTGGCTCCAAGAAGCAATGCTCTTCTTATGTTCTGATTTCCCATTTGTTTCACTGCTCAAATATCCATTCCAGCCTTTGCCAACATTTATATAATGTATGCAATTCCATTTCCCTGGGCTTTAAACAATTCAGAAGTCAAAATGAATGTTGACGACAACATTCATTATTTATTGAACTCGCCAAGATTACTGTCATCTTGCCAATCTGAAAATCATTCTTTTATATTTGGGGCATGCACATAAAACAACAAGAGGCAGCTGCACCTGGAAATTCCGCTGCTTTTTTATCAATATTATTATAATTACTGCTCACATTTGGATTTACTGCTCACAACTTCCTGTTGCTTTTGGCCCCTTTGGCACAAACAGCTCACCGTTATTATTGGTCATCTTAATCTGTAAGTCTCCTACTTAAAGGGAGGGGTGAAAGCATGAGGTGAAATGTGCTTCCTTTGTGTTGTCAGAAATTGAATAATAATATCCTCGAGGAATTTCAACACTTTAATAAAACATTTATTCCAGATTGCTGTTGGCTATTTTTAACCATGCTGTGCTTCTTCAAACATGCCTTTGCTCGAGCCCACAGCCATAGACTCTATGCTAATATCACCCCATGTCTTTCATTTCCAATTGTTTTAATACCTCATTATCGTTATTCATCTTGGTGAAAGTCAGACGCCTCACAGAACTTCGTGGCCTCGCTTTCATCCCCTTCAGTGGCCTGCAGAAACCCTCTCACTCCTGTGGCTGCATGAGGCGTATGCCATCAAAACTACATGACAAAAGTCAAACAAACTTTGTAAGAAGGTACTTCGAGTGGGAAAATAAATCAGTTCGGACTCTTAAGCACTTGCTACTTGGCTTTACGTGGCTCCCCTTTCTACATTGCTGAAAACCTTTTCTTATCTCTTCTTTCTCCATCCAAGGCGGAGTTTTGCAATCTGACGCCCTGTGGAATTAAGGGGCTTAAAGACACTTAACTCTTGCATTGGCTTCTGTCGGAAATAAATTATGCCAACAGAATTTGGATAGAGATAGATAGATAGATAGATGATAGATAGATAGATAGATAGATAGATAGATAGATAGATAGATAGATGATAGATAGATAGATAGATAGATAGATAGATAGATAGATAGATGATAGATAGATAGATGATAGATAGATAGATGATAGAGATAGATGATAGATAGATAGATAGATAGATGATAGATAGATAGATGATAGATAGATAGATAGATAGATAGATAGATAGATAGATAGATAGATATAGATAGATAGACAGATAGATATAGATAGATAGATGATAGATGATAGATGATAGATGATAGATAGATAGATAGATAGATAGATAGATGATAGATAGATAGATGATAGATAGATAGATAGATAGATAGATAGATAGATAGAGATAGATAGATGATAGATAGATAGAGGTGATAGATAGATGATAGATAGATAGATGATAGATGATAGATAGATAGATAGATAGATAGATAGATGATAGATAGATAGATAGATAGATAGATAGATAGATAGATAGATAGATAGATTTGGCATTGCTGAGTTGGGGAGAGTGGGAGGAAACACAAGTGAGATCTTAGAGAGGCACACAGTTAAGATATTGACTCACTCAGAGGCCATGAAAGAAGGAAGGTTAACAACAGGAAGATTTAAAGGAACTATTGGAAACTCAAGGCAGTAGAGATATAAGATGATATGAGATGATCAGAGCCCCCCCCCCGAACTTGAAGCATGGGTAGTCCCAATAAAAATTTATAATTTGGCAGAATATTCAGACTATATGATATATATTTGTATAATTTGGAATATTTAATGTGATTTGATTGGATTGTTAAAATGGAAAATTTAATAAAAATTATGTATATGTATATGTATATGTATAAAAGATATTGACATACACATGCATGCACACGCACACCAGATTTTGGAGTATAGATCTTCCTCGCTCTCTTGGTCATGTCCTGAGGGGGCATTCTCAAATGCCCTCCTCCATCCCTACAGAGGCCTACAGAGGCCTACTAGGATTTCTAAGTCAACCCATCTCCCTCTCCTCAGGCCATGCCTCTCACTGGTCCTGCTTCGCACCTTCCTTGGACATTTCCCCCCTAGCTATAATATGTCCTTGAACTTTGAGAATGTTGTTTGCTTGCCTGGATGAAGAATGGAGAAGGGTGTGCAAGTGTGTATGCAAACTTGGCTACAGTACAAAAGTAACATTTACATGTTTTGGTCCACCCACTTTTGGCCTGTCCACCACTTCCATGTGGCCCTTGGAAGGTTTCTGAAAAGGAAATGCGGCCCTTGGGCTTTGGAAGGTTGCACGCCCCTCTCCTACAAGGTCCCTGTTAAGTTGTGGGTGAACATATCAGACGACACAGCGATTCTTCAACAGCTCTTGTTTATTCACAAGCCAGAACAGAACTGAACTGAAGGGCTCAGCCAGTCTGCTTATATAGAGCTCCACTACAACGCAACTGTAACACTTTCTGTAACTATCCAATCACTGAACGTCACTTTCAATCCCTTATTTGCATATGTGGATCTGAGTGAAAACTATCTACAGAATCGCCCTGCTGGCCCAGGGTGACAACTTCAGTACATAACAGTCCCCTTTTTTCCATGGGTGTTCAACAGTCTAACGGCATAACCAGAAGTCAATTCCTATAGAAACATTTGAAGCTTTAGAGACCCAGATTTACTTTCATCCTGCCTCCAAGCAAGTGCATCGCTCCCAAATCCTTCCATCTCTAGTATACTCCACTGGGCATTCAGGAAAGCCTTTTTATTTCCTTCTCATTAATGAGTTGTAGTGAGACAAAGAGTTATATAACTGGGGAGCATGCATTTGAAGTCTTTCAGTTGGGGAGGGAAGTTGTAGCAAGCTTTAACTCCTCTCTTATTCAGAAAAAAAATATTAGTTTCTCTGTGAGCCCATGAACTGATTCACTTAATCCCACCCTGACCAAGGCCAGGATCCCCGTCAAAATGGTGACCATCACATCTCCAAAAAACTACAGAACAGACAATGTGCTTTAGCATCCAATGTGTGCAACAGGGGTTACGGTGATCCAACTGGTTTCTTCTCCTCCATTTTATCTGCTGTTCGGCAGAGGTACTTGATGAACAGATGGAGAAAACAGAAGCTGCCTAGTGGTCTTTAATATGATAATAAGCTTTATACCTGCTTGGGCGTCCTATCTGTGCTCCAATTATGTGCAGTGTACTTGTTGCCAATAAAGTACAAGTAGAACCCAGCACTTTCAGACATCTCTCACAGTGCTTGCCAAGCCCCCTTGCCCATCGCAATTTTTATTTATTTTTTAAACCCTACTTTGTAATGTGAGTGTGTGGAGAAGATCTGTGTCGCTTTTTGCTACTCAATCTGTGTTGTTCTTGTTGTTAGTATTATTTTCACTTATGAATAGCTTACAGCTTGGTGTCCCAAAGCAACCTACAACATAATAAAAAGGTATATAAAGCAAGTAGGAGGAAGTTCCAAAAGGCAGGTGCTGCCACACCGAAGATTCAATTCCAATATCATGTGGAGCAGACTGTCATGGAATTCTACTCAATATTGATCCAGAGCAGATTCCAATGTATAGTTAGCAGAGTAAAAACTTAAACATGTTGCAGGATTTCCAAAAAATAGACCACAGGCAATTGATACTTCATCCAGAAGAGTTTTACTGCTACTGAAGGCAAATGAGCATAATGGTCACAAATCCAATACATTCAGGATTGGCACTGTCCCATAGCTGTCAACTTTTCCCTTTTCTTGTGAGGAATCCTATCCGGAATAAGGGAATTTCCCTTTAAAAAGGGGAAAAGTTGGCAGCTATTGTTACGGTAAAATCTAGGTGCGAGGCTGCTCTGTCACCCAGCTTGTCGGACTAAGTCCGCGGGTCCCTGCGGAGGAAAATGAGCTCAGCCGGAGACAGGAGCAAGATGCAGAAGATCCAAGTTTATTGCGCAACAGGTTCAAGGCGAGATTGAACCCTGAGGAAGGGGTGACATGAACTTTTAAAACTTCCCTCCATGTCCCAGGATACAGTGCAAAATACATCATGGTTACATCATGAATACATTAAGAAGAGTTACAGATAGGTAGCCGTGTTGGTCTGCCATAGTCAAAATAAAAAAATTCCTTCCAGTAGCACCTTAAAGGCCAACTAAGTTAGTTCTTGGTATGAGCTTTCGTGTGCATCTGAAGAAGATACCTGTGTATCTGAAGAAGTGTGCATGCACACGAAAGCTCATACCAAGAACTAACTTAGTTGGTCTTTAAGGTGCTACTGGAAGGAATTTTTTTATTTTGACGTTAAGAAGAGGTTGGGTTACACAGATTACATCATGAATACGTTAAGGAGAGGTTGGGTTACACAGGATTAACATATGGAGGAGGGAGGGGGAATATGCAGAGCTGGAGATATGCACAGATAAGTACATCCTGAGTACCAGTGATGAAAGGACAATAGTCAGGTATGCATAGTCTGCCACCTGGCACTGCCCGGAGGAAAGGCTTGGCAGAGTGATTTGACGGGATTAGGGTCTTCCTGTGTGTACGTGAACACCTCGCTTGAGGGATTATGGTGGACAGTGAAGGTGTCATGGAGTCCTAGGGAAAATAAGCAGATTGGCACCAAAAGCAAGAAAATCGGTGCTTGTGTAACAGTGTGGGGGCTGCGGGGTCCATGTAGGGCCGGGTGCCCTTGAGGTCATCGTCTCGGACCCTCTGGTGACCGGCGGAAGGGGTGAAGAAGACATGCCCCCCCCTGCCGTATCAGCTATGCACTGTCCACAGGAAATCCAGTTGCAGCAGACTTAAATTAAACTTACAATAACTTATTATAAGACTAAACCTTAACACGATATACAGAACACCACACCAGAAGGAAAAGAGATAGAAAGAGAAAGAGTGAAACCCTGGCTCCTTCTGCCCTATTATTATAATCAGCATGACCTTGACAAAAAAAGATAACAGAACCAGTTTAAGCCGGCTGTACTCAGCTTCCCTGAAGGAATAACCCAAACATCATGAACCTTCTGCTTGTTTCTTTCACACACAGAAGCCTCCAGAACCCTCTTGAAATAATTAGAATAGGAAGGATTTCTACACATCAGATCAATGCTTTCTGCACTAAGAAATGCAAGCTGACACAGACAACGTGATAGGGTGATGTCTTCAGGTTGCCCCCTTCTGCAGAATGCCGTGATAGGTGTGTGCTGTCCTTCACCAGACTTGGCAGAGTGGTTTACAAAATTAAAACACTGAGAAACAATAACCAGCTGGCAGTTTCTTTAGTACCCGAACACCTCTAAAGTCCTATAGCTTACTTTTGTGCATCACACAAATTCAAATCTCAGCTCTGAACTTTCAAGATGATTTTTTAAAAATAATAATAGCATCGTATTCTTGCTCTTCCAATTTCATTTTTTTAAAAAATTATATTTATTGAAACAAAAGAATTTTTTAAAATTACACCAAAAAAGACAAAACTACAAAAAAGAAAGAAAAAGAAAAACATACGAAGAAAAATAAAAAATAAAACCATCCTTTTCAAATTCTCCAATTTCCATTACCTTCTTTCCATGACCTCCTCCTCCTCCCATCTCTTGTATCTTGATTAGTAATTGTCACAGCAAATCCTTTCTATAATTCATAATATTTTATCTTTGCTCTTCCAATTTCAACCAGTTGGGCTGAATCCAGGGTTTTAGCAGCAGAAAGGTTCTTTCCATCCATGAAACGCTTTGGGTCCTGATGAGGGATCCCACTGACAGTGGGGGCAGTGTAAAATAGGGGCACAGTCAGGATGCATCATGTAAAGAAATTATTAATATCTGAACCAGAATTAACTAACCACTGTATTTAGAAGGGAGGGAGGGATTTCCAACTAAATCAAGTTCTCTCTGTGTGTGCTTTCCCCACTGGCTTGGCTCATCTGTTTACATCTCCTGGGAATTGCATTATAATTCTTGCTGCAGCAAGAATGTCATTGCTTCAAAACAAAACATGGTTCATGTGTGCTCCAGCACTCAAGGGGGAAAGCAAACAGCCTTGAAGAACTTAAAAAAGAAGAAGTCCGGATGCAACCTATTACACATTTCTTTTTAAAATAATAATAATAATATTTTTACTGTTTGTGAAACAGTTGTGTGGTGAGCCTTCTCATTAAATGACAGTATTTCTTTCAGTTTTTGAAAGGATCGGTAAACCTTTTTAAAGGAACTTTTCCAAATAGCATGGGAAGGAGAGATTTCAAACAATGGTTTTGTTTCTTTCTGTCTGAGAGAAATGATCGGCTTCCAGCGAATATTTTTTGTTTAACTGTTCATTTCCAATGGGAAATACAGCAGTGATAGGTGCCTTTTGCCTTATCAAACTATTTGGCCACCTGTTTGGTCGCATCGCTGTCAGGGAAGAATGTCCAGAGTGAGGAATTTACCTTTCATTGTCAAAAGTACACTTACAAGTTAGGAGATGGCATGTCCATCAGTCCCACGTCTCTCAGCTACCCCTAGGTGTGCAATGAGAGAGTCCCCAGTGAGGCAGTTGCCACAACAGAGAGCCTTATGTATCTCCCCAATCCGAGCTGCAAGCAAGCAGACAGAGTCTCCGCCTACATGCAATCTTCTGGACAGCAGCTTTCTGGAGTCTAAAGCCTATCCCTGCCACCTGGTCCTTCTGGCTGGAGAACTAGGTATTGAACCAGGAACCCCTGTGTGCTTTGCAACAGCTATGCTCTCTATCTGACAGCAATGGAACTTTATTCTGTTTATTTATTATGAGGCACCTTAGGAGGCAAGCATGAGTTCCCAGCCCTGTGGTTTGCTAATAACAAAAGAGAATTTGCAAGTGGGAGTTTTGTCATGGGCCAGGAGTCAGCTTCACCTGCTGAACAGCAGCCTGAAGGGGGAGAAGGTGAAGTGACTCCACCTGCAGCCGATCAGCCTTCAAGGATACAGAGGAGGAGGCACTGATGAGAACCAGCTGGCTTCAGCCTTCTTAAGCAGAGCTTCCAGCAGCAGTCAGATGCTGGTAAGAATGCTTGTAGTTTGTGGTCCTACCTCGCTGCTTCCTGCTCGTCGTGACACTTGACCCCATGATCACCAGATTCCCTGGCCCCTGCACAGACTGACCATGTGGATTGCTGTTTGCCCAACCCTGGACCTGATTCTACTTCGAGGCAAGTACACCTCCGAGACTCTTCTGGTTGCCTGGCCTTCCACTCCTCTGAGCTTTGCACATTGTTGCTCAGTAGACAAGACTACAACAGAAAGGGCCTAATAATAATAATAATAATATATTTTATTATTTATACCCCACCCATCTGGCTGAGTTTCCCCAGCCACTCTGGGCGGCTCCCAATCGAGTGTTAAAAACAATAGAGCATCAAATATTAAAAACTTCCCTAAACAGGGCTGCCTTCAGGTGTCTTTTAAAGATAGCTGCTTATTTCCTTCACATCTGAAGGGAGGGCGTTCCACAGGACGGGTGCCACTACCGAGAAGGCCCTCTGCCTGGTTCCCTGTAACCTCACTTCTCACAATGAGGGAACCACCAGAAGGCCCTCGGTGCTGGATCTCAGTGTCCGGGCTGAATGATGGGGGTGGAGACACTCCTTCAGGTATACATTTATATTCCACCTTTTCTTCAAGAAGCACAAGATAATAATAATAATTTATAATTTATACCCCGCCCATCTGGCTGGGCTTCCCCAGCCACTCTGGGCGGCTTCCAAATTTTTTTAAAAATACTATAATACATCCCTAAACAGCTTTTGGCCTACATGCTTTCTCGCTCTGTAGTTTGTTTCCACAACCACCCTGTAAAGTAGGTTAGGCTGAGGGATAATGGCCAGTCTGAGGTCACCAATCAGCTTCATTGCCAAGTGAGATTTTGAACCATGGTCTTCTAGGTCCCAGTCCATTATGCGAATCACTACACTGACTCTCAGTTCAGCTGGTTTGTTGGTAGAGTGAGAGACGGACAATGTAGTTATTTCAGATGGAAGCAAAATTGCCCTTGGTGTTTAGATTCATTCAGTACCATTTTTCTAGAAAAAGAGGGGCCGGAACTCGCCATGAACACCTCCCTTGTTGTCTTATAATGGCAATGGCATCAACCTGAAAGGTGCCAGAACTGAGTTCCAGTGAGTTCCAGCTGTGGGGGGGGGGGAGCCCTGGACTCTTCATAATATCATCTCTGATCATGGCTTTTTGTAGCTGTTCAAACATCTACAAAGCTGTTTGGCCAGAGACAAAGGAAATGAATAGGGACATCAGAGACATCATGTATTCACCTTCATTCTCCTCCCCCCCCCACACACACACCTTTTTTTTAAAGCCTCTGTTTCTACCTTCCATTAGGCACCATTTTCCACTGTCATTTTCCAAATTTTGTTTCTGTTGCCAGCCAGAACTATGCTGCTTTGCTACAGAATGAGAGTTTCCCCTTACTGACCTGCTGAATTCTTGCTTTAAGTAATAGGAAAACCATAATATAGATTACTCTTAGTAAGACCCCTCTATATTTGGATTGCTCAAAACTGCTGTGTCTCAAACATGCAGTCTTTGGAGATGGAACCAGGATGCTTTCTGATTTGGGGGAGGGGGGAATTGTCAGCTAAAATAAGAGTAATTAATCTTAATTCTAACCCTCTCCCTGAAAGAAAGAACAAAAAAGAGGCTTTTTTCCTCAAGGGAAGCAAAGAAGGCTCAGTTGTTCTGTGGCAAATTAATCTTACAAAGGGAATCTTCCGAAGAAAATCAATAGCTTATAACAAGGGCTTGGAAGCTCAAAACCAGAACTGAAAGGGGATTTTTCTCTGCAGTCTTCACTGTAAACAATGCTCTTGGTGCTAAATTATGGGGGGGGGGGCGTGAAGCTCCCTATAGCTATGATCTGCTCCTTCTAATTCTCCATTGAAAATGTGCAGTAGTTGTTATACAAATGAAGTTCAAACTAATATTCGCAAGGACTTTCTAAAATGATTGGTGCCCTAACAGTGGTTGTAGTTATAATAGTAAAGGGACCCCTGACCATTAGGTCCAGTCGTGGCCGACTCTGGGGTTGCGGCGCTCATCTTGCTTTATTGGCCGAGGGAGCCGGCGTACAGCTTCCGGGTCATGTGGCCAGCATGACTAAGCCGCTTATGGCGAACCAGAGCAGCGCATGGAAACGCCGTTTACCTTCCCGCCGGAGCGGTATCTATTTATCTACTTGCACTTTGATGTGCTTTCAAACTGCTAGGTTGGCAGGAGCAGGGATTGAGCAACGGGAGCTCACCCCGTCGCGAGGATTTGAACCGCCAACCTTCTGATCAGCAAGTCCTAGGCTCTGTGGTTTAACCCACAGGGCCACCCGCGTCCCTTTTAGTTATAATAGTAATATACCATTAATGCATATGGTGTTTCAGAGTTTACTAAGCAAAAAAGACTAGTTCCCGCTCCCGAAGATATTCCATACTGGAAGGAACTTATTTACCCAGCAGGTATCCATATTTTCAGGTTCTCAGTTCTGTACGCCTCAGAAACTTCCAAGCTAGGTAAGGGATAAGGCGCAAGTTCTGAGACGAGGTTCACATCTCAGACTAGCGTTGTGATTTTTCCCACCTCCACTCCATATTCCTAAATGCATTGGCACAAATGTATAAAATGTTCATTCACCAATTTAAACAGCTGGTCAGAATTGTGCCTCAGTCGTCGTCATGGTTCAGAGACTTCCTTATGGTCTGGATACCCCCAATAAACTTTTAAGACCTGTCGAGGCTTCCAGAGATGGAAGTAGACAAGGACTCCTCCTGAGAAATCATGGACCACAGCATGAGCAAGACATGGGGAATAAAGGAACGGCTAAGGGAGCTGGGCATGTTTAGCCTGGAGAAGAGGAGGTTAAGGGGTGATATGATAGCCATGTTCAAATATATAAAAGGATGTCACATAGAGGAGGGAGAAAGGTTGTTTTCTGCTGCTCCAGAGAAGTGGATACGGAGCAATGGATCCAAACTACAAGAAAGAAGATTCCACCTAAACATTAGGAAGAACTTCCTGACAGTAAGAGCTGTTCGACAGTGGAATTTGCTGCCAAGGAGTGTGGTGGAGTCTCCTTCTTTGGAGGTCTTTAAGCAGAGGCTTGACAACCATATGTCAGGAGTGCTCTGATGGTGTTTCCTGCTTGGCAGGGGGTTGGACTCGATGGCCCTTGTGGTCTCTTCCAACTCTATGATTCTATGATTCTATGATTCTATAAAGGGGCAACCAGATGGAATGCCTGGGCTCAGCTATACAGCTGCAAATAGAACGTTTTAAGTGCATTATATAAATGTGACACAAGATGGTGCTAGTGAGCTAATGGCAAATTCCATATATATTTCAAAACTTTTTTTTAAAAAAAGCATTTTCACAGCATTTTTTAAATATGTATGTGTAGATTCAGCCCCTGAGACCTCACCCAAGACGGGATCTGCAGAATCGGGGTACGTAATGCCACCTCCAGCTCTGGAGACCTCATAACCAGCATTAGGTCTTGAAGAACAGTGTGATCAGACAAAGCAACCTAGATAGTCTCTTGCACTTATGTTGGCAACCAGTTTATAGAAGCACAGTGGTACCTCGGGTTACATACGCTTCAGGTTACATCCGCTTCAGGTTACAGACTCCGCTAACCCAGAAATAGTACCTCGGGTTAAGAACTTTGCTTCAGGATGAGAACAGAAATCATGCGCGGCGGCAGCAGGAGGCCCCATTAGCTAAAGTGGTGCTTCAGGTTAAGAACAGTTTCAGGTTGAGAACGGACCTCCGGAACGAATTAAGTACTTAACACGAGGTACCACTGTATATCCATTTGTAGCCAGAGAGAGACAAGGAGAAGTTAATACGCAGAGGTGAACAAGAGGGGCGTTGTTTTGTTTTTGTTTTTATTATGTATTTTGTGATTTTCTATTGTAACTGCCCTGAGACCTGCGAGTATAGGGCGGTATACAAATTTAATAAATAATAATAAAAAGAGGGAGGGAGTGGGGCACAGAGGCCTCAAACTCCTGTGCAAGATTTTTGAATGCCCAGACTTCACCCCGCAGTTAACATGCAGATACCCAGGTTTAAATGCATGATTCAGACTCTACCGTACGTAGTTTAAAATGCATCAATTTAATAACCAGAGGCATTCTCCCAATAATAGACATACCTGTCAAGGCACTTACTGTTAATACAAACTATATTGAGACAAACAAGCGACCTCGAGGCAGAGCACACTTTGCCATCAGCGCCTTCTCTTTTAAATCAAGCTTTTGTCAGGCTGAGTGTCTCCACTGATCATAGCTGTGTTAGGAACAGCAGGGAAGATTGATGATAAACCAAGCGTTGGGTCTCAAGCCATTTAGGCAGAGCTCTTGAGGTGACTCCACAAAGCAAAGCAGCCTCGCAGGATCTTTTAAAGATATTTATTTCAAATGCTAATACCTGTTTTACGAAAAGAAGGAAAACACAGAAATAGCTTTCTGATTGCCCAACAAAGGCTGGTTTGTTTGTTTGTTTGTGCTAAACTGAGGAACCAATCATGGAGCTGTATTCCCCACACACACACACACACACTATAAAAATGCTTTGAAACAGAACAGCCATCACGGGCACATACAAATGGATTTTCTCCCAATTGGGGTGGAAAGAGTTCAAGCTAGTCGTCTTTGGTGATCACTCTTAGCCGAGTAAGATTGTCTTCCATGAACACGGTCTTAACAGTGAGTCTGTATGTGACTGTAGAGGCCAATTCTGGATCCACATGTCCTTCCACAGTGGGAACATAGGATTCTGGGTTGATCATGGTGTGGATTTGCCAAATGTACCTTCCTCTTAGCACATTTCCCCTTTTGTCCTGAGTTCAAGTGTCTTCAAAGCCCATGACACCTTTGGTAAAGGCTGTTCTCCAGTTGGAGCACTCGCAGGCCAGTGTTTCCTAGTTTTCGGTGTTTATACTACCTTTTTTTAGATTTGCCTTGAGAGAGTCTTTAAACCTCTTTTGTTGACCACCAGCATTACGCTTTCCATTTTAAAGTTTGGAATAGAGTAGTTGCTTTGGAAGACGATGATCAGGAGCTGGGCATGTTTAGCCTGGAGAAGAGGAGGTTAAGGGGTGATATGATAGCCATGTTCAAATATATAAAAGGATGTCATATGAGGAGGGAGAAAGGTTGTTTTCTGCTGCTCCAGAGAAGCGGACACGGAGCAATGGATCCAAACTACAAGAAAGAAGATTCCACCTAAACATTAAGAAGAACTTCCTGACAGTAAGAGCTGTTCAACAGTGGAATTTGCTGCCAAGGAGTGTGGTGGAGTCTCCTTCTTTGGAGGTCTTTAAGCAGAGGCTTGACAACCATATGTCAGGAGTGCTCTGATGGTGTTTCCTGCTTGGCAGGGGGTTGGACTCGATGGCCCTTGTGGTCTATTCCAACTCTATGATTCTATGATTCTACAACATGACCAGTCCAATGAAGTTGATGTTGAAGAATCATTGCTTTGACACTGGTGATCTTTGCTTCTTCAAGTACACTGGCATTAGTTTGCCTGTACCCACAACTCAAAGGCCGAAACACCTGAGGTACTAACAAGGGTCATTTCTTACTGTCTCTTGTCTGACAGGTTCCTAGGACCACATGTCAGATTCCTCATGGCCCACAGAGGACTCTGGCTGCAGTATCCCTGGCCTGAATTTACATGTCAATTAGATAAAAGGAGGAGATACAGAAAGGGTGCCCCATGAGTAGGAGAAATTACTCACCATCACATGCTCTGCCTTTGTGCTTAAAATCAAGAACCTGACGGTAAAACACAGTGGCAAGGGAGCGATGCTAAAATGTATGGCAGACTGAATAAAAAAATTAAAGACTTAAAAGCCAATCTGTAATTAACACAAGTTTCACTAGTCCATTAATATCTCTACTGTTTCTCCAGAAGGTGGCAGAGCAGCTTTTATTTTTTATTATTATTTAATTTTCAGATTTTAAAATTTACAAACAATTGTCAAACAAAACAAAAAGAGAATTCCATAAATTCCCATGTACTTCCCTCCTTCCCTTTGTGGGTCCTATTTTTAATCATTTCCTCCTGCATCTTTTATGATAATCCGAATCTTTTACCTCTCCATTGTGTCCAAAATTCACCATTAAAATACAAGTGTAAATTCCAATTCTACTAACGATTTTAACTGTTTGCAATGTTTTTTAAGATAAATTATAAATTATAAACTTATTGAATAAGTTTTATCCTTCCTTCACTCACACTAGTAAGTGATGCAGCAGAGGAGATTCCCCTTAATATAGCTGGAAGCTAGTTTGCAGATTCGTTTGAATCTCTTAGTTAAGATTGTTTCTGTTAAGTTGTGGGCGAACATGTCAGACAACACAGCGATTCTTCCAAAGTAGCTCTTATTTGTAAGCTGGAACAGAACTGAGCTGAGGAGCTCAGTCAGCCTGCTTATATAGAGCTCCAGAACAATGTAACTGTTGCAACTTTCTAAAACTATCCAATCACTGAACATCACTTTCGATCCTTCATTTGCATACAAACTATCCAATCACTGAACGCCACTTTCAATCCTTCATTTGCATAACTATCTACAGTATCCCCCTGCTGGCCCAGAGTGAGACTTCAGTACATAACAGTTTCCCTGTGTCCCCTTTGATCCCTCTTAAAAGAATAGAGTCTTTCTGAGTAAAGCCTGAGTAAAGTAACGAAAAGTTTACTCACATTTCAGTTCACGATATGATCCCCGAAAGGCAGGCTTTACTTAGTGATTACATAAATCAGGATCTGATTTCTTTCCGCAGGGCCTGTAAGACAGAGTTGTTCCACCTGGCCTTTGGCTTGGAATCAACTTGATCCCCTTCCCCTCTTTCCTTTTTCCTTTCTCCTTCTGTGATGGAACTCGTATTTGGGGACTTTCCTGGCTTTTTTCTGGCCCACATAGGACCAGTCTGAATAGTTGGCCTTGGTGAGGATTTGACGTTTTCATCCCCCAAAAAGTTTTTGATTTGAGTTTCTACTGAAATGAGGCTGCATTTTAAGTTGTATTTTATTTATTTTTAAAAAAATATATTTAGTAACTTTTCAAAGGTTATACAAAAAAATACAAAAATAAAAACACATATAATTCCATTCACTTATTTTCTTTTAACTTACTTCTCAGACCTCCTCATACCTCCCCTTTTTGTATCCCAATTCGAATTATTCATTCAGCAAATCCTCGCCCTTAATTTTCACTTAATTTTACACCTTTCTTTCTCCCCCCCCAATTATTTTAATCATTACAGCTGATAACCACTTAAATTCTAACCAACATCATTCTAACATTCACTAATTTTGTAATATTTCCCAAGATAGTCCTTGAATTTCTTCCAATCTTCTTCCGCCGTCTCTCTTCCCTGGTCTCGGATTCTGCCAGTCATTTCTGCCAGTCCCATATAGTCTATCACCTTCATCTGCCATTCTTCCAGTGTGGGTAAATCTTGTGTCTTCCAGTACTTTGCAATAAGTATTCTTGCTGCTGTTGTTGCGTACATAAATGATGTTCTGTCTTTCTTTGGCACCAATTGGCCGACCATGCCCAGGAGAAAGGCCTCTGGTTTCTTCAGGACGGTATATTTAAATACCTTTTTCAGTTCATTATATATCATTTCCCAGAAAGCCTTAATCTTTGGGCACGTCCACCAAAGGTGAAAAAATGTACCTTCAGTTTCTTTGCATTTCCCACATTTATTATTGGGCAAATGATAGATTTTTGCAAGCTTGACTGGGGTCATGTACCACCTATAAATCATTTTCATAATATTCCATTTTAAGTTGTATTTTAGTCAATTGTTTGTCAAATGTCTCAGACAGCAAAATGACATTAAGATAACACAAAATGGCTGCAGGGGAGCAGCATGGCAGCAAAAGAACAGCAAGCAAGACAAGAGAAAAACAACAAGACTGCAACTGAGAAAATGGCTGCATGACTCGGCTCTTTTATGGAGTCAACCAGAACTACGCCCATCCTCCAGGTCACATGCAGGAGGAGAAGCTCCAGACATAGCTGTCAACTTACAGATCTGAAAATAAGGGACCAGCAGCCTCAAAAATAATGGATCAGCGGCCAAAATAAGGGATTTTGCTGTTGTAAAGAATTTCATACATTCGTAGAATAGACAGATGCTGTCAATCCGGCATGAGGCGGTTGCAGCGGGGCGGCAGCCGCTGAAGTGCCGCCCTTCTGTGTCCCTCCCCATCCCCTCCTCTTCCTCCTCCCTCAGGCCGCCTCCTCAGCTGCCACCACTGCTGCTGCCTCCGGGCTCGTGGGCAATGTGGGCGAGTCTCTCTCCCTCCTCCCTCTCTCTCGGCCGGGGAAGGGCCAATGGAACTCCTTGCGCCAGGACGACGGCGCCAGCGCGCGCGGTGGAGGACCCCGAGCCGCTGCTTCCCTTCCGAGCCGGGTGAGCACGAAACCCGGGAAATTTAAGGGACATCATCAATAAGGGACACAGCGCTGGGATAAGGGAGTTTCCCGCTAAATAAGGGACGGTTGACAGCTATGGCTCCAGACCAGTGAAATAGGAAGTTACACTGACTGGATGTCCCCTTCCCTGTGCCCACTCTAGGGAAATAAGGAATGTTGCATTTGACTGTACCAATGGATTAAATCACACAGATTGATCATCTGTGCACCAAAACTCCCATGGACAATTTCCTCTTCTGCTGGACAATTTCCTCCTCTGCTGTAGGCAACCTACCACGTAGTCCAGCCCCTCCCTATTCCTTCATTCTCACATACTCAAACGCACACCCTTTCGTTTTGAGTGATTCTTCTTCTCACAACCTTCATTTCTTCTTGCTCCTGGTCTTTCTTCTTTCAACATCCTTTCCCTTCCTCTCTGACCCAAGGTAGTAGGAAGGAATAAGATCAAAGACAGACGGTTCTCTTTGTTCCTATACTTCCCCATTACCACAGCATCCTGGTTTTTCCTTTCCTCTCTCTCTCTCTCCCTCTCGCCCCCATCTCTTGTGGCCCATTTATTTTACAAACAGCCATTTTAATGCCATGAATTACTCCAGCTGTAATGAAATAGGAGTTGTTACAATCCCCATCTGCTAAGTTGATTTAAAGTAGTTGGCCTTTCATTATAAATGGTGTTTAAATCTACTTGCCATGAGATTTTAAGTCAATTTTATTATTAAAATGGTTGATGTATTTAATTAATTCAGCCAAAAATCAACAAGAAGTTAAGTACACAGGAGGGTAGGAGAGTCGGGAGCCTACAATCTGGGGAGCCAAAGTGGATCACAATTTAGTTAAACCTTGATCGCATAAATTATTTGGAACATCCCTGGAGTGGGGATAATTACTTACTGCCTACTCATAAATACCTCCATTAATATGATTGCATAATACTACATTCACTATATTAACTTTTCCAAGCTAGGAAGGGCTAGAGGACATGTAGGTCATACTAAATTTCTCGGACATTCACGTGCAGCTATATTGTGCCCCAAACATGCATTCTTATGTTGTACTCTTTTCAGAGGAGAGAATGGGGGGGACCATGGAAAAACCCAGGGGTGTTGAAAGGGCTGAAAGATTGGTAGAACATTTTGTATAAATTGCATTGTATATAAATGTCCCAGTTCCTGGGAACTATTCACATATCCAAATATGCTGGGCCTAGAATACTAGATTCCCAATGGATTCAGAGCAACCACAGAAAATGCTGGTATAATTTACCTGCACAATATCGTCACTGAATCAAACAGTAAAAGGTGATACAGACTTTAGACCGGGGTGGGCAACCTCAGGCACAGGGGACAAATGTAGTCCTACAGGTCTCTCTGACAAGTTCTCATGACTCTCACGAGGCCACTACTTCATACTCTTCTTGGGAGCTGTGAAGTAAACCACAGGGCTGGGAACTCGTGTTTCCCTCATAATGTGTGCCCCAATCCCATTAGCTGTTCAGTGGTACCTCAGGTTACAGACTCTGCTAACCCAGAAATAGTACCTCGTGTTAAGAACATTGCTTCAGGATGATAACAGAAATTGTGCGGCAGCAGCGGGAGGCCCCATTAGCTAAAGTGGTACCTCAGGTTAAGAACAGCTTCAGGTTAAGAACAGACCTCCAGAACGAATTAAGTTCTTAACCCGAGGTACCACTGTAATAGCATCTCAGTGAAAACCTCTCTCATGAGCGTTGTTAGACTTCAGTGTAGCCATCGGGAAGCCCAGTCAGATGGGCAGGGTATAATAATAATAATAATTATTATTATTATTTATTATTATATTTTATTCTGTTGATCACACAAACTCTTCTTTCAGGAGTGCACATCCAGCATTTGTTTGTTACACAGACGGCCTCGCAATTACAGAATCAGGAGCTGAACTCTGTCCACAACCCTTTTGGGCTCATTATGCCTTATAATCGCAGCTCCTTTCCTTGAAGCAACATGGATAACTCCATCTCTGAGAGTTAGCAGAGAGGAAAATCCAGCAAGCCAAAGGTCATCACCTCTTTCTTCCTGAACTCCTTGCCTGCCCTTGGCTTCTGGAGTGAGTGCTAGGAAATAAAGATGAAACCCTTTGCTACCGAGTCCAAAAAAATGCCAACAGGGGCACAGTCCCGAAGTCTTAAGATGTTATAATAATAAAAAAGTACAATAAAATCATAAACTCGTGGCTAATGAGACTGTGCCCTCTTGTCACCATTTAGTGGGAAATCTCATTAATTCTTTACAAGGCCCTTTAGAAGACAGACCACAATAGGATTGTACTAATGTTTCCTCCAGCTCTGCTGGCTGTCAAAACTCTGCAGATGACTTCATTGCCTTTGACATTTTTACTTCTGTCCGGTTTAGTTTGTTTGCTTGCTTGAAAAAATAACCTACTGTGTCAAACGTTAAAAAAAAGGTCAAGCATTATTTTTCTCCTCTGATGGGTTATAAACTAAGATAAATTAATACAGTGCACCAACCATGTTGACCTTCCTATTAAAATCTGCCTGCTTTAGACGTTCTTTCTCTCTCTCTAGCAATTAAATTGAAGTTCTACATAGCTCTCTTCACTACTCAAGCCACAGTCAGACTTCTCTAGCTAAAAACATCAGATACAAAGTATTTTGCCACCCAGGGGGTGATTTTGCTACGCAGACACATGGTCCAAGAGGAGTTCAGTGTGGCAGAGATGCTGGGATCAACTCTCAGAACTGCAAGAGACAGTGACGGATGCCGAACAGGACTGCATGCTGTTGTCACTGTTTTATTGCACGCTGCAAACGATGCCTCCTCAAGCTTGGGGTGCTTGCTTGTGAACTTGGACCAGTTGGAACCAAAAGTGTTATCTCAGCTGTCCCAATAACGCATAAATGAAAGCCCTTGAATGACAAGGTGGGCTGCAGATGTCCCAAGACAACCAAAGATAAAGGGCACCTACACAATTCCAGAGTGGAAGTGCTAAGATGGTTGGATGGCGTCTTGCACTCCTCCTGCCATCAACTCCTGCAGCCAAGCTGGTGCCAAACGTATTTCTCTGTTTTCCTTTGGACCACATCAATGATGCTGAGAGAGGGTCTTGTCGTTCGGGCAACCCAGGACCTCCATACACACAGCCTTGGCCCAGTATACCTGAAGGAACGTCTCCACCCCCATCGTTCTGCCTGGACGCTGAGGTCCAGCTCTGAGGGCCTTCTGGCGGTTCCCTCACTGCGAGAAGCTAAGCTGCAGGGAACCAGGCAGAAGGCCTTCTCACTAGTGGTGCCCACTCTGTGGAACGCCCTCCCGTCAGATGTCAAGAAGATAAACAACTACCTGACATTTAGAAGACATCTGAAGGCAGCCCTGTTGAGGGAAGTTTTTAATGTGTGACATTTTAATGTATTTTTAATCTTTGTTGGAAGCTGCCCAGAGTAGCTGGGGAAACCCAGCCAGATGGGTGGGGTACAAATAAAATATTATTATTATTATTATTATTATTATTATTATTATTATTATTATTATTATTTATTTATTTATTTATTATACATGCTGCCCAGGCTTGTATCCCGGGGAGGTCACTTGGTTGCTGCTAATGCAGCAGTTTGACTTCACCCCTGGAGGTGCACTCCATTGTCCCTCAAGCCAGATGGATGCCAATGACAACAGTTGGCATTGCTCCCCTGCCTTGTGGACACCACTCACCACTGCTGTTTCCGGAGAGAGGGAGTGGAAGGGGTGGTGCAGACCTGGCAGCAGAGCCCATCTGATGCTTGTGCCGCCATGCCCGGACTGCCCCCCACTCCATTCACCTTGCCTTTCTCAGGAATTGGCAGCAATGCTCCGTGTCCAGAAGGCTGGTGAGCAACGCCAACCTGCCTCCCCACTTCACTTACCACAACTGCATTGATAAGTCACGCTATTTTTGTCCTGATTTATAAGATTAAGTATATAATCTTAAATGTCGGGGGTTCTGCTCCAGTCTATTTCTCCATATATGAAGATATAACAACGCCAGTCAACAAGGCCTCCTCTCACGACGTCTGGTCAGTTTTCTCGCCCCATTTGCTCAAAACCTAACAAATATGTTTGCCTCTTTGTTCCGTCCAGAGCTTCCATTTTTCTCAGTGTTTTTTTGATGAATCCATTGCTGTAGTGCCCACAAGTTGCAGGCAATTACCATTTAACAATCTACATATTTAATCCCACTCAAATGGTTGACAGTGTTTGCTTCGTATGTTCCGGCTTTGCTTCTTGGTGGTGCTGATGGCAGTTACTCATCATGATGGATTTTATTGTGTTGGAAGCAAGGCAACCCCCTTTCCCCCAAAAGGCTTTGCAATGAAGAATTTGGTTTACAAAGTAAAGAGTGGTTTTAAACAAAAGATCTTGGTGGGAAAGCAGAAGGCAAGGAGATAGGCACAGGAAGAATACCAATTTGAAAGGTAAATGGCTAGGAACCTCTAGTTAAAGGGTTCCAGTGATTCAGATTCCTCTGCCAAAATCCTGCACACTTTTATCAACCTACAGGTTTTTTAAAGCTGGGTTGCCATATGTCCGAAATTTCCCGGACATATCCAGAATACTGCAGCCTAAAGCAGGGTCTGGAAATTGGTGGAAAATGAACAGAAAAAAGCTCAATAACTTTTCTGCCTGGATCTTCACTTTTTGAAATACGGCAACCTACTTCAAAGTGTACTGTTTATCATGTGCAGTATATCTTCACATAGCCTAGTTTTATGGGCAGTCACTGCCCCAAGGTGATGATGGTGGAGAATCTCTGTATTCAAAAATAATTACATGGTTTACATCACAGCTGCATAATTTGTGTCCCAGAGAACCAAAGTAGCCCTTTTGCATGTTTCAGTATACAGTGGTACCTCGGGTTAAGTACTTAATTCGTTCCGGAGGTCCGTACTTAACCTGAAACTATTCTTAACCTGAAGCACCACTTTAGCTAATGGGGGCCTCCTGCTGCTGCCGCACCGCCGGAGCACGATTTCTGTTCTCATCCTGAAGCAAAGTTCTTAACCCGAGGTGGTATTTCTGGGTTAGTGGAGTCTGTAGCCTGAAGCGTATGTAACCCGAGGTACCACTGTATATTGGGGCCTGTAGGGTAGCTGTCCCCTGAGTATTTGTTTTTGGGTGGGTTTGGGGGGGTGTGTGGATTGTGTGTGGACTCAGGCAGCAACCATGTAAAGGGCATAGTACCTGCGAGACGATTGGTAGGTTGTATTCCACATGGCATGTGACAAGTGGCACAGCTCTGGTTGTTATGCACAGTTTTGAAGTCTGGGTCAAGTTCTGAGCATTGTTTTCAGTTGTTCATCCTGCGTTGCTATTGCAAAGACTCTCCTCCCTGGAAGAGAGGGGAGTGGTTGTGGGCGGGAGACCGAGCTCTGCCCCTGGTAGGGGGCATTAGCCCCCTCCCCTCCTTACCTGGCTGGCGCCCACGCCCACCGGAGGTAGCCAACCAGGTGCCTCCAGGGAGCGTGTGTAGCAGCTTAATGTTGTGGTGCCAGCTCCGCCTCCTCCTCATTCGTCGTCGTCCCTCAGCGAGTCACCCACCCTCCACTCCCATTTAGCTCAGGGTATAGGTTTTTGGCCTTGCTATGGACCTTAGGTTGGTCGCCCTGGTTGTCTGGGGGGCCTGGTAGGAATTTTTCCATTAGGCCTTCTGGTTTTTTCGCCTACCTCGTAGCAATCGTCACAACTTTTGTGGTATTGGTGGGTAGGTTAGGCATTGGAATAACGTGTTGCGGTGTGTGGAAGTGCTAGGTGTGGCCATCGCCTATGCCTTCAATTTTTGGGTATTCCGTTAAAGGAATCTGGCGGTCGTGTATTCCGTCCGATGCCTGCTTGGCGGGAGGCCATGGCACGACCCTCGGTGGCATCAGGGGGTGAGCCTATAGTTGGATGAGCATCAACAGGCTCCACCTACTGTTGAATAAACCCACCACCTATAGTCATCCAATGCCTAAGCCAATACCTTTTCACTGCTGCAATCAATAAAGTTGTGGCCTTTTCTTGCCCATTAACCTTATATCACGTGTCCTTGTGTATTTATTTCACATAGCGGGGTCGGGCCCTCGATCCACAAACCTTAACCACCAGCTTCTACCTCTCATGCTTGGGCAAAGGGCCCATCTCCAGCCCTCCATCCTTTGCAGACTGGGATGCAGAAAAACAGACACACTCCTGGGCTACGGCGGCAAATTGCTACGGCAAGCAGCAGAACGGTGCCGACCTCTGTGGTGCATTTTGCATCTTAATGTGTTAAATTCACTTATTGACAATAGAGAGGAGGAACAACTGGTGCAGCGCCAGTACAAGCCAGATGGTCACTGCAATTATTAAAATTATGCGGGCTGCAAAATCTCCAGGATAAAAGGAGAAAGGGGGGGGGGAGTGCTGTTATGAATTTACAAGCTTGGTAGGAGATCGCATTGCAAACAAATCTGAATTTCTAAAAAGCGTATTTGTGGTTTTGAAAGACAGCAGCAGGTTTGATTCTCCAGTATTTATTATTTGCTTTCCCCTCTATCCTTAGGTTCAACTAATCCACTATAACCATGAGTTGTATACAAATGTTACAGAAGCTGCAAAAAGTCCCAATGGCTTGGTGGTAGTTTCTATATTTATGAAAGTAAGTATCGCACAATTTCATCTGTTTTGAGTTACATTCCTTTCAGATGGTTGTAAGAAAATAGGAGCACTGGTGGTGGCTCGTATTTAAACCTTCTTCCAGTGCATTCCCAATACATAGCAACACAAAAGTAAGGTCCAGGTGTGTACAGGGTTGCAGCCTAAGTAGATTGCTGGTAGATTGCTTTAATAGCTGGTAGATTGTTTCTGTAGCTTTGTGCACCATACTTTAGGATAAAAAATGATCACTGTGGCTCAGTACTCGGTGTGAAATTCAATTGCAACAGACCATTTCCATTTTTTCAAAAGTGTATGGAGATGTTTTAATTCCAAAGATGCTTCTAGAACATCCACTATGGCCCTCTTTTAGGCTGCAGTCCTGTACCCCGTTGAACTCAAAAGAACTTACTTCTAAACAGACATTGATAGGGTTCCACTGTTACTGCCTCTATGCTTCTCTGACCCTCTTTCCCTCTCATCTTTTAACATATGGTATTAGAGTGGATGTTTCTGTGGCCATATTAGTTTGATGCACACTGAATGTCAGTATATGCTAAAAGGGATTTCATATTAAATTCAGAATTACTACTTCGAGTCCTTAAAGCCCCAGTAAATAATCAAAGCTTCACTTGGCAAGGTACATAAACTTGGGGTGAAGGCAGATATAATATTCGAAGAGCAATTTATTTGTATGTCTACATGTTTGTGTTCTGGGGTCAGCTCTGCAAAACTCGTCCTGTTCATTTTCATTCTGTGTTGTTTTTTTAAAAAAAAAAGAAGAAGCCAGAGGTACCTATTGGTTAGCACGCATGACATCACCAACCCACTGACCAGTCCCCAGTTTTGCAACTTTAAAAAAATATTCTGTAGTAAAGTGGATGAATATATATTTGAATATGTTATGTATATATTCGTCTGAACATATACATTCTGATTTTAAATCCTTTGCATATAACAGGTGGAGGAGAATGATGTCAAACAGATGAGTAACAGGCAAGAAAATTGTGGAAATTATCATAAGGGGCAATTGCAGGCTGCCCTTTAAAAATAAAATCTGAGGATCTTTATATCTCTGCCCATACAATGATTCAACAGTATTTTCTACTTTAAATGCAATATTCTTTGCTGCTCTGCCACCTTCGCTGCAATTCCCTACTGGACAGTGTCCTGGAAGCAAATTCAGCCACTGTATCTGAAGTAACTTACCAAAATGTATGGCAATGTATGACCACTAACCATTGAGGGCCAACGTACCTACTCCCAATGAACCTGGCAAGGTGCCTCATGTTACATTATTTGAGTGTGGATATTTGGCAAGAAGTAGGGACGCGGGTGGCGCTGTGGGTAAAACCTCAGTGCCTAGGGCTTGATGATCGCATGGTCGGCGGTTCGAATCCCCGTGGCGGGGTGAGCTCCCGTCTTTCGGTCCCAGCTCCTGCCCACCTAGCAGTTCAAAAGCACCCCTAAGTGCAAGTAGATAAATAGGTACCGCTTTATAGCGGGAAGGTAAACGGCGTTTCCGTGTGCTGCGCGGGTGCCGGCTCGCCAGAGCAGCTTCGTCACGCTGGCCACGTGACCCGGAAGTGTCTCCGGACAGCGCTGGCCCCTGGCCTCTTAAGTGAGATGGGCGCACAACCCTAGAGTTGGGCACAACTGGCCCATACGGGCAGGGGTACATTTACCTTTACCTATTTGGCAAGAAGAACCAAGTGTAAGACTCTGAATCACGTCCAAACAGCTGGAGGAGGGTTGGGGAGGCTGTGAGTTGGGGAGGTGTTTAACCCTTCCTCGCCTACTGCTTCCCCTTGAATTGCCCTCCCTCCAGCCATCTCCTCTCCCGAATATGGGTTCTCAGATTTGTGTTTGCTATGGCAAGGGAAACGGTGGCTTGGGGAGGGGTTTAGCAGGAAAAGCAGTGGGTGGAAGAGGGTTAAGCAAATCCTCCTCCCTACTGCTTTTTCAGCTGGTTCGCAGCCACTCCGGTTTGCAGATCCGGTTGTGCTGCCAAACAGATTGTTCAGCCCTCACGTTGCAGGCTGCCAATGATTAGGCATGTAGGTTTTTTCCACAAATATTTTTTCTTCTGTAGAATCCCTTTTTCTCTCATCACATTAAATCATCCCACAGGACCAAGTGATGCTTTGATCTGTTTGCCCTTGGCAAATTGTTTCTTAACTTTTGGAGAGGTTGTTTTTAAATATATATAATATATATTTATGTAGAAAAGCTCTGTATGGCACAACTGGAGCTTCTTCCATAACAACAGAAGACTGACCCATAAAATAGGTCTCTCGGTTGCTCAGTTCCAGCCCTACCCTTCTGCCAGTACCAACAATATGTTTCTAGAAAAGAGAGAGAATCGCACTGCTGGAGGGAGGTGGCGGTTGGCAGTGTGAATAGCTGCTTCATGAATTTTGAAGACTTCCTTAGTGGAGAATGTGATTTTTGTACTGAACAATTACTAGAAGATACCGCTTATTGCTTTCCCGTGTCATCCAAACCCAAGTCAAAATGTCAAGTGCTGATTAACTCCTATATAAAATTTGCAGTCAGGCTGCGCTCAACAACTGTGTGGCCTTGAATCATGACCACAACATGAAAATTTAACCAAGCATCAAAATAAATAGAGGCAGAGGCCTGAGGAGAATAAAAGGAGTGGAAGAAACAAAAGAGAAGCAGATTCATAGATCTGGCAAAGAAGAAAGCATGTTTCCTGTCACAGTGTCTCACACAACCTCAAAGACCAGAAATGAGGAAGGCACATATATTAAAGGGTTTGAATATGTTTGCTTTTAGTCGAAACCCGTCCTGCCAATTTCTTGAACGTCTCCTTTCTCCGCAGAAGAAAGGCTTCTGTTCTTCTGCCTCATTCACAGGGTGATACAGAATTTCTTTAGAATTATGTTGGGTGCAAAGTTGAGCGCTTCTCCTCAGAAGTTAACTTTCTGCCAACTCCTAAGTTGCAGCTTTATTCCACCAATACCCACCATCCAAACAGATGCACTTTTCCATAATGAGGTGTTTTTGGTGACTGGTTTTTGACGACCGATTATCTCTCTCACAGGTGTCTGAATCATCAAATCCATTTCTAAACCGTATGCTTAACAGAGACACCATCACCAGAATAACGTATAAAAGTAAGTTTCTTTTTGAAATAAATGTATAAAGGGTTCTGGGGGAATCATTCACATTGTGAGGAATGCCTAATCCAAGATTTGACACTTCCCAAATTGGCTGTGAGCTTATTCCAGTTTTCCTCAGAGGCATTTGGTCAGAGACCATTTTCAATTATAAGTACAGGTATTTCCAGGTGTGGGAGGGAATGGAGATCAACGAAACATTTATTTAATTTATATTTCATAGAATTGTCAAATTGTAGAGTTGGAAGGGATCTCGAGGGTCATCTAGTCCAACCCCCTGCAAGGAAGGAATTTTTATTTCAACATTCATAAACATTCATTTTCAGCCTAAGCCCTTTAAAGTGGGTAACAAAAATTCAAACCAGAATCAAAACGTAACGGAAGATACACAATAAAAAAATATGTCAAAGGTAACCATGGGGTGTTAAATCTGCTTAGCTGGTGTTAACTTGAGATATAACTTCTAGTTATTCATGGTTGCATCAAGCTTTCTCAAAAACATGTCTTTATCATATTAAAGTGCTTGTGAACTTAAATATCAACTGGGTTAATTAAATCTGGACCTAATTATATTTCAACAGCACCTAAAAACTGTTAGCAAAGTCAATTAAATAATGGAAATTGAGTCCAGAGAGAAAAGTCTTGATAACACTCTACTGAGCAAATTGAACAAAAACAGTATATAATTTGTGGAGAAACAAGTAGAGTGGTCTTTCTTAGGTCAGGCCTTGTACATAACAAGTAGACATTCATCCAAACATACAGAGGAAAACTCCCTCAGCACTGCACAACCAATCAGGGCACATGCCACGTTGGGTGAAGATCATGCTACAACGCCTGATTGCTAAGCACCCTGGGATCATTAAAACTGATGAAGGGTGAGATATAAATAAAATAAAATAAATTTGGACATTGTGATAAGCTATGCTTAGATGAAACTAGGTAGTAAGGAGGAGAGCCTGCGTGGAAAGTAAGGCAAGAAGAGAGCCCATAAACCCATTTGCAAAAACTATGAGTCAAGAGCTGTGATGGGTAGCATGTGGCCCAGTTAATAGCATTAGAACATCAGCATTAGAATGCTGTTAGAATAGAGTTGTCAAAGACAGTACATAAGAATTACTTCCTGCAGTAACAAGTATTGATTAGAAGCATTTTCAGGACAAAAAAGAAATGCAAAAAAAACCCCAAGTTATTGAATGTAATTTCACAGATGTCTTGGATGATGGATTATAGTGTCATTGCACAGGGCGGGGAGATCTAATTTTGTTTCATATATTAGAAGGAATTCCGTGCTGCTTTTAAACAGCTGGCTTTTTAAAAACCCATGCTTAGGAGCTTCATTTGTGCAGTCAGTGTTCAGTTTCAGTTTGAAGAAAATAAGAAGTGTCATTCACTTAATTTTGGTTAGGCTAAAGAGTGCGGAATTAGGTTCAAGATGAGGAAAAGTTAATGCAATAATTGAAGCGCTGGTTTTCAAAGCATCACAAAAGATACTCTACAGAAGATGGGTCAGGAACATCCTAAGAGCCAAGTGCCCCTTGGATTTTCAGAGTGGGTTTTTAGATGAGTGCTTCATTTATTTCCTAATGATTACTAGAAACCACCCCTCTTTCATGCAGTGTTATGGGAATTCATGGAAATGACTGTAAGTGTGATAAGAACGATATTTATAGTTCTAAAGAATCATTGCTCTAATATTTCAGCTTTTTAAAAGCCAGTAACTGGGGGACTCAAGATTCTGGGTTTAAACTCTCTTTGCTGCACTTCCAGAAGAAACGCATTTGTTCTTACAGGAACTAACATCTAAAACTAGTGTTTGAGGGTCTCTTCATCACACATTTCATGTCTTAGGTTCTTTCCTACATATATCATAGAATCTTACATTTTTACACAATGGAACGTCCCCTACCTTTCCTCCTCCCTGATGCGCTATCCAAATAATAATAATAATAATTCTGCTTTGGAGAATTGGAGGAAACAGAATTGGTGGGTGTGCTGGGGGGAGTGGACAGAGGAGAAGTTCCATTGAGCAAGCAGAAATCCTTGTGAATGGGATGGCTTCATTGGATACAACTCTAAGTGAGAAGTTCACAAATTGTCCTAAAGCAGAATAGAGTTGGGCAAAGAACGCATACTTCCAGTATGTATCCAGCTCAGAGACCAACAGGAGATATACAAGGCTTCTAGAAGACAGGGTACCAAATTACTTTTTGAAGATTATGAGCAGATGATGTATGCTTGCAGTAAAGAGTGCTGGCCAAAGCACATTCGGAAGCTGTGCATCCAGCATATGTTGCTAGCATTATCAATCTACTAGGCCCACTTCTCTAGGATTCCTCTACCCAGCTGCTCTGTGTAGAGGAATGACCCTCCTTTCACTCAGATTCCTGCTCATAGGAGACCCCCCCCCCAAGTTGTTTCATTAGCTGGTCAGCTCTAACTGCCTGGATTTTTGCTGGAGTGATGTTTTGTTTTGTTGCTGCAGGTATAAAATTCTCAGACTTTTGTGTAGCTGGAATGTACCACTGAGTTACCACTGATGCGGGTGGCATTGTGGTCTAAACCACTGATCCTCTTGCTCTTGCCAGTCAGAAGGTTGACGGTTCAAATCCCCACGACGGGATGAGCTCCATCCCAGCTCCTGCCAACCTAGCGGTTCGAAAGCATGCCAGTGCAAGTAGATAAATAGGTACTGCTGTGGCGGGAAGGTAAACGCCGTTTCCGTGCGCTCTGGTTTCCGTCACAGCGTTCCATTGCACCAGAAGTGGTTTAGTCATGCTGGCTGTGTGGCCTGGAAAGCTGTCTGTGGACAAACACTGGCTCCCTCAGCCTGAAAGCGATATGAGCACCGCAACCCCATAGTCATCTTTGACTTGACTTAACCTTCCAGAGGTCCTTTACCTTTAGGGTTTTTTTTACTGCGTTACTCACTCTTTCCCTCGGGGGCCCCACCCAAGACTGACACATGGTTCTCAGAAGGTGACTAACAATGAAATGTGGCCCATTGGTGTAAAAAGGTTCCCAGCCCCTGCCCTGATCCCACCCAGACCATTTGGGGGCTTTCAAAAGCCAGTGCCGGTGAATTTAAACTCAACATGACACGTACTGCACAACTGCAGCTCAATCTATGAAACTGACCCACACAGTGATGAACAGTTTCCTCCTTCTTTTGCATATGAATCTCCCAAGAAGATGAGTACATTTTGTCTCCAACTCGGCTTCCCACCGTTGGCAGATGTAGTCCTTGTGATAGGGCAAGCTTATGTTTCGGTCGGGTTAAGGTCGGGTGCCCTTGTGAGGAGTCCTCTTCGCCGTGAGCTTCATCACATTTTGTCTCCTCTGCCTGTTTCAAGTGCAGGCCGGAAATGTCCTACCAAACTCAAAAAAAGACTTGGGGCCTCATAAAGCTAATCTTAAAATGAGAGTTGAACAGCCCCAGAAAGAACTATAGCTCTCCTAACCCCCTACACCCTGCCACACTATTATCCATCATGAATGAAGCAACAGAAATGAGGGTATCTTCGCTGCTGCTACTGCTGCTAAGGGAAAGGGGAGGAGGATCTGTTTGGGTGGCAGGTGACAGGATGGTGGGATGTGGCAATCATGGATTGGCTTGGATTTTTACCCAGATTCTCTGTCTCCTGGAGAATACTCTCAGGCAATCCAAGGGCAGCCTGAGATAGCTTGGTCCTCTCCTCTCTCAGATCAGAAGAACTTCTTACTCCCTTGTGCTCATCATCTGTGTCAAAACTCTACATTTCTGCACCTTTTACAGGCATTCTAATTTTGGGGCTCCTGTTTTTGAAAGACAGAACCCAGAATTTCATCAGTTTTAAAACTTGGTTTAACACCTGCATTGCAACAACCCTTGGAAGCCACACCATTGATTTCTGGATTAAAAGATACAAAGCACGGTTATTTTGCACTTAAATACCTGTGGAGTTATTGGCAGACCAAAAAGTACTGACTACCTATTACGCTACAGGAAGTAAATTGATCTGACGGTGGTTCGAGAGAGTGCCAGGAAATAAATAGTGGATGATTTAGGCTTGGATTATGCTTGTTGTCTTTCTGGGTGCATGCAACATCAAGAATGGCATAAGAGCTCGCAGAACTCCTGCAATTCCTTGACCAATTAAGATTTTTGTGCCAAGTCCATTCATTATCGACATGGCAAAGCCAACAGTACAATTATATTGTGATGGAAGATTATACTGATGGTTTTTGACCAGTTATCATGTGGCCATCTGTTAGTTGGCCACTCTTTTCTGTGTGGCAAGTGGCATAGCACTAATCTATGTTGGGCATTCTGTCAAATGTTCAAACCTTGGATAACTGGTTTCAGCCAGCAAACTAAGGCAAAAGTAACATGGTAATTGGACTTCCTGTGCAGTTTGCTGCAGTCTGGGCTTTGAATACAGTTGTAACTTGGTTGTTGAACATAATCCATTCCGGGAGTCCGTTCGACACCCGGAACCGTTCAAAAACCAAGGCGCGCCTTCCAATTGGCTGCAGGAGGTTCCTGCACTCAATCGAAAGCCGTATTGGATGTTTGGCTTCCGAAAAACGTTTGCAAACTGGAACACTCACTTCCAGGGTTGTGGTGTTTCAGAGCTGGTTTGTTCAGGAGCCAAGCCGTTCGGGAACCAAGGTACCACGGTAATGTTTCTTTCAAGACCCGAGTGTAAATGTCTTTAGTAGACAACCGAACAAGACCACCATCATGCAACAAATCTGTTTGCTTTAAATATTTATATGCCCTCCTGTAACTGTAAAATTTCTAAATGCAGCTTTTAACAAAAAAATGTAAATTATATACAAAAAATATAGCATTAAAACCATAGGCCGGGTAAAATTATTTTAAAGCAAGAACAGATTAATAGATTAAATATAAAGGCACCAAAATGACATGAGAGTTAGCATTGGACAAACCTCTCTGGGGAGAACATTCCAAAGCTAGGATATTTCAACTATAAAGACTCTTTTCTCACTAGTACCTTGTATTAGCAGCAATAGTATTAACTTTATATACCTCTCAGTTGGTAAAGCATGAGGGCATTAATCTCAGGTTCTTGGGTTTGAGCCCCACGTTGGACAAACTACAGTGGTACCTCGGGTTAAGTACTTAATTCATTCCGGAGGTCCGTTCTTAACCTGAAACTGTTAGCTAATGGGGGCTTCCTGCTGCCGCCGCGCCGCCGGAGCACGATTTCTGTTCTCATCCTGAAGCAAAGTTCTTAACCCGAGGTACTATTTCTGGGTAAGCGGAGTCTGTAACCTGAAGCGTATTGTCAGGGGATGATTAGCTGCTTGTGCTTAAAATTGTGCCCCCTCAGAGTTTGTGCGGCTCCACAAACCTCTGTGTGTGACAGAGCTCCTCAGACATGTCTGCTCTAGTCACTAGTAGAGTCTGACAGTGGCTGCCTGCGGAAGCGTTTCCAGCAAAGAAGCTCCTTAACGGAAACGCGTCTCCTGGACTCACGACGTGGCAGCTTCCGGCGAAGTATGGGTCTCCCTACAGTTGCTTCTGACACCTCCCCGCTATTTTCGCTGGACGTGTCTCTCACCCCTTTCTCTCCCCTGCTGTTTCCTGCCTGGGCTGCTGCGTCTCTCTCAGCATTACTGAGATCCTCCTCCAGAGACCCCTCGCTCCCCCTGCTGGTCCCTGCTTTGGCTGCTGACTCTCTCCCAGTCTCTGGGAGCCCTACCAACTCCCTTTCCTCTGATGTCAGTTCCCTGACATCCACCTCCCCTCCAGGGCCCCCTTCCCCCCCGCCCCTACTCTCTCCTCTGGGCGGTGAGGAGCTGAAACCCCGAAAAGAATCCTCTTCATCTTCAGACGTCTCGAACATTTCCCTCCATCGGTCTTCGTTCCGGCTCGCTGAATCCTCCTCCGCCTCGGAATCAGAGAACCCCTCCAACTCTTCTTCTTCGTCGGTGGTGGCGAAGTATTCCCTCCGGAACCTCGCCACTGGCTGAGGTTTACGAGGGAATCTCTGATGAAAAGTTTCTATCAAAACCTCGTCATCTACATCCTCTGCCATGACCCAGGTGTTTTCCGACTCCGGCTCCCCTTCCCACATTACCAAATACTCTACTTGATCTCCCTTCCACCTGGAATCGAGAATCTCCGCTACATGGTAGCTGTGTTCTTTTTCCTCCATAGCTGGTCCCCTATTGACCCTCCCTTCTCTGTCCCCTTTATACGGTGACAGCAACGACCTGTGGAACACTGGGTGCAGCTTCATGTGGTTCGGTAACCGGAGTCTGAAAGCCACTGGGTTGACCTGCTGCGTGACTTCAAATGGGCCCAGCCTTTTGGGTCTTAACTTCTTACAACCCCCTTTGAATGGTAACCCTTGGGTGGACAGCCACACCTGGTCCCCCACCCTAATGCTTTCCCCTTCCCTTCTGGTTTTGTCTGCCTGCCTCTTATATTCCTCCTTCGCCCTGTTTAAGTTAAGTTGGAGCTGGCGATGGATCGCTTCCATTTCTTCAACGAACTGTTCTGCAGCTGGAACGCTCCAGTTCTCCCCTTCCCCCCCTGGGAAGGCTCGGGGATGACACCCGTGATTAGCCAAAAAGGGGCTCATCCCCGTGGACACGTTCTCTGCATTGTTGTAGGCAAATTCTGCCAACGCCAGCTTCTCCACCCAATCATTCTCTCTGTCATTCACATAACACCTCAAATATTGCTGGAGGACACCATTAGCTCTTTCCGCCTGCCCGTTGGTTTCTGGATGACGGGCAGTTGAGAAATTCACCTCTACATGCAATAAGCTCATGAGCTTCCTCCAGAACCTGGAAGTAAATTGTTTCCCTCGGTCAGAAACCACCCTCAAGGGGGCGCCATGCAGCCTAAACACATTTTCCACAAACAATTTAGCGGTTTCTTCCGCTGTGACCGCATGTGAGCAGGCTATAAAGTGGGCCATCTTGGTTAACAGGTCTACCACAACCATGATGGCTGTTTTCCCTCTGGACCTTGGCAGATCAGTCATGAAATCTATTGCCACTGCCTCCCATGGCCTTTCCGGCATGGGTAGTGGTTCTAATAAACCTGCCGGTGCCCGCCTCTCCCCCTTGGCTCGTTGGCATTGGTCACACCCTCTCACATACTCCCGCACATCTTCCCTGACCTTGGGCCACCAGAATTCCCTGGTAACCAGCCACATGGTTTTGTGTTGCCCAAAATGCCCTGCTGTGGGGCTATCGTGCAGTTGCTTGAGTACCTTTTCCCTCAATTCCCCTTCAGGTATATATAACGCTCCCTTGTAGTACAACGCCCCGTTTCTCTCCTCAAAACCCCCGGGTTTGTCTCCCTCCCTCCTGAGACCCCTGAGTTTGTCCTGGGCGTATTCATCCTGCACCGTTCCCTCTACCAGTTCCCTTTGCCCCACCAATGCCGCCCCACACACCCAGCGGTCCTCTGGAATGACATGGGTCTCTTCGGGTGCACCCTCCCCCTCCAAATATTCAGGTTTGCGTGAGAGAGCGCCCGCCCTAACGTTCTCTGGGCCTGGCACGTAACAAATCTCAAAGTTAAATTTGGAGAACTCCTGGGCCCATCTCAACTGCCGTTGGTTGAGCACTCGCGCAGTTCTCCAATACTCTAGATTCTTATGGTCCGTGCACACTTGCACCTTATGTTGTGCACCAATTAGCAGGTGCCTCCATCTCCGGAAAGCCTCATGAATCGCAAGAAGTTCCCGGTCGTACACCGTGTAGTTCCTCTCGGATTTGTTCAGCTTTCGCGAAAAGAAGGCACACGGTCGCCACTCTGACTCCTCCTTCCCCGGCTGCAGAAGAAGCACCGCCCCTATGGCTCTGTCAGAAGCGTCTGTTTCGACCCTCAGCTTTTTTTGTAAATCCACATGCAGAAGTTGTTCAACAGAGGCGAAGGCCCTTTTCAGTTCCTCAAACGCTCGCTCCGCCTCCGCCGTCCAAACAAACTTCTTTTTACTGCTGAGACAGTCCGTGATGGGCGCCGTCAGGTGGGCGAAGTTTCGGATGAACTTACGATAAAAGTTTCCAAACCCTAGGAACCTCTGCACATCCTTCTTGGTTTTGGGTGTTTTCCATTCCAGCACTGCTTGAACCTTGCCGGGGTCCATGGCCAACCCCTTGTCTGACAAGCGGTACCCCAGGAATTCCACCTCCTTGGTATGAAACTGACACTTCTCCAGTTTCACCCACAGCCTGTTGGCTTGCAGCCTGCTCAACACTTCTCTGACGTCTCTCACATGTTGCTCCTCATTCTCCGAATACACCAACACATCATCTAGGAAGGCCACGCAATTCTTGTAGAGCAAAGGCCCCAGTACGTGGTTCATGAAGGCTTGAAAACACGCGGAGCCTGTTTGTAATCCAAAAGGCATAACGAGGTATTCAAATGCCCCCAAAGGGGTGAACATGGTGGTTTTCCATTCATCCCCTTTCCTTATACGTATCAGGTTGTACGCCCCCCTTAGGTCCAGCTTTGTAAAAATCTTTCCTTTCCGCACCCTGGTCAAAATATCATCAATCCTGGGCATAGGAAAAGCCGCCGGCTCTGTCACTGCATTTAACCGCCTGAAATCACATACAAGTCTCGGCTTGTCCGTGTGCTTTTTATCCACAAAAAACACTTTGCTACCCCCCGCTGCCTTGGACTCTCTGATGAAGCCTCTCTTCAGGTTCTTGTCAATGAACTCTCGCAACTCCTGCATTTCCCTGTCTGACATGGCATACAACTTGCCTACAGGAAGCTGTGCTCCAGGGAGTAAATTGATCTGGCAATCAAAGGGCCTATGCGGGGGTAGTTGGTCAGCTTCCTTCTCGCTGAACACGTCGCTGAGATCAGCATACTGTGGTGGCACCTTCCCCTTCTCCATTACTTCAGTCCCTGCCAGGGTGGCTTGGGCCCCTGCTGACCCCTTTTCCCCCCTGCAGTGTTCTAAGCAATGTGCTGAACCGAAGGAAACCACTCTTTGATGCCAGCCCACCAGCGGATCATGTAGGGCTAGCCAGCTCATTCCCAAAATAATGGGAGCGCCTCCCAAGGTGGCCACATTAAACGCTATCAGTTCTGTGGGCCTTGCCACCCTCATTATCATTGGGACGGTCTGCAAGCTGACTCCTCCTCCCAACAGTTCCCTGCCATCGATCGTGGTCACCTGCAGGGGGTTGCTTAAAGGGATCGTCTGTATCTGGTGTTCAGCAGCAAACTCCTTGCTCATAAAATTGCAGGAGCTGCCTGAGTCCAACAGCGCCTTTATTTTTAGGGGGTGTCCATTTTGCAGCTCTAGCGACACTTCAATCACTAGAGCAGGTCGAGGAGCTTCTGGCACGGGCACTTTCACTGCTCTTTGGCCTGGCTGCAGTGCCCTGACGGTGGCAACCAGGCGTTGGCTTTTACCTGCTCCGTTTCTCCCTGCTCTCCCCCCTCAACAGCTCCCACCATCCCTTGCCATTCCTTCCTCTGGGGGCAGACTCTGGCAAAGTGGCCTGGCTGTTGGCAGAGATAGCATTTCCGGGCTCCTTTTCCCTCCTTCTTAGCCCCCTTCACTGGGCTTTGAAACTGCGCGCGCGCGGGCTGTTCCGATTTCCATCGGCTCTGCCGGCGGGAAAGCTGGCTCAGGAATGTCTGGAATGCGGAACTCCTTCCAACGTTCCCCTCTCCCTTCCCGCCTCTCCAAGGCTCTTGCCTCCTGGCGCGCTCCAATGGTCAGCGCAGATTTGGTCAGCTGATCCATAGACACCGCCCTGGGGCTCCGGGACAGCTCGTCTTTCACAGCCGAAGAAAGACCTTCTTCAAATAGCATCTGAATGGGTGCCGCCGATAAATCCCACCCCAATCTGTGAATCAGCATGGTAAATTCAGTCCAGTACTCACGGACAGATCTGCTTCCCTGCTTGCAAGCCATTAGCTGTCTGCGCACCACCCCTTCCTCAATATCGCTGGAAAACATGATATCCATTGCACGAAAGAACTTCATAGTGTCCTTTAGGATATCATTGTGCGTTGCCATCAGGGGTCGAACCCAGTCTCGCGCCCCCTTCTCAAGATGCCCAATTACGAAAGCAACTCGCGATTCCTCATCAGGGAACTCATCAAACTGCACATTAAGGGCATATTGCATCTCTGTCCTAAAGGCATGGTAATCCTTGGGGTCCCCCCCCCAAACTTCTGCACCAATCCTGGTACCTTTCTGGGGAACTGAGTGGTTCTCCCCTTTTTGTCTGCATCCTGAGCCCTTCTCTCCTCGAGCCTCGCCGTCTGCAGCGCAAGTTGGACCTCCAGAGCTTGATACCTTTCTTCCAAGCTTGGACCAGCTCCAACCCCTGCCTCTCCGGTTCCGGCTGGGTTGCTCATGATGCTTTCTCCTGCACAGGCAGCGTACAGAGACTGTCAGACTGCTGTCAGGGGATGATTAGCTGCTTGTGCTTAAAATTGTGCCCCCTCAGAGTTTGTGCGGCTCCACAAACCTCTGTGTGTGACAGAGCTCCTCAGACATGTCTGCTCTAGTCACTAGTAGAGTCTGACAGTGGCTGCCTGCGGAAGCGTTTCCAGCAAAGAAGCTCCTTAACGGAAACGCGTCTCCTGGACTCACGACGTGGCAGCTTCCGGCGAAGTATGGGTCTCCCTACAGTTGCTTCTGACACCTCCCCGCTATTTTCGCTGGACGTGTCTCTCACCCCTTTCTCTCCCCTGCTGTTTCCTGCCTGGGCTGCTGCGTCTCTCTCAGCATTACTGAGATCCTCCTCCAGAGACCCCTCGCTCCCCCTGCTGGTCCCTGCTTTGGCTGCTGACTCTCTCCCAGTCTCTGGGAGCCCTACCAACTCCCTTTCCTCTGATGTCAGTTCCCTGACATCCACCTCCCCTCCAGGGCCCCCTTCCCCCCCGCCCCTACTCTCTCCTCTGGGCGGTGAGGAGCTGAAACCCCGAAAAGAATCCTCTTCATCTTCAGACGTCTCGAACATTTCCCTCCATCGGTCTTCGTTCCGGCTCGCTGAATCCTCCTCCGCCTCGGAATCAGAGAACCCCTCCAACTCTTCTTCTTCGTCGGTGGTGGCGAAGTATTCCCTCCGGAACCTCGCCACTGGCTGAGGTTTACGAGGGAATCTCTGATGAAAAGTTTCTATCAAAACCTCGTCATCTACATCCTCTGCCATGACCCAGGTGTTTTCCGACTCCGGCTCCCCTTCCCACATTACCAAATACTCTACTTGATCTCCCTTCCACCTGGAATCGAGAATCTCCGCTACATGGTAGCTGTGTTCTTTTTCCTCCATAGCTGGTCCCCTATTGACCCTCCCTTCTCTGTCCCCTTTATACGGTGACAGCAACGACCTGTGGAACACTGGGTGCAGCTTCATGTGGTTCGGTAACCGGAGTCTGAAAGCCACTGGGTTGACCTGCTGCGTGACTTCAAATGGGCCCAGCCTTTTGGGTCTTAACTTCTTACAACCCCCTTTGAATGGTAACCCTTGGGTGGACAGCCACACCTGGTCCCCCACCCTAATGCTTTCCCCTTCCCTTCTGGTTTTGTCTGCCTGCCTCTTATATTCCTCCTTCGCCCTGTTTAAGTTAAGTTGGAGCTGGCGATGGATCGCTTCCATTTCTTCAACGAACTGTTCTGCAGCTGGAACGCTCCAGTTCTCCCCTTCCCCCCCTGGGAAGGCTCGGGGATGACACCCGTGATTAGCCAAAAAGGGGCTCATCCCCGTGGACACGTTCTCTGCATTGTTGTAGGCAAATTCTGCCAACGCCAGCTTCTCCACCCAATCATTCTCTCTGTCATTCACATAACACCTCAAATATTGCTGGAGGACACCATTAGCTCTTTCCGCCTGCCCGTTGGTTTCTGGATGACGGGCAGTTGAGAAATTCACCTCTACATGCAATAAGCTCATGAGCTTCCTCCAGAACCTGGAAGTAAATTGTTTCCCTCGGTCAGAAACCACCCTCAAGGGGGCGCCATGCAGCCTAAACACATTTTCCACAAACAATTTAGCGGTTTCTTCCGCTGTGACCGCATGTGAGCAGGCTATAAAGTGGGCCATCTTGGTTAACAGGTCTACCACAACCATGATGGCTGTTTTCCCTCTGGACCTTGGCAGATCAGTCATGAAATCTATTGCCACTGCCTCCCATGGCCTTTCCGGCATGGGTAGTGGTTCTAATAAACCTGCCGGTGCCCGCCTCTCCCCCTTGGCTCGTTGGCATTGGTCACACCCTCTCACATACTCCTGCACATCTTCCCTGACCTTGGGCCACCAGAATTCCCTGGTAACCAGCCACATGGTTTTGTGTTGCCCAAAATGCCCTGCTGTGGGGCTATCGTGCAGTTGCTTGAGTACCTTTTCCCTCAATTCCCCTTCAGGTATATATAACGCTCCCTTGTAGTACAACGCCCCGTTTCTCTCCTCAAAACCCCCGGGTTTGTCTCCCTCCCTCCTGAGACCCCTGAGTTTGTCCTGGGCGTATTCATCCTGCACCGTTCCCTCTACCAGTTCCCTTTGCCCCACCAATGCCGCCCCACACACCCAGCGGTCCTCTGGAATGACATGGGTCTCTTCGGGTGCACCCTCCCCCTCCAAATATTCAGGTTTGCGTGAGAGAGCGCCCGCCCTAACGTTCTCTGGGCCTGGCACGTAACAAATCTCAAAGTTAAATTTGGAGAACTCCTGGGCCCATCTCAACTGCCGTTGGTTGAGCACTCGCGCAGTTCTCCAATACTCTAGATTCTTATGGTCCGTGCACACTTGCACCTTATGTTGTGCACCAATTAGCAGGTGCCTCCATCTCCGGAAAGCCTCATGAATCGCAAGAAGTTCCCGGTCGTACACCGTGTAGTTCCTCTCGGATTTGTTCAGCTTTCGCGAAAAGAAGGCACACGGTCGCCACTCTGACTCCTCCTTCCCCGGCTGCAGAAGAAGCACCGCCCCTATGGCTCTGTCAGAAGCGTCTGTTTCGACCCTCAGCTTTTTTTGTAAATCCACATGCAGAAGTTGTTCAACAGAGGCGAAGGCCCTTTTCAGTTCCTCAAACGCTCGCTCCGCCTCCGCCGTCCAAACAAACTTCTTTTTACTGCTGAGACAGTCCGTGATGGGCGCCGTCAGGTGGGCGAAGTTTCGGATGAACTTACGATAAAAGTTTCCAAACCCTAGGAACCTCTGCACATCCTTCTTGGTTTTGGGTGTTTTCCATTCCAGCACTGCTTGAACCTTGCCGGGGTCCATGGCCAACCCCTTGTCTGACAAGCGGTACCCCAGGAATTCCACCTCCTTGGTATGAAACTGACACTTCTCCAGTTTCACCCACAGCCTGTTGGCTTGCAGCCTGCTCAACACTTCTCTGACGTCTCTCACATGTTGCTCCTCATTCTCCGAATACACCAACACATCATCTAGGAAGGCCACGCAATTCTTGTAGAGCAAAGGCCCCAGTACGTGGTTCATGAAGGCTTGAAAACACGCGGAGCCTGTTTGTAATCCAAAAGGCATAACGAGGTATTCAAATGCCCCCAAAGGGGTGAACATGGTGGTTTTCCATTCATCCCCTTTCCTTATACGTATCAGGTTGTACGCCCCCCTTAGGTCCAGCTTTGTAAAAATCTTTCCTTTCCGCACCCTGGTCAAAATATCATCAATCCTGGGCATAGGAAAAGCCGCCGGCTCTGTCACTGCATTTAACCGCCTGAAATCACATACAAGTCTCGGCTTGTCCGTGTGCTTTTTATCCACAAAAAACACTTTGCTACCCCCCGCTGCCTTGGACTCTCTGATGAAGCCTCTCTTCAGGTTCTTGTCAATGAACTCTCGCAACTCCTGCATTTCCCTGTCTGACATGGCATACAACTTGCCTACAGGAAGCTGTGCTCCAGGGAGTAAATTGATCTGGCAATCAAAGGGCCTATGCGGGGGTAGTTGGTCAGCTTCCTTCTCGCTGAACACGTCGCTGAGATCAGCATACTGTGGTGGCACCTTCCCCTTCTCCATTACTTCAGTCCCTGCCAGGGTGGCTTGGGCCCCTGCTGACCCCTTTTCCCCCCTGCAGTGTTCTAAGCAATGTGCTGAACCGAAGGAAACCACTCTTTGATGCCAGCCCACCAGCGGATCATGTAGGGCTAGCCAGCTCATTCCCAAAATAATGGGAGCGCCTCCCAAGGTGGCCACATTAAACGCTATCAGTTCTGTGGGCCTTGCCACCCTCATTATCATTGGGACGGTCTGCAAGCTGACTCCTCCTCCCAACAGTTCCCTGCCATCGATCGTGGTCACCTGCAGGGGGTTGCTTAAAGGGATCGTCTGTATCTGGTGTTCAGCAGCAAACTCCTTGCTCATAAAATTGCAGGAGCTGCCTGAGTCCAACAGCGCCTTTATTTTTAGGGGGTGTCCATTTTGCAGCTCTAGCGACACTTCAATCACTAGAGCAGGTCGAGGAGCTTCTGGCACGGGCACTTTCACTGCTCTTTGGCCTGGCTGCAGTGCCCTGACGGTGGCAACCAGGCGTTGGCTTTTACCTGCTCCGTTTCTCCCTGCTCTCCCCCCTCAACAGCTCCCACCATCCCTTGCCATTCCTTCCTCTGGGGGCAGACTCTGGCAAAGTGGCCTGGCTGTTGGCAGAGATAGCATTTCCGGGCTCCTTTTCCCTCCTTCTTAGCCCCCTTCACTGGGCTTTGAAACTGCGCGCGCGCGGGCTGTTCCGATTTCCATCGGCTCTGCCGGCGGGAAAGCTGGCTCAGGAATGTCTGGAATGCGGAACTCCTTCCAACGTTCCCCTCTCCCTTCCCGCCTCTCCAAGGCTCTTGCCTCCTGGCGCGCTCCAATGGTCAGCGCAGATTTGGTCAGCTGATCCATAGACACCGCCCTGGGGCTCCGGGACAGCTCGTCTTTCACAGCCGAAGAAAGACCTTCTTCAAATAGCATCTGAATGGGTGCCGCCGATAAATCCCACCCCAATCTGTGAATCAGCATGGTAAATTCAGTCCAGTACTCACGGACAGATCTGCTTCCCTGCTTGCAAGCCATTAGCTGTCTGCGCACCACCCCTTCCTCAATATCGCTGGAAAACATGATATCCATTGCACGAAAGAACTTCATAGTGTCCTTTAGGATATCATTGTGCGTTGCCATCAGGGGTCGAACCCAGTCTCGCGCCCCCTTCTCAAGATGCCCAATTACGAAAGCAACTCGCGATTCCTCATCAGGGAACTCATCAAACTGCACATTAAGGGCATATTGCATCTCTGTCCTAAAGGCATGGTAATCCTTGGGGTCCCCCCCCCCAAACTTCTGCACCAATCCTGGTACCTTTCTGGGGAACTGAGTGGTTCTCCCCTTTTTGTCTGCATCCTGAGCCCTTCTCTCCTCGAGCCTCGCCGTCTGCAGCGCAAGTTGGACCTCCAGAGCTTGATACCTTTCTTCCAAGCTTGGACCAGCTCCAACCCCTGCCTCTCCGGTTCCGGCTGGGTTGCTCATGATGCTTTCTCCTGCACAGGCAGCGTACAGAGACTGTCAGACTGCTGTCAGGGGATGATTAGCTGCTTGTGCTTAAAATTGTGCCCCCTCAGAGTTTGTGCGGCTCCACAAACCTCTGTGTGTGACAGAGCTCCTCAGACATGTCTGCTCTAGTCACTAGTAGAGTCTGACAGTGGCTGCCTGCGGAAGCGTTTCCAGCAAAGAAGCTCCTTAACGGAAACGCGTCTCCTGGACTCACGACGTGGCAGCTTCCGGCGAAGTATGGGTCTCCCTACAGTTGCTTCTGACACCTCCCCGCTATTTTCGCTGGACGTGTCTCTCACCCCTTTCTCTCCCCTGCTGTTTCCTGCCTGGGCTGCTGCGTCTCTCTCAGCATTACTGAGATCCTCCTCCAGAGACCCCTCGCTCCCCCTGCTGGTCCCTGCTTTGGCTGCTGACTCTCTCCCAGTCTCTGGGAGCCCTACCAACTCCCTTTCCTCTGATGTCAGTTCCCTGACACGTATGTAACCTGAAGCGTATGTAACCTGAGGTACCACTGCATTCCTGCATTGCAGGGGGCTGGAATAGATGACCATAGAGGTCCCTTCCAGCTCTCCAATTCAATGATTCTGTGTTTCATGGCTTCTAAGACCAAAAAGCAGAGACCCAAGAACAAAATCGAGAATAAGTTTTCATTGCAGTGGAAAAGAGGTCATCAGATGTCTTACGCGCAGGTTTAATTCACTTTAAATGGGTCTCAGGCTAAGACCCCCTTGTGAAAGATGTTGCTCAGCTGCTGCCATTGGGCACAAACAACGTTAGGCTAGATGGGCAAACTCTGCACAAGGCAGATTGATGCGTTTTAGGGGCAACATCTCCAATATTAAAATTTAACAGAGGTTTCATTCCCTCTCATTTTGAGGCTGCGCCTTTCATTTAATGACTCTACCGCGTTGTTTACAGGTGTTTATTTATAATAAAGCGTGGGCATATGGCAGAGCAGATGGACCAAAGTTGTCACAATAAAACGTGTGTGTGTGTGTGTGTGTGTGTGTGTGTTTGTTTCAGTGTCCCTGGTTTTTCATTCCGCCAGCAGAAACCACCTCCTTTTTTCACCCAAGCAGTCTCGCTGAAAAAATAATAGGGTGATAACTAGGAGAACTTGGCCTTTAGAATTTGAAATGCCTCATTTCGACTGAACTCTTTGATGCTGTGCATCACACTCTGTGCTTTATAAATAATGAATAGGTGAGAAAAGGAGAGAGAGAGAGAGAGAGAGAGAGAGAGAGAGAGAGAGAGAGACAGACCAGGGTGAGTCAGAAACCAGTCACTGGCTTGAAAAACAAACAAACCAAAATCACCGTAAGCCGCACGTAATTCTCGCAAAATGATGGTTTACTTTCCAATCTTCATTGCAAATAGGGCTGAGGTCATCTCTGGCTGTTACCGTATTTTTCGCTCTATAAGACGCACCAGACCACAAGACGCACCTAGTTTTTGGAGGAGGAAAACAAGAACAAAAATATTCTGACTCTCAGAAGCCAGAACAGCAAGAGGGATCGCTGCACAGTGAAAGCAGCATTCCCTCTTGCTGTTCTGGCTTCTGGGATAGCTGTGCAGCCTGCATTCGCTCCATAAGATGCACACACATTTCCCCTTACTTTTTGGGAGGGAAAAAGTGAGTCTTATAGAGCAAAAAATACAGTATATTGTGACTGTCTTCCAGCCCAGTAACACTACTGGAGTGACTTTGTGCTTTTCAGCTGGCATGGGGGGGGGACCGCCTTGCTGGGGGTTCTCTGCAATGAAGACAGAGCATGTGAATAAAATGAAATGAAGCCCATGAAGTGGGAGAAGAGATGGGGGGGAGCAAAGGAGGCACCCACACTAACTGCGGGTCCCCCAAAGCCTTGCCAAATATCTCGCATCTGGAAGGGATGCCTTGCCTTGTCTTCCCCACTCATTCCACCACCACAGTTCAGGTGCATCATGCATGCGTGGGCACGAATGCCTCCTCACGAGTTCCATCTTTGGGAAGCTAAACTTGCAAGACGAAAGCAGCCTCACGTCCCGAGCCCTTCGCTTGAGTCAGGGTAATAATGTAGGTCAAGGAAGCAGAGTGATGAGGTTCATGGAAATAGCAGCTGCAGTAAGTAGGAAACAAGAGTTGGAGTCAGGGCTTCCTCTTCCCTTGGGATCACAAAACCAGGGTGGATTTGATTTAAATCAAATCAATTTAAATCACGATTTAAATCACTAGTCAGTAAGACTTGATTTAAATCATATATATTTTTACAGAAAGACTCATTCTTGCTGGTGTAATCTTAATATTTACAACCAGATCAAGGTTTCATTTTTGGAATAATAAATTTTCAGAGCAGTTTTTACAGTTATATCAAAAATTACTGATTTGGTTATACTATTAGAAATGCATTGACAGATAACTATGAAATTATTGTGAGGTTTAATAAGTTAACTCTTTATATTTGGACAACTTTTCTGCTGTACTTTAGTGGAAGGAGAAAAATAATCATTTCCTTAATAACAATTTAAACAATTTATTTAACTAAAACAATAACGTTATAGCATATGTATCCATGTTTGTTAACTGATGTGGTTAAATGGTGTTTTTTTTTTAAAAAAAACCACTCTAGACTGAGTTTTAGCACACATGAAAAACTTAAAACAAATCCTTATTTCCAGATCAAATAGCCTTTGGACTATAATGTAACTTGAACAGGAAACTATCTTTCGAAAGATTTTTCCTCCAAAAGCATTTTATTTTAAAAATGTGATTTAAATCAAAAAAATCCAATTTAAATTTAAAAAATCCTACTTATTTATTTATTTGTTTGTTTGTTTAATCATTGATTTTTATCCACCCTGCACAAAACGCAATGGGGACATCTGCAGAATGGAACCGCCTTAGACATTATTGCATCTGAGAGGTAGGCTACAGTCGCAGTGGCAATAATCGGTGCCGGCTCCTGGGGGCCAAGACTCTTGCCCCCCACCCCCCGGTGTTCAGAGGGTCATGTGTGTGACGTCAGCTTGTGGCCAAAAGACCTGTCTGAACCCAACAACAAGTATTTGCCTGCTGGTGAAAGTAAAGGAAAGAGGGGATCATGGAAGGGAGTTCCAGAAACTGGGAGCAGCCGCTTAGAAGTTCCTATCTCTCCCGTGTCCTCATCGAACATGTCTGCAAATGTGGCAGGACTGAGAAAAGGCCTTCCCAGAAGATCTCAAAACATAGCTGTCAACTTAGATTTGAAAATAAGGGACCAGCAGCCTCGAAAATAAGGGATCAGCAGCCAAAATAAGGGATTTTAGTCAACCAACTGAAATATGAAGTTAAAAGGGACCAGATAATTTTGAAGAGCCGTGCTGGTTTTTAGCCCTTCGTTTCCAGAGATTGCTGCTCAAGATACCAGCTGATGAAACACTGCAATTAAATAACTACAAACAGCAACCACTTTTTGCGCAAAACGAAGTCCAAGCTACAAAGATGCTGCTGCAGTTCTGTATCTTTTCTCTCGTGCTCCATCTGCAGCTCTCAGTTCCATCAGGCACAGTGGGAGGAAGGGGGGGGAATAGCGCCCAAAGTAAACCCGCAGATCAGACCATCTATGCTAGTCTACCATTACAAATCTATGGGAGAAGCGCTTGCAGTCCTTCCTCCGCTTTCCCCCTCTATGGTTAGCCCTTGGAGAGAAGGCCAGAGAGGGGCGGGGCGGGCAGCCAAGCAAAATACAGTTGGAGCCTCCCTCCTCCCTGGCCGGCAGGGAGGGAGGGAGAGGAGCTGCTTCCTTTGAAACCTGGGAAATTTAAGGGATATCATCAATAAGGGACAGCAGCGGGACAGGGCGCTGGGATAAGGGAGTTTCCCACCAAATAAGGGACGGTTGACAGCTATGTCTCAAAGCCTGGGCGAGCTCATCTAGTTTTTCCTAGAGTGAGCCGTTTCCTCTGAGACAAGAACAATTCACACTTTGCATCTACTTGGGGACTCATGAAGTCACCATGAGCAACAGCCAACACACGGTGCCTGGTGCGTCCAATCCAAAGGGTATCTTCTGGCTCCTCCCTCTCAGAAGCCCATGAAATTGGCCACAATTGTGGCGCATATAAAAGTGAAGCATGAGCACAAACTGTGCAGAATATTACAGACTGGCGAAGAGGGGGGAGAAGGTGCAAGCATTGCTCCAATGAAGGAACCACCTGACATCAGTTTGACAGCCAAGGTTGAGCTGGTAAAAAGCTCAGACCTCACTACGGTTAAGAGTGGGGACAACTGTATCGCTCATTACAAATTTCACCACTTTCTCTCTTGTCTTCACCTTGCTCTGCTTTACATTTTTGAGAGTTTGTTGTTGTTGTTTAGTTGTTTAGTCGTGTACGACTCTTTGTGACCCCATGGACCAGAGCATGCCAGGCACTTCTGTCTTCCACTGCCTCCCTCAGCTTGATCAAACTCGTGCTTGTATCTTTGAGAACACTGTCCAACCATCTTGTCCTCTGTTGTCCCCTTCTCCTTGTGCCCCCCCATCTTTCCCAACATCAGGGTCTATCCCAGGGAGTCTTCTCTTCTCATGAGGTGGCCAAAGTATTGTAGCCTCAGCTTCAGGATCTGTCCTTCCAGTGAGCACTCAGGGCTGATTTCCTTAAGAATGGATAGGTTTGATCTTCTTGCAGTCCATGGGACTCTCAAGAGTCTCCTCCAGCACCATAATTCATAATTTGAATTTTGAGAGTTACAGGAATCTATATGTGTTTTTTCCTACTGCCACGTTGTTGTACTACTGGAATCATAAATGCCGTACATTTTTAGGAGGATACAGCCATGAGTGTTGTTAAAGGGGGACCCAGGGGAGCCCGAATCCCGGGTCTCTTTCTTGAGCTGCACCCCAGATCTTATCCCCCTTTTCTTTTTCGTTTCATGCTTTATGTTTTCACCTGGATGCTCTGCCGGCGAGATTCTAGCCCTCCATCATCTTAATTGCATATTAGCATATGCAAATCTGTACAAAGGGCCTGTGCCCTTGCCCTTTCACTGTGTCGCAATGCCCTTGGATATAGGAATGTTAGATAAATTCAGGAAGTGCTGATTAAGTGTTGCTTGCCCAACGTGGCTATTTCTGCTGTGCATGGGGAGGTCTTGGCCAGTGGTTGTAACCTGCATTTGCTCAAACCAGGGCCAGCCCACACATGAGGCAAGGTGAGGCAACTGGCTCAGGTGGCAGGATTTGCAGGGGCAGCAGGGAATGCATTGCCCGCTGCTACTGCCACTGCTCCTTGGAGGCTGGATCTGCCATCTCCTCAGCAGCCACCCCCCCCCCGTGCCCTCTCTGCAGTAGCCTCTTGTCAAATAGGAGGTCTCCTCTCACCCTTTTCCGCAATGTAGATCTATACCTCCCCCTCCCCTTGTTCCTGATAAGGGCTCCATTTTGTGGTTCGGCTCACGGTCCAAAATGTCTTGGTCTGGCCCTGGCTCGAACATTAATATCCAAAAAAGTTTCTACTGTTAGTTTCCAAAAGCAGAGGGCAGGGAAGGACCCACACGTACTCCTGTTCAAAACACACCTTTCTGTTTGTTTGTTTGTTAGACTAGTCTTAAGCGTCATTGCGGAAGTGGAATGCTATTAATGCTCAACAAAAGGACTAGCAGCAGATTTTGAGACCTTGGGCTTTTTACGTGATCCGTTGATTGCACGTTCGTTGCATATTGTGGCTTTCATACCCCATCTCAAGGTCGCACTTATGCTTTAGGGACAACACATTTGTCTGAAGTGCCCTATTTTGTACTGCGAAAAGGTGGTACTCCAGTATCATACACTGTTGGGATTTTTTGTTTGGGTTCAAATTGGGGATAAACTCTCTGAGTCATTGTGTGAACTTCCTTTGCATAATTCTCTTTCGAATTCTATAGCCGCTGTGTACTTTCTTTCTACTTCGCTGAATGCCATGTGCTTTTTCCCCCTAAATGGGAAATGGACTTTTTTATTTCAAAAAAAAAAATGTAAGACACACAAACACAGAGAGAGAGAGAGAGAGAGAGAGAGAGAGCGCACGCACAAGGCTTCCTCTACCATCACCAATGGTTGGGATCCAAAGAACCATCTGTACTTCACATCCAAAGTGCCTTTGGCCACATGGGCAAATGCTTTTGAAATGGAAGGAGTGCTGTTCAGAGAGAAACATATGCCTAATGCAGCTCTTTCCATGACCTCTGGCTTCTGTCAATGAAACAAAAAGCCAGGGGCATATCCTGCAAAACCTGAAATATGATTTTTGGCAGGCTATGGCTGGTGGAGCACAAATGCCAATGTATTCCAGGGGAGCTTCATTTGTATCCAGGGCCGTCTTTAGCAGATGTGGTGCCGGGGTGCAAATATCTGCCCAGTGCCCCAAAATTACCATGGATGGGGGGGTGAAGCTGTGCACTGCCAGCCATGGGGGGCACAACTCTCCCCCCATACCACTGCAATCCCTGCAGAGACTTGGGAAGGAAGCTGCATGCCCACCAGCCATATAGTTCCATCCAAACCTCTGCAGGGATCGCTCTCCTCCCGCGGAGGCTTGGGAGGCAAGTTGCACACACGCCAGCCATATGGTTGACAGGGCGCAGCTGACGGGTGTGCAGGGAAAGAGGAGGCTGCTGGCAGAGCCGTGCAGCTCCCCTACTCGCTGGGGCGCCCCTAAGAGGCTGGCGCCCTGGCACAATGAACCACTAAGCCCTATGGGAAAGACGGCTCTGTTTCTATCCAGTAGACCAACTCAGGTCTGATCTCTGCCACTCATTCCGTGGACCTGGGCAAAACTCTCTTAACCTCAGACCCCCATCTGCAAAATTAGAAGACAAACCTGGCAGGGTCGCTGTGAGGGAGACCAAAAAAAATGCCGCAGTTGTTTATTAACCACTTTGCTGTACAAGCACAGACAGCATGACAGGTGCCGATCTGCTCAGGCGGCTTTTAAAGGCTCGGACTCTTTCTAATTATAAGCTGAGCACATAGCACGCGCGCCCTGAAATCTTCTACAAAGGGACGGCTCATTAATTAGCAAAGAAGGAAGGATGCGATGAAGAAGCAGCAAAGTGGGAAGCCCAGCCGTTTGCTTAAAAGCATATTTCCTCGTTGGCTTGAGCATTTGGAGTGAGCTCTCAGTGCCTTCCACACTCCCACTGCGCACACTAAAGGGCATTAGGCTTCGCTGAGCAGCTTTATTATCATACGTTAACCTTAACAAGGTAGAACAATCTTTTTCTGCAGTGCAAGGGTAATTAAATCTAAACACTCTTGGCCTTTCCGGGATATGTTGAACAGAAAAAATAATAATTGTTAATCAAACCCCTTCTCTCCCTCTCTCTCCTCTCCCGAACCAAAAGGGGGGGAAGGGGTCAGCATTTTCATTGTGCATGCTGCTCGATAAAATGCAGTTTTACTAAATTTAAAGTCACGTTCTGGCTCAAGTGCCGGGTGCCCCCCTGTGTGCACTCAAAGCTATGGAAGCCACAGTAATGGGGAAGAGTTGCTCGTGCTTGAAGTTGCATGGCTGTTCTGCAGTACTCAGAGATGGAGCTTTCAGCTAAGAAGTTCCCAGTTCAAATCTCACCTCTGACAGCACCTCAGTAGGTGAGCTTAGACAAGCGACTGCCTTGCAGCCTCGCCATCCCTCATCTGCAGGGGGGCGGGGAGAGCAATAGCTCCAGCTGACCGTCTAATGCTGCTGTGCTGAGATGATGTAGAGATGAAGGCAGCGGACCTCAAAATCTGCCACTGGAATCAGTAGCAGCTGCTGTAATGGGGCAGAAACCCAGAGCCCCCACCCAGTTACTGCTGGACTGCTTGCCATCACCAGGCTGGTACTTACTGATGTGGAGCATCCACAAAACAAAACATAAAACACAAAATAAATCTGCAAACAAACTGCAGCTGCAGCGAGCCACAATTCCTATAGACGCAAGGATGCTTTTTTTGTTTATCACGGTTGGCAAACGATTTTGGGTGTGCGGGTGTTTTGCTGAGAGTTGTGGAACTGCCCCGTGTTTGCCGCTCGTTGTTGGATATTTGCATCTTGATTTTCCTCCCAGGGTGTGTTTATTGTCTTCCCCTTCCACCCATTAGTTTCTCAACAGCTTTGTGAAGCAGGTTAAGAATGAGAACTTGCACTTCTGAACCAAACTTGTGAAACGGCACATGTTTAGAATATCTTTGCTCATTATTTGACAGGGGGGACTTTTTTTTGGGGGGGGGAGGTATTTTGCTGTAAATATCAGGACAATGAAATATTGTGGTTGAAGCAAGGGGGTCTGCTATGAAGGACATTATTTATTGCCATCTTGCTTTTCCACTCAGAAAAGCCAGGTTGTGTAGCTTATCCCCAAACCCACGTTGTATTTGCAATAGGTCACATCCTATTTCTGTAACTGTAGCTTGTTTTTCAACTATTGCTAATATGTGCTGTTGTAACCCGACCTTGCAGTGTAGGGCAGTCCAAATCAAAATAAGCTTTAATGACTGGCAGAATCCGAGACCAGGGAGAAGAGTTGGTGGAAGAAGATTGGAGGAAGTTTAAAACTTATCTGCAGAAATATTGTAAAATTTCTGAATGCTGATGACATTGAAATGAATTGAAGGGGTTCTAGCCACAAGGTAAAATGTAAGATGGGATTAATAATAGATAAACTAATAGGACATGAATTTGCTGAACCAATTTCTAAAAGGGATACAAAAATGGGAGACGCGAGGAAGTCAGGGAAATAAGTTAACTAAAGATGAGAAACTAAGAAAGAGGGAATTTTTGTTTTTCTTTTATATGTGTTTTTTCTTTTTCTATTTTTGTGTTTAATGTCTGTATTTTTGTATTTTGCAATTTTGTATCTTTTTTGTTTTTTGTATTTTTCTAAACTTTTCTATTGATAAAACCTAATAAAATATTATTTAAAAAATCAAAATAAACTTTATTGTACTAGCCAAAACCCATGACAAAACCATACACTGTCAGGAAAATAAATGCCAGAGCCGCTACCTGAACCATCCAGGTAATAAAACGCAGGTGCATGTGTAGATTGGGGACTCCACATAGCAGACAATGTTTTCCTGTTTAGGCTTCTGAATCTCTCTTACCATTTACTGCAGTTTTGTCCAGGTTGTTCTTCCTGATCATGTAGGGCAGTTAAGAAATCAATATTAAGTGCAGGGCAGTTGGACCAGAAGTACCTTGAGTTCCTTGCGTTACAGCGGTAGGGACCCTTTCGCCCCCCCAGATGTTGCTGTAATACGCAACTTCCATCACCACATCTGGAGGGCCACAGGTTCCCCATGCCAGTTGCGTTAGGTTCCTTTGCCATAACACTCGTAGCAAATAATGATAATGATAATAATAATAATAATAATAATAATAATAATAATAATAATAATAATAATTTATTTGTACCCCGCCCATCTGGCTGGGTTTCCCCAGCCACTCTGGGCGGCTTCCACAGAGACCAAAAATACACTAAAATGTCACATATTAAAAACTTCCCTGAACAGGGCTGCCTTAAGATGTCTTCTGAATGTCAGGTAGTTGTTTATCACTTTGACATCTGCTGGGAGGGCGTTCCACAGGGCAGGTGCCACTACCGAGAAGGCCCTCTGCCTGGTTCCCTGTAGCTTTGCTTCTCGCAATGAGGGAACCGCCAGAAGGCCCTCGGCGCTGGACCTCAGCGTCCAGGCAGAATGATGGGGGTGGAGACGCTCCTTCAGGTATACTGGGCCAAGGCCGTTTAAGGCTTTAAAGGTCAACACCAACACTTTGAATTGTGCTTGGAAATGTACTGGGAGCCAATGTAGATCTTTCAAAATGTCATGTGAATGTGAAAGCTGTGTCCTGTTAATAACGATGCCCCAATTTATCCCACAGATGATGCATACTTACTGCAGGGACTTAATATCGAACAACTTTACCCCGAAACCTCTAGTTTCATTACATATGATGGGTCGATGACAATTCCACCCTGCTACGAAACAGCAAGTTGGATACTAATGAACAAGCCTGTCTACATTACAAGGATGCAGGTATGCACTGCTATCTCTATTGACAAGGCCAGGTTAGAATAACGAATTTCAGGTATATCTTTGTAAAGGAATATGAGAATAAACCAAAGCGTGCGGGGAACTATGTGGTGGGTTAATTCAAAAAAGTGAAGTCCAAACTTCCTTGCCTCTCTAGCAAATGAAACGTAATGCAATAAAACATCAGCCATTAAAAATGTCCCTGAACAGATGTCTTCTAAAAGTCAAATAGTTGTCTATCTGTTTGACATCTGGTGGGAGGGTGTTCCACACGGAGGGCTTCACTGCCTAGAAGACCCTCCGCCTGGTTCCCTGTAGCTGCACATCTCGCAGTGAGGGAACCATCAGAAGGCTCTCAGAGATGGACCTTGCTGTCTGGGCTGGACGATGGAGATGGAGGCGCTCCTTCAGGTATACACGGCCAAGGCCATTTAGGGCTTTAAAGTTTAACACCAAAACTTTGAATTGTGCTTGGAAATGTACTGGGAACCAGTATAGATCCGGTGTTAGATGGTCCTGGCAGCTGCTCCCAGTCACCAGTCTAGCTGCCGCATTGTGATTTAGTTGAAGTTTCCAAGCCACCTTCTATGGTAGCCCCACATAGAGCGCATTGCAGTAGTCCAAGTGGGAGAGAACCAGAGCATATACCACTCTTGCAAGACAGTGCGCAGGCAGGCAGGGTCTCAGCCGGCGTACCAGATGGAGCTAGTAGACAGCTTCCCTTGATGCTCAATCAACCTGCCCTATATACATCTCGCCTCTCTGCCCATTCACTCACTTAGTTTTCCTCTCCCTCTCAGATTTCTGCCCCCTTTCCTTCTTCCCTGCATTCACCCAAAGCACCCCTCTCCTCCAGACTTGCGTTGATAGAGCCCTGCTTCCTTCTCCCATACGTCACTAAGCTTTTCTCCTTGCCCTGCCTTATCATCAGAGCAGCTCAGCCAATCACTGCTCAGCTTCTCTGTGGCAGGCAGGCAGGTGAGCCAAGCACTGCCAGAGGGCCTTGAAAACAACCAGATTCTCAGTGTCAGGAAAAGGGAGCTGAGCAGTCACTGCCAGAGACTTAATCACCATGATGGCCGGGGCAGCTGTCTCCAGGATCTCTTTGCACTGTATAAATGACCTGAGCTTGGGGGGGGGGGAAATGTCTTATCTGGTTTGGGGACTCCCAGAAATACTCAGGCTTCATATCTATTTTCCAAGATGAGCATGAGTAATCTGAACTGGCTTCTGCAGTTTTGCTTAAATGCATACTTTTTTTTACTGGGAAACAGAACTGCACAGTCGCCAGTCTCTGATATTCATGGCACCAATCTTACAAGACAGTCCCATGTCTTAAAAACTATAATCTAGTAAGATGTGGCTGTCACTTCCTACTGCAACCTTTTATCGGTGGCTCCTGCCTAAAGGTCTCATCAGGCAAGCAGGACTTGAATCAGCTTCACATGTGTCACTTAGATGTGCTTTTGGAGCCTCTTTTGTCCTCGGGGGGGGGGGGTGCATGTGAAAGATAGAATAAATGCTCTTTTATCAAGTTGTGACGGTTGCCATGAGTAAGACAAAACCTCCAGACAGGGTCAGTTTGTCTGCAGAACAATTCCTCTCTGGCCCCAAATACGGTGACCAAGTATTTTCATAGTCACGTATAACCTGGACACTCACCTACAGACAGGACCTAAGTGGGAGAAAGTGGCCCATTTTGATGATGATGAATATATTTATACCCCACCCATCTGGCTGGGTATTAAAAACACAATAAAACATCAACCATTAAAAACTTCCCTAAGCAGGGCTGCCTTCAGATGTCTTCTAAAAGTCAGATAGTTGTTTATTTCCTTGACATCTGATGGGAGGGCGTTCCACAGGGCCGGCGCCACTACCAAGAAGGCCCTCTGCCTGGTTCCTTGTAACCTCACTTCTCACAGTGAGGGAACCGCCAGAAGGCCCTTGGAGCTGGACCTCAGTGTCCGGGCAGAACAGTGGGGGTGGAGACGCTCCTTCAGGTACGAAATGGGTGAACTTGAGTGAAGACTAATGGCTGAAGTCCCCAGTCAGTCCACCACCATGGCCCCGCCCCTTAGCTTGCAGGTGATTAGGCTCATTCAAACAGGCAGGTTTCCAGCAACCTTATTATGTGAAATTCCTTGCAAAGGAAGGAGTTATAAATGCGCACCTGGAAAAACAGATTGCCAAATGGCAATTCCCCCTCCGTTGCAATGGTTAACAAAAGATGCTGAGCTGTTCCAGCTGAGCAAGAGGGAAAGTGCAGCTCTCCACTGAACCACTGATGAGTGGAAGGGGGGGCAGATTACATCTGACTGCAGGCTGGATCCAACCTTTGGCCAGGGGTTCCCCTCTCCTGAATTGAAATTTCCTCACTGTAGGCTCAGACCATTTTATTTCTCCCTGCATAATGATTAATGATGCTTTTGCCCTTAAGTCAGCTGCCCCACCCCCACCTGCTAGGGGTGAGGGATTAAACTATTGCTTTCTTGCCATTGTTTCTTTGCAATAACAATTTTTCACAGTGAAAGGCAGAAAAGAAATATGGGAGGGGGCAGTAATTTAACACACTCCTCAGGGGGAAAGGAGCTTACACAAAGGGTCCCTTAAGAGGCATTACAGCATTATTTCCTAGCCATAATGGGAAGCTTTCCATTAAAGGCAAAATAAACTGAATTTGCCTATACAGTTTTACCTTGGTTCTCGAACAGAATGCATTCCGGGAGTCCATTCAACTCCTGGAACTGTTTGAAAACCAATGTGGAGCGTCCTGCAGCCAATCGGAAGCTGCGCCAGATGTTTGGCTTCCGAAAATCATTCAGAAACTGGAACACTTGCTTCCAGGTTTCGATCATTTGGCAGCCATTTGTTCAGGAGCCAAGGCGTTTGAGGTCCAAGGTACAACTGTATACAGGCTTTCGTTGCAATTGCATTACACTACCAGATAATCAACAGAAATCAAAAAACAGAAGACAGGGGAACAGAGCACAGACAGTAAATTTTCTGGGTACTTATCACTAATTGTCTGTCCTGGGTTATAAAGTTTGCTCGTATTTTTTCCTCCTGAATATTAACGGATGTAAATTTTGTTGTGTTAAGTGGGTCCATTTATGTTTGTGCAGATGCATTCATTACGACTGCTAAGCCAGAATCAGCCTTCACAGATTTTTCTGAGTATGAGCGACAACTTCAGACCAGTCCAGCCTCTTAACAATCGATGTATCCGAACGAACATCAACTTTAGTTTACAGGGAAAAGATTGCCCAAACAATAGAGCACAGAAACTACAGTACAGAGGTATGCTCCCAACATTATTTTCATTTCTTAAATGCTTGTTGTCATAATTCTGTAGCATCCCTTGACAGCAACCAGGCTTAGGAGCGCAGGACCTTGCCTTAACCAGGTGAGTTGATTTGTCAATGTAACACAGGGATTTTTAATACTCTTAAGCAGCAGCAGCTCTCAGACGGAGAAAAAAAGGTATTTTCCACTTTTATTTGGAGATGATGGGGTTGAATCTGGGGCGTTTCACATGCAAAGAAACTGGCCAGACTAGTAGTGGCTGGCAAGAAAGGCAATAGCTGTGCACTCCTCTCCCATCAGCAGAATAGCCGCTGTTTACCGGAAGGGAGAAAGGTGGAGAGGTCAGCACTGTGCGTGTGCACCAGCAAAGTCAATCTGGTGCTCCTATCTCTGCATCTGCACACAGACAGCCTTCCGCCCCACCTCACCCCTCTCCCTCCCAGTAAGCAGCATCATCTCCGCTGGTGGGAGGTCAGTTGCATGCCCCCTTGTCAAGGAGCTGTCAAGGAGCCAGGTCGCCCACAGGGCAAGCACACACACAGAAGGCACGGAATGCAATCAGCTTTTTATTAGCAGAAAAACAACAGTACAGCAGTGTCCTTGGTTCATCTTAATGAAAGTGTTGCTGAAACGAAGCTCTACGCATGCCCCTTTCTCTAGCATCTCACTCGGGATCTCACCTTTTCCTGACTCTCTCCCCCTTGATCACTCAAGTCTCCTGCTTCTATCAGCTCCCAGTTCAACCCTTCTGTTCCTCACTGTCCCACAATCAGGCTCCGGGCCCTAAGGTGTCATCTTCAGAGCCTTCTTGGAGAGGCAGGCTCCCATTACTCTTCTTCAGCCAGCCAGTCCTCAACGCCCCTTCACATGGGCTCTTCTGCCACTGATCAACAATCGCTCTCCAAAACACTCTCAACGTTTCAAGCAAACTCCTGGAACATTAAGCAAAATCGAGCATATGTTAGGAAGGTAAAATGACTCCAGACAGTACTGGCTAGAGTCTGATGCTTGTGGTGGGCTGAAGGCGTTTCAGCTGGAAACGAAAGGGGCTTGAACGACTGAATGTCTGCACAGGGGAAATTACTTATTCTGGAGGAATCTCCACAATACGCACTGTGGGAAATTCTCTCTCCAAATTGGAGTGAAAGAGTGTAAACAGCAAATATCAGAGGCCTAAAGGTTGGAGAAACAGCGAGGTAGCAGAGAAAAGTATGCCGTTGCCTCCAGATGGCCAGAATTAGCCACTTCCACAGGCAACCCTCTCTTTATGTCCCTAATTTCAAATGATTTGATATGGATAGGAGAAATAACAGCTGTTTCCATGGAAGAGCTTCTGTGTGTCAGCCCAGTCAGCAACTAGGAAATACCTCACTATAGTGATACTTCAGAAATCACAGTATATGTTTTGACACACCAATAGTGAATATGGATCCTGCCCATTCATTTAGACCAGGCTAGGGGGTACTGTGGCCTTCTAGATGTCATTGGAGTACAGTGGATGGTCAAGGATGATGGGACCTGTAGTCCAACAACTTATGGTTCTCATGTCTGATCTAAACAGTAGCAGTTATACCCATATACACATCATGCAGTCACCAGCATCATGTAGTGGTTGTTTTTTACAGAGCAGCAGTGACTTCACAATTAGAACCTGAGATTCACTCCCTGGCATCTTCAAGTAGGACATAGAAATGGGTTTGAGATCCTGGAAGGTCACTGTCAAAGAATATAGCTAGATGGAGCAGTGCAGTGGGAGACAGCTTCATATTTCCAGACTGCGAACAACACGTTATCCCTTTTTCTGAAGCCCTGTCTCCCTTCAATGTGTTACTCTAAGGCTAAAGTTTTACCTTCGTTTTTTTACTTGTCATGAGTTGGCTCCTGTGTACCAATCTCACGTGAGCACACAACGGGCCAAACTTGATGTGATTTTCATCACACAGTTTGGTGACTCATTTTTTCTTTCACCAGTTGCCATCAGTGGGGCTGGAAGGGCAAAGGCGCATTGAGCCTGCAGGGAGGGGGAGCTTTAACTCTTTGGCAAAGTGGCAAATGGTTGCCATACATCCTCTATTGGTGGGGGTTAAAATCTTGGGGTTTTTAAACTTGGGGAAAGGTCCAGTTTTTTTTGTTTGGTAGCAGGCAAGCAGTCGGGTGGCCCTTTGCACAGCTCAGCTGGGGAGTGGGAGGGCTCCTGATTCCCAGCTGAGCCAGCCCCTGGGCTACCCCTCTGTTGTCTTTTTTTTTTTTTTTTTTTTTTGCCCTTCGAAATATGGCAGCCCTACAAATAGTGGGGAGGGGAGGCAGTAGGAGCACCTGATCTTTGCAATGGACGAAGGTGCTCTTAATCAGCAGAGTGTTTCTCCATGCCATGAGGGGGTGCCCAGCAGAGGACAAAGAGGGCTCACTGCAACTGCTGGAGCGATACCATCACCAAATACAGTGGTACCTCGGGTTACAGACGCTTCAGGTTACAGACTCCGCTAACCCAGAAATAGTACCTTGGGTTAAGATCTTTGCTTCAGGATGAGAACAGAAACCACGTGGCCCCATTAGCTACAGTGGTACCTCAGGTTAAGAACAGTTTCAGGTTAAGAACGGCCCTCCAGAATGAATTAAGTTCTTAACCCGAGGTACCACTGTACCACAGTTGTTGCATGCTGTTAATGCCTCCTTCCCTGGATCTGAGGCCGCTCGGGAAGGGCAGTGTGAAGACCCAGTAGCCATGCACCACTTGATTCCAGCCTCACACGTGGCTGGGATCTAAGAGTGCGTGGCTGCTGCCGCCACCCCACCCCAAAGCAGCCTTGCAAGGCTGGGGGCTGTGAAGGGGGAGCCCGAGCAGCTGATGGCCCCTGGTGGGTATGAAGCGGGGACCCCCAGCCCGGTGTTCCTCTCACTGTGGGATGCTTTGTGCCCCTCAAAAGTCTATACACAAGGCCATGGCCCCTCCAACACCCATTACAAAGAGACTGCTGTCCAATACGTGCTTCCTTGGGATTCCAACACTTCTCACCTGGGCCCTCAGAAGCAGGGGGGGTGAGACCCCTCCTCTAGAGCCGAAGGCACAATGGGCTTTGCTGAGGCTCCTCAGTTGATGCATGCGAAAGCCGTGCCTCAGCTGAGCAGCCTCAACAATAGGCCTGGCCGATGTATCAATACATCACCCAGGGCCAAAGTGTGATGGCAGCTTCACCCAGTGGTATATCATGAGTGAAACCACTGCCACCACTCCAGACCCCCTCTGCCACTTGTCCGCAGGTGGCAGTTTCACTTGCACCTGATCACTGGGTGAAGCCGCCATTGCTCTCTGGCCCTTATACCACATAGGTACGGCGCAGGTAGACGGTTTCGTTAAACTGCTTTTACCGAGATGCAGGAACCACAGGCCCCTCCAGCAAAGCAGTTTAAAGAAGTTGACTGCTTTAGCTGCCTTCCCATGGGCAAGCAGGCTACCTGTTTCTCCCAGGAGCAAGGTGAGTTGTGTTCTTTTCTCAATGACTCACCTAAGATCTGTATTCCCAGGGCACTTCTGTGATCTTCTTTAGTCAAGTGGGAGCTTCCCCTGCCCTTATAAAAGTGGGTACCACTGTGGAAAACCTACATGATGTTGTTCTTGTTGTGTTCCTTTTCCAGTAAATGAATGGCTCCTCAAGTGATTCCGACAGAAGCAGGAAGAACTCCTAACCTCAGTTGAATGCTACTACTGTGAATTGACGTAATACAGAATGCCCCAGCCTCATTCAGTCTTTGTACTTCATAGATGGCGTGCACACACACACGTGCTGCAACGAAAAGAGAAAAAATAAACGGATGCCAAGTTGGGAATTCAGCTAGATGAAATTTGTTCATAGATGATCGGTCCTAACAAAAGCAAAAAGACAATGATCTTACCGATAACATGATTACAATTTTGATACTGTTTTCCTGAAACTACTGTAGCTCACCAAGCAAAGACTTTTCAGACTTTGTACATATGAAATTTCTCCTCTGTTCCCCTCCTCCCTTCTTCCCCCTCCCATCATCCCCCCACCCATTAAAAAGAAAAAAAATACCATACATGGTGGTTCACTACGGCATCCAAGTGGGTTTGTGTTCTGTGTGCCAAGTAATCCTTGGGAAGCGCTCATAATATCACTCTCATTACTGGTTACTGGCAAAGCAGAACTAGAAGATTGTTAAGGGAAACTTGTTTCTGGGTCATGATCCTTCTGTTTATTTAATAATGGACAGATACCGGGATAAGTATTGTAAATAGATCACTGAAGAAATATAAAGGAAATTGAAATATTTGCCCCTCATCACATATCTGTAGTAGGAACTGCCAAGACTGGGATTAATCCATTTTTTTCTGTTCCTTGTTTTACAAAGGTCATACGTTGTGTTTGGTTACTGTTAACAATTCAATAAATGTGTTTAACAAATTAATTTACTACACTTGCTTTGGTTTACTCTGTCCTCCTATATATTTCTTGTGGTAAGAACTGCCATTATCAAAGTTGCACATGGAAGGCATCAAATCACTCTCCCAAGGTATTTTTTTGTTAAGGCTCAACAATGTTTCAGTGAGTTGATCCCCACCCACACCCAGCAATAGGATCATTGATCTAAACCCTACAAGCCACACATGCGTTGGTCAGTCCATGCAGTACAATGAGATGACAAAATATTTATGGGGTTGTGGAATGCGCTGCACCTCTTCAGAATGCAAATGTGGGGTCACATTACTGGATATTCCTTGCAAAGAGGAAACCATAACAAGTAAAGGTCTGGACCCTTTCTCCACAGTGTGCTCTTATTCCATATTAAATACCATATGGAGACCCTGGGATAAATCTCTAATCGGGTGGCTGGGTACCTTACCCCTTTGCTTGCAAGCTGATATAATAGATTGCAGCAAATGGAAACCAAGGCAAAGAACTTTAAAAGGGGCCAAGGTGTGTCATGGCAAATAGCCATGCAGGAAAAGCAGGTTACTAAAGCAACATTGTTGGTTTGTGCAGCAAAGAGTGCTTTTTCAGATGCACTTCATAGCCTTGGGTTCTTCCCTTTCAACCTCTCAGTAAACCAATGGGGATGAGAGAGCACCACAAAGAAAACCGCACATAAGATCCTCATAAAATCCCATCTTTCCCATCTTTCCCAGCTCAAGGCAAGATGTTGTGAGAGTTATCGGGGAGAAAGCATCAACAGGTGGAGTCTTCTTCTGAGCCCCAATCATACGACTTCACATAGTTTAGAAACCTTTACAGATTGGTAGATGATTGCAAGACCCATTCTACCCAGCAAGATGACAAAGGATGAAACTCTGACACGTCTAATATTCCCACCAATAGCTCTATCAGTACCCGGCATCATCTATTCCTGGTTTGCAAATGCAAGATTCCTTGTCCCTTGTTAGAGAACTGATTTCCAGACACAGCAATAAAAGCAGGAGTAGAAAGACTTCTAATTCTTAACACAGACAACACCTGATTTGCACAGCAGTTGCGTTCCAGGTCATCATACACGGCATCGGAGCACGCATACACCCCATTACGACCCTGCCCCCATTATGCCCCTCCATTCTCCCCCCTTTTTCAGCCACTTCCTGGTTGCTACAAGGCACACTTGCACAGTCGTGCATCAATTGGATGCACATAAATCGGTTGCTGCCTTAGATCATGTCTGGTCAATGCTATGTTTGATTGTGTACTGCATCTTGCCTGGAGAAGTCATATCCGGATGAATTCATTCACTTGGGATGTTAGTGTTGGTGATCTGTAAAATTTGCCTTCATTATAAAGTGAACTTTATAACGTCAGAATTATTTTCCGGCACAGATTTTAATCTGAGCCTGAGAAGAATTATGTCCCTCCCCAATTCATCTCTTCACTTTCCTATCTGCAGCTACAGTAGCTTCTGTAGTACTAACAGAGAGGGAGAGAGGTATCTCTCCACACTCCTCTTCTTATTCCTCCCAACTTCTCCAGTTCCTCACTCCTGGAACTGCCACAGAAGCATCCCAGACACAGGGCACCCTTGGACATGTTCATATAGATCCCGGGTGCTAGGGAAAATTACATTTCCCATGGATTCTGGCACCCTGAGAACTGTTCTTGCCCTTTTTCAGGTAGAGGGGTGGGAACAGAAGTAGAATGAGAAAGAGGAAAGAGAATGAGAGAGAAGACACACAGAGCTCAACTATGGCCACAGCAACTAAGCAGAGAAAGAGAGAGAGAAAGTGTGCTCCCATCATCACTTAGCAAGGAAAACTCACGATGGAGGGAATTGCAGGGGTTATGGAGCGAAAGTGACAAGTGAATTTAGAACTCCAGGATTTGGGGGTTTTTCTTCCCGAACATAAATAAGTTTTTCCTGAACATTCTTCACTTTTTCTTATAATTGCTGGCCCCAGCACTAATGGAAGCTAGGCAGGTTAGCCCATCATTACTCTTGTCTTCTGGCTTCTCCAAATCTTGGATTTCATTCCCCTACGACTTCAGTTCTCGTCTTGCAGCTGCACAAGGCAGCTCATTTGTCTACAATCCAGGCACCAAGGCAGCTGAATTATAACTGAAAGTCTGCTAGCTCCCAGACTGGTTGGCAAGCAAGGCTTTCTAATATTACCTTGTCATCATTAGCTCAAAATATTCAATCATTAGCAGAGGAACGGTGTGTTAGGAAATAGTCCATCCGAAAGCATAATCCAAAAAAAGAGACACACAAGGCATGAGTAAAGACAAATGTTTGCAAAATATTTGCAAGACTGAAGGGAGGATGCTGAGTGTTAGCCTCAGACTCTTTCCTTCCTCTCTGTACCACTCGAAAAAATATCCTGAGTATTTTGTATTTAATGATGGCAATAATACAGCAACAAGCAAGGTTGATTTCCGCTTTCTGCCTCCTTTCAGGCATAATTTGAAATGTGACAGTAATGACTAATCAGAGACATTTTCAGATATTGGATGCCAAAGTTTTCCCAGGCTGAGGGCCCCAATCATTAAACATTTATGCTGTGTGCCTGTGCTCCATGATAAAGCTACAGAAATGGAATTTGGTAGACAACATTTCATCCAAATGCCATTTTCCTGTCTGCACTGGAGGAAATGTTCAAATGAGACAGCCTGTTTTCTTCTATTTTCATTCTCCCATCATGTGATGTGCAGAGGAGAGCTACAAAGTAGTGGCTATTCTTGTGCAAAGTAAGATATTCAAATTATTTCTGAAATGCATCTCTTTTATTTTGTCCCACAAATGGCTGCACGATTATGAAATCATGTAGATTGGCTTCAGAAGGCCACTTTAAAAAAAAAAAGAGGGTTTGAGGTCCTTTGTGAGAGATCCTGCCTATAAGTACATAACATGCCCTGCAACATTTTTCTGATTAGATTAGGAATGTATTATTATTATTATTATTATTATTATTATTATTATTATTATTATTATTATACCACCAATCTGACTGGGTTGCCCCAGCCACTCTGGGTGGCTTCCAACATATATAAAAACATACTAAAACATTAAACATTATAGAGCCCTATACAGTGATACCTCGGTTTAAGAACAGTCCAGTTTAAGAAAGATTCGGTTTACAAACTCTGCAAAACCAGAAATAGTGCCCCAGTTTGTGAACTTTGGGACGTGGGTGGCGCTGTGGGTAAAACCTCAGCACCTAGGACTTGCCGATCGTATGGTCGGCGGTTCGAATCCCCACGGCGGGGTGAGCTCCCGTCGTTCGGTCCCAGCTTCTGCCCACCTAGCAGTTCGAAAGCACCCCTAAGTGCAAGTAGATAAATAGGGACTGCTTTCTAGCGGGAAGGTAAACGGCGTTTCCGTGTGCTGCGCTGGTGCTGGCTCGCCAGCTGCAGCTTCGTCACACTGGCCACGTGACCCGGAAGTGTCTTCGGACGGCGCCGGCTCACGGCCTCTAGAGCTAGATGAGCACGCAACCCTAGAGTCGGACACAACTGGCCCGTACGGGCAGGGGTACCTTTACCTTTACCTAAGAAAAGAATCTGAACGGTGGAAGGGCACCGGCGGCGGGAGGCCTCATTAGGGAAAGCGTGCCTTCGGTTTAAGAATGGTTTTGGTTTAACAACGGACTTCCGGAACAGATTAAGTTCATAAACCAAGGTACCACTGTACAGGGCTCCCTTCCAATGTCTTCTAACGGTTGCATATTTTCTTATATCTTTGGCTCGGAGGTCACATAACTCCAAACCCTCCAACATTTCTCCAATGATAATAGGCGCATCTTAAGGAAAAGCAGGATGTTCTGGGATCTAATTAGAAAGCGGGACGGCTTTTGTAGATCGGGGACTGTCCCTGGAGAATCAGGACACTTGGAGGGTCTTGCAAAGAGGACTTCCATCTCCCAGGAAACGAAACTGTATGGGCCAGCCAATTAAACCATATTGAATGAAGATTAAATGAAGGCAACGAAGCAGAAAACGGGTGCAGAGAAGCAACAGTTAGAAAATGAAAGGGTTCAGGAAGAAGGCAAATGTTTGTAACTGTCTGGCTGTGTTGGGTATCCTAATTTCAAAGAAAATAGGGAAAGCAGAGAGCCCTTGCCACAGCTCTATGTTTAACCTGTCCTGAAAGCTTGTGTTAAGGTAACGAGGTATAAAGAAAATCAGGCAATGCTCACTGGGGTCCAGGAGGCTGTTTTTCTGTGTGCTTTGAGGCTAACAATGTCTAGGCCAAATTCCACACGGTTTTTGAAGTTGTTGTTGTTGTTGTTGTTATCAATAAGTGGCACTCTACCAGTAGGAGCTAGAAACAAGAGTATTATCGCCGTGTGTGCACTTCATTTCGCAGAAGCCTCCTATCTCTTGCCTTAGGCTGCCGCTCTAAACGAAAGCCAAGTCTCTCGCAGACAAGAGTCTCCGCAGCGTTTGCAGAAACACGACATCAAATCAAGCTAAGATAGATGGGTGCGCTGCTGTTCCTATTCCCTGCGTGTCACAAGAATGAAACCTGGCAAAAGCTGAGTTTCAGTACACTGGGCAAATCTGGAACAGACCGGCACATCTGACCCAATACGTGAAGCACAGTTAGGCATGGTGACTTGACACCCCCTTGTTTTTGCAGTTCAAAGCCAGTAGCAAAGGCAGGAGGTTGATGCATCCACGGCTAGCCAACTGTGTCTGACTTGGCCTAACCTAGAATGATTTTACTGCTCGGGAATCGTGGAGCTGCTACACTAAATGCAATGTTTTGTGCAAGCAGAATCCAGAAGCCCTTCAAATGCATGCTGTTTATCTTATTTTATCCTCTGGGTAAGTCAGAAGTAAGCTTGGCCAGCATAAAGGAGCTTTGTGGGGTTTCAGATCCTTATCATGTTTTAAATTGGTTTCATTCCTTTTCTATAACAACACAGAGCAGATAAAGAAACAAGAAGAGACTGATATGCATATTATGATGAGATCTAAAATTACCCTATCAGAGGCTGCCATCCTATTGAACTTGTTGGACTTACACCACAATCATACACATGTCTACTCAGATGTAACAGTGCAATCCTATGGCATCTGCAAGTACAGTGGTACCTCAGGTTACATACGCTTCAGGTTACACACGCTTCAGGTTACAGACTCTGCTAACCCAGAAATAGTACCTTGGGTTAAGAACTTTGTTTCAGGATGAGAACAGAAATCGTGCTCTGGTGGTGCGGCAGCAGCAGGAGGCCCCATTAGCTAAAGTGGTGTTTCAGGTTAAGAACAGTTTCAGGTTAAGAACGGACCTCCGGAACGAATTAAGTACTTAACCCGAGGTACCATTGTAATGGACTTCTACCCTGGAGACCTTGTTGTGGCCACAGACAAGTCCATGCCCATCCATCATGTCCCTATTTTCCAGGGACAGTCCCAGATTTATTTTCGTCAGAGCAATGTTGGCGGGTATGCAATCACCCAGGGGTGCCAACTCAAATAAAATATTGGGGGTCCCAGGTAAGCCCCGCCCAGCATAATCGATCACATGACGTGGTACCTATGCACCATTTGAATAGCAATGTGAATTAACTTTGGGGGTGCAGCCCCCTCAAATGTTTTATCGGGGGTGCTGAAGACCCCTTGGCCCTGGCTCCTCTGCAATCACCATGCTACAATTTTTGAAGTCCTTTACCTGCCTCTGTTTTGCTACATTTCATTCCATGGCCGTTTGCACCCAGAATGGCCGGCACGTATCTGAGCGGTTTCATTTACTTCATGTCACATATCTGATGCTCCTGCTGATTGTTGAAGAGCAAACAATCAACTCTATGGTCCCAGCTGAATAAGGAAGGCAGAGTCCATTCTGGGATATTAGCCAAGAATGCCAGATGGACAAGATTGCTGAAACAATTACTATGAATTTACAAATTGTGCCTCTGGAATACATAATGTGTTCTACTGATTTCCTGCCTATGGGGAATTTTAAGTGTTAAAAGCACTCTTTAGCCCGGGGTAGAACTTCTTTGCCCTCCTTTTCAGTTGGAGCAGAGAAAACTTACAGAGTTTTTCATTAGCCAGAAACTGTGCACTTCATGAGATCTAAGGGCCAGAGTCATTGCAAACGCTATGTGCACTGCAGCCGGGTGATTGCACAAATAATTGCCATGGGCTGCTTTATGGATCCCACAATGGATTTTGCACATTGTTCTAAAGTTGATGTACAACCAACCTGGGTTTGGCTCAAACCAACTTTGAAACATTGTGGATATGCTTTAAATGGAAGACGTATACAGCACTAAAACAGAACTGCTGAGCAGAAATGTGGGTAATTGAACAGAAAAAGAAGGGGATAGTTTAAAGGCTGAAAGGCCAAAATTATCAGAATGAAAGAAATTTCAGAACAGTAGCCCACCGTTCTAGTCTGTAACAGAGGCATAGCATGGGGGGTGGCCCTGGGCAAAATCAGGTGCCTCCACAATTGGTAGGTGGATGGAGGAAGCGGGTGAGGAGCCTGTTGGAAGTGGGCTCCGTTCACCGCCACTCCAGCTGCCTAGTCCAACAGGGGGCACCACACTTGCCCCACTCTGGGAGCCAGCAACCCATGCTACGCTGGGAAAACAACAGAGGGTTCTTGTACCTTAAGGACCCCTGACCATTAAGTCCAGTCGTGACCGACTCTGGGGATGCGGTGCTCATCTTGCTTTATTGGCCGAGGGAGCTGGCGTACAGCTTCCAGGTCATGTGGCCAGCATGACTAAGCCGCTTCTGGTGAACGAGAGCAGCGCACGGAAACACTGTTTACCTTCCCGCCAGAGCGGTACCTATTTATCTGCTTGCACTTTCATGTGCTTTCGAACTGCTAGGTTGGCAGGAGCAAGGACCAAGCAACGGGAGCTCACCCGGTCGCGGGGATTCGAACCGCCAACCTTCTGATCAGCAAGTCCTAGGCTCTGTGGAAGTACAGTACAGTGGACAATTGGTTGCGAATGTGATCCATGCGGGAAGCACGTTCGCAACCCACAATGTTCGCAACCCACAGTGCTGCTGTCAGAGCTGCCACCCAGTCCCAGCTCACATAGGACCAAGTCCGCCAGCGTTCACTTTATAAGAGTCTTTATTAAGTTACAGGTTTCATTTCCGAACTGCAGCGTGCAGCTCTACACCTTCTGCCCTAGGTCGGCGAAGACCCGTCTGAGTCCCCGCCTCTTGCACACCAGCTTAATACCCTAGCCTTGCTCCACCTCCTTCGCCTCTCCCTACGTCTCTGGGTCCTTCTGCCCCCCTGGGCCTCCTCCCTTCTACTCTCCTCTGACGCTGACCCCCCTGATCCTTCTGCCTCCTTGCGGCGGGCTTTGGGACCTGGCTCACTCTCCGGGCTGCTTACTGCTCCAGCTTCCGCTGCATTTGAACTTGGCGCGCGCGCCCAACTCTCTACTTTCCTCTTAACCGTTGCCTCGCTCTCTGAGGAGGGCGTGACCACCCCTGACTCGTGCCCTCCCTCCTGCTGACAGCCTCCGGAACCCGATGCCTGGCTACCTTCCTCCCTGCTGCTCTCAGTCTTGAGCGTGGGTCCCGACTTCCAGCTGCTGCCGCCCTCAGTTATGAGCGTGGGTCCCGACTTCCAGCTGCTACTCTCTGAATCTCCTCTGTTCCCTTCCTCCTGGGGTGTCCCCCCGGATCCCCCCCCTTGCTCTGCTCACTGGGGCTCCCTTTTGGGAGTCCTCTGACTCACTGCTTAGGCTTGGAGATCTCGGGTCGTCATCATCACTCATTTTCCCTTCGGATTCCTCCCCCTCGCTCTCTGCTTCCTCCCTTCTCTGCGTCTCTGCTCCTGAACCCCTGACAGCTGCGTATGCAAACTCACGATTCGGCACTTCTAAGCATGTGCAAAGTGTGATTTAGCGCTTCTGCGCATACGCAACCACCAAAATCCAAAAGTAACCCCTTCTGGTACTTCCAGGTTTTGGCACGTCCGTAACCCAAAAAAATGCAACCTGAAGCGTCTGTAACCCAAGGTTATTAAGATTAAATTTAGTGTACAACATTGGAGAGCACCATGTTTGGCAGCCTTCATATATTCTGTATCCAAGTAAGGCCCAGAAGGTGTCTGGCCAATATGGAATCATACTATCAAGAGAACAAGTCAAGCACTGAACTACAAAAGAACCAAACTGATGGTCTTCAGAGAAGGCCAATAAACAAAACAAAACAAAAACAGCAACCAGCATACAAGTCACAATGAGGTAAGCGTAGGTGCCCACATATTGTTGTTTGGGTATACAATTTGCCAGCTCCTGTGAATAGCAACCCCAGACCACCCAAGTGCCCCTGTTTTCCAGTCATGGATTTACAGAAGATGTCCTGGTTTTACTGGGCGAGAATCAGCTAACCACCCCCATCAGCAGAAGCCCTGCTCAAGGATTTCCACTTGTGACTTCCCACCCCCTCCTCCCTTTGCACACACCCCAAAATGGGCTCCATAGGGGGTCAGGAGAACCCCCCAGAACAGCACACGGAGGTGGGAGATCTGCAAGCTGGAGTACTTGTACAGGTGGGACAACTGGAAGCCTACAGTGTTGAATTCCACCCTTCATGCGCACAATTTCACAAATAACGGAGATGGGGTATTGTGGTTTTGCTTCCATTCTTAATTCATCTGCATTAGTTTCACTATAGCTAGAAATGTATTTACAACGCTGCTAGTTGCCTGTGCATTAGCTGTTTGCAAAAACAAAAGGGAACGTGAGAGATTAAATTAAGTGTTGAATGAATCTGTCTCGTGGAGATCCTCTTAATAAAACTCATGTAGTGCAAAAACACAAGCATTCCACCAAGAAAAATGCATTAAATGAGTTTGGGTCATGTTCAATAAAACAAACAAACCCAGAGCGAAGGAACCTCCTCTGAAGCTTAAAAAAATTGACATTTTAAGGCGTTACAGTTTCACAATTTACCTTTTAATTGAATTTGGTCTGCAAGCTTACCACAAAAATAATGTGCTACAGTGTCAGCACTTTTATAATGCTCTAATAGGAAGCAGACTATCTATGACATCTTTGAATAAAAGGGAACACTTTTTTTTAGTGTTTTATTAAACGTGAAAAGATTGCATTTTTTATTTTTTAAAAAAACTCTGCTTCAAATGCTGAAAGTTATTTGAGTTTAAAAATCTCAATGCTATTTGAACCAGGAACAGGAACAGGCTATTTATTCTGGGAATTCAACAGCACACTTCCTAGTTGCCATTACACATACAAGGTGTTTTCCTCCACTGCCTCTGAAACTGATTGTAAAATACAGCCATCAGGACTAGTAGCCTCCATAAACTTGTATAATTTCCCTCCGAAGCCAACCAAGTTAACAGACATCACTACAATTTGTGGTGACAAATTATACCTGAAGGAGCATCTCCAGGGCCATCTTACCCATAGGTGCTAGGGGTGCGGGGCACCCAGGTGCCAGGCTCTCAGGGGCGCCAGGCCAAGAGTCCAGGGCCCGAGAGTTGAGTCCGGGGAAGAGCCCACCCATTGGTCGGAGTGCCATGGTGGGTTCTTCTGCTGCGGGCGGCTCTGCGCCACGAGTTCGGGGGGGACCCAGTCAGCGAGACGCGGATGCGGCTGGCTGGCTCTGCCCTCCTGCACTCCTGGGACTGGCAACCTGGGGGGGGATCTTTGCACCCCAGCACTGCATATGCTTAAGACAGCACTGAGCGTCTCCACCCCCATCTTTCAGCCCAGACACTGAGGTCCAGCTCCGAGGGCCTTCTGGCAGTTCCGTCCCTGTGAGTAGTGAGGTTATAGGGAGCCAGGCAGAGGGCCTTCTCAGTAGGCGCCCACCCTATGGAATGCCCTCCCATCAGATGTCAAGGAAATAAACAACTATCTGACTTTCAGAAGACATCTGAAGGCAGCCCTGTTTAGGAAAGTTTTCAATGTTTGATGTTTTATCGTGTTTTAATATTCTGTTGGGAGCTGCCCAGAGTATGTATGTATGTATGTATGCATGCCTGCATGCATGAACAAACAAACAAACAATATTATTATTATTATTATTATTATTATTATTATTATTATTATTATTACTGCTACTACTCCATAGTTGAACTATGCTTTGGAGAGATGTTCTTCCATTAGTCTCACCTCCATCTCCCGCCATCCAACTTCACTGAAATGACCTCCAGCTTCTTGAGAGGCTCTTTCACTTACCTCACCTAATTCATAATTTTGTGCACCGATGTCATGCCGCTGCCCTTATGCACCCCATTTTTTCAAAGCTTAAAAGGACCCAAACACCGTAGCATTTGCTCTCAGGGGTGTTTCTCCCCTGAGATCGTTCTGGTTGCCCTCCTGAAGCTTTTACAGCTCCACAACATCCTGTCTGAGGAGAGGAGGCCACAACAGCTCATCGTATTACAAGTGCACCCAGAACCAGTCCACCCGTGAGATGCGATGAAGCACAAGAGGCAGCGCACTGCCTACTACACTGCTTCTGGCGCCACCAGAACACCCCTCTCTTGCTGCAAGAGGGAAGCATTCCAGTGTGTGGTGTTGTCACTTGCCTCCACCACCACAGGGACACCAAGGCCGCACATGTACACCCTCCAACGTTTTTACGATGAAAACAGAGACAGCCTATTCAATCATGATGATGATGATGATTGTGGCGTTCATACGGAGTCCCCGGTCGTCTCACGTACTATTGACCCGTACACCACTAATCCGCTGCCACCAACTAGGTCCTCCCCGGAAAATCACTTAGTCTCAGTCAGGTTCTTAAGTTAGCAATGAAGATTGTAGTTTATTGCAAACAAAAATAAACTTTAAATGCATTTGAAACGCTATTCCCCTTTACCCTCCTAGTCTTATTTTATTCTGTCTCTAACTCTTCTACCTCTCCTCACCAGCGGCGTAGCGTGGGTTGTCAGCACCTGGGGCAAGGCAAGTAATTTGCGCCCCCTAACCCGTGGATTTGCGCCCCCTAACCCTACAAATCTATGCCTATGAATGATGGTGCCTCTCTCTTTCTCTTTCTCATTTTCCAATTGATTCCCATTTCCGCCGATCGATCCCCGAAGCTCTCACCCAGCAAAATTCGTGCGTAATTACGCTTCGCCATCCCTAATCCTGCCGCTTCCACCGGGAAATCATGACGGTGCGTTTCTCCTCTCCAAACATTCCCCGGCCCTTTGCCGGCCGGTGCAGCCCTTTTGGCTACGAGCTCCCCTCCTTCTCTGCCCGCTTCCGACCCCACCTCCCCGTCCAGCCTCCCTACCTCCTGAAAAAAGGCGCCGGCGCCGAGCAGGACACCCCCGCGGCCATCGGAGAGAGGCGGGGCCGAGGGAGGCAAGCCAATGGGCGAGGCGGGGGTAGGTGGCCACGGGGGTGGGCGCTGCTGCAGTCCTCGGGCGGGCAAGGTAGGAGCAGGCAGAGGCTGGCCGGCCGCTCTGACAATAGGGGCGGGCCGAGGGCACGACGGGGCTGGGCCCTCTGGACTCGCGCCCCCCCCTAGATGTTGCGCCCGGTGCGGCCGGCACCCCTGGCACCCCCCGCGCTACGCCACTGCTCCTCACACAAGAACCAACTGCACTAACTGTCTCTCTAATTCCAACTGTCTGCCAACTGCTTTCCCAACTGCCTTTTCCCAACCAACTAAACCTCTGGCTAAGCCCTTTTATAAGCAGGTAGGCTCCACATCTGGCTTTTCTATTGGTCTACCTATTAACTCTTTCTCTCCCCCTGTACAGACATTTTCAAACGAATGGGCAAACGCCACAATGATGATGATATTATTTATATCTCGCCCATGCCCCAGCCCCTCTGGGCAGCTGCCAACACATACAAAAGCATAATAAATGCTGGAAATGTGGAGAAAAAGAAGGAACCTTTTACCACATGTGGTAGACGTGCCCCAAGGTAAAAGACTTCTGGGAAAGGATTTATAATGAATTGAAAAAAGTGTTGAAAAACACATTTACTAAAAAACCAGAAGCATTTTTACTTGGTATAGTGGGGGGTGAAATCCCCAAAAAGGATGTTACTTTTTTTCTGTATACCACAACAGCTGCGAGAATATTGCTAGCGAAGAATTGGGAGAAACAAGATTTACCAACTATCGGAGAATGGCAGATGAAGATTATGGGCTATATGGAACTTGCTGAACTGACCGGGAGACTCCGAGACCAGAGAGAAGAGACGGTGGAAGAAGACTGGAAGAAGTTTAAGGAATCTTTCAAAAAATACGTTCATATTTAAACCTTAGAATAGCTTTGGAAGTGGATATAGGCTGTAGGGTCAGAAGTAGAAGATAGGGTATTTTAAAATAGTATTATTTGTACAGTGGTGCCTCGCAAGACGAAAATAATCCATTCCGCGAGTCTCTTCGTCTAGCGGTTTTTTCGTCTTGCGAGGCAACCCTATTAGCGGCTTAGCGGATTAGCGCTATTAGCGGTTTAGCGGTTTAGCGGCTATTAAAGGCTTAGCGGCTTAGCGGCTAAAAGTCTATTAGCGGCTTAGCGGCTTAGAAAAGTTCTAAAGGTTGCATAGTTACTTATCTCTTTGGCTTGGGGGTCCCATAACTCCACCCCCTCCAACATTTCTCTGATGAAAATGAGGACATCCTAAGGAAAAGCGGGGTATTCCAGGATCAAATCAGAAACCGGGACAGCTTCTGTGAATACAGGATTAACCCTGGAGAATAGGGACACTTGGTGGTTTTTGTGCATGTCTCTTGGTGAGTTTGACAAGAGGGGGCTTCTGGCACAGGGCGCTGTGGAATGCCCCCCCCCCAAGTTTCAGCGAGAGCGGGGGGAGGGCCATCTGGGAGGCAGGAGAAAGCGTATTCCATTTTCGCCTCATGTGGTCAAACGGGACGGGGCGGCCCCTCCTCCAGCCACCAACTGATTGTAGAAGAGCAATCTATCCCAATGAACTCAAATGTAAAATCTGCCTTTTTCATTCTGTATAATTGGCAAAAGTGTAATTTTAATGTTTTAATGTTGTATTTTAATCTTATTTTTAAGTTGTATTCATTCAACTTGTTTTTATTATTGCTTGTTAGCCACCCTGAGCCCGGCCTTGGCTGGGGAGGGTGGGGTATAAATAAAATTTATTATTAATATTATTAATATTGGGTGAATATTAGAAAATTAATAAAAATATAGGTTTTGTTTTTTTAAATGCCTTTTTCAAAGCAGTCACATATAACTACTCCACTTTACTCACTTTCTCTAAGCCAAATACACCCTCTGTTCCACACACACACACACACACACACACACACACACACACACACCACACCATGATTTGGGTTCCCTTTTTATCTACCTTTCCCAGCTCTTCCGTAAGTGCCACCACGGCCAAAACATAAAACCTTTCCTTACAGAAAACGCCTCAAACCTATCTAATATAATCCCGATCCAGTACACTCAAAATATGTGTTTTTATCACTGGTTGCAGGAAGGTGCAGAATGCTCCACCACACAACTGTTGACCTGCCAGGAAGGGGAAAGGAATTCTTCTGCCGTGTCAAATGGAATTCAGCCTGTGCCAAAGAGCAAAATGAGAGGTTGAAAATGAAGCAGATATAGCACCGCCACTGCAGAAACCGTGCATTTGCAGAGATGGATTTCTCTGGAAACACATAAGTTAGTAGTAAGTGAGGTCAGGATAGCTCAGCGAGACTTTATGAACGGCGTCGAAGTACATAAAACTCAACAGCAATATCAATTAGCTTTATTTACAAGTATACTTTAGCTGTCTGTGTTGTCCACTGATATATAACCGCAAGGAATGACTCCACAGGCTTATTCCGTTGCCCTCAGCCTCACCCTTTCAATCTTCTGAAGACAAAAATTCTCCCTTTCTCTTTCATAGGCGCCAACTCCATGGGGCCTGAGGGGGCCCGAGCCCCCTCAAAAATTCGTTTGGGGGGGCTCTGCCCCCCCAATAATCTCGGGCGCCCCTCCAGCAGAGCGCTGCCGCCAAGCATCAGCCTTTGTGGCCTTACCTGCCGCGGCGCCGCTGCACCTTCGTACCTGTAGAAGCACCCGAGCACCAGAAACAGCGCGAGGAGCCCCATGGTGTCTGCTGCCTCTCCACGCACGAGAGGATCCACAGCGCGAGACAGGGGATCGCATGCACACGAACCAAGACACAGCACGAGCCGGGGGGGATGGGGGCGCGGTGCAAGCGGGCTCTACCCGGGGCAGCAAGCGCGGAGTGGCATCCCTGCTCCCCGGCGCGCCTCCCTCGTCCTGGAAGGCGCTGCGATGCCGAAACCCTCCAGCTGCGCAACAGGCGCTCACTTCCGGGGAGGGAGCCCTGCTCTCCTCGCCTCCCTGTTCCACGGGGCAGGCAGCCCCCGCCGAGGCGCCTCTTGGCACAGAGACAACGACAAGCACCCCCGTCCCGCGGAGTTTGCTTGGCCAAGGGGCCAGGGCAGCCGTGCAGATTGCAGCAACCCTCCTTCCCCAAAAGGGCAGCCCTCTTGCTTTGTTTGCATCTCTCGCCGCGCCTGGGAATGCCGCCGCCTCACCCAAAATGTCAAATGCTTGGAAATTCAGCTCACCTTAAAAAAATTAAAAAGGATTGCCTGCTTCAAGAGTGTGGAGGGGAATAACTAACCCGCAAGCAACTGGGGTGGGAAGGGGGAAATGCAGCCTTGCATTATGGAAAAAAAATCTTTAAAGAAAAACTTTAAAACTCACTAATTTTCATCTAAAATTTAGAAAACTTCCCGGGGCAGGACCCCGGTATGGGCCCCCCAAATATTTTTTATAAGTCGGCGCCCCTGTTCTCTTTCCACCCCTCCATGCACACACCTAACACGCGCACGCATATGGTTTGCGCTTGGGGGCTTAGAAATCGATATACATCACTGCATATTTAAAAGAAGTCTTAAGCAGGGCTTTTTTTCAGCTGGAACTTACTAGAACTCAGTTCCAGCACCTCTCATGTGGGTGCCACTGCCATTATAAGAGGACAAGGAGGTGAGTTCCTGGTGAATTCTGGCATGGTGAGTCTCTAGAAAAATAGCACTGGTCTTAAGAAAGAATTGAAAGCAAGAAATAAAAATAACTTCCTATAGAAGAGTAGAAGTTTCTCACATTGGCTCTTCTAGAAACACCACGTGAGGAAAAAGTGCTATATAATCATCTTTCTTATTTATTTGTTTGTTTGTTTATAATATCTGTTATACAGCATGCTTTGTGGTATGGTTCAACCAGGTAACTCACAATATTATAAAGGTAAGGGACCCCTGGACGGTTAAGTCCAGTCAAAAGCAACTATGGGGTTGTGGCGCTCATCTCGCTTTCAGGACGAGGGAGTCAGCGTTTGTCCACAGACAACTTTCTGGGCCAGCATGACTAAAACACTTCTGGCACAACGGGACACTGTGACAGAAACCAGAGCACATGAAAATGCCGTTTACCTTACCTTACCTATTTATCTAGTTGCACTGGTGTGCTTTCGAACTGCTAGGTTGGCACGGGCTGGCACAGAACAACGGAAGCACACCACCGTTGAGTGGATTCAAACCGCCGACCTTCCGATCAGCAAGCCCAAGAGGCTCAGTGGTTTAGACCACCGCGCCGCCCGCTCCAGAGTCACAATATTATAAAACACAGTAAACACTACATGCTATAGTAAGATTGAGGTGTGGACGTGAGAGCTGGACCAAAAAGAAAGCTGATCACCAAAGAATTGATGCTTTTGAATTATGGTGCTGGAGGAGACTCTTGAGAGTCCCATGGACTGCAAGAAGATCAAACATATCCATTCTGAAGGAAATCAGCCCTGAGTGCTCACTGGAAGGACAAATCCTGAAGCTGAGGCTCCAATACTTTGGCCACCTCATGGGAAGAGAAGACTCCCTGGAAAAGACCCTGATGTTGAGAAAGATTGAGGACACAAGGAGAAGGGGACGACAGAGGACAAGATGGTTGGACAGTGTCCTCGAAGCTACTAACATGAATTTGACCAAACTGCGGGAGGCAGTGGAAGACAGGAGTGCCTGGCGTGCTCTGGTCCATTGGGTTACGAAAAGTCGGACACGACTAAACAACAACAACAACATAGTAAGATCTGTGTGGAAAAGCTCTCCCTCTCTCCCTTTGTCATAAGGACTTGCTCCATAACCTTTTCCTTGCAGCTAATTTTTTGTGACACAGGGATCCCATCCTGCAGAGATATGGAAATATGGAAGCTCCTGGACATGCCCAAATCACCTATCATCAGATCAATAAGGTAGCTTTGATTGTGTCCTCAATGTCCAACTGTTGGCCAAACTGGCTGGAGCTGATGGAACAACAATAATCTGGAGGACCGCATAGTCTTCTCCTCTGGTTTGGAAAGAGATTGTGTCAGCTGTCAGCTGTCCAGAACCTGTTTTCAGTCTAGGAGACTATCATGGCTCATGGAAAGGAGCAAAAGGGAAAGGAGCAAAAGGGATAGGAGCAAAAGGGAAAATAACATGCACATGGAATTAAGGGAGATCTTAGCAGGTGCACCTACTAATCTAGACAGTGCTCAACAGCATCCTTTTCATTTGAAATGAGCCTGTGCACAAGGTTCAAGGTTCTTGTATTAATTTTACTTAGCTTTTATGGACCACCTGAACCCTTATAACCTAGCTCAATCACTGAGATTATCTATAGGAGCCTTGTTGGTTGTGCCCCGAATTGGTACCGACTTCAACACAAAAACTTCAGTGTCATCACTGGCTTGCTCAATGGAGATTCAGGGGGCATTTTTTAATGTTAATCTTTCAATCTTTGCCACCAGGATGCTTTAGGCAATTAAGAAAAAAGTGGGGGGGGTTGTAATAGTTGGCTGGTGATCTGTTTTAACGAGATATAAAAGCTGTCAATAAAAGCTACAGAATGTAGAAAACAGGCAACAGTATAGGAAAATGCTCAAAAAGGTGAAGGCCAAAAGATAATATTAAAAGACAATAGCAACTGCACAACTAAATAACTGAGAGAATACATCCATTAACGCTGAGGAGAAATGCAGGCTTTTAATGAAAATCAGCAATGAAAACTCTGTTTCGTGAAGAATGATTTGCAACACAAAGTCATAGAGAAAGAAAAAAACAAAACTTAAGAGGAAACCTAATGGATGGCAAGGTTGTACTTTATTTACTAATTACTTAATGTTTAATGTTTAATTATGTTTTTATATGCTGGAAGCCGACCAGGGTGTTTGGGGTACCCTGTCAGATGGGAAGGGTACAAATAAAAAAAAAAAATATTATTAGTTATCATTATTACTTTGCTACGAGATTATAAAATACACTGACATATACAGCTCTGGTACAACTGATATGCAAAGTCAGATAGGTAGGAGCCTTGAGTGTGTTCTGTTCTTTGTGTTCATCTTTACTAATCATTTAGTCCCATGGCTAAAATTGGGGGGGGGGCATATAAAATACAGTAGAATCAAGAGTGATGTTGGGTTATCATCTCCTGGTTTCTACCTTTCTAGTGCATGTACTGCATTCCTATGCAACCATGTTTAGCATTATGAGAATGAGCTTTTATAAGACTCAGGGTGGTGCAATGCAGGTAGGATGTAGTTACTCACCTGCCTTCCGAACACTGAGTATTGCTGCTGGTTCCTAAGGAAGAGAGGGGCAAGACATGGGAGTAAGCCATGGTGTGGGTGTGACAGTGGAGTCAATCTGCCTGGCTCTCTATTCCTCAGCCCTACCTCTCACCCTCTCAGGATATGGTGCACATGAGCAATTCAACTCTATCTGCACCACCCCACCCGACTGCTACTGATTTCTCCCCTTCCGTCTCCTACTCTAGTATGGTCACATGGAGGAGATGGGAATTTTCAACTTCTGTTGCCCATTAACCATGGTTTAGCATATCATCTCAACCCTAAACTATGGTTGATCTGAACTATGAAGTCTGAAGGCGACTTTTTCCAACAAAACACATTGGTCTGCAATTGGACAACACAACAAGCTCCTCAATCTAAAATGAAAGATGGCGCTTCTGAACTCCTCCTCATGGTTGCGCAAGAGGATGAGGTGCAGGGACACACAAACTCAAGGCTCCCTGAAGTTCATTATTGTAACCCTTAACCACGGTTTAGTGTTACTTCCAATGAGGACCAAAAGGAAGATGAAAAAATGAGGTTCAGGTAAACGAGAAGAGTTTTAAAATATACTCAACACAGTAATCTGGAGGGGGGAAGTGGGTTAGGCTTGTGAGTGATCAAGAACTTAATAGTGCAGGTGTTAGGAACCTTTGGTCCTCCGGATGTTGTTGAACTACAACTCCTATCATTCCTGACCATTGGCCATGCTTGCTAGGGCTGATGGGAGTTGTAAGTTCAGCAGCAACTGCAGGGCCTAAGGTTCCCTACTCCTGTCATAGAGCAACCAATCCCAGTGGGCCTTGGCTACAGCAACCCTTGTTTTCTAAGGAACAATTGGGAGCACAGTTTAAGGCAGACACAGTTTTGCCTTCCCCCACACAGGTCATCATATATAGGGCAGGCACATATGGTTTTGGAAAGCAGGTCTCACAAGCCAAATTGGGGGCTCTGCTGGGCCTTATTGTCCCCACAGGCCAGAGCCTCCCCAGTGCTGCACTACATTACAGTGGTATCTCGGGTTAAGAACTTAATTCGTTCTGGAGGTCCATTCTTAACCTAAAACTGTTCTTAACCTGAAGCACCACTTTAGCTAATGGGGCCTCCCGCTGCCGCCACCACGCAATTTCTGTTCTCATCCTGAAGCAAACTTAACCCAAGGAAAGCTAACCCAAGGAACTATTTCTGGGTTAGCGGAGTCTGTAACCTGAAACGTCTGTAACCTGAAGCGTCTGTGACCCAAGGTACTACTATAAATTATTTGCCCATGTGCAGGTTGTAACAGATCCTCCAAGTGTCCCTATTTTCCAGGGACGGTCCTGGAAGTAGGTATACATTTCAGTAAAACCTAGGTATAGATGTATTTTGTTTTTCTAGCTTGATCAAAATTATTATTTCATAAAAAGTAGATAGTTAAAAGCTTAGGTGGCTTCAGCAGCAGGCACCTGGCGCTCCCCAGAATTTAGCGCCTGGGTGCCCCACACCCCTTGCACCCCTGGGTAAAGATGGCCCTGCTTAGGATGTCCCTATTTTCATCAGAGGAATATTGGTGGGTATGGAATAGGACATCCCCAGGGCTTTTTTTCAGCTGGAACTCTGTTCTGGCACCTCTCAGGTGTGTGCTATTGCCATTCTAAGAGAACAAGATAGGCGTCCATGGTGAGTTCCGGCACCTCTTTTTCTAGAAAAATAGCCCTGGACGTCCCTATTTTCACATTGGAGGGTATGTTGTAAATGTGAAAGCTCCCTTAGATCTTATCCCGCACCCTGGTGGACAAAGGCTGCTACTGAAGGTGATTTGGTGTCAGTATCAAACTTGCATCACTGAATTAAGTCAAAGCAATTTAGTGCTAAGATCAGGAGATAAAGGCCTTTGCCTGCTCTTTAGAGATACCTGGACTGGAAAATAGTCTCGTAGCTGTGAGCAAAGTAAGTGTTAAGTCAGCAGGTAATGTACAACAACTTTATATACTATTGAAAACTAAGGAGTCTCATCTTAATAACATCTTTTTATAGGTACCGCCCCATGTGACACAAGTGCCACTATAGGTAAAGAGGAAAGTGAAATCATCTTAATGTTTCCAATTCTAAATATTTACACGCCGTTATGCCTGAACCATGGCCAAGGCAGCTAACAACAACAAAATTAATCCGAAGATCAATATACAATTAACAATGAAAAGGTAACAGAGAATCATTCCCTTGTACCTTGGGACGTGGCCACAGAGAGCAATCAGCAAAGCATAAAATTAATAAAAACACCAGAATATCTTTATGATCAGGGATTTATATAAGATGCTATCCCAAGCAACCATGTTTAATTAAAGTTCGTTTTGTAAGCTGGGCATAGCATTTGTGCATATCTCGAAGAAGAGGCTTATTCCTTATTCAAATTCACTTCCCAATTAACAGGCAGGCTCGTAAAATTCTCCTCCATAACGTTGCATATAGTGGTTGAAACAAAACACACACACACACAGCGCTGGTAATAGCCTTATTAAATTATTATATTGCACTTTACAGCGTTATGCAGATTTCCCTCTCAAATTGACTACAGATTTCTCTCCAACCCATCTCATCACTTACACTCCTGTAACCAATGATTTGCTTGCAGAGAAACTGGTGTTCGGGAGGCGGACAGCTAACACTTCCCTCTCTCCACCCCCTCCCAAATTTATTCTAATACTTTTCATTATGCACTAATTACTCTGACTGGTGATGGTTGAAGGGGAAAATGTGTGTGGCAGCCACAGCTCTTCCCACAACGGCCAGAGGAATTCATATATCACAGCCATTGTATGCAGATGCTACCAGTCTTTTCGTTTGTGTTTTCTCTGAGCCCCGAGGATTTTCATTTTTAAAGTCGCGGCTGCAATTTTTCATGCTGTCACTTCCAAACATGCATATTGACAAGAATGTCAGGAAGTGGCCTTGCATGCATTTATTTTCTCTCCCACAGCTTTGCAAATAATGAGAAAGATGATTTATCCATTAAGGTGCACACTGATTCATTGCTGAGAATGCGTTTACATTCATGTAATGGCATAATTAGCAGCGGTTGTCTGCAAAGGAGATGCTTTTACGGCCCATTGTTACTCGGCTAATACTCGACCTTTGGGTCCGGATGTGGGCGGCTCCCATATATCACTCTTTTTTGAATGCTGGTGAGGCATTTTCAAACCAAGTTGGTCGTAAAAGGCTTAATTAAAAGTTGTAAAAGAGCCAGAAGTCTCATTGTTTAGCTTTGGGATTGCCAGTGCAAACAGTTTTGTTGTGTAGTTGTGAGGGTTTGGCAGCAACTTGCCAAAAAACCCAAAACAAAACAAAACCTTCCATTTTCTATCACTTATTCTTCAAATGTAGGGGCTAGACAGAAGAGATATCAAGTTATAAAGCCGTTCATTACCTGCTGTAGAGAGACAGGGCTAGTAAAGCTCTTTCTCTATATGTGATCATCTTTTGCACAGTCCTTATCAGTAAATAAAATTCTTCTTGCTGTTGTTGTTGTTCTTCTTCTTACTATTTACTTATTCCTCAGCCATCTGTCTGGGTTTACAGCCACTCTGGGTAGCTTCCAACAGAATATTAGTACGTTTCCGAGCACAATTCAAAGTGCTGATGCTGACCTTTAAAGCCCTAAATGGCCTTGGTCCTGTATACATGAAGGAGCGTCTCCACCCCCATCATCCAGCCCGGACACTGAGGTCCAGCGCCGAGGGCCTTCTGGCGGTTCCCTCGCTGCGAGAAGTGAGGTGACATGGAACCAGGCAGAGGGCCTTCTCGGTAGTGGCGCCTGCCCTGTGGAACGCCCTCCCAGCAGATGTCAAGGCAGTAAACAACTATTTTACTTTTAAAAGACAACTGAAGGTGGCCCTGTTTAGGGAAGTTTTTATCGTCTGACGCTGTATTATTTTTAATATTCCGTTGGAAGTTGCCCAGAGTGGCTGGGGAAACCCAGCCAGATGGGCGGGGTATAAATAATAAATTATTATATTACTATTATTAGAAATACGATAAGACTTCAAACATTAAAAACTTCCTTAAGCAGAGATGCCTTCATTCAGATGTCTTCTAAAAGTCAGATAGCTGTTTATTTCCTTGGCATCTGATGGGAGGGCGTTCCACAGGGCAGGCGCCACTACTGAAAAGGCCCTCTGCCTGGTTCACTGTTGCTACTCTTGCCAAAAGAATCCACTCTTTTAATAACAAACAAAAGAAAAAAATTCTGAAATGCCCTAGATGGCCTCCACAACTGATAGGCCACATATGCACCCCAGCCGTTCAACACATGAAGCAAAGGTGAGAAACATTCTTCCCGTTTTTTTTCAATGGAAAGAAAATGGAAGCAGAAGGTAACTTGGCCTCCTTCAGATGTTTTGGACTACAATTCCCATCAATCCCACCTATGTGCTGTAAATAAAGGCAAGATACTGTATAAAAAAAATGCAATGAATCAATCAATGCATCTTTCAGTGGGACTCCGAATATTTGCCTCCAATAAATATCAGGAAGGAGTAGGTCACTGCGGAATTGTAGAATGGCCAGACTTCAAGTCTCAGAGAACTCTCAGCGCAAATTGACTTAGAACTTGTGTATGGACCCTGTTCGGCAAGGACTTTGCAGGACTCAGTCTGGTACCACAGTACCTCTGCGTGTGGCACCAGACTGAGAAAAGCCTTCATATAACCCATGGGCAGGCAAACTAAGGCCTGCCGGCCGGATCTGCCCAATCGCCTTCTCAATCCGGCCCGCGGACGGTTCGGGAATCAGCGTGTTTTCACATGAGTAGAATGTGTGCTTTTATTTAAAATGCATCTCTGGGTTATTTGTGGGGCATAGGAATTCATTCATATATTTTTTTTCAAACTATAGTCCGGCCTCCCACAAGGTCTGAGGGACAGTGGACCGGCCCCCACTGAAAAAGTTTGCTGGCCCCTGACCTGTATACAATGTGTAAATATTGTGTGTGCTACTAAAGCAATTCCACTTAAATCAGCAACTGTTTCTTGTGGGTGAGTGTAACAGCTTGCTGAAGCTCGTGTGGCACACACAGAACGGACAAAATTTATAGATGGCCAAAGACAATCAAAAACCCCAACATACATTCATTCAGACAGTTCTGCTTCTTCAGAAATTTGCTTACTGCTTTATAAACGTTGGTCAGTAGTCTTAAATAGAGGTAACACTTTGTCAAGCTTGTGAATTTGTCATAGTGGACCTACTTGCCTACCTGGTTTTGCTGATAAACTGAAGGGTTTTTTTTATTATATATATAAAAAAGATACAGGTGCCCTTTGTTTGAGCTGCTTGCATATTCATAACTTGCTGCAAATTGGTAATGTTTTAGCTACAAACATTTCCAAGACCTAGAACAGTTTGCAGTGGGCTTCCGGAAATATTTGATGAACACTACCCTAACAAACTACAGCTTCACAATCTAATCACTGTGGAAAAAAATTTCCTATGAAGCTGCAGAAAGCTTTCAACTTCACTGGCAGAGTTGAATCTGCAAACAATCCGTTTGTATTGTGAAGCGGTTAGCTCTCAAAGAAAACTGTTAATCACTTCGCAAAGCCCAGTAGACTTCGTGCCCATCCTTTCAAGAATCATTTGATCAGCCAAAGCCATTTTCTTCCAACATTCAACGTGGTGCAGCTGCTCATTATCAAGTAAAATACCTTGAGAGAAAGAGGAAAAGCGTCACAGAGGTTTAGATGGAACTTAAAATGATTCCTGTTAGTTTCAGTCCTTTACTCCTTTTGAGGCACACAAAAGGTGTATTCTGGGGTGGAACAAATATACATGTAATTAGAAATGTAGGAACTGTTAGAGACTCAAATTCGTTTTGTACTCCTGACTGTCTTTATATAAATATGCATGTATATAAAAGTACAGACTCAGTCCATTAAATCTTCACCGTCTTTGCCATATTGTACTTTCAGGTACAAGACAGGCATAAATATTTAAAGATATTCTAGCATTAATTTTAAGGTTTGCGAAGTACTTGAGAGATTTCTGGGGCTATCAATCTATGCCTAATATAAAGTATCATGAAAAACTCTTGTACCTGCAGCTATGAATATGCACTCATAATAAGTATATGGTCAAGAGAGCAAGATAGGCAGGCATATTTCTTGAACAGAGGCAGAGGAGGGAAAAATACTGAAGTGGACTCTTCTCTCCCTCGAGAACCTCACATTTCATGTGTATGTATTTCTTCCTCCTATTAGCATTCCTGAGCCATGAAAGCCTTTTTTTCTCTTCCTTTATTATAACTAAAATTCTCCCCTGGAGAATATAGTGGGAGGACTGCAGTTGGTTAACTCCAATTATTTCTAGGACGGAGGCGATGCAGGTGAAATAGCAAGGACCTATTTGGAAGATGAAGTGACCGGCCTGAAATCACAAAGCAAAGTCAATGGTCTTTGGAGTTCGCCAAGAATACCATAACTGCTCATTCTCTGGCAGCCCGGTCCTAAGGGTCCATTTTCACCCCGGCAATGCAAACACAGTAGCTTCCCTTGCAGCAGTTTAAGTGATGCCCTGTGCTTTGTAAATGGAGTTGAAGTATCAAGCTACAGAGTATGCAAATCTCTTGGTTCTGAAGAGTCCAAGCGACTCTCATAATGACACATATCTTCATCTCTGCTTCATATTCCTAAGGGTGTAGTTTAGGCAATTTTAGACTCTGGCCTTAATGGTCTTCAGAGTGGGGATGGAGCATATTTTTAAGATGGTATTGTGTACTATTTCCATTTGGTGTTGGCTGGTGCCCATTGGGAATGGTAAGGCGGAAGGGAGGAAAGTCAGTGGAGCCAGAGCCAATTCGTTCTCATTTTGCCCCCGTTCTCTTTCGCTGCTGAGTTCGACAAAGGAAAAACAGGCTAAGGAAGAGGAAGCAGAGAGCCCAAGCCACCACTGTCCTGGAATGGATGGAAATAATGGAGGAAAGTGGGCTTGAGGGAACCAAGACCGTGTTTCATGGGGCAGTGCCTAATGGACCAGCTTCCTGCTTCACAGGAAGTAAGCAGTAAGCCAGTCTGTTGCATTTGGGGGGCTGTTAAAGGGGCTTCACAGCCACATATATGACACCCCAGAAGCAAGGGAATATGTCATCATTTATGTAAATATACAAAGAGGAATTGATAAATCAACAGCTGATGGATAATGGGAAGGTGAAAAAAAAAGTATTGTAAATTGAATATAAGGAATGAAATGTGAATTAGAAATAAATATGATTATCAAGCAGCAACAGGGGAAAGTAGGGACACATCTGGAACCAAGAGTGGGAAGTCAACTTTTCTGAAAAACATGTATTAAATTGATATGATTTGGCACTGATTTATTAATTTTTTTGAAAACTAATAAATATGATTTGGCAAAAAAGATGAGAAGTTAGCAATTCAGTGTACAACATAAAAACTTCAGGCAATGCACTAAAACACGTGCACATCTAAGGAACAATAAAAACTGGCGTACCATACGAAAGGCTCACAAAAGTTTTAGCAAGCAAAATATCAGTATAGCTAGTGATTGAAACATCAGTACTGCGCCTGTCAAGTATCCAGGAAGAGATCATTTCACATGGTGGATACCATCACTGAGAAAGCGCCCCTCCCCCTCCCCCCCCTCCCCCCCCCGGTCTTAAGTGGATTTTCATTTTATTTTTCGTTTTATTATATATCTACATTTGCCTCTGCACATACAAATTAGCATATGGACATTTTGTGGAAATCTACATTCTCCTTTGCCTATTTGTTTTAGAATGTTTTCAGTGTGGCAACCTCCCTGCTGCCTCAACCCTCTTCCTACTAGGTCTTTTTCTGATCAGAAAGTGTGGGCAGCCAGGGAGGCTGCCAAGTCCTGGGGAAAGGCTTAACAGAAAGAGAAAGAAAAACACAACCACCACCCTTGGCCACCTCACAATTATAAGGTAAGCTCAACTCCACACCCAAATTGATAATAATAAATCCTAGAGTGCCCTGAAAATGAGAGACAAAAACAGAAGCCTCTTTTCTGAGGAAGAAAAGAGACTGAAGGATTGGTTCGGACTCCGAGGCTGGAATCCTATGCTGCTTACCTGGGAGTAAGCTACACTGAAATCAATGGGGGTTTCTTCTGAATAGACGTCTAGAGGATTGAACTATTAATCAATCACCCGAAAGGCAGTAAGTCAACTTTCTCACATGAAGCCCACAGGCCTCTTGCATAGATTGCCCACTCAATGACGGCTGTAGTTCTGCTTTTAAAAAAATAATAATGCAGAAAGGCTAATTTAGGTATTGAGCAGGGCATCATTCCTCCTCACTTCAATGCTTGTCTTTGGCATTTTACAGATCATACCTTTCTTCTAAACCCCTGGGCAGGTTCCCCACCCAACCCCGGCACCAAAGAAACCCACCCACCCACTAAAACTATTTTACAGCATTTATATATTTCGTGATTTATGCACCACTGCATACTCAACAGCTCCAAGCATTTTTTTAAAAAAGCATTTGATGTCTAAAGCTTTGGTGAAATATTTAACTCTTTGCCCTCTTTATTTCTAACAAATTAAATCTCTCTTGGAGTTGAAGGATTTTTTCCCCCTTTGGATAAGATGTGCTTGGCAAGGTATCTCTTCCCTCCATCCCACTCAAAGTAACAAAGTAGTGCAGTGCTTTCCCATGTATGCCCCTTCATCAGCAGCGGATGAAGGCCCTCAGGCACCTGGGGCAGCATGCCCATGGGCAGGATGCATGGCGCCCACAAGGATGGAATGGGGCGTGGGGCATCCCGGGGCATCCCTATGGGCGCTATGGCATGCCCCATCCCTATGGACACTGCACGCCCTGTGCCATCCCATGCCGTCCCTGTAGGTGCTGCACGCCCAATCCCTATGGATACCACAGGATGTGCAGCACCCATAGGGAAGGGTGCACAGCGGGGCCTCAGCCGCCCTACAGTTGGGGGGGAGGCAGCGGGCAGACTGCACGGAGCCTGCGGGCCCCAAGACGCATGGCTCATGGCTCGTGTGCACTGCAGGCTCCTTGGGGACGAGTGCCGCCCACCATTTTGACACCCCCCATCAGGGTGACACCCGGGGCGGCCCACACACTCCGCACTCCCCTCCGTACGCCCCTGCTCTTCAGAAAGTCCACTAGGGATTTAACTCAGTAAACAGGTACAGTGGTACCTCTGGATGCCAACTCTGATCCGTTCCGGAGCCCCATCCGCATTCAGAAGCAAACGCAACCTGCGTCTGCGCATGCGCTGGTCGCAATTTGCCGGTTCTGCACATGCGTGTGATGTCATTTTGACCGTCTGCGCATGCGCGAGCGGCAAAACCCGGAAGTAACGCACTCCATTACTTCCAGGTCGCCGCAGTGCGCAACTCAAAAATACTTATCCTGAAGCTACTTCAATCCAAAGTATGACTGTATAGGATTACAACCTTGATTGCTTTAAGAGTCCAACCCACACAACTAGTGTGGGAGATTCTTTCCGTCCATCAGTGGTGCAGGATTTCGGGTAGCGATCTCTCCCAACCCTACCTGGGAATGCTGAGCATTGAACCAAAGAATTTACGCATGCAAAGCCCATGTTCTACCACCGAGCTTGGATTGGAAGAGATTACGCTGATCTCCAAGGGGAAGGTTCATAGATCAATGGCAGAACCTCTGTATTGCATACAGGTGGTCCCACCTTCAATCCCCAGCATCTGGGAGAGACCCCTGCCTCAACTGCCACTGGTGTCGATTTTGGGCAAGATTGCACTGATTTTGGGCGAGATCTCACCCCAAATCGTGCGAGATCTTGCACGCTACACAAGATCTTAAGCAATTTCTTGCCCCAAAATGACCATGATCTTGCCCAAAATAGGCACCAATTGTTGCAGCACTGCTGCTCACAGAGAAGGCAAGGCACCTACAGGCATGCCGTATGAGGAACTTCTACCACCTGAAGCAGCAGCCTCATCTGTCTCATGGCTGGGCCGGCTCTGCACAGAAGTGTGTTTGACACACTCACTCTACAGCTTTTGTCGTATGCTGAAGGCACACCTCTTTGCCCTGACCGTTGTTGCTTGAGATTTCTATTTTTAGGGCCCAAACTATTATTGTGACTGTAATTGGGGTTGAACTGTTTCTAATATTGTACTTTAAATTGTTGTGACTGACACACGCACACACACCCTGGAGGCCTTGGGTTGAAAGATAGATACAGTAGTACCTCGGGTTACAGACGTTTCAGGTTATAGACTCCGCTAACCCAGAAATAGTTCCTCGAGTTAAAATCTTTGCTTCAGGATGAGAACAGAAATCGTGCTCCGGCGGCATGGTGGCAGCAGGAGGCCCCATTAGCCAAAGTGGTATCTCGGGTTAAGAACAGTTTCAGGTTAAGAACAGACCTCCAGAATGAATTAAGTTCTTAACCCGAGGTACCACTGTACTAGCAGATAGGAAAATTGTTTTGCAGAAGTATGTATATTTGACAAACTTGCATACAAACTAGGTGTGTTAGGAGAAATCTGCAGTAACAAGCCACTGAATTTTCATGAGGACATTTTATGATGTTGAACTGTGTAGAACTGCACTTTAGAGGTTGGAAAAATGAGAAAGTGAAACTGAACTGGCCAGATCTGCCCATCCCTACTTAGAAGTAAGTCTCATGGAATTAGTTCCATTAAATAGGTATATTGCAGCCTAGGAAAGGAAAATGTAGCTGAAAGAGAGACAGGTTAAGAAAGAAAGAAAATCAGAGTCTCCTCCGTACTTGCTGTGGCCTGAATCATTCCTCTCATTGTTGTCACACATTTCAACAAGAAGGATTTCAATGCTCCGAGTGTCGAGGCAAAGGCCGATGTTTCAATTAAAGCTTCTAAATCTTGTGTCTCCAGAAAAGTTCAATATTGCTGTTGCTAATCTCTCTTCCCTCAACATGCTCTGAAAGCTTGATGGGTCTGACCTTCAATCTTTTTCTCTGCTTCCTCCACTTTATCTCTATTCTCCCCATGATTCTGGAAATATTCGCTTTGGCAAAAGTTCATGTCCTCAATTTCCCCAGGAAATTTGCTATCTACACCTTTGCAGAGCCAAAGGAGCTGTCTCCCTGCAATAGGAACTGACTCTGTCTCTCTGTGTTTTGCCCTCCCCACTGCCAAATTCAGAAGATGAACCTGTGATTTGTTATGGAGGGAAAGACCTTTCCGAAGTCCTCTAAGAAATGGGGAGAAGGAGCGAGGAGACTAGCCAGAAGAAATAGTAATAATACCTGGGGTTGCATCAGTGTTAAGGAATAGGAGGACTGCCAGCTTATATCATTCAGGGCACAAAATTCCACTGCAGTGTGTCATATTATACAGTGGTACCTCGGGTTAAGAACTTAATTCGTTCCGGAGGTCCGTTCTTAACCTGAAACTGTTCTTAACCTGAAGCACCACTTTAGCTAATGGGCCCTCCTGCTGCTGCTGCCACAGCGTCGCCGGTGCACAATTTCCATTCTCATCCTGAAGCAAAGTTCTTAACCCAAGGTACTACTTCTAGATTAGCGGAGTCTGTAACCTGAAGCGTCTGTAACCCAAGGTACCACTGTACAGTTAAAAAGAGGATAAAGGTAAAGGTAAAGGTACCCCTGCCCGAACGGGCCAGTCTTGACAGACTCTGGGGTTTGTGCGCCCATCTCACATCTATAGGCCGGGGGCCAGCGCTGTCCGCAGACACTTCCGGGTCACGTGGCCAGCGTGACAAGCTGCATCTGGCGAGCCAGCGCAGCACACGGAACGCCGTTTACCTTCCCGCTGGTAAGCGGTACCTATTTATCTACTTGCACCCGAGGGTGCTTTCGAACTGCTAGGTTGGCAGGCGCTGGGACCGAGCAGCGGGAGCGCACCCCGCCGCGGGGATTCGAACCGCCGACCTTTCGATCGGCAAGCCCTAGGCGCTGAGGCTTTAACCCACAGCGCCACCCGCGTCCCTTTAAAAAAGAGGATATCACCATATAATTCTAAATGGTCACTAGAGTTCAACCACTAAAAGCAGCAAACTCTGTGGACCTTATACACATTTCTGAAGAACCATGAAACATGCACATGAGAGTAATCCTAGAGCATTCTTCCTTGACATCCCAACAGAACAGGTTGCTCAGCTCAAAATGCCGCATTGCAAACCGATCGTGACCTACAAGGCCAAAGTTAATGTGTGCTTGGTAAGTTTCACCTGATCTCTAAACTGCTTTTTGAACATGGGAGAGTTGGTTAAGTTCTAGAAGGTGTCCTGCAACTTCTGGGCTTGCATAGGGCATGTACAAATGTATGATTCTGGATTCTGACAAGACTAGAAGCGGCAGCAGTGTAGGGCAAAATGAGGAGAATCTTCCCATCTACAGAGCAACTGCTTTGCATGCAGAAGGTCTCAGGGTCAACCCCCAGATCTCCAGGTTTTGGTTGGAAAGACCATGTCTGAAAATATGGAAGGCCATTGCCAATCAACATGGACAACACTGAGCTGGGTGGATAGAGGTCACTAATAATCTATTTCATTTCTGAAGCTAAAAATGAAATAAAAACACTGGAAAACAGCTACTAATTTAACTGTACAGTCATGACAGGATACCCTATGCAGGGGTCTGCAACCCGCGGCTCCAGAGCCGCATGTGGCTCTTTTACACCTTTGCCGCGGCTCCGGGGCAGATACTAGCGAGGGGAGGAGGCGCATTGTGCACCCGACACTCCCCACTGTGGCGGGTGCTGTACTGGCTGTGACGTCGCATGGGGGCGGTGCGTGCATTAGTCACGCACCGTCCCGACGTCACCTTCCCGCCCGCTGTCAGATCGCGGCTCTGGAGATATATTTGTTTTAAATGTCGCAATGGTTTTGCGGCTCCCAGTTTTTTTTTCCTTCGAAAACGGGTCCAAGTGGCTCTTTTTGTCTTAAAGGTTGCAGACCCCTGCCCTATGGAATATAGTCCTTATAAAGGACTAACATAGCAACTTTGAGTGCTCAGGAACACAAAGAACAAAGACAATTTTGAAACTTTATGGTACGTGTTTATTTGATGAACTGGAAAGGACAAGGTTGTCCCCTCACCACCCACGGCTCATTCTGGGACAGGCTATTAAGACAGAGAGTAGAAGATACCTAACTGAAGTGATCGATTCTAAACTATTTACAAACTCACTTAATATTGGATTGCATTATTTACATTACATATGTTTGGAATGCTTCTTGGGCAGTGAGGATATAGAATCATAGAATCATAGAGTTGGAAGAGACCACAAGGGCCATCGAGTCCAACCCCCTGCCAAGCAGGAAACACCATCAGAGCACTCCTGACATATGGTTGTCAAGCCTCTGCTTAAAGACCTCCAGAGAAGGAGACTCCACCACACTCCTTGGCAGCAAATTCCACTGTCGAACAGCTCTTACTGTCAGGAAGTTCTTCCTAATGTTTAGGTGGAATCTTCTTTCTTGTAGTTTGGATCCATTGCTCCGTGTCCGCTTGTCTGGAGCAGCAGAAAACAACCTTTCTCCCTCCTCTATGTGACATCCTTTTATATATTTGAACATGGCTATCATATCACCCCTTAACCTCCTCTTCTCCAGGCTAAACATGCCCAGCTCCCTTAGCCGTTCCTCATAAGGCATCGTTTTCAGGCCTTTGACCATTTTGGTTGCGGAGCTTGTTTTCTATATGTATTTTTAGAAACTGAAAAATGAAGTCAAGAAGAAAAAGCAGGAAAGAAGAGAGTCCATTTGAGCAAGTTTCACTGTTTACTACGATACCTGTGTAACCACAAAGCAACTGAGAAAGAATGATTTGGGATTAGAGGAAAAGATTTTCATGTACAAAGGTATGGAGCTCAGACAAATTGTATTGTGATGATGCATAAAAGGTAAAGGTAAAAGGACCCCTGGCATTTGAGTCCAGTTGCAAACGACTCTGGGGTTGCGGCGCTCACCTCTCTTTACAGGCCGAGGGAGCCAGTGTTTGTCCGCTTCCACAGACAGTTTTTCCGGGTCATGTGGCCAGCATGACTAAGCCGCTTCTGGCAAACCAGAGCAGCACACGGAAATGCCATTTACCTTCCCGCCGGAGCGGTACCTATTTATCTACTTGCACTTTGCCGTGCTTTCGAACTGCTAGGTTGGCAGGAGCTGGGACTGAACAACTGGAGCTCACTCCGTCGCAGGGATTCAAACAGCTGACCTTCCAATCGGCAAGTCCAAGCGGCACAGTGGTTTAAACCACAGCACCACCCAAGCCCCATGATGACGCATACGATCCAACATTTCTCCAATAAAAATAGGGATGTCCTAAGGAAAAGCGGGACATTCTGGGATCACATCAGAAACCAGGACGGCTTCTGTAAATCCAGGACAGTTCCTGAAAAACAGGAATACTTTGAGGGTCTGAGTTTGAGCATGGACATGCCCCTATAACAGGCCCCCACAAACCTTTATATAGATCACAGGTACTTGTCCCCATTTTTTTCTGGGTACATCAAGCAGTTTGCTGTTTCTGAGATCATGTTTTTGAGAATCACCCATGCATCTAGATTGGACTTAGTTGATGTTTTATCCTGAATGTAAATCTGAATGTTGGCAACCCCATGCCTGCCACTTATGTGCCTCAGCCCAAGAACTCGGTCCAAGAACAAATGTAAGGCCTACTTGCAGTGCCAGTAAAAAAGTATTTCAGTTCTGATGAAAGGAAAGGCCCGCTGGAAGCTAAGAGTGAGACCCACCAGCTGAGCTCACATTTAGTACCATGTTCTCTTTAGGTTGTAACTGATTTATAGCAATGCTTTCTCTTTTGTTTTGTGTTGGCTTTGCATCTATGGTGATGTTTTATGATGATGGCATCCTCCCCAATGCAAGATGTTTGGGGGAGGGAGAGAACCACACACACAGCAACCAACAACAACCAAGAACATAATACTGAATGAGTGAAGTGGAAACATAATGCTCAGATGAATTTGGATGGACACACTATTTGCCTTCACAGATAAGTCAGTGCGGTCCAAACAAAGCTTCCATTTGGAAATGAATGATGGCAACTTTGGTTCTTCAACCGGGACTCAACCTCCTACTTAGCCAAAAAAAGAGAAAGACACCGGTAGCTTAATTAAGTCAACAACAGTCAGAACCAGGTCCCCTTTTCTGGGTATGGAGATTTATTTTGCTCACATGCAGAAATTTCAAGTCATCTGGTGCACAGAGAAATGACAGGCTTCAACCCATGCCTGCACCTGCCAAAGAAAACACTCATCATTCATTTTAACTCCTTCACTCCATAACGGTTTCTAGCAACTAAAGAACTAGCTTCCTTTTCACATTACGGTTTAAAGTGAAGGGGTTTCAGCAACTTTGCTTCATGTTTTGCTTCAAAAAATACATGTTTTGTCCTTCCAGACTGGCTATGATGATAATAATGTTATAATAATAATTTATTATATATACCCCGCTCATCTGGCTGGGTTTCCCCAGCCACTCTGGGCGGCTTCCAACAGTATATTAAAATACAATAATCTATTAAACATTAAAAACTTCCCTAAACAGGGCTGCCTTCAGATGTCTTCTAAAAGTCTGGTAGTTGTTTTTCCCTGGTTCCACAGGATGGGTGCCACTACCGAGAAGGCCCTCTGCCTGGTTCCCTGTAACTTGGGTTCTCACAGTGAGGGAACCACCAGAAGGCCCTCGGCGCTGGACCTCAGTGTCCAGGCAGAACGATGGGGGTGTAGACGCTCCTTCAGGTATACTGGACCAAGGCCATTTAAGGCTTTAAAGGTCAGTACCAACACTTTGAATTGTGCTAGGAAACGTACTGGGAGCCAGTGTAGGTGTTATGTGGTCTCTTCGGCCGCTCTCAGTCACCAGTCTAGCTGCCACATTCTGGATTAGTTGTAGTTTCTGGGTCACCTTCAAAGGTTAGGGTCAATCTGTGGGCAGGTAGGGGATACAAACTACCTCCTCCTCATTCTGTTGCAACAACCACCCTGCCTCCAAACCTGATCTTTTGGGGACTAATTAGAAAGCCATTGTGAAGGAATTGTGAAGATCCTTGCAAGGCTGGAAAGTCGTTCCACCTTCCATTCATTACCAAACTACGAATGTGGACAGTAGACCTGGATATGTTGTGTATTCTAAATCTCCCCCCCCCTTATTAATACATACAACACTGATAGAAGAGGGAGTGGATACATCATGTCTCCGAAATAAATTCAAAAGGTGTTTACATTAGTGAAAATTAATTATTAAGAACCTGAAGCTACACGCAGGTTATAAATAAGGTATGAGCACTGGGTATTTATTCTCGCAATCTGAAGGAGGAAGCTCTAGTGGGAAAAGAATGTGACACATACCGTAACTTTGGCATATTTTTATTAGTACAATAAGTCTCTTCAGCTGCATGATACATGAAAATTATGTGTGAGGTACCACTGGGGTAGAATGCAGTAAAACATATAAACACAAATTAGTAGCGCCGCCAGAACGCAGCCAAGCATTTGCCGGTTTCTGAAGGGGTTCAGTAAATACAGCCGCAGAGTGACACGTCTGTTTCAGCATGTGAGAGGGCAAAATGTACCCCATAAAGAAATCATTTGAAATGATATGCTCTGCAACTGCTACCTGCTCTGGGGAAATAAAAACACACTGCAAAGGTACAAACGAAAGGAGAACCCCATAAAGCAGTATACTGCTAAGAAAAGTTGCCATTTAAGATACTTGTGGTTTAGGAGAAGCGAGGCCCAAATGCTGGGATCCCCAGAGTGGCACCCATGTGCACAGCAAAGCCCTTGAGGATGTCCCACAAAGTCTCTGAGCCCCGCATTCTCCTTTCGTCATGGAGTGGTGAGGGCAGTCGGTTACGAAAGGGAGAAACGTGCTAAGAGGCGGGCACGCTTGGCAAACCCTCACTGTGATCAACTCCCACCCGGAAACCTATGTCCCCACTGTGGATGGACGTGTGGATCCAGAATTGGCCTCCACAGTCACTTACGGACTCACTGTTAAGACCGTGTTTATGGAAGACAATCTTACTCGGCTACGAGTGATCGTCAAAGAAGAAGAAGACCTATTGCCCGCTTGAAAAGCAAACATAGAATGATAGAATTGTACAGCTGGAAAGGGACCTCAAGGATCATCAAGACCAGTCTGGTGCAATGCAGGAATATGCAGCTGTCCCATATGAGAATTGAACCTGCAACCTTGGCAGTATTAGTGTCAGGATCTCCGCTCGGCCAAGCTGATAAAGCTCATTTTCTTCCCCTGAGTCCTTCGGAATAACGTGTTTAATGACCTGAGCCTTTGATAAGGCTCCAAGGCCCGTTCCATTCAGCAGAGTTTCCAGCACAGGAAAGAGACGAGGGGTTTGGGCTACATTCTATGCTTTATTTCTTACTAAGCAGACAAAAAACACATCCTCTCTCTATGAAAGCAGAGAGCAACTGAAACAAAGGAACAAAGGAAACAGGAAACCACTAACGTCACATCCCGTCTCCCGTCTCCGTGAGACTTCCAATAGCCTGGAATCCCTGGAATGTAAACAGAGTCCTGTGATTCCAAAAGCAGGTGCTCAGTGGCAAAACAGAAACTAATAATTAGCACCACGCTCTAACCAGCTGAGCTATCCAGGCATGATACTGTTTCTCGCTTTGCCGTTTCGCAAGGGTGACTGGGAGGTGGTTCAAGGGGGTCACACGTGCACAGGGCCCTAAACCAGCAGGACCCCCTTAGCTTTCATTTTTTAAAAATAATGTGTCAAACAGGCAACTACAAATAAAGTTAGAAAATCAAACATCAACGCAGCTGTCCAAGGCTTCAGAAGGCAGAAACATTGCTAATTTCAGTCAGTCATGGTTGCTAAGCAATCAGAGGAAGGAATACTGACCACCCGCACTTGGGACTGAGAAGCGGGTGTTGATTCCCGGAAGTCAAGACCCAAGTTTGGGGTAAGCATCATTTGGCGACAGAATGCCAGCGGATATTTGACATCACATGCAGCAAAGCAACATGTGGAAATGCAGGCTGTGAAACCTTTAAAATGTGCCCTCCTAGTGAGTCCCAAAATACCCCTTTCTAAAAGCTCCTTCCAAGCTATGGCATAGATAGACCACGGGTTTTGGAAGTAAAAAAATGGTTTACTTACAAAACTCTCCAAAGATCAGATTCCTGTGCTTTCCCATACTGCGGTCAGAAAAATGCAGGCAAAATGTTGCTTAGCTATGAAAGGCAAAAGTTTCTAAACTATTGCTATGGCGGGGGACTAGTTTCAGACTCCGTTATAGTCTGAAACAAAACAGACTGGTTAAAGTCATGCTCAGAGCTCCTTGCATACAGAGAGAGGGAGAAAAAAAGGCTTGGTGATCCATTTCCCTTCAAGTTGGGAAGTGATTACATAGACTAAGCCTGGCAGGACACCTTACTCTATGGTTTTAACCCCTTCATGCACTAATTAGATTCAAACATTCTAGAGTTTTTTTAGGCTGGGACCCTACAGGAGGACTTCCCACAGTACCAGTGGAAAAACAGAAGCTCCTTGTTGCTGCTGCTAGTCTGAAATTGGACAGGAGGAGGATACTGGGCTATGTCTGTTTAAGCACTTTCCTCTGTGTCAACATTATTTCATTCACTCCCCGAGTGTGCTTGCTAACTTTACACTACAAAATACAATTGGATGGATTTGGTATATTTTACTCAGAAGTAATGCCCTTGACATAACTGACGCTTCCTTCCCCTCCCCATTTTTTTAATCTTCACACCAGCCCTGCGGAGGTGAGTTCGATTAAGAGCTGGTAATTCAAACACCCAAGTGGTGAAGTGTATTTTGCTTGCTTTTATTTATTAGGGTTGGCAAACTTCTGCTCTTTTGTGGGGTTTGGTATTTTGCTGTAAATACTGGGACTCCAAGACGTTAAAGTTAAAGGAAAAGGGGCTGCTTTTGTGCCTTTGTGCATGTTCAATTTTCTTTATGTGAGCAACATATCTCTGTATCTTGCTTTTCCTCTCAGGAGCTCAGTGTTGTGTATATTACTCTCCACCCCCCTTTTATAACTGCAACAGCCCTGTGAGGTAGCTAAGTTAATATGTGTACATAAGCTGTGGTTCTTGTCAATAAATGGGAGGGGACAGGGGCCAGTCCACATACCGTGTACCAGACCCAGGAAATCCTATTGGCATCCTCAATTTCAGCTCTATATGATTTCCAAGGTTCAGATCTGGTCCTGAGCTGCTGATGCTAGTCTTGAAAAGCATCTAAAGGTAACAGAGGAAGAAGCTATGGCACAAATCCTGATAATTTTTCCAAGGGGCCTCCTCAGAAATCACCATCAAAGCATAAGCCACCTCTGCGTACACTCTTTGATTTGTTGGTGGTTTTGTTTTCATCTTATATAAAACTCACAAAGATCAGTGAGAATTTATGCCTCAGATCAATGCTTTTGTGGTGATGTGTTTTATTTTTTTCTGTGCAGTCTACCACTTTAAGCTTCCGTTTGATGGCTTTTTTTTGGGGGGGGAGCATGAAAAACCGAATTCAAGATGGTCCGTTTTAATTCTCTTGAGTCCAACTTTTACTCAGACCCATTGGGGGAGGGAAGCATGTCTCTTTCAGTCTGTTAGAAGAGGGAGACATGGGGAGGGAAAAAGCAACCAGACAAAAGTGGTGCCCAGAGCATTCTCTAAATTCCACATGTGCCCATGGGCCTGAAGGTGTTGGCACCCTCTGCATAATGTATGCATTGTTGTAAAAGAGAACACAAAGGGGGGGAACCCAAATGAGTGGTGGAGGGTTTAAGTATGTGCTATGCAAAGAAGTCCAGTGGTACCTCGGTTTTCGAACATAATCCATTCCGGAAGACGGTTCAAGTTCTGAAACGTTCAAAAACCAAAAACTCAATACAGAAGCTGTGTGGCATGTTTGACTTCCAAGGCGCGTTTGAAAACCAAAGCATTTACTTCCAAGTTTACCGTGTTCAAAAACCAAAATGTTCATCAAAGGAGATGTTTGAAAACCTCTGGATACATATCCTTCAGGTTACGCACGCAGCAAACCCAGAAGTATTTTTCCGGGTTTTGCCACACACACATGTGCAGGCGCATTCTACCGCACCGCACGCATGCGCAGGCACGCTCTACTGCGCCATGCACATGCGCAGAACAGGCACCTCCGGTTGTGAAAACCTCGGGATCCAACCAGAGCTCTGGAACATATCCTGTCCGCAACCAGAGGTACCACTGTACTTCCTTTTGTCCATCTTGAATCTCCCACCATTCAGTTTCATGATTCTACATGATGATGAAAGAAGCGAGAAAACCTCTTCCTTATTTGCTTTCTCTATGCCATGTATCATTTATCTCCAGCAACAACCACCCCCACCAGTTACCTAAGGGGGAGAAATGAAGCAGTGGAATATTACACCCTCAGCAAGACGGTTTTGCATTTGCAGGATACATCTCTTTCAACCTTCATCACCCTGAACGTAGATCTACAAAGCATCCTCTCCACGCACTTCCTATTTAATGAAAGGCAAAGTAATTCAGGCCTTCGGCAAGAAGATAAATATTTATCAGCCTCTAAAGGAGAGAAACATTTGGTTGCTCTTTGGGATATTTAAACGTCCCCCTTGGGGGCGGGGGAATAATTTTGCTAACAGTTCAGATGGATGACAGCGTAAGGAAAAATGGAGGGAACTGTCAACATAACCTGTGCACGTATTATTCATGGCATCGGAGCAGGCGTAAGGTGGCTTCAAAAAAGAGTGAGCCAACAAAGGCATTCCGTGGTCCATAACTAGATTTTCTTCTCAACACAAGGTAGGCAAGGCAAAGGTACACATGTTTTCAAACCACGTTCCTAGGAACCCTGGCGTTCTTTGAAAACTTATCAGAGCTTCCTCAGTATTAAGACTGATAATGAACAATGGCTGCATTATTCTCCTTTCCTTACAAAGTTTAGCAGAATTTGGGGGACATTTTAGGGTGGCCTCTCAGAAATACACATTCTGAGACCCAGGAGCCTGGTTGTGGCCCAGGACCAACTAAGAATGCCCTGTCAAAGACTTCCCCAAATCCTTTGCAGTGTGCAAAGATCCCATGGTTTCTGTGTAAGGATGTCAGCAAGATAGGATCAATGCAATCTCAATCTGGGCGGTAGAGGACCTGAAAACCACTGCTGACTACAAGAAGAACGCACAAGCAGTGTTCTTCCTCTTTGACTTTGAAGGGCCCTGTAAGACTGAGCGTGGTTCCCAAGTTTGCAAAAGGAAAACAAACCAGCTCCATCACTTCAGGACTCCAACTCCAATATTTGATTATTGACACCCACAAGAGAATATCACAAACTCCTACTCAAGCTGGTCCTAAATATCACAAACACCCCTCTACTGGCCATGATATAGATATTTTAAAATAAAAACCAGTCATGCCTGACATATGGGGAATGTGTCAAGAGCGGCTCCCCCCGTCCCCCGTTCACTGAGGTCAGCCTGTGTTGAGAAACATCCCAGGCTCACAGATTGAACATGACAAACGCAGTCTGTTACAGCCACGATTCACAGGTACCAGTGCTTCCCGGCCATCTGGGGTGTCATTTGAAATCAAGCTGTGGTCACGCTGCAAGCAAGACGTCATGAGCGAGTCAACGAGATCAAACCCAAGAGCTTTGTCACCGAAAACAACGAGGCGTTAGCCATTTGAGCTGAGGCGGAAAAGGAGGGTGAAAGCATTTTAATGTATTTTAATGCTGCTGCAGTTTACGTTCCCATCATTTTAAACTCTTATCGATATCATTGATTTCCCCTCTTTTTATTGTGATTTAACATGTCGGCTTTCCTGTGAGTCAGCCTGATTAAACCACAACTAATCCAGAATACGGCTGCCAGACAGGTGACTGGGAGCGGCCACTGGGACCATGCAACACTGGTCCTGAAAGACCTTGGGCTTAGGAGTTGCATAACTCCATACCTTCTGATGAAAATAGGCACATCCTAAGGTGTGGGTTAAACCACAGAGCCTAGGACTTGCCGATCAGAAGGTCGGCGGTTCGAATCTCCGTGACAGGGTGAGCTCCCGTTGCTCGGTCCCTGCTCCTGCCCACCTAGCAGTTCGAAAGCACGTCAAAGTGCAAGTAGATAAATAGGTACCGCTTCGGCGGGAAGGTAAACGGTGTTTCCGTGCGCTGCTCTGATTTGCCAGAAGTGGCTTAGTCATGCTGGCCACATGACCCGGAAGCTGTACGCCAGCTCCCTCGGCCTATAGAGCGAGATGAGCGCCACAACCCCAGAGTCGGCCATGACTGGACCTAATGGTCAGGGGTCCCTTTACTTTTACCTTTAAGGAAAAGCAGGACACTCTGGGATCAAATCAGAAACCAGGACAGCTTCTATAAATCTGGGACTGCCCCTGGAAGATAGAGACACTTGGAGGGTGAGGCTATGCCAACAGCTTAAGTGGCACTTATACGGGGATCTACAGAGAGACCTAAGTCCTATCAGCTGCTGTTTGTGCCGATAGAAGCCGTGCTTGAATCCGAACAACATGCTTCAATGCAGGCTAAATGTGAAAGCAGCTTACAGGAGTGTAGAAATCAATACACCAATGATAGCTCCCACTCAAGCGCTGATACAAGGTGGGGAGAGAGAGCTGGTACACAGAGAGACATACACTTACTAAGCCAACCAATATTTGTGAAGAATCCTAACCACCATTTATCATTCCAGAAGCAGTACTTCTGAGGTGTAGTATGTGTTTTGGCTCCTGGGGAGAAAAATAAAAGTTCTCCCACGCTTAATTATAGAGATTTTATCTCTTCGCATCCCTGAAATGTGTGCTGTCGTTTGCTGCCGCTTTCCACATGACAATGCCAAACGGAAAGATTGCAGAGGTACCCTGGAGAGGTCCTCTCAGACACTGCTGTTTATCTGCCCCATCATGCCATCTGCAACTGACCTTAACTAGAAGAAATATTAAAGCAGCCTATGCCTAGGTAAAGGACCCCTGGACGGTTAAGTCCAGTCAAGGGAAACTATGGGATGCGGTGCTCATCTCATTTTCAGGCCGAGGGAGCCGGCGTTTGTCCACAGACAGCTTTCCAGGTCATGTGGCCAGCAAGGCTAAACCGCTTCTGGAGCAACAGGACACCGTGACAGGAAACCAGAGTGCACAAAAACGCCATTTATCTTCCTGCCGCAGTGATACCTATTTATCTACTTGCACTGGTGTGCTTTCGACCTGCTAGGTTGGCAGAAGCCTGGACAGAGCAGCAGGAACTCACTCTGTCATGGGGATTTGAACCACTGACCTTCTGATCGGCAAGCCCAAGCGGCTCAGTGGTTTAGACCACAGTGCCACCCGCATCACAGCCTATGCCTACCCTAGCCTGAGTCCCTCCAGATGTTTTGGACTACATTTCCCATCACCCCCAGCCAATAGGGGGCGGCCCAGCTCTGGTGTGGTGCTGATGTAAGGAGTACCTGCATAAAGCCCAATGCCTCAGAAATATTGCTAAAGTCATGTTCCCATAGGGTACACAGTTTTAAACAGTACTTTTATTTTTATCTAAATCAATGTACCGTATTTACACTAGTTGCATAGAACAGAGACTTCTTCCCCATTTCCCTCTTAATGTTCTATTCAGGGCTCTGACTACCAGGCTGAAAAGACGATTCAAGGATTAATACAGTGGTGCCCCGCAAGACGAATGCCTCGCAAGACGGAAAACTCGCTAGACGAAAGAGTTTTCCGTTTTGGAGGTGCTTCGCAAAACGAATCTCCTATGGGCTTGCTTCGCAAGACGACAATGTCTTGCGAGTTCCTGCTGGTTTTTTTCCCCTTCCCCCCCCTTTTTCTAAGCCGCTAAGACGCTTATCAGCTGATCCGATCAGCAGATAAGCCGCTAAAAGCCTCTAAAAGCCTCTAAAAGCCGCTAATCCACTAATCCTTCAATGGGCTTGCTTCGCAAGACGAAAAAAACCACTAGACGAAGAGAATCACAGAACGGATTCTTTTCGTCTTGCGAGGCACCACTGTAGTATTAATAGGATCACCAAGCAGAGCAACAAAAGTTTCTCGCAAGGGAAGGGTTATACCATATAACAATCCAGAGCCAGAGAAAAGGTTTAGCTAGTGTAGCAGTACTGATGGTTTAGTGCTATTTGCTTAAATGCTGGCTACGCCGGGGGGATTTCTGGTTTCCCACCTTGATCTTTTCTGCATCAATAGATGATAGCAGTCAGGTTTTATTATTATTTATTAAATTTATATTCTGCCCTATACCCGGAGGTCTCAGGGAGGTTCACAGAGCAGTTCAGCTCTTTAAAAAAATATGTACACAGTGGTACCTCAGGTTAAGAACTTAATTCGTTCTGGAGGTCTGTTCTTAACCTGAAACTGTTCTTAACCTGAAGCACCACTTTAGCTAATGGGGCCTCCTGCTGCTGCCGCCGGAGCACGATTTCTGTTCTCATCCTGAAGCAAAGTTCTTAACCCGAGGTAATATTTCTGGGTTAGCGGAGCCTGTAACCTGAAGCGTATGCAACCTGAAGCATATGTAACCCGAGGTACCACTGTACCTATATATAAAGAGTCCAATTTCTTTTGCAATACTTTATGTGCTCACTCTTTAATATTGCTGGTAACTATTGGTGCAATACGTGGAGAATTTCTGGATGCTAATATCCAAGTTTGGGGCAAGTACTTTTTGGTGAGAACCCCAGCAGAGATTTAAAGTCACAAAATATGCAGCAAAGCATGGCAATATGTGCTACTGGACCTTTAAAATATGTCCCCACCAAGTGAGTTGCAAAATGTCCCCTTAAAAGTCCCCACCTCCAACATTTCCCTTTTCCCCCAGCTTAGGAAAAAGACCACAAGTTTGGCAAGTTTTTTAAAAAATGGGTTACTTACAAACTCTTCAAAGGTGAGGCCCGCATTCTTCAGAAAAGTTGCACATGCAGTTCAAGTTACAAAGTGGTGAAAGTTCCTAAATTATTGGTATAGGTTAGGAACAGGAGAGGCTTCTGAAAGTCATGCAGTTGAGCTGGAACCATCAATGAAGGCCTCTTGACACAGCTGAGCTTCTCAAGTAGATTGGTGGATAACAATAGACTTGATTACTTCTTCCCAAGGCAATAGAAGCCAGGTGGGATAGCTTACTCTAGAGTATTAACCCCTTCGTGATTAAACAGACTTAAGCAGTAATACGAGGCTGGTTATTCTACAGCAACTAAGACCACAAGTGATTCTCAACCCATGGGCGTGTGGTCCACATTTCTCTGGAGATGCAAGTACTACGTTGCAGTGATCAGTTCCAACCTAATTCGACTCCTAAATAGCGAGTGAAATCACAGAAGGGATCCCCATTCTCCTCCAACACTTCTGGAAAGCTCACACAGTTTATGAAGGGCAGAAGGGGCAAGATATAGAAGACCCTAGGTTTGGTTTGGTTTGGTTTGGTTTGCTGGAGCTTCAGAGTTAATCAGAGCTGGGGCAATAGGAAAGGAGGCATTTCTAACCTTTTCTTCCCATACCATGTTTGCCATCCCAGTTTTCCAAAAGCTGCCATTGGCTCTGAAACACAAATCATACAGGCAGGGCCGTCTTAAGCGTATCCAGTGCCGTGATGCAAAGATCCCTCCGGCGCCCCCCCACCCCCGTTTCCCAGAGTTGTCGACCTTTCCCAAGCCCCTGCAGGGATCACTCTCCTCCTGCAGAGGCTTGGGAGCAAGCTGCACGCCCGCCAGCCATATGGTTGACGGGGTGCAGCTGGTGGGCATGCAGGGAAAGGGGAGGCTGCCGGCAAAGCTGTGCAGCTCCCCCACTCACTGGAGCACCCCTGAGAGGCCGGCGCCCTGGTGCAACTAAACCCAATGGGAAAGACGGCTCTGCATACAGGCCCATGGATATATTTATTCAGACGGGATTTACTCAGAGTACGAAGAGATGTCTTGTCTGCTCTGATGTATTTTGGAACAATTTCTCTCTAACCTCCTTGTGAATTGTAGACCTAGCTCTAGCTAGTTAGGTGCTGGCTGCAGGTGTTTGAAGGCATTTGCATTTTCAGTGTTTTTCGCTATTGCGTTTTGTACTCCTTTAATATTGCAGGTGCTTGCTTTTCCTAATGATGTTGTGATAATTCAGCATCATTGCTTTTGCCATTATATCACGTATCGGCTCTATGGTTCATTTTTTGTGTATGGTGGGTGTGCCTTTCTGGGTTTATTCCTGCAGTTCATCCTCTTTCCTCCTCTTCAGAAGAAGCTGTGGGTGGTCCTATTCCCATCTGTACTTGAATAGTGATCTGAGATCTAAGGCTGCAATTCTAATCCCACTTACTCAAGAGTAAGCCTAGTGAATTCAATAGGACTGAGGAGACATAGTTAGAAATGCACTGTAGGTTCAGATCGCTCACCGAGGTAGCTCCCAAAGCTATAATCCCAGCCCTAGGCTATAAAGGTTTCTGGTTCAGAACTTCAGAATCCCTGACTACTACTGCAACAACAACAGATCACAACCAGTAGCATTAAGTCCTTTGATTCAAATCCTTTCCAGAACCTTCAGTTATTTACTCCTTTGAGAAAATAACTCGGAATTCATTAAGGCTGCAAAAAGGAGGCTTGAAAAGTGACAAACATTGGTGGTCATTTTGAGCAACTTTTCTTTAAACAAAGAAACAGAAAGCATCTACAATTGAAACTACAGTGGTGCCCCGCAAGACGAATGCCTCGCAAGACGGAAAACTCGCTAGACGAAAGAGTTTTCCATTTTGGAGGTGCTTCGCAAAATGAATTTCCTATGGGCTTGTTTCGCAAGACGACAATGTCTTGCGAGTTCCTGCTGGGTTTTTTTCCTTCCCCCCCCCTTTCTAAGCCGCTAAGCCGCTTATCAGCTGATCCGATCAGCAGATAAGCCGCTAAAAGCCGCTAATAGCGCTAATCCGCTAATCTGTCAATGGGCTTGCTTCGCAAGACGAAAAAACCGCTAGACGAAGAGAATCACAGAACGGATTCTTTTCGTCTTGCGAGGCACCACTGTAATATTGTGATTGAAAGGGATATTTCTTCACCAAACACAGCAGTTATTAGTCCTTTTAACTTTCAGACCACATTTTGCTGCCCTGAAGGAAAATTAAAGGACCGAAAGAAACAAGTGTTCCATGATTTGACCCTGGAAAGTCCTGCTTTTTCTTAGGACATCCCTATTTTCTTCAGAGAAAACTTGGAGGACATGGAGGTATATGACCCATGAGCCAAGGAGATAAGTAAGTATACAATCTTTAGAAGGCATCTGAAGGCAGCCCTGCATAGGCAAGTTTTTCAATGTTTTATTATGTTACTTATATATGTTGGAAGCTGCCCAGAGTGGCTGGGGCAACCCAGTCAGATGAGCAGGGTGTGCATTAAAATTATTATTACTATTATTATTATTGAATAGGACATCCCAATTCTCTTCGGATAAATGTTTGACGGTATGATCATCCCATTTTGAGGAAGGCATTAGAAATACACTGCAGCCAAGACAGATGCATATACGGTAGGTACCATTTGCTGATGCTAGGCCAGATTGCAGGTAACAGTGCTGTACCCAAACTGACTGTGTGGCTTTAAACATGCTCCAGAATCTTGAGCAGTCTGCAAAGGACCCCAGTGTGGACGCTCAGGGCTTCTTTAGCAAACAGGGCAATGTAAAACATTGTTCCTAGAGTAGAGAAAGTTTGAAAACTACGGGGCACCACTGGCAGGCTATTCAAGCAGGAGCGCTGAGATCAGTGGGAGCGCGAGCCTGTGAGCTTAATTCAACTGTATCAGTGCTTCAGGAAATGCTCAATATTGCAGCGCATGTTGTGCCAGTATTATTAGAAGGAATTCCAAAGGGTGAGCGGAGCTTTCTGAGAAAGTAAACCTTGCTGCAAAGGTGGGAAGATAAATTGCAATGAACTCAGTCAATAAAGTTATATTTAGAAAGTGAGAGAAATGAATTCAGCCCCCTCCCCTTCTCATTAAATATCATTGCAGGAGATGAGAAACCACCTTTCGGGTGTTTTTATTCTCCTGCTTCACCTAGGTACAATATAATGAATTTCAGGTTGAATCTTTTCCCCCTGTAGATCAACTCGGATTCAGGCACATTAATCACTTCACCGGTTACAATAGGTTTAATGTGCTTCAATCGGCAGATCAAGCTAAGAGGGGGAGAGAGAGATTTCACACATGGTACTCAAAGATGAAGGCAGATTCTCAAAGGAATGGGTGGTTTTCTGCTTTTGTTCTGCATTAACGTGCCTGAGCATTTTTTTCCCTACTTAATTCCCAATGTGCAGAATTGCTTGAGAGGAGACTTCCTACTTAGGTAACCGCACAGACACTACAATGCTGAAATTTTGGCTATTCTCACCTCTTCCCCTTTCAGCTCTTAAAGGATAGCTTCAGAGAATTTGTCAACCAATCACACAACACGATGAATTCAGCAAGCCTCCTAGGCTTATTTGTAACTGAACACACTTGTAGTTGGAAAACGAGGCAATTTGCTGGTTAATAGCCCAGGATGGTCAACCGATGTTTCATTAACAAGAGCTGATGGTTAGGACCAGATCTGCTAATAGCAGGGCAGAGAGAAATAGTTGTGAAATTCTTATTGGGTGCCGTTACATTTAACGTTAAGGCTGATGTTCTGTGTTACTGTATTGTTATTTCAACAGTTTGGAATTTTTGTCATTGTATGTGTTGTAATTTATTACATATGTAAGCCATCTTGTGTCGGAAGATGCCCTGAAAAGTGGGACTGAAATTAACGTAAGACGACGATTATGATAATGATTATGAGTAGTGGCAGTGGAATTATTATTCTTTCATATGAACCTGCCTGGACTTTGAGATCTTTGGTGGCTGCTCCCAGAATCTGGAACTCTCTCCCTGGAGAAGCTAGACTGGTTCCCTCCTTGTTGCTATTCACCAGCAGGTAAATACTTTTTTGTTCCAACAGGCTTTTGGTAATTTGCTTGGTTTTCATTAAAGGGCTGGTGCCATACTGTTTTTATTGTATGTTTTAAACAGATTATATATATATATAGAGAGAGAGAGAGAGAGTTTTAATTATATTAATATTTAATGGTTTTTAAAATGATTCCCCCCCCCCCATGTTTTTAGCGATTCTCGTTTTTATCTGTAAGCTGTCTTCAGTCCCATCAGGTAGGGTATAAATAGATTAATATCAATAATAACAGATATGGATTGTGGCTAGCATCTCGTGCACATCACTTCCCAAACCAGGGGTCAGAGTGCATGGGATACAGAGCAATTGGGAGTGTGTACAAAGCTAATAAGTGGACTTCTGAGTGCAAGGACTGCTCTATTTGCATCTGCAGGGGGGCAGATGCGACAAGATTTGAATTCTTCCCACCTTTGATATAGGTCCATATCTGCTTGAGCCAAACATTGTGTGACCCCTCCCCTTCATAAGGCGGGGAAGAACAATTGTGAATTTCGCCAACTGTGTACGGCAGTGTTTGCATCACAAAGGTTTGTATCCTGTGCAAAGGATGTGCGCCCTTTCCTCCACTGCATGTATTGGATTGTCGGAAGACAATCTTACTCGGCTAGGAGTGATCACCAAAGAAGAAGAAGAAGTATCAGATTGTTAACTTGGGTGGGTGGGTGTGAACTGGCCCCTGGGACAGGGCTGGAACCGGAAGGCATTAAAGGTCACCTACCTTTTCAACTCCTGGCAAGTAGAAGCGGAAGAAATGGAAGCAGTGAGAAATTTTACTTTCTTGGGCTCCATGATCACTGCAGATGGTTACAGCAGTCACGAAATTAAAAGACGCCTGCTTCTTGGGAGAAAAGCGATGACAAACCTAGACAGCATCTTAAAAAGCAGAGACATCACCTTGCCGACAAAGGTCCATATAGTTAAAGCTATGGTTTTCCCGGTAGTGATGTATGGAAGTGAGAGCTGGACCATAAAGAAGGCTGATCACTGAAGAATTGATGCTTTTGAATTATGGAGGAGACTCTTGAGAGTCCCATGGACTGCAAGAAGATCAAACCTCTCCATTCTGAAGGAAATCAGTCCTGAGTGCTCACTGGAAGGACAGATCGTGAAGCTGAGGCTCCAATACTTTGGCCACCTCATGAGAAGAGAAGACTCCCTGGAAAAGACCCTGATGTTGGGAAAGATGGAGGGCCCAAGGAGAAGGGGACGACAGAGGACGAGATGGTTGGACAGTGTTCTCGAAGCTACCAGCATGAGTTTGACCAAACTGCGGGAGGAAGTGGAAGACAGGAGTGCCTGGCGTGCTCTGGTCCATGGGGTCACAAAGAGTCGGACACAACTAAACAACAACAACACCTTTTCAACACCTTGCCAGAAGACTGCTGGCAATCTAAATGCTCTTTTTAGAATGGCTTCGTAGCTCTGAGAACTTTCAAACCTAACACAGACTCCAGATTGCTGTGTGCGTGATAAAATGCATAATGCCGTCCTCTCTGCTTCCTAGAATTTACAATGCTATTTATTCTTCGTTGGATTCTTATTTATTTTACGTAAACTTCTCTCCCCCCCCCCCCAAAAAAAATGCACTGAAAAATCAGTTCCTCCCTTCCCATCGCTGAAGATTCTCAGTGTCTTGCAGATTGGGGCTCTCTCCAGCGGCTCGTCTTTCATCAATCATTCCTTTTCTCATACGTGCTGTCCAATCGTTGTTCCATAATGCTGTTTACTAAAAAATGAAAAACAGAAAAACCTAAATAAAATGTGCTGAGGTCAACACTGCAGTAATAACAAGAACTATAAAGCATGGAGGCAAACACATACCTCAGCACAAACCATCCTATTATTCTGAGATAAAAACTCAAGAGAGGGGTAGAGGAAATAACCCTGGGCGGGGGAGATGGCAGAGAACCTAAGAACTCTCCTAACATTTTTAACCTCTTTATGTCTCCTTTGTAAAATGTTAGTGGCCCAGTTATATTGATAGACTGTGAATGGGGCAGTGCATCACCCAGAAAGGGGCCGTAAAGAGCAACTTGTTTGTTCAAATTATGGAAACAGTATTTCTTTTTAAAAACGTGTCAGTGTACAGCAGGGACGAAATATAGCTTGTGGAGGCTAAATCTTCTTTTCAGCAACGTACGTGAAATCAAAAGTGGAGCTCAGCCTTTCAGGTGTTTTCAAAAGAAAGCCCAGTTGCATCACATGGTCCTTGCTTGTAGCCTTACAGCGCAGAGAGCAGGGGGGACCTGTGGCGCTCCAGACATTGTGGGACCGGGCGTGGTGAAGCCATGAGCGGGGACAGGCACACACACAAACAAGACACAATTGAGATACAGAACAAGTGTTGGAAAATTCCATTCCACCTTTAGTTGCAGACATGGAACTGTTGCATGTCACATGTCTGTTTACATACCAGCACAGTCTGCTGGGAACTTCCGTGTGTGTGTGTAGCTTTTGCTTTAGACTCTGTCTCTCTGAGGAGAAGAAAGGGATACGACGTGTTTTCTTTGTCCTGATTTATGCTTAATAAATCTTTAGCTGTTAGTATGTTTCCACAAGCCTCACGCCTGTTCTGTTTGCACAGTATGCTCTGCTAATATAGCATGCTTGGGCTTTTGAAGTCTGAGTCGCTGATTTACGTCGCACCAGAGATCGGGGAATCGTCATGGCTGGAAGGGCATGATCCAGCTGGGGGCTAGTCAGCTGGCATCTCGACCCCCGAAGGATGCCAACAAACAGTACTTGGGACACAACTTTTATTGATTACAAATGTAAGCAAGTTTTCACAGAACTGTATAGTTGGGAGGGACACCAAGGTTTCATGCAGGAATCTCAGCTACAGCATCCATGACAGATGGCCCCACCAACCTCTGCTTGGAAACCTCCAAGGGAGGAGAGTCCACTACCGAGCGGTAGGCTGTTCCACTGTTGAACAGCTCCCACCATTCCCTCTCTTGCAGAATGGCCCTGCACCCAATGTGGATGCAGGTGGCGCTGTGGTCTAAACCACTGAACCTCTTGGGCTTGCCGATTGGAAGGTGAGCGGTTTAAATCCCCGCGACGGGGTGAGCTCCTGTTGCTCTTTCCCGGCTCCTGCCAACCTAGCAGTTCGAAAGCACACCAGCATGAGTAGATAAATAGGTACCATTGTGGCAGGAAGGTAAACGGCGTTTCCGTGCGCTCTGGTTTCCGTCACAATGTCCTGTTGCACCAGAAGCGATTTAGTCATGCTGGCCACATGACCCAGAAAGCAGTCTGTGGACAAACGCCGGCTCCCTCGGACTGAAAGCAAGATGAGCGCCACACCCCATAACCGCCTTTGACTGGATTTAACTGTCCAGGGGTCCTTTACCCTTTTTTTACTTTTACCCGATGCACACTGTTCCATTTGCTTCCTCTTGCTTGCAAACCCAGTGAACTCCAATTCAGTGATACCATGCACATGCACACCGCCTCAGATGTACAGTGGTACCTTGGGTTAAGAACTTAATTTGTTCCGGAGGTCCATCCTTAACCTGAAACTGTTCTTAACCTGAAGCACCACTTTAGCTAATGGGGCCTCCCGCTGCCGCCGGAGCATGATTTCTGTTCTCATCCTGAAGAAAAGTTCTTAACCTGAGGTACTATTTCTGTGTTAGCGGAGTCTGTAACCTGAAGCATCTGTAACCTGAAACGTATGTAACCTGAGGTACCACTGTACACACCTTTGTCTGTGACTTACGTTTTCAAATCAGATGGGAGCTAGTTTGAAGGTAAACGCATCGAACATCAGTATACCTCAATAAACTATGGGAGCTATATCTAGGGGTTGTGGGTAACATCAACATTTGTACTCCACTTCAAACACCAGTGGTGGGAGAGCACTGGAGCAGGAGGAAATGGCACCAGGTTTACATGCACCAGGTTTACATGCGGCCTGCCTCTGAATACCAGGTGAAGTCTATTGCCTTCAAGCTTGGCTTGGAGGTTTTCTGTAGGCATCTGTGGAAAGCAGGGTGCTAGGCTAGATGAACCTTTAGTCTAAGCCAGCTTGGTTCTTTTTAAGTTCAGTTCAGCCAATCGGATGAATTGGTTACCACTCAGTGAATATGGCTCCAGAGGGGAACTGTGTTCCCTCAATAAGAAGTACACACACACACACTCTCTCCTAATACAAAAAAGATAAGAAAGGCTTATCGGTGATAGCTGGGTTGTGTTAGCTGTGCCACAGCACTGAGCCATCATTCAATAAGTGCAAGTATCACATGGCAAAACACGGACTTCGGAATCGATCTTTTCAAACGTATCTGTCAAACGGTGGAATGGAAAGGAATCTGCGGGTTTGCTAAACAAAACTTGAAGCACACAGGGGTTTTGATGTTTTGCTTCCATGTACTTTATTTTAAACCCTTCCTGCCCTGTGAGATTCCACATGTACGCTGGGCCCTCTGACAAAGCCACTTCCGAGCTAGGGAGGAGGTGGGGTTGCGGGCTTCACGCCCCTCCCCACACACGCGGGGGCTGAAAGCAATACCAGGGGAATCCTCGGCTGGCCCGGGAGGCGTGGCCGGCTCTATTTTTGGCTGGCGCCTCAGCTGATCAGGTTTTCCCTCCCCTCCCACCCTTTAGGCTAGGCTCTCTGATGTTGCTATGGACTTCGGTTGGTCGCCGTCAAGGGGCCTGGTAGGAATTTTTCCAATTGGCAGATTGGCACCAGCCATTTGGTTTTTGCCTACCTCGTAGCAAACCGTCACAACTCCCAGTATGGGCAGTTAGGCATTGGTGGGGGTATTATTATGCAGAAGAAGCGGAGAGAGGAAGCGCCATCACCTTCCCCCAAAACAAAGGGTAGTCTGGTAAAGGATTCCGGGGGCGTGGCCTTGTCCTAAGCCTATGGAGGTGTGGGCCCATGGCCACGCCCCCAAGCGGTGACCCCAGGGGAGCTCCTAGTTGATGTGCATCAGTGGGACTCCCCCTACTGGTGGTTAACCCTTACCGGTCTTCAAGCAAGCGGACTGAAGCCGCCGGTTAGTTGATAGGACCAATGCCTAAGCCAATACCACTCAATTCCTGTAATCAATAAAATTGTGGCCTAATTTGACCCATTAACTCGAATTCTTGTGTCTCGTGTCTTTATTTCTGAGGGGGAGGCGGGAACTCGCCACGCAAACATGCACCTGGAACCTTGGTGGTAGAAAAAACATCTTGGAGGAGAGGGAGAGCAGCAGTTTAGAGAGTCTTTAAAGTCTTGACAAGACTTTACAATTGTGCCTTGCAGGTCTGCTTGAAAACATGCTGCTTGAGAACATGCTTGTAAACCGTACAAAAATAATAATTGGTATGAGGGCCAAAGTCTAAGCAGAAAAGTAAAGGCAATTCTGAATGGTGGTCTTAAATTCACATTTCTATACAGCTTGATTATTCATCCTAATCCCAGTCCAAGAGAGAGAGAGATCAGAAAATGGGCACATTCATGACTGATTAGACCCTCCAGAAAGAGACGTCCTTAATCTGAACTTTTGTCTCTGAAAATGAAGTAGCTACGACTATATGACCAGACAGTGGGAAGGGGAGAGATGGGAGCATCAATTTGATGTAGCACTATGTGGTTACTATGATAATGTGCACATGTAACCCTGATGATAGAAATATGCATCATGTCTTGTTAGTACAAGGGAGAAACAGCTGCACCATGTATAGCTTTTAACCTGGAGGTTGTGTTCCGAGGGACCGTGCGAGTCAGTGAAATCACATCTATTTGAAACCACTGGGGAAACCCTGCCCCTGCCCCATTCCACCCCTCTCCGTGTAATTTCCAGACTCAGCGCAATGCACGTGTGCGCATTCACACGAGCATAAATGCCTGTACTTAGAAATCTTGCTAGCTTCTTTATGCGTATCCTGTGCTTCTTGGCATCTTACGGGCAACGCCCATCTTTTTGGCACAAGAATTAAACCTGCTGCTCTGTGGAAACCAGTGCTAGGTAGCAATTAACTTGTTTTTGTTTTGTTTTTTAAAAAAAGAAACCTCTTCTTTAATCAGCATTCTCCCCATTTATCAGTTTTGCAGAATGGCAGATTGCAAATATCCATGCCCTGTGCCTGTCCAAAATGCTTTTCATTTTACAGCACAGCCTCTGTTATGGCAGCCTTAGGACATGCTACTGTAATTCTGAAAATTACAACACGCAGGAAAAAAAATGACACACTGGGGCGCCGTAAAGCAGCCTAATGAAGCTTGGCACTCTAAGCCAGGCATCCGCCCTATAATAAGGACAAGCTACCAACATATTTATTATGGCCTTTTACTAGTCAACCAGCATTAGTTATAGCCTTGGTAGTCACATTAGATGACAGCCACAGCACATTTTACTATAGCTGTCTATCCCGCTCGAACTGTCAATCATGCTGCAATGATTCCTTCATATCATAATACTTTTACACTGCAGCCAAGCTGAAATAACACAAATGCTGCCTCACTAATAACTCTGTGGTTTCCCCAGCGTTCTGTTTCGATACGTTCAGAATAAATTTTAATCTTCACCGTCGAGCAGAGTGGGTGAGATCAAGAAGTGCATTTAAAAAAAAAATCAGAGCAAAAACTCCACCAAACTCCAAGACCATCGCATTCTCATAACCTCCTTCCTCAAACTCGTAACTCTCTGCAGGCCTCAACAGTTGGTGCAAGGACTTTTGGGATTTCAATTGCACAGAGAGAGCACCTGGCCTTTGCCTTTTCTGACCTTTCTGGAGTCTTCTGGGCTTGTTTTGGGGATTTTTAAAATCACTTCTGGGTTTGTTGCGGTGTGCATTTGCGTGCATATTGAATGTGCTTAAATTGGGGGGCTGCCTGTATCAGTATCACAGGAAAAAGAGCTGGAGGATTATCAGGAAATGCTAATCCTTCTCCCTATGAAAAACATGATGTCAGAATGCAACCTTTCATGTGCCTTTTCCTTATTATGTCCCTCCTGCTGCTGCTGCATGTTCCTATTGGAACCGGCCCTTCAATTAGCACCATTTAAGACCCAGATTCCCCAATTGCACCTATGGCAAATGTATTTTTAAGGCTGTAGTGTTGCCATGTGGAAATACTTTGAGCACGATGCTTGTTTGAGCAGATGGCGTGTGTTCGTTGACACACCAAGTAAAGATTTGCAGCACAATCCTATGCAAGAATGTATTCAATAAGCCGACTCCCAAGATTCCAAATTCGGTCTATCGTGAAATCACAATGAGCCTCTTTGATTTAGGAATGGAGCTGTTGGTTTGGTTTGGTTTTTTTAAGTGGTTCCAATACCCACATACAGTGGTACCTCGGATTACATACGCTTCAGGTTACATACGCTTCAGGATACAGACTCCGCTAACCCAGAAATAGTGCTTCAGGTTAAGAACTTTGCTTCAGGATGAGAATAGAAATCGTGCTCCGGTGGCGCAGCAGCAGCAGGAGGCCCCATTAGCTAAAGTGGTACCTCAGGTTAAGAACAGTTTCAGGTTAAGTACAGACCTCCGGAACGAATTAAGTACTTAACCCGAGGTACCACTGTACTGATAAGTGCTGTGGGTGCCAGCACAAAATGGTGGCTGTAGACATAAAAAGAGGTGCCAATACGGGTGATTACCATGACCAAAAATCTGGAGAATCTGGAGAAATCTGACTATTTTTGTTTCTCATTTTTCCATTTAAAATCTGGGAGCTACTGATGGAAATAGGCTAAAATATTACACTATAGAAGTAACTTGGCAAAAGCTGTCACTTTCATTCCCCAGTGTCCATTTCTCTGCTGGCACATTTCCAAGGCAGAAATGAGACACTGAACTCCAGCAATTAAAAGGATATTAACTGGCTTTTTAGATTTCCACATACACAGCCAGCATCACCACAGACACTAACGTGAGATGCCACTTTATACAATTAGTCGTTCGGGGAACACATGCCAATAAAGACCTTGCAGAGCTTTGCCTGGTGGTGGTATTGAACTGGAAAGCTACTCAGACAAACCCCTCCAGGTACTTTGACATTAGCATCTTGATTTAGATGACATGGGACTTGTATTGGCACCAGCCAAGTCCACACTGATGAACCACACCAATTAAAATGGAACTCTGGGTAAGTAGATGCTTTATTTATAAATCACCCAATTGCAACTGCTTGTCCTGCAGAGAGTGGTAGGTATGCAAAAACCAACCAATCTACTTGTGAGATCTACATGATTGCGTATCTCTTATATGAAATTACTTCTGTACTTTAAAAGGTAAAGGTACCCCTGGCCATTAGGTCCAGTCGCGGGCGACTCTGGGGTTGTGTACTCATCTCGCTCTATAGGTCGAGGGAGCCAGTGTTTGTCCAGACAGCTTCTGGGTCATGTGGCCAGCATGACTAAGCCGCTTCTGGCGAACCAGAGCAGCACACAGAAACACCATTTACCTTCCCACCAGAGTGGTACCTATTTATCTGCTTGCACTTTTACGTGCTTTCAAACTGCTAGGTGGGCAGGAGCTGGGACCAAACAACGGGAGCTCACCCCGTCACAGGGATTCGAACCACCAAACCTTCTGATCAGCAAGCCCTAGGCTTTGTGGTTTAGACCACAGCACCACCAATGTCCCTTCTGTACTTTAGATGAAGTTTATGATGTTTTGGGCTGTGTTCTTAAGATGAATTGTATACCGCCCTAGGTACTTTCATTGAAGGGTGTTTTAAAAGCATGACAAATAAATAATAGGCACCTGTATATTTTTTAGATTATTCAAGTCCTTATTTGTAATTTTTGTATGTGTGTTTAAATGAATAATCTATAGAGCTAATGCACATATAGTGTTATAAGAGATCTAGGTCCAGGTTTTTGTAGGCTTCTGAAGAAGACAACTGAAGCGACCTACAAGGTATGCTTTATACATTTCTCTGGTTTTGTCTAGATAACACTGGTCAACAGGTCATAATGCTCACCTTCTTGGCACGAGATGCTTCATTTGGCTGATTTTTGCAGATTAAGCTGCTATTACCTATTACAGTGGCACCTCGGGTTAAGAACTTAATTCGTTCTGGAGGTCCATTCTTAACCTGAAACTGTTCTTAACCTGAAGCACCACTTTAGCTAATGGGGCCTCCCGCGCCGCCATGCAATTTCTGTTCTCATCCTGAAGCAAAGTTCTTAAACTGAGGTAATGTTTCTGGGTTAGCGGAGTCTGCAACCTGAAGCGTCTGTAACCTGAAGCATCTGTAACCCGAGGTACCACTGTACAAGTACAGGACCAGATCAAACCAAAAAAAGTTCTGTTTCTGGTCAGTTGCAGCAATCCTGATTTTGATCTTTTGTGAAGACCTTTAGATCTCCACATGTTCCACAAAAAGGCCATTCTAGATTTCTGCATTTCATTGCTAACGTAAAATCCATAAAGCTTCCCTGCTAAATTTGGTTAATGAACAACTTGCAATCCCCATTTCTTGTATCCCATCAAGGGGTTGTTGCCATCACCCCACCATCACTAATCTGCCTTCATTCTACATTCTTCAAATGCTGAAAACAATCTGATTCACATTGGACAGTACTGATATTAAACATATACTTCTCTCTCAAAATGTACTTTATTTGAAATGTCTCCAGAGATAGATTATATCGAGCAATGAGGTAGTAATTTAAATGTGTCATGCAAATCGGCTTACAGGTCCATTACCACGCATCTTTATTTCTACAAAGAACACTTCTTCATAAGCCTCTAATAACAGCTCTTGCAGGAAATAGCTATATATATATTATTTTTTGACTTCAAATATTTAATATGGCACCATTTAAGAGTTCGTTTTCTTCGCTCTATACCGCAGATCAGTGTCACAGAGTGTAATGATAGGGTTATTTTCTCTTTCAAAAATAAGATTGTGTGGATCTGGGAAAGCTTTCTTTCTTTATTAAACAAGAGCCTTGAGGCCATAATACAAGTTTTCTCATAAATGAGGAAAGTATATTCTTCTTATCCATCCAACCTAAGGAAGAGATTGCTGTTCATAAAAGCAAAATATACTTTCAGGGATAATTTGAGAGCCAAGTGCATAGCTGACTTGTTCTTCTGACAGGAATACTTCTTAATTGTTGGCAGTTAGGAAAAATCAGGAAGAGATGACCAAGCCATCACTGTTGGGAACTAAGGAGATAAGAAAGAATCAAGCCTGGATAGCTCAGTTGGTTAGTGTGTGGTCCAAGGTTAAAGGTTCAATCCCCATATGGGGGTAAATTTTCAATCATGCTTTGTATTAGGATTTCCCCCTCAATTTCTTTCTTTCTTTTTATTGTTTTTTACACATATTTTCCAGCATATCATCCTTTTAAATATCATTTCGAAATCTTTGGCTATCACAGCCTAAGACTTCCTTCAACCTCAACTGATGGTTTTCTAAAATCCTTTCTAATTATGCATTTTGCTACTACAATTATTGCTACAAATTCATATCTTAATACCTATTCTTAATTCTTTTCACAATAATTTATATATTACTCCTTACAAAACTTCTTTTAACCCTACAAGCGATGTCAATTGGTTACAGCTGCTTTCCAAATACAGTGGTACCTCGGGTTAAGTACTTAATTCGTTCCGTAGGTCCGTACTTAACCTGAAACTGTTCTTAACCTGAAGCACCACTTTAGCCAATGGGGCCTCCTGCTGCCGCCGCGCCGCTGGAGCATGATTTCTGTTCTCATCCTGAAGCAAAGTTCTTAACCTGAAGCACTATTTCTGGGTTAGCGGAGTCTGTAACCTGAAGCGTATGTAACCTGAAGTGTCTGTAACCCGAGGTACCACTGTACATCGAAAGCTTCTTCGATTCCTTTAGGAAAGTCTGGTCCTGCTGGTTCCGAATTTGATTTCGCCCTCAATTCTATCCTTCTGATAATTTTAAATCATATAGAAATTATTATACAGTGGTGCCTCGCAAGACGAAATTAATTCGTTCCGCGAGTTTTTTTGTCTAGCGAATTTTTCGTCTTGCGAAGCACGGTGTCGGAAAAGTTTTGGAAAAGCTTCAAAAATCACCAAAAACCTCAAAAAAGGCTACCACACCGCGTTCTATGAGTTGCTCCTCGAAGTCAAGTCGCAACTGTATTAACGGTGTTAAGAAAAAGGAAACAAACTTGCAAAAAATGCAAGACGTTTTCTTCTTGCGAAGCAAGCCCATAGGAAAATTCGTCTTGCAAAGCAGCTCAAAAACCGCAAAACCCTTTCGTCTAGCGAGTTTTTCGTCTTGCGAGGCATTCGTCTTGCGGGGCACCACTGTACATTATATTTTGTAGTTCTCTGTAAAACTGCTTTTAAAGAGTCTTCACTGGACTTTACTGGCCTATTATCATGGAGTTGGTTGTTGACTACATTGTTGAGGTCCCATCAAAGACAATGGGGCTTAACTCATGACAATCTTGTCCCACTGATTTCCATGGAACCTTCATTCCATATATGGAGACTGGATCAGATGCCTGAATGCTGCGAGCCAATGAGCAACAACGCATCCTCTGCATCATAGTGAGGGATCCACCCTTCCCCCCCTTTCTGTCTGTGTTTAGGAGGAAAGCAGGGCAGAACCTGGAAGGAAAAGGAAGCAAAAGAACACGTGTGTGTGTGTGTGTGTGTGTGTGTGTGTGTGTGTTCAGTATACCTGATAATGTCTTCCTACTGCGAACTCAAGGCTAGGCAAAAGCACTGCTCACAGAATCATCCAGAATCAACTCAGGGCATACCCTCCAACATTTCTCTGATGAAAACAGGGACGTCCTATTCCATCATCATTATGATTATTCCCTGGCCGTCCGGCTGGGTTGCCCAGCCACTCTGGGCAGCTTCCAACATGTATAAAAACATACTAAAACATTAAACATTAAAAAAACCTTCCCAATACAGGACTGCCTTCAGATATCCTCTAAAGGTTGTAGAGTTACTTATATCCTTGGCTCAGGGATCACATAATCCCATACTTTCCATCAGTCTTCCAAAGAAAATAGAGATGTCCATACCCTCCAATATTTCCCTGACGAAAATAGGGATGTCCTAAGGAAAAGCAGGGGATTTTCGGGATCAAATCAGAAACCAGGACAACTTCTGTAAATCCAGGACTGTCCCTGGAAAATAGGGACACTTGAAGGGGCTGAGGGGGCAGAGATCCAGAACTAACAAAACCGTCATGCCAGACTTTTTTTTAAACCCATGAGTGTAAAGATAAAAGTGATGTACCTTGAATTGCACATTCTGTATCTAGTTTGGTAAGTCAGACCCAAGCAGAAGGCAGGTCTAGCAAAATAAGTCAAGACCTGTTATGTTTAGTTATTTAGTAATAAAATTGTTTCTCATATATATATGGTTTTTGCACATATTTTCCAACATAACTCAAAAACAACGTAACAAATCTTTGGCTATCACAGCCTAAGACTTTCTTCAACTTCTAATGGTTTTATTCCTTCTAATGGTTTTATTAATTCCTTTCTGATTTTGCATTTTGTTACTATACTTATTACTAGAAATCAAATAACAACAACAACAACAACAACAACAACAACAATAATAATAATAATAATAAAATTTATTTATACCACGCCCTCCCCAGCCAGAGCCAGGCTCAGGGTGGCTAACACCAGTAAAATTAGAGTAAAAACATAATGGGGGCGCCAATTTAAAATACAGGCAAAAATCCAATTTAAAATGCAGCCTCGTTTTAAAAGTAGCCCATAGATCAAGACCATAAGGGGAGGGAAACATAAGGGTCAGACTGAGTCCAAACCAAAGGCCAGGCGGAACAGCTCTGTCTTGCAGGCCCCGCACTATTTTTAACCCTTTTAACAATAACTTGTAAAGTCCTCCTTACAAAACTTCCTAATAAAATTGTTTCTTGTCCAGCTCCTTTGACCTGCTAAACTTTAAACAGAGAATAGTACAATGAATTCCTAAAAAGCTAACTATGTTTTCAATTATTCCATTGCAAAAGATGAGTTTGCCAGCCTGTAGTAGGACAAGTGAGTTCTGTCAAAACCATGTCATTGTGGAACATTGTGGCACTAAACAATCTGGAATAAGTGCACAGTGCTCCTGTGAGTTCACCCCATCACATGCTAATCAAGACTGACCACTGCAAAAGTGTGGCTGTGGCTCCGGTTCACAACTAGAATAGATCACAATATCAAAAGACCGGTAAAATGCTGAATTTCAGACACCACGGAATTCAGCAGCAAGCCTAATGAAAAGTTCTAGCAAAACAAAAACAGGGACATCTGGTATCACAGAATCTGGGCAGGCACACAAAACTGACCAAAAATAAAACACAGCAAAAAGCTTGTACAACTGCAGAATATGTGCAAGTGGATAAGAAGCAGTCATGGCGTACATATTTATTCCTTTCACACTGCAGGTTGATGGTGCAATGCCAAAAACGGTATCGCTTCTAGGATATGGAACTACTCTGTGAACACATTCCTCATGAGGATCTGTGAAATTCCTGGTTCTGCTACATGCTGGGACTCCAAAAAAACAACAACAGGGCAGGCAGGGTGTCAGGCACCTGACTGGCCACAATGCATGTCTAGTAGGATGCGGGTGGCGCTGTGGTCTAATCCACTGAGCCTCTTGGGCTTGCTAATCAGAAGGACGGCAGTGCAAATCCCAGCGACAGGGTGAGCTCCCATTGCTCTGTTCCAGCTCCTGCCAACCTAGCAGTTTGAAAGCACACCAGTGCAAGTAGATAAATAGGTACCACTCCGGTGGGAAGGTAAACAGTGTTTTCGTGCGCTCTGGTTTCCATCACGGTGTTCCGTTGCACCAGAAGCAGTTTAGTCATGCTGGCCACATGACGCAGAAAGCTGTCTGTGGACAAACACTGACTCCTTCGGCCTGAAAGCGAGGTGAGTGCTGCAACCCCATAGTCGCCTTTGACTGAACCTAACCGTCCAGGGATCCTTTACCTTTACTTTTTGTGTGTTCAGACCCAGAAACCTCCCCCCTAAATAAATTCACACTTGACTCAAATGTTGGTTTTGGTTTTTGGCAGAATTTAAGCCACAACTTTATTGATTACAGAAACTGACTGGTTGCATAGGCTCTGGTTTGACTAGCTCCCTGCCACGCAGGTAGTGCTGACCCACAGCTCCAGCATAGGTCAGCCAAGGGTGAACACCTGGATAAGCGGAAAGCCAGGAACAGGCTATCTCCGCCACCCAAATGTCCCCCTGGACTCAGGCAAAGGCACAAGCCCCTCTCAGGGGTTGACCAAACCATCGAGTCCCTGGATTCCTTTAACGGAATACCCTTCACAAAGGGATGGCGAGAGCGTTCTCCCATCCCTATCACCTATCCGCAACCTTACAAGTTGTGACGATTTACTACGCGGCAGGTGAAATGGCAACAGCAAATCAGCAAAGTGGGGAAATTCCCGCCATGCCCGTGTCCCAACGACAGACGACACACGACGGCATAGCAAGGTCAAGCGCAAAGCCCTAAAAGTAGGGAGAGGTGGGCAGGTGTTTCAAATGCACGCGCCGAAAGAGGAAGCTCTGGGTCACGTGCATGGGTTTAAATAGGTTCCTCAAACCATTTGGACTGCGTCCCATTGGCCAGATTGCACCCAGCTACGAGGGACCTACCAATCCGGTGTTGTGGCTGACCAATCGTACCCACCCACAACACAGGGGGTCGGTTTCCAGGTCTCACCGCAATACGTGCCCTCTTTAAGGGAGGACCCAATTTACCTAGTGGGTGGCATTTGGTTGGATATGTGAGAAATTGTGCAGGCTTGGTGCAAATATGTTATGCAGGTCCAGGGTCAGTGTGTGAAATCCTTGGACAGGTGCCAGGAGCTCATAAGCCTGGCAAGGGCCCAATACCTGATGCCTACCTCAATTTCCCCTCCTAACCTGGCACTCTGAGCATCACCAGCCAGCTGAGTTTAGCCACACTTTTAATTTCCCACAACATTCCATGCAAGTGTTGTGGTTTTACGATTTTATGATTCCCACCTGCCCAGTGCTTCAAAGGAAACAACAGAAAAGTCTCAAAGACAGCACCGGAAAGAATATATTCATCAAATAATAATAGTTCTTAATAAAACAATAAAATGTTGAGTGCATTTTCCCTGATGACAACCTTCCTCGGGGCCAGAAGACTGCACGATTCTCCTGTCAAAGAAGCATCTCTCTCACTGATTTAGTAGGGCTATTATTACCTGATAAAGGCACTTTTCAGAATCATTTTCGGTTTTGCCTCTCCTTTTGCTGCTAACAAACAAATGATACAGCATGGCAGTAACGATGAAACCTCTTTTTTAGTACTGGTTCCTTTTTCCGAAACAGAAGAGAAAGGAGCGTCCCGTGATCTCACCACCATTGGAAGGAGCCAAATGTCGAACATGGGTTCCACCAGATAAAACAAGAAATGACAACCTTTTGTCAGCTCCACTGCTAGGAATGTGTAATTTGCAAACAGCTGGAACCAGAAACACAGCATTTTCTTAGACAACACCCAGAGGTGATGAGCTCAAAACAGAGATATGAGGGGTAAATAATCAAGCAGGGGAGAGAAGGGGAAGGAAAGCACGGTATGGGGATTTTGATTGACATCTGCATGACCCTGGGATTTCATACACCCTTATGGAAAATTGAAAAGCTGTGAAGTGTTGGAGGCAAAAAATAAATAAATCTCAGGTGCTGAGACTGCAGGGAAAGCACCCAATTCACTGTTGCCTCCCCAGTTGTTTTTAAACAGAAGACAGGTTTCAGAAGTATAAACAGAGAGTGGATAAGCATCAATCTCTCTCACGTTTATTTTTTCCTAACAAGAAAATCCTTCATCCTTCCTGCCCCAGGTAGGAACCTCAAAGCAACATCTCTCACACCATCTGGCATATTCCTGACGTCTGACACGGCTTGTTTGCCTGAAATGCAAAGCTCACTGCAGGCCGATGAGTTTTTATATTGCAGTCATTTCCACCTCCTCCTCAGGATTTAACATGGTGAAACAAGGTACAAAAGCCAGGACACAACATGTTACAATGTGACAAGATGAAATGATAATTTCTACAAATAGTAATTCCATGGCATCTCAGGTGGAAACGAGATTTGCATAAATCCCATTATGATTTTGGTCTCTGGCTCCTGTTGTTGTTAATGCTATGCTTTACGGTGCTATAAATTGAATTACAGCAATACTGTTCTGCAGTTGCAAGACAGGGAAATCTCATAGAGTCGGGTGTATCAAATTCCCCTCAGGCAGGTTTTACGGGAGAGAGGGGTCCTGGGGGAGGTTTCCCCTGAGCTCTGTCTAAATTAGGGGGAGGGGGACTGCGCAGAAAATAAACCTGAATGTATTATTATTTTTTAATCCTCAAAGGAGAGATAACATGATTGAGGCAATAGTCTGAAGTCAAATGATGCAGTTCTACAGGTGAAGCTTAATAATAATAATAATAATAATAATAATAATACCCCCCCCCAATCTGGATGGGTTGCAGTGGCGTAGCGTGGGTTGTCAGCACCCGGGGCAAGGCAAGTAATTTGCGCCCCCTAACCTGTGGATTTGCGCCCCCTAACCCTAACCCCCAGATGTTGCACCCGGTGCAGCCGGCCCCCCTGCACCCCCCACGCTACACCACTGGCGAGCGCCTCCGAAGCATGTGCAGAGCGCTTCCTTCCACCCCCGCCACGCGGAGCTCAGCCTGCGCATGGGCAGGCCCTTTGCGTCACGCGCGCTTGGCAATCCCCAGCACCTCAGATCCGGATGAGATCAAGGCGCCGGCAACGGGAAGGAGGCGGGGGAGAAGCAGGAGCAGGCCAGCCGGGGCTGCTCCAGACCCCCCCCCCATCTCTCCCATCGCCGCTGGAGGGGTCATGGAGGCACTGAGCCCGGGAGGCGGGTAGCCAGCCAGGGCGCACCTACCCAACCTCGCCGCACCCAGGCGCGCTGCTCTCTCCAGCTTCCTCCCGGCGGGGCCAGCGGCTCCACCTCTTCCTTTGCCTCTTTGAGCCGCTTAATTCCCAGCAAGTGATTAGCAGGCTCGGATCGGATCCTGCGGCAGGCGGCGCCTCCACCTCCTCCTCCTCCCGGCTTTGCTGCTGCTGCTGCTGCTGCGCGGCTCTTTTCCCTCCACCGACGGCGCGCTGCGCCTTGGAGAGGTTCCTGCTTCCTCGAGGGGGGCCGGCCAAACGGAGACGACGACCCCCCACCCCAAACAAGCCTCAATTGCTTGGCCCTTCCCTCTGGACTTGTGCCCCCCAGATGTTGCGCCCGGTGCGGCCGGCACCCCTGGCACCCCCCACGCTACGCCACTGATGGGTTGCCCCAGTCCCTCTGGGCAGCCTCCAAAACATTTAAAAACATAATAAAATATAAAACATCAAAAACTTCCCAATATAGGGCTGCCTTCAGATGTCTCCTAAAAGTTGTGCAGTTGTTTATCTCCTTCACATCTGACGGGTGGTCATTCCACAGGGTGGGCGCCACTGCAGAGAAGGCCCTCTGCCTGGTTCCCTGTAACCTCACTTCTCGCAGTGAGGGAACCGCCAGAAGGCCCTCAGAACTGGACCTCAGTGTCCGGGCTGAGCAATGCAGGTGGAGATACTCCTTCCGGTATAATCAAATCAAAACATAAAACCAAAAAATATATAATCAAAATAAAAACAACAGCCCAGTAACCGCCCCCCCTTTACCCTTGTCCCAGGGCAGGTTACAACAATTTAGGAGCAGGGAAACTGGGGTTCAAATCTCCACTTAGCTATGAAGCTCACTAGGTGACACAAACCTAGTCACTATCTCTCAAATTAGCCAAAACCTCACACAGCTGGTATGACGATAAATTGGGGGGCATTTTTTTAGATTTGCCTTGAGAGAGTCTTTAAGCCTCTTTTGTTGACCACCAGCATTGTTGACCACCATTTTAAAGTTTGGAATAGAGTGGTTGCTTTGGAAGACGAGAATCAGGCATTCGCACAACATGACCAGTCCAACGAAGTCGACGTTGAAGAAACATTGCTTCGACATTGGTGATCTTTGCTTCTTCCAGTACACTGGCACCAGTTCGCCTCTCTTCCCAAAGCAACAACATTTCCAAAGCAACAACATCAAGGGCAGCCCCATATAGATTGCATTGCAGAAATCCAGCTGCGAAGTTACCTGTGCTGGTCCCGGGGGGGGGGGGAGAGGTACTAATACCGTACCCGAAGTTCAGTCCAGAGTCACTAGCAGGGTAGACAATCACTAGATGAGACGCGAGGTCCGAAACAGGGAGCCGGGCGGGGAAGCAGGGACGCTGGTAGGGCAGCAGCAGGAAGCCAGGCGGGTAACAGGAACACTGGTGGGTCAGCAGCGGGCAGCCGGGCGAGGAACAGGAACACCGGAGAGTCAGGAGCAGGAAGCCGGGCGAGGAACAGGCACACTGGGAGTGCAGATCTAGGTCTGGGTAAAGCAGGTACTCCACAACGACGTTGCTCCCACAACCTGGGACCGGGCTGCCTGACCTTTATCTTCTTCTAAGGCCGGGGGCGGTCCCGGCCCCCAGGAGCCCCGCCTCTCCTGGCCTTAAGGCGAGCACTCCTCCTGGGAGAGACCAGTTCCCTTCGCCTCTCTGCCCTAAGCCTCTGCAGTTCAGGAGAGGCCGAAGGGTTACTGGGCCCCGGGGGAGGCTCACCTGTAGCCACTGAGTCCTCCAGCACCTCTGGGGCCAGAATGGTCTCACCTGGTGCCTGCCCCTGAGGATCTGGTACAGGTGCAGGCTCCTCAGCATCTAGGCCTTGCCCCAGTTCAGCCGGCCCTGGAGGCGGGGACTCCTGTGCGGGCTGGGATTCCTCCGGTTCACTCTCAGACTCGGAATCCCAGGCCATCACATTACCAGTGCTATGGGTCGCCATGGCCAGGCTATCCCTGTGTCACTTGTGCTTCCAGTGACAGTATTGGATCTAGGAGCACTCCCAGATTACACAGAGGGAGGGAAACCACCCCAGAGCAGGCAACTAAGTTGTGCTAATGGAAGCTGCACACAGGAAAAAAGGAAAGGATCAGAATGAAATGCCAAACAAAAACAAGACAGAGCAAGTAAGCTCCAGATGCTCCAAGAGTGTGAATTAAGCCACACTATATATAATCATGGGGACGCAGGTGGCACTGTGGGTTAAACCACAGAGCCTAGGACTTGCCGATCAGAAGGTCGGCGGTTTGAATCCCCGCGACGGGGTGAGCTCCCGTTGCTCGCTCCTTGCTCCTGCCAACCTAGCAGTTCAAAAGCACGTCAAAGTGCAAGTAGATAAATAGGTACCGCTCCGGCGGGAAGGTAAACGGCGTTTCCGTGCGCTGCTCTGGTTCGCCAGAAGCGGCTTAGTCATGCTGGCCATGAGAAACTAAAAAACAAAGTGCGAGATTGGCTTCATTATTATCAGATAATGGAGGCATATAATTCGGACAAGAAAATTGGTTTCCAGGTGGAAAAATCAAAATTAGAAACAGAACTGTTAGAACCCAAAACTAAGATTTTGTCAAAGATGTATAACTTGCTGTTGAAATGGAATACTCAGGATGAAACAGTGAAATCTGCTATGTTTAAATGGGCACAAGATGTTGGACATAACATAATGATGGCTGACTGGGAACAGTTATGGACCACAGGTATGAAGTTTATGGCATGTAATGCCTTAAGAGAGAATATTATGAAAATGATATACAGGTGGTACATGACCCCAGTCAAGCTTGCAAAAATCTATCATTTGCCCGATAACAAATGTTGGAAATGTAAAGAAACTGAAGGTACATTCTTTCACCTTTGGTGGACGTGCCCTAGGATTAAGGCTTTCTGGGAGATGATATATAATGAACTGAAAAAGGTATTTAAATATACCTTCTTGAAGAAACCAGAGGCCTTTCTCCTGGGCATAGTCGGCCAATTGGTGCCAAAGAAGGACACTACTTTTTTATGTATGCCACAACAGCAGCAAGAATACTCATCGCAAAGTATTGGAAGACACAAGATCTACCCACCCTGGAAGAATGACAGATGAAGGTGATGGACTACATGGAACTGGCGGAAATGACTGGCAGAATCCGAGACCAGTCGGTGGAAGAAGATTGGAAGAAATTTAAAGACTATCTACAGAAATATTGTAAAATTAATGAATGTCAGAATGATGTTGGATAGAAATTAAGTGGTTTTCAGCTGTAATACTATAAGGGAATATGAAAAATAGATTATTAATAGGCAAAAAATTAATGTTACAATATTTTAAGATTAATGATTAGGATAAACAAAGAGGGTAAGGATTTGCTGAACCAACAAACTGAACTGGAATACAAAAAAGGGAGGCGTGAGGAGGTCCAGGAAATAAGCTAATGAAAAATAAGTAATGGAAAGAATGAGTTGTTTTTAACCATTTTTATTTTGTATTTTTATTTTATTATTTTTTTATCTTTACTTTGTAATACTTTGAAAATTTTAATAAATATCTTATATAAAAAAAGTCATGCTGGCCACATGACCTGGAAGCTGTACGCCGGCTCCCTCAGCCAATAAAGCAAGATGAGTGCCGCAACCCCAGAGTCGGTCACGACTGGACCTAATGGTCAGGGGTCCCTTTACCTTTACCTATATATAATCATGGAATCGTAGAATTGGAAGGCACCCTGAGGGTCATCTAGTACAATTCCCGCAATGCAGGAATCTCAACTAGATCAAACATGGCCCATGGCCATCCACCTTCTGCTTAAAAATCTCCAGTGTGGGCCTAGAGTTTCACAGGAGATCTCTAAAGATGTAAATTGTTTCAGTAGCCATTTTGTCTCCTTAGGGAAAACATGGGACTATGGTTCTGTCGGGGAGGAGGCCGAACTTTAACAGAGAATTCTCAGCACCCTCATCAAACTACAGTTCCCAAGATTCTGTGGGGGAAGCTATGGAGACTACACTGGGATCAACCTCCTTTAAGTGTGTAGTTATAGAGGTGTCCTTGGAAACACTAGAATGATATCTGTTAATTAATTCACTTGATTATGCAAGTTTATATTACAGGACAATGTTATAGAACACCTTTGAGTTCATGCCAATATCTAGCCTCATTTATTTCTCACTGCCAGCCACTGAAATATAAGAATTGTAATTGGGTGAAAATATTCAGTGTCATTATTTTTCCATAAGAGGTATCAGCTGTTGATGGCACCCTATAGCTTGGTGTTTTGTTTTTTTTGTGCACACTGATGAACAGCTGCTAATAAAGAAATCACCACTTATAAGCAGAATTTTTTTCTTTTAAAAAAAGTTATGGATTTAATTTTCCCTGTAGTTGTTGTTGGGAGAACTTCTGATAAATCACAAAGTTGAGCAAATCTCATGACATGCATTGTACTTGCAGAAAACAAACACTCAAAGGAATATATAGGTTGAGCAGGGGGAAGTCGATGCCCATTATATTATTGAGATATGAACTGCCCCATAAATTAAAAAGCCAACAGCAGGATAATACCTTTATCAGGCTAACTAAAAGGTCACAAAGTAGTGATGATGAGAGGTCACCAACATGGCTCATGCGTTCCTGCAGAAGGTTGTTGTTCAAGGACAGGATCACACTTCAAAACGACCTTGACAGATTAGAGAACTGGGCCAAAACAAACAAGATGAACTTTAACAGGGAGAAATGTAAAGTATTGCACTTGGGCAAAAAAAATGAGAGGCACAAATACAAGATGGGGGACACCTGGCTTGAGAGCAGTACATGTGAAAAGGATCTAGGAGTCTTGGTTGACCACAAACTTGACATGAGCCAACAGTGTGACGCGGCAGCTAAAAAAGCCAATGCAATTCTGGGCTGCATCAATAGGAGTATAGCATCTAGATCAAGGGAAGTAATAGTGCCACTGTATTCTGCTTTGGTCAGACCTCACCTGGAGTACTGTGTCCAGTTCTAGGCACCACAGTTCAAGAAGGACACTGACAAACTGGAACGTGTCCAGAGGAGGGCAACCAAAATGGTCAAAGGCCTGGAAACGATGCCTTATGAGGAACGGCTAAGGGAGCTGGGCATGTTTAGCCTGGAGAAGAGGAGGTTAAGGGGTGATATGATAGCCATGTTCAAATATATAAAAGGATGTCATATAGAGGAGGGAGAAAGGTTGTTTTCTGCTGCTCCAGAGAAGCGGACACGGAGCAATGGATCCAAACTACAAGAAAGAAGATTCCACCTAACCATTAGGAAGAACTTCCTGACAGTAAGAGCTGTTCGACAGTGGAATTTGCTGCCAAGGAGTGTGGTGGAGTCTCCTACTTTGGAGGTCTTTAAGCAGAGGCTTGACAACCATATGTCAGGAGTGCTCTGATGGTGTTTCCTGCTTGGCAGGGGGTTGGACTCGATGACCCTTGTGGTCTCTTCCAACTCTATGATTCTATGATTCTATGATCCTAACCACTACACCACAGGAGGACTCTTCTGTGCTGCTGGGTGGTGGCACATTAGCAGTAGGGGCCCTTCCCGGCAGGGTGACTGTGGCCCCTCCATGCAAGCCAAGACCCAGCACCAGCGGGGCACCCCCTCCCCAGCCCAGCCCAGCCCGCTCTGTCTCTGAGGGAGTATCTCAGCCGCTCTGTCTCTGAGGGAAGGAGGGAGGGAAGGCATGTGCATGTGCACATGTGTGGGTGCAAGCGTGCGCATGGTCCGGCCCACCACAAGTTCTGAGGGACAGTGAACCAGCCCCCCGCATAAAAAGTTTGCTGACCCCTGATCAAGAGATATGCTTAAAAAAATTAAAAGGCAAATCAAACTTTTAATTTACTCTTCATCTGATTAACCACATCATAATTAGTGTTGTCCTGGATTCCAAAACCGAATTAAGAGGAACTTGCAAAGCAATTAATTTGCTTCTATTGTGGGAAAGGTGCTGGCATTCAGAGAGTGAGCCCCAATGTTATTTCCTATAGAAATTCTGACATTGGCAAAGCTTCAAAAGGTTTTGTAAATACATCCTCCAAGGAGTCCACGTTTTTTGTTTAATGTCTTGACTCAGACTGACTCTCACTGTATCCTCCTGAACAAAACTTTCCCCGGTTCCATATCCCTGGTGCTGTCGGTTGCTAAGCAACACATCAAAGGTCACAGTCTTTCTCCGACTAATTAACAGATTTCACCTAAACTTCCAAAAGATTGCTAAGCAACAGCCGCATCAACAATTTCCTTTACCCCGCTTCTGATGCAGAGCATACCTTGAAAATGTACCTGTGGCCAAGATACATGCTGGGTCCATGTAAATTTTCTCTACAGTCTAGACCAAGAAGCATTGCAGGTGGGAATCTTCTGCAATAAACATCTAAAGATGGATTCCCAAGGGCATGCAATTAATATAACTATCATGTAAAAGGCTGTTTTTTCCCTATCTATATTATGCCATTTATCTCAGTTTAATCCTTTTCATTGTACATAATTGGAGCCCATCAACGGGGACAGAACTTGCAAGAAACAGGATTCCCATGTGGTAAATTTCATGAGATCTAAGCCATGTAAATCTACACCAAGTTCACAAATTGAGTGGAAGAGGTACCGCATAAAAAAATCAGTAAGCAGCTCACTTTGTTCCATAGAAGGAAATGGCAGCCACTGAGCCAGTCTTGCCTTCCTCCTTCATTTGCATAACCCTTTATAAATCATGTTCATGGTTGGAAGCAGCCATCCTACCTTGTGCTCCTGAGAATTTAAAGGAACAATTGTATGCCCTTTGGACTTGATATGAAACACCGGAATAGAGGGTCAGTGGCTGTTTTTAGGTTCCATGCCCGAGGAGAAAATAAAAATTAAAACATGCAGGACCAGAAGTATAGGAAACTGCTTTATACCATAGGAACAGTGGCATAGCATGGGGGGGGCAGGGACATTTGCCCCTGGTGCAAAATTGTTAGGGGCACAAAGTTTCAACACCCGGTGCTGCCTCAATGCAGCTGCATGCTTCTGTCACTGTGCTCCGTCGAAATCAGCTTCTCTGTGCGAACCAGGATGTGACCTCTCCAGGCAATGGAATGACTCTTGTTATCTCTGTGGCTGTGACTTCCTGGGTGACATGGATGCCATTAGGCAGTTGAATGTGTGTGTGTATTCTGTCCGTTTCCCTCTCCCCCCTCCTCCATGCAGTCCCAGGCACTGGCAACCCATGCTACACCACTGCATAGGAAGCTGCATTGAGGGCTTGACACCCATCAGCTACCCCTCACATGGTTTAGAGAGCCAGTCGAAGGCATTCCCAGTGCGTGGCTGCTGTCACATGCTGACAGCCTCTAGGAGCCACAGGTGAGAGCTGAGTGCAGGGTCGGGACCAAAAGTGGACAAACTACCACAGAACATGTCTCCCACCAGAGGTACTAACCCTCCTCTAACAACCTATACACTTCCTACTACAGTGGTACCTCGGGTTAAAAACTTAATTCATTCTGGAGGTCTGTTCTTAACCTGAAACTGTTCTTAACCTGAGGTACCACTTTATCTAATGGGGCCTCCCGCTGCCGCCGTGCCACCGCCGCGCGATTTCTGTTCTCATCCTGAAGCAAAGTTCTTAACCCAAGGTACTATTTCTGGGTTAGCAGAGTCTGTAACCTGAAGCGTCTGTAACCTGAAGCGTCTGTAACCCAAGGTACCACTGTACTATGAGTCAGTGGCTTATGTGCTTTTGGCTTGCACTCTTCATAAAGATTTGAGGAGTGAGGTTATTACCCCTCTACTATTGTTCATGCTGGGTCGCTCAACCATTGCTACCATGTCCTTTCTTTTAGCAGTTCAAGATGATCAGGTGACAGCAAAAACTGCAAGGTTTTTAGCGCGGGCAATTAGAATAAGATCTATTATTTGATTATTGATGTAAACCCCCAAAATGAATTTTCTATAGTTAAGTTTTTACCTCTATCTTCAGAACATTTTATTTTATTGCTATGGCTAGTGGCTGATTTGGGACGCAGGCGGCGCTGTGGGTTAAACCACAGAGCCTAGGACTTGCCGATCAGAAGGTCGGCGGTTCGAATCCCTGTGACAGGGTGAGCTCCCGTTGCTCGGTCCCTGCTTCTGCCAACCTAGCAGTTCGAAAGCATGTCAAAGTACAAGTAGATAAATAGGTACCGCTCCGGCGGGAAGGTAAACGGCGTTTCCGTGCGCCGCTCTGGTTCGCCAGAAGCGGCTTAGTAATGATGGCCACATGACCCAGAAGCTGTCTGCGGACAAACGCCGGCTCCCTCAGCCAATAAAGCAAGATGAGCACTGAAACCCCAGAGTCGGTCATGACTGGACCTAATGGTCAGGGGTCCCTTTACCTTTTACCTAGTGGCTGATGCAAATAAAGATTCTTCTGATTCTGATTCCCTACTACTAAACTACTACAGAAGTAAAATCTGAACTCTAAGCAACATCTATGGTACCTGGAAGAGTATTGGACAATGGAGGTAGAGGTCCAATCCTGGAGAGGGAGACTGATGTCAGAGCCTACCTCTTTGATGCTGCATGCTCTTCCAAAGTGTGCCCCAACCAGTGTCAGAGCTCTGACATCTGAAGGACCACAAAGGGATATGCCAGGGGTATTCTGGGAAGCGGATAGGTTCCAAAGGTTTTTAAGGATTCCTGGTCCATTAGCACCCCCTCCCAAAACCAGGTGAAAAAGGCAGGTGTGCCTCTCCTTCTCCTCCCACTGATTTCATTGGAAAAGGGGGGGGCAGAAATTGACCCATAGCTTTCCCCCCACCCTCAGTTCCACTCTGCCAACATGCACCAAGCAAGGCATTGGCTGAGGCAGCTAAATGCTTTTGCAATTCCCTCGCCACTTTCAATTTCAGCCTAAACCTGCTAAGAGTCCACCATATCTCTCTATTCAGCAGGTTCTCTTTTCATTGATGAACACTTCTGTTTAATGAGCAAAGTTCTTGACTAATTAAATGTTAAGCGCTAACAGCCGAGAGACAAGACCAGCTTACACTGCAGATCCTGATCTGCAAATACAATTAATTCTACATGTTTGCCGAAAGCTTTTCGCTCCCAAATAATTTGTTATAATGATGTGCCAGGTAACGGCATTATCAATAATACATCAGTTGCTATCTGACTTACAAGAGGCTGAAAACGGAATTAAAAAGAGATGCGGGAAATATTTTGTATTAGTTCTTCAAATCACCTTTAAAATATTATATGTACAGATAGGTCCAGTTACTCAATGAAAGAAAAAGTTTTTTTATATATAGGGTTCGTCTTTCTTCGTATCACTTTGGTATTGTGTTATAGTTTGAAAGAGGGTTGTAATTTAAATGTATCTGGTGGAACTGTATGGGGGGGGTCAATTTAGTTAGCACAGGGGCGGCACATCCTATTTTGCAGCCTGGGGTAAAACAGGAAGGTGCCGTACCCCCAGCACCACCCCAAAGCTTCCCCTTACCTGGGTTGTGGGCAGTGCCCACAAACCAGTGCTGATGACAATGGGTTCTGGCAAGATCTTGCAGAGTGCTCAAGACTTCCATCATTGAGCTTCAGTATGCTGATGACAACGTAGTGTGTGCACACTCAGAAGATGACCTCCAAACCATCCTAAATATATCCACTGAAGCTTACAAAAAGCTTGGCCTATCGCTCAACATCCAAAAAACCAAGGTGCTATACCAACAAGCACAAAACAACCACTCTGCAGCAAATCCAACTCAATGGTGTAATGTTGGACAGTGTCTATCACTTGTCTATCACTTCTCCTATCTGGGCAGTTATCATTCCACAAGGGCCGACATTGATGCCAACATCTAGCACCACCTGAGCTCTGCAAGTGCAGCTTTCTCCCAGTTAGAGTGCAGAGTGTTTGAGGACCAGGACATTCGCAGGGAAACCAAAATGCTTGTTTACAAAGCTATTGTACTACCAACCTTACTGTATGCTTGTGAAACATGGACCACTTATAAACGCCATCTCCAGCTCCTTGAAAGATTCCATCAACGGTGTTTAACACATCACTTGGGAAGACAGGAGAACTAATGCCAGTGTCCTGGAAGAAATAAATATCACCCGTGTTGAAGCAATGATTCTTCAACATCAACTTCGTTGGACTGGTCATGTTATGCGGATGCCTGATTATCGCCTTCCAAGCAACTACTCCATTCCGAACTTTAAAATGGAAAGCGTAATGCTGGTGGTCAACAAAAGAGGTTTAAAGACTCTCTCAAGGCAAATCTTTAAAAAATGTAGCATAAACAACGACAACTGGGAAACACCGGCCTGTGAGTGCTCCAACTGGAGAACAGCTTTTACCAAAGATGTCATGAGCTTCAAAGATGCTCAAACTCAGGACAAAAGGGAGAAACATGCTAAGAGGAAGGCACGCTTGGCAAACCCTCACCGTGATCAATTCTCGCCCAGAAACCTATGTTCCCACTGTGGAAGGACTTGTGGATCTAGAATTGGCCTCCACAGTCACTTACGAACTCACTGTTCAAGCCATGTTCATGGAAGACAACCTTACTCAGCTATGAGTGATCACCAAAGAAGAAGAAGCTCAAGATATCATGAGATTTCAGTGTGATCTCTAACAATCTTGCTGAAAGCTGCCACCGCCACTTCTCCAAAGGTAGGGCGGATAGGCTGCCACCTCTTGGTGTTTTACTACCTGAGGCAGGTGCCTCAGCCTGCCTCATGGATAGGCTGGCCCTAACTTAACACCACATAAGATAGAGCATGATATAAACTGTTAAGCATAATGGATTTAATTGACACTGAAATGAAAATGCCTGTGCACTGTATTAAGATCTCTACTTAAAAGGCTGGTTGATATAAGGCATAAGATCCTAAAGAAAATATAACTTTTAATTCAAGAAATTCAGGCAAGGATATAGAGTTTTGTCAAATGCAGCACTGCAATGAATTAAATATGGAGAAATGGAAAGGGAAGGGGTACTGGGTTGTATCAAACATGACGGGAGTAAAAGGCACTCATGAAACCAGTCTTTCTCTTCCTAACTTCCCCACTGCATCCTCTGTACCTCCATGCATCCATCCCAAAAAAGCCTTTCCCAGACCCTCCAAGTGTCCCTATTTTCCAGGGACAGTCCCAGATTTACAGAAACCACTTGGGTTTCTGATATGATCCCATAATGTCCTGCTTTTCCTTAGGACATGTCACGGCTAAAAATTGGCCGCTGTTTCTTTAATGTTAAAAGCATGAGTCAGCGGCCTACAATGACTCATTGCAACCTTTCACCAAATTGTACCTGTATATACAGAGTGGTCAATGTTAGTGTTAGGTGTGGGTTGGTTGGATGGTAGAAAGCTGGTTGCGTTTGGTGTGTGTAAAAGCTGAAATTTAAGCAGCAATACTCTGCAAGAATACTCTTTCTCAAAGACTCTTTTGTGCCAACTAAGGTCTGAGGACTAGGCAAAGGAGTAAAAAGGAGGTCAGAACCTTTCCTTTTTCAAACACTGACAGGACATCCCTATTTTTATTGGAGAAATGTTGGAGGGTGTGGTAGAATGTCCCTATTTCCATCAGAGAAATATTGGAGGGTATGGAATAGGATGTCCCTATTTTCGTCAGGGAAATGTTGGAGGGGACATCTCTGTTTTCACTGGAGAAATGTTGGAGGATATGGAATAGGACGTCCCTATTTTCATCAGAGAAATGTTGGAGAGGACGGCACTGTTTTTATCAGAAAAATGTTGGAAGGTATCCTTCCAGAGGAAGGCCTACCAAACATTAATGACTGTGTCCTATGGGACTTGAGAGGTGTTTGAAATCTGGCACTACTTACTTGTTGTTTCCAATTGGAGGTGGCCTCCCTAACCCTCTGAGAGGCTTTTGGAAAGACTAGTTTGTGTTCATTTTTAAAAATCAAAAAAAAATTTTTTATTACCTTTATTATTACCTTCCTTCCAAGGAGCTCAATGTCGCATACACAGTTCTCTCTTCCCGTTATAATCCTCACAACAACCCTGAGAAGTAGCTTTGTGCTATGAGGTGGTGACTGGCTCAAGGTTATCCACTGAGCTCCGCAGCAAACTAGGAATTCGAACCCGGGTCTCCAATGTCCTAGGCCGACCCTCTAAGCACTACACTGACACACCATTTATCTACAAATCTAGACTGTTTGGTTGCTTGCTTTTAGCGTCATGCTTCTTTTCTCTTTGCAGCCGCAAAGCTATAAAGTTCCACAACAAAAGCTTTTGCAAATCTTTATGGTGAGCAATCTCTAGTCTGGACCTATTGCAGTTCAGCCAAGAGAGGAGTTTGGCTGGAACAGCAGGAATAAGCAGCACAGATGTGTCCATAGCAGCATGGGGTTCAACGGCATCCAGCACGCAAAAGGATCCAGATATGGGAAGTCTGAACACAAGCAGCTTTTGTGATTCGAATAAATCCTTCAAGAGGGGCAATTTAATCCCCTTTGAGGAGGGTGACCAGAGAAAACTATTAGATCTTTTTAAAGGTCATGTAGTCTTTGACTGGTGTTCTCTAAGCTCCGCGCAACAAGCCTTAATGCTCTTGCCTCCACCTCTTTTGTATGATTTAGGGTAGAGCAAAAGCTGACAGCTTATCAGAATCTGGCAGGCTGTTCCGTTCTTGGCCGGTTGGGTTTGTTGTTGGAGGCAAAATTAAAGCCATCTGACTCCATTTCCCCAGGATCAGAGGTTGGTGTTTTCAAGGACTCCTTGGATTCTCTTGTTCGTGCAAAAGAAAGAATAAAGCATGAATGATTGTCAGAAAGGGTTCTACTCTGGAACGCCGCTGGAAAACCTGGGACCCGGCAGGATGTGGCTCATGCATCCAGCAAGTCGTAATTGATTTGTTTTCCCCCTGCATCTTCAAATCACCGTTAGAATGTGTGCACTTTGAAGAGGTGGCTTGTTAATGGACTCTGAAACCCAGGCAATGATTTTTCATCTGGCTAACTGTGAGCTAATCAATCTGGCATATGGTAGATGTGCCACTGCTAATTGTACAATTAAAGAAAATGTTATTTCATAAAAAACACGGAGGTTTTAAAACGCCCATAGCTGTAATCCTGTGTTTCTCTTCTCCATCCTCACATAGACATTACCAGAGCTTTGCAAAGAAGGCCTGTCTTTGTGAGGTATCACAAATGCAAAATTACCGTATTTTTCCATGTATAAGAGTCTTTTTTTAAAAAAATAATGTGATAAATTGGGGGTCGTCTTATACACAGGTTAATATGCTAAGTAAGCGAGGGCTGGTGCTGCGGCGGTAGCAGGGGAATGTCGGAGAGGAGGCAGCTTACCTGCTCTTCCCGGCTTAAGAAGAGTATTTGGTGAGTGCCAGTATGCGGTGCATTACGGCACCAGTTTCATCAGCCAGAGCGGCAGATCACCGAAAAGCTGCTCAACAGCTCAGCGAACTTACAGAAGAAGCTCAACAACTGTTGAGGGCTCCCAAAATGGGGCTCATCTTATACATGGAAAAATACGGTATTATTTTTCCAGGGCAATCTCACCAAAAGGGCAAAGACTCTCCCCCCCACACACACACACACACAATAATTCATTCATGTCACTTTTTGAACTTTCACTGTCAACCCATTGAAAGCACCATGCAGCAGAATTCAACTGGGTCCAGCCCAAAGCATTTGGCTACCCGAGATAGACAAGATGGCATGCAAACAACAATTCCACATTCACAATGTGGCTTCTGGTTGTAATGATATTTTTCCCCAGTACAAAAGTATGGAGGTGTATATACAAGCTTTTATAGAGGGGAGACCTAGTTCAGTCCTTGGTAGTCCCCCAGGTGTACTATGTGGTGCTGCCAATATCATACGCAGGGACCTATTTTGAATTACATCAAGTTCCTTCCTGCAGGGGTTATCCCAGATTGGTGCACCGTATAAAAGGCGAGACACAATCTCGGCTACAAAAATCTTTAATGTTGGTTCGACTAAACAGCGGCCCTCTGTGTGATACAATTTCTTTATGGGTCCCAATAAACCTGTAGCTGAAAGTGTTGTTTCTAAATGGATCACTGATGCTTCTGAATGTTCAAGCCTTTCCTCTACAAGCAGTATTTGCCATAGGTTTTTTTTGTTCACAAATGTTATGTAAATAATTACATTATTTTCCGTATTGTTTTTGGCATTTTTCCTTGCCGTGGCACAAAAGACAGAAGTTGTTTTCCTTGCATTGAAATTAATTGCATAATGAATTGTGTTACGTTTGGCCACAGCATATAACAAGACAAACAATGTGGGTTTTTGCAGAAGCCAAACTGCAGCAGAATGGAAACAGTGTTGAATGTGGAAAGGACAGTATAGAAATCGCTGCCCCCTAGGAACAGGCCAAAAGGACTTTTGACTCACTGAGCTGAATGCTGTTTATGGATCACATGCACTAGCACACTGAGGGCTCAATAAGCCTTCATTTTTACCTATGACAACGACACAATAAAACAGGGAGTGTTGATCATTTGGCAAACCACAGTACATAGCTGGTGGGGTGCATTTGGCTTGAACACTCCCAGGTGTATTGGTCTAGGCCATGGGTAGGCAAACTAAGGCCCAGGGGCCGGATCCGGCGCAATCACCTTCTAAATCCGGCCCGTGGACAGCATGTTTTTACATGAGTAGAATGTGTGCTTTTATTTAAAATGCATCTCTGGGTTATTTGTGGGGCATAGGAATTTGTTCATTTATTATTATTTTTCAAAATATAGTCCGGCCCCCCACAAGGTCTGAGGGGCAGTGGACCGGCCCTCTGCTGAAAAAGTCTGCTGACCCCTGGTCTAGGCTGAGGAACCATGCATGTATCTCCAACTGTCCGTGCTGCTGATGGCCTCAAACACAAAGTCATTTCCTTCTTTTTCAGAGAGACCTTCTTGCACATCAGATGTTGCACTGAAACACTGAACCAGAACGCCAGGAGGGCCATGTGGGGATGTGCAACCCACCAAAGGACCGGGCCTTCGGGGGGGGATCAATAAATTAATGCAATTAGCAGAGGATGTTCTTGTCAATGAGGATGTGGCAGCATTTAAGTGCGTTCCCTTTGACATTAGCTCCCCTCCGTCAGTGTTTTTGTGCCTTGTTTGGTGCCTCAAGCTTTCCTCCTCAGACAGTTCATGATTCAAAAGGTGTTAACCACAAAGGGACCAACCTGGCATGATCAAAAAGGCCAGACCAGAGGCAGGAGAGGCAGAAGTAGTAAAATGCAATCAAAACAAAGGCAGTCCAATTTACCGAAGGCTTGTGAGATCTTTGCTAATGTGCGGCATGTATCAATGCATTCATTACACATGTCGGCAGCTAACAGGAATTTGTCGTCAATTTTGAAGGGAAATTAAGCTACATTTGTCGCTTCGCATATGCTGAGGTGTCTTTTCATGACACAGGCTCATTCCGGAATGAGACTTCCATTATGGGGGGTTTTAATGAAATTCTGCTCCAGATCTATGAAACGCTGTGTGTGCCTGGGGTTCAGGAGGCCATAGGGCAGAACTGGATCTTACCCTTGGAGGTACAACAGCAGGGACCATTCAGCCAGTAACCCAATGGGTTAGTTCTCTTATTGGTCTGGCTGATGGAAGACTCTGGTTGGCTGGAGGTTCTAGGCAATTGGGATTAGCTGACTCCGGGCAACTGCTACAGCAACTGTCCAGGTGCCAGGGGAGAAAGAGAGACCTTTCCCAGCTCTTTTTTCTCCTGCCACCACCAGAGCAGCAGCCAGATAAGCAGGGCTGGATGCTCACAGTGGGTTGGCAGAAGGATCAGACCTCATAACATGCTTAATGATGCCATAGAGCAGTGGTTGTCTTCCACACACACACCCAGGCCACAGTTCCAGAATAAAAATTTGCTCATGCAATTTTTTTAGTGATAAGAA